>NC_135884.1:87138038-87762917 GCF_964194155.1 Cetorhinus maximus
GAAATAGCGAGAGTACAGGGCAAATATGTTCCCGTAAAGACAAAGTGGGCGTCCAAGTCCGGAGAACCCTGGGTGTCAAGGGACATAAAGGTTAGGATTTAGAAAAAAAGAGAAGCTTATGGCAATACTGCAGAGTCCTTACAGGAGTATAAAAAGTGCAGGGGGGACCTTAGAAAGGAAATTAGGAAAGCTAAGAGAGAGCATGAGAAAGCATTGGCGGGTAGAATAAAGGAAAATCCAAAGGGGTTTTTTAAATATATAAAGAGCAAGAGAATAACTAGGGAAAGAGCAGGGCCAATTAGGGACCATAGAGGTAATCTGTGTGTGGACCCGGGAGACATGGATACAATGAATACTTTGAGTCGGTCTTCACAATGGAAAAGGACGATACAGGTATTGACATCAGGGTGGAGGACTGTGTAATATTAGAGGAAATTAACATAGAGAGAGAGGAGGTACTAATGGGTTTAGCAGCCTTAAAAGTGGATAAATTCGCTGGCCCGGATGAGATGTATCCCAGGCTGTTGAGGGAGGCAAGGGAAGAGATATCAGGGGCCCTGGCAGTAATTTTTAAACCCTCTCTGGCCACAGGTGAGGTGCCAGAGGACTGGAGGACTGCTAACATTGTCCCATTATTAAAAAAGAGAGGAAGGGATAAACCAGGAAATTACAGGCCAGTCAATTTAACCTCAGTGGTGGGGAAGTTACTGGAAAGAATTCTGAGGGACAGAATATATCGGCACTTGGAGAGACACGGATTAGTCAGGCATAGTCAGCATAGATTTGTTAAGGGAAGGTTGTGTTTGACAAATTTGATCGAATTTTTTGAGGAGGTAACCAGGAGTTTTGATGAGGGTAATGCATTTGATGTGGTCTACATGGACTTTAGCAAGGCTTTTGATAAGGTCCCTCATGGCAGACTGGTCAAGAAAGTAAGAGCCCATAGGATCCAAGGCAAAATGGCACGTTGGATCCAAAATTGGCTGAGAGGCAGGGAGCAGAGGGTGATGGTAGAGGGATGTTTCTGTGACTGGAAGTCTGTTTCCAGTGGGGTTCGGCAGGGCTCAGTGCTGGGGCCCTTGCTGTTTGTGGTGTACATAAATGATTTGGACTTAAATGTAGGGGGTATGATCAAGAAGTTCGCAGATGACACGAATATTGGGGTGGTAAATAGTGAGGAGGATAGCTGTAAACTGCAGGTGAATACCAAATGGACTGGTCAGGTGGGCAGAGCACTGGCAAATGGAATTAAACCCGGAAAAGTGTGAAGTAATGCACTTGAAGATGGCTAACAAGGCAAGGGATTACACTATGAATGGTAGGACCCTGGAAAGTACTGAAGATCAAAGGGACCTTGGTGTGCCTTTCCACAGATCCCTGAAGGTAGCAGGGCAGATAGATAGGGTGGCTAAGAAGGCATATGGGGTACTTGCCTTTATTAGCCAAGGCATAGAATACAAGAGCAGGGAGGTTGTGTTGGAACTGTATTAGACGCTGGCTAGGGCACAACTGGAGAACTTATCCCCACATGATAGGAAGGATGTGATTGTACTGGAGAGGGTGCAGAGGAGATTTATCAGGATGCTGCCTGGGCTGGAGGGTCTGAGCCTTGAGGAAAGATTGGATAGGCTGGGGTTGTTTTCCTTAGAGCAACGAAAGTTGGGAGGGGACCTGATAGAGGAGTATGAGATGGGCATAGATAGGAAGACATTTTTTCCATTAGTGGAGGGGCCAATAACCAGGGGACATAGATTTAAGGTAAGAGATAGAAGGCTAAGAGGGGAGTTGAGGAGAAATTTTTTTCACCCAGAGGGCAGTGGGAGTCTAGAACTCACTGCCTGGAAGGGTGGTTGAGTCAGAAAATCTCAGAACTTTTAAGAAGTATTTAGATATATCACTTGCGTTGCTTTGCCATAGCGTCCAGGGCTATGGGCCACACACTGGAAAATGGGATTAGTATAGTCAGATCTTTGTTGACTGGCAAATGGCCACCTTCTGTACTGTAGATATCTATGAGTCTATTGTGGGTTTGGAGTCACATGTAGCCAGATTTTGGCATTAGTGAACCAGATGGATTTTTACAACAATCAACAATGGCTTCATGATCATCATTAGACTTTTAATTCCGTTTTTTTTAATTGAATTCAAATTCCACCATCTGCCATGGTGGGATTTGAACCTGGGCCCCCAGAGCATTACCCTGGGTCTCTGGATTACCAGTTCAACGATAGTACCATTACGCCACCGCCACTCCTCATTACATTTGGCGACGAGGATAAAATAACTCCGATGCTGCACCTCGCCTTCTTAACGTGAGTACATCAAATCTTAAGAGAAAAGAAAAGACTACTCACCAGTCATGACACTCTTCGGTAGAATCAATCCTTATGATGTGACTATGGAAGACTGCAGCCAGGCTGTAGAGCATCTTGGTTTTATTTAGTAGCGAACAAAATACAATCTCATTCGCAGTCTGATGGCCCCAATTGTAAATTGCATGATGAATTGGTGAACCTCATGAGAAAGCATTTCCAGCTGAAGCCATCGTAATAATGCAGAGGTTTAAGATCAATTCCAGAGTTAATGCCCGGGAGAGTCTATCGGAAACTATGTAGCAAACCTTAAGCAGTTGACAGAACACTGTGACTTAGGGCCACACTAAATAATTTGCTGCAGGACTGATTAGTTTGTGGAGTTCGGGATGATACCATTCAGCACCATTTACTCTCAGAGGTCGACATCAATTTGAAGCATGTCCTGGAAATATCCCTCACCATGGAAAGTGCTGCGAGAGACTCGCAGGCTTTGTAACACATACAACATGGCGCTGTTCTTCATGTGGGGCAGGAACCTACTGCCGGGCGTGGCACAAAAACCAGAGGCACAACATCGAAACGAGAGGCAATGTCTGCTGTTAGAAACATGAAAAGGCTGAGCAGAAACACTTCAGCAGTGACTGCAAGGTTAATCTGTTATAAATGTGGGGGTGACCCCAGACCAGACACCTGCAGATTCAAGGACACAGAACGCCATCACTGCCATAAGAAAGGTCACGCAGTAAGGCAATGCCGGGCAAAGTCGATACAGCCCAAAAAGCAGCAAACCAACATGATTGAATTGAAGAACACAGCAGAACTTGAAGCTGCCGACACCGACATCTATTCCCTGTATAACGTCACCACTGTAAAAACTGAACCTATCACTGTCACAATCCAAGTTAATGAGAAACCACTAATAATGGAGGTGGATACGGGAGCCTCAACCACAGATGTGGGAGAGAACATACTTAAATACATTAATGAAGGTGCCCAGCCACTGAATCTGGAGTGAACAATGGCTCAATTGAAGACATACACTGGAGAATCCATACAGGTAAAGGGCATCGTTACAGTACTTGTGTCTTATAGACAACAGACAGCCCAGCTTTCAGACACTAATCTCCTAGGTCGAGACTGGTTACAGAAAATCAGGCTTGACTGGTCTGAGATATTTCACCCGAAAACAGGAGAAGCTCCTGAACAGCTATGGGAACGTGACAGTGTATTTCAGGACGTGTTAGGAGGATTGAAGGACCTTCACATGCTGCAAGGATCCCTCAGATCAGAGTTGGTTCCTCTGGAAAATCAGGAAGAGAAACACAATGAATTTAGTCTCACTCTGAACAAACTGAAGAAACAGTTGGTAGAGAAGACTCAACAATGTTCAATATTCCAGGAGGAAGCCAAGAGATACAAGAATGAGAAATTTCCAAGATGCGAATGGGTAACGAAGCCATGGGTAGTTCAATTACTGAACTGAACCAAGTTTAAGGTTTCACCAGAGAGAAACTTGCCGACTGTGAAATCAAAATGAAGGACAAGGCAGAACTCTGCGGCAAACAGAAAAAGAAAGGACAGAAATCAGATTAGAAAAGGCTAACCCGACACTAGAGCTCAAGGAGCTAGAATGAAGATGTTGGATGCTACAAGTATCCATAAACCACTAATGGGTTTATTCAGTGAGGATAAGGCCATTCCACCAATAGCACCAGCAAGGATTCAACATTGGGCTCTGATATTATCTGCGTATGAGTATACCTTTATGTACCGTCCTGGCTTACACATTGCAAATGTGGACGCACTCAGTCGTCTCCCGTTACCAGATAACATTGTACATGCTCCAGTGCCACAAGAAGTTGTGCTTGTACTGAATTTCTTGGATTCTTTGCCTGTGTGTGCGAAGCAAATTAGAAATTGGACAAACAGGGATCCAATTTTATCGAAAGTCAGAGACCTTGTTTTGCAAGGATGGTGGTCAAATTCACTTCTATCTGAAGAGATGAGACCATTCCATGTCTGAAAAACAGAGTTACGTTGTCAGGGTGGAATTTTGTTGTGGGGATCAAGAGTTGTCGTCCCTTCACAAGGTAGAGAACCGCTCTTGACAGAACTTCACAGTGCGCATCCAGGCATATCGAAGATGAAAATGCTTGCACGAAGCTTTGACTGGTGGCCAGGCATTGACAGTGACATTGAAAGCATAGTCAAGCACTGTCTCCATTGTCAGCAACAACAGAGCTGCCTGTTTCAGCTCCACTGCATCCTTGGCAGTGGCTTGGTCAATCCTGGGTTAGACTACATATCGATTATGTAGGACCATTCTTAGTTGTTTGTTTGTTGATCGCAGATGTAAATTCTAAATGGATGGATGTGTAGGAAGTCAAATCAGCAACATCGAGTGCTATCAAGAGCTGCGTCATTGTTTTAGCATACAATGCCTACTGGAAATCATCGCTTCTGATAATGGTCAAGTCTTTACAGAGATTCATGAATTAAAATGGAATCAGACGTATTAAAACAGCACCATATCATCTCTCACCGAATGGTTTAGCTGAGGGAGCAGTGCAAACTTTCAAATTGGAAATGAAAAGGTTGTCAGAAGGTGCTCTAGAAACTCAATTTTCCCACTTTCTTCTCAATTATTGTATGATGCCTCATTCGACTACGGGTTCAACACCGTCTGAATTATTGATGAAACGCCGCCTATGTACAAGGTTAAGTGGTGTTTCCAAACTTAGAGGGAATGGCAGAGAAGAATCAGAGTAATCAAAAATTGAATCACAATATTCATAGCAAAGCTCGCACATTCAGTGTAGGAAACACAGCATTCGTGTGGAATTTCGGAAGTGGACATTGTTAGGTTCCTGGAACCATTGTCCCAAAGACTGGTCGCTTTTCCTTCCAAGCAGCTCACCACAACCTTCTCAAGGGCAATTAGGGATGGGCAATAAATGCTGGCCCAGCCAGCAAAGCCCACATCCCGTGAATGAATTTTAAAAAAGGTGTAAGGGGAAGACAAAGTTGTTTGAAAACACATGGACCATATTCGCGATAGAGACTCCAACAGCCAACTATTCCACCTGTAATTAACATCGAAACATCAATTTCTAAGGTGACAGATCGACAGTGAATAGACATGCCCGATGTCTCTGTAGAGTTGCCTAGCCCAGAACTGCCACTTTCTAATGATGTATCTCATGCTGCAGTTCCTGATCATGTTGATCCTGTGGAGGAACCTTAAGTGGTAGAGCTATGTCGCTCTAACCAAATAAGGAAAGCACACCAGTGACTTAATCTTTAATCACCTGAAGTTGTATATATGTATATGCTGTTGGACATTCAAATATTGTCTGTAAATAGAAAATGTAAAAAACTCAAGGCGGAGGAAATGTAGTAATTGAGGGTATAGCCTCCCCTGCTGTCTATCAGGGATCACTTGATGTTCTTGGCTCCGACCAATGAGCCCTAAGCGCAAGTAATCCAGGGGGGTGGGGCTTCCTGATGAGAGCCCTGATCAAACATGTAGCATCTGAAAAGCTCTCTGTAAAAAGTTTGTGTGTTTCTTGTTGAAACACGTCTGCTCCATCAAGTCATTACAGGCACCCACCAGAACAGTTAATGCAGATGGTTTCATAATATGAAATCTTTTAGAGCTTTGTTTCAAATAGGAATCCTCACTACCATGAGATTTACTGGAATCAAATAGTGTCTGCACAAAAGCTGTTGAGGGAGGCAGAGGTAGAGCCTAATAGTTGAGGTTATCTCAAAGATGTGAAGTCGCTCACTGTGTGGGTGGTAAGCAATGTGTTTCTCCCTTGACTGGGTTCAGGTATTGTGCTTTGACATTCACTACCTGTCAGTCGTCTTAATGACTTGATGAAGCATATGTTTGTGTTCTTTATGCTGGTATCGGGTCACAGCTGTGTGAAAGAAGCACTGCACATTTGTGTGAGTGCAGCATTGATACAACAGGACCTGCCACTGCCAACATACTGAGAGAAATCTGTTCTGCTTCCAAGGCAAAATAATGGCTCCCACTGGAATTGCAGCACAGGGGCCCGTATGACAAATCACTAAAGATTCCCCGGGAAGCTGAGAGAGTTGCTGACCTTATGGACACCAGATGATTTATTTATTTCTCATTGTAAAAGCAGCGATGTTGGCAGTTTAGGAGAATCTCCGACGTGAAAACTCTTGTCTCTTAGAACAGCCTTGCCTCTCCTGGAATTGTACTCTTGAACCATCTGCTGAGATTTGTGTTTCAAGCGCCCTGGATTTTTCTTGTCCTCCTGCTGTCATAGAACCATAGAATGATAAAGCATAGAAATAGGCCCTTTGGCCCATCGTACCTGTGCCTGTTCTAAAGCTACACAATTAGTCCCACACCCCTGTTCATTCCCCAATGCCCTGTGAATATTTCCCTTTCAAGTGTTTATCCAATTCCCTTTTGAATGCTACAATTGAATCTGCTGCCATCGCCCTTTCAGTCAATGTATTCCAGATCAAATTATTCACTGTGTAGAAAAATATTTCCTCACCTTTGACTTTTCGCCAATCACCCAAATTGGATGTAATACTCCAGCTGAGGCCTAACCAATGTTGTTACAAAGGCTTAGCTTAACTTCCTTGCTTTTGGACTCCACTTCTCAATTTAAGGATCTCATATGCATTTTTTTTAACAGCTGTCTCAACTTGTACTGCCACCTCCAAAAGATCTATACACATACATCCACAGGTGTCCCTCAGCTAGAAATTGGTGCACGCAGCTTTTCAGGCACAGGAATCACGATTCGCAACCTGCCCATGCCAATTGAGGTGGAGGTAGACAACAGGTAAATTTGGTGCTGCTTCCTCATTTACCTGAGTCGCATTGGTCTGACGATGTTCCAGACTGCTGACTGCCTCTGTGCTCAGCAGGAGGCCATGCAGTGTGCTCTAATAGCTGCACTGAGTTACAGGAGGCTGTTGCTGAATGCTGTCGCTGCAATTGTAAGCAAGGTAAATGGAGCACCAGGCAAGAGAGAGGCTTCCAGATTTATGGATGCAGTGCTGAAGGCCTTAGAGGTGTTGGTGGATCATGAGGAGAGACAACATGGTTCCGCAGGGAGTCAGGGGGCCCTCAAGGATCACACTCAGAAGGGGTTGGGGCAGGTGGCCAGGAAGGTCAACCCCCAGAGTCCAGGCCTGAGGGCCCAGCAGCTGTGCCACGAGGAGTCTAATGAGCTCACTCAGTTGGTCAATGACTACATCTTCACATCACATCTCCTGCCTGATCCTCCACAAGCCTCTCACGCTGCTCAGTGCATCACTCACCCCCATTACTCACTCAGCAATACGCCCTGGCACTCAGGACTCATGCCTCTCCCTCACCCCCCTACCAATGCTGGCAGCCTCACAGCCAGCTCTCACTGTCTCCATGTCCCTCCAGCTATTCAGCAATGGCAGGCATATTACCCAAACTCAATGATACACAACCACAGACATCCTACCCTGTCTCAGGCTTCAAAAGAGGATAATAGGGCTGAGAGGAGGAGGGATTTTTTCAATCAGAGGGTAGTGAATCTTTTGGAATTCTCTACCCCAGAGGGCTATGGAGGCTCAGTCATTGAGTATGTTCAAGACTGAGATCGATAGATTTCTACATATTAAAAACATCATGGGATACAGGGATAGTGCAGGAAAATGGTGTGGAGGTAGAAGATCTCACTGAATGGCACAGCGGGCTCGGATGAGCCAAATGGCCTACTCCTGCTCCTACTTCTTATCATCTTATGATGAACATGCTGCTGGAAGTATGGCCATGGACCTCTTCTTTCCAAAACTCCCTACACTTCCCTCACACAGACCTTCACCTTTTGAGTTTCTGCTTCCAGACACCCCAGAACTGCCTCCTGCCTCAGATGGAGAAGAGGGAACAACAGCACAGCACTGATGAAGAGGCCCCCATCACTTGGTCTGACACTCGCAGCCACCAGCTCAGATTCTGACACTAAGTGTACCTTAGAGACAAGCATAGAGTTGAGATCAGCATGTGGTGAGGCACCGGCCATGAGTGGCTGTCGCCAGCTCATGGTAAAGGATGAACAGAACTACCTGGAAAAACTCAGCAGGTCTGGCAGCATCGGCGGAGAAGAAATCAGTTAACGTTTCGAGCCTTCATGGCCCTTCGGCAGCTTTTTGTTTTTATCATGGTAAAGGATGGTTCGTTGCCAGATTGCCAGAGGGAAAGGAGGCAGCAGGTTCTTCTGCAGAGGACTCAGGTGAGGGCCTTGGTGGGGTGGCATACAGGAGAATGCTGATGGGTATGCACAGCGAAATGACTGGCTGATCTGCCAGGCATCCTCCTGCCACTGTCAGGGAGCACAGAGGAATCTGGCTCCAGGTTAGCTGGGGCCAGCATGTCGATTTTGTCCTGATGGCAGCCTCTGTTCCGCTGTGCTGCCTTGCTGCATGCTCAGAGGCACTACAACTGCAGCCCCCATACCTACAGCAGCCTTTGTGTGGACAGGTCACCTGCTCCTCTACGCACTCTATGGGCTTGCAGCAACACCCCCTGCCAAATCCAGCAACTCACCGTAACACATGCAGAAACACTCCAGAGTATTCATAGTCACTATGCAATGGCAGAGGTTCATAAAAGGCTG
The DNA here is from genome assembly GCF_964194155.1 of Cetorhinus maximus. Lineage (NCBI taxonomy): Eukaryota > Metazoa > Chordata > Chondrichthyes > Lamniformes > Cetorhinidae > Cetorhinus > Cetorhinus maximus. The sequence continues at coordinate 87,147,001 of NC_135884.1, forward strand.
GGTGTCTGGCCCTTTAAATAACACTGGTGCTGGACACTTCTTGAAGCTGAATGGCTGATCCTAGTTGAGTGATGTGCAATCTGTCCAATGGTTCTGGGTGGTCCAAATTTGGGCAACGATTGTTACTTCAGCCAATAGGCTGTTCAGCTGTTTCCACCCAAGGCAGGAGATGGACCACAAAGGTGCCCTTCTCAGGATGGCACTCTGCACAGACCACAGGCAGAGCAGCTGCTGGCACAGTACACATCCCCTGAAGGAGGGCTCAGCTTCTGTTACACTGCTAGAGTTGGCTGTATAGAGATGAAATATGCATCACACACCTGCACACGCACACAGACACGGACACTTTACCGTAGCCAATCCACCTAAGCAGCACGTCTTTGGACAGTGGGAGGAAACCAGAGCACCCGGTAGAAGCGCACACAGACACGGAGAACGTGCAAACTCCACACAGACACCCAAGGTCAGGATTGAACCTGGGTCCCTGGAGCTGTGAGGCAGCAGCACCAACCACTGCGCCAAAGTGCCAGCCAATGTACATCTCTTATGTTCTTATTCTTATGTATGAATAAATTAAAATATAGCCCTAGGTATTTTAAAAAGAGATCATCGAGTGAAAGTCTTTATAAGCGCATTGCCCTCTTCCTACCCCACGATTAGGTTCAGCTACATTAATGACCAATGGCAGGATTCAGAGACCAAGGCGTGCGTCCCGATGTCACCGCGCGTCATCCCGATCTTTCGTTCGGCAGGCACACACCGGAGTCGGCTGCTCGCCTGCCGAACTGCCAAAGGCCTGTTAAGGCCATTAATAAACTAATCAACGGAATTGTCAGGGCTGCCAATCCAACCTTCAGGTAAGCGGGCAGTCGAAGAGTCCAGGCGGCCTTTGCATTTTTCATGGAACCTCATCCATGGGTGGGGTGAGGTTTCATGAATGGTTTATTCATTTTTAAAAACATTTTATGAAAATTCATAAACATGTCCCAGCTCATGTGACACTGTCACATGGGGGGCATATCTAAATAATTTTACTTTATTATTTTTTCCACCTTTACAACTGAACTTAATTTCCTTGAAGCAGCTCTGTGCCTCAGGGAGATTCCTGCACTCTTTCACGCGCATTGAGCAGTGAATAGTGGATAGTGAGCAGTAGGTGGTGGATAGTGAGCACTGGATGGAGGATAGTGAGCAGTGGATAGTGAGCAGTGGATAGCGGATAGTCAGCAATGGACAGTGGATAGTCAGCAATGGATAGTGGATAGTCAGCAATGGATAGTGGATAGTCAGCAATGAATAGTGGATAGTGAGCAGTGGATAGTGAGCAGTGGATAGTGGATAGTGAGCAGTGGATAGTGAGCAATGGTTAGTGGGAAGTGAGCAGCAGATAGTGAGTAGCGAATAGTCAGCAATGGATAGTGGATAGTGAGCAGTAGATAGTGAGCAGCGGATAGTGGATAGTGAGCAGTGGATAGTAGATAGTGAGCAGTGGATAGTGGATAGTGAGCAGTGGATAATGGATAGTGAGCAGTGGATAGTGGATAGTGAGCAGTGGATAGTGAGCAGCGGATAGTGGATAGTGAGCAGTGGATAGTAGATAGTAAGCAGTGGATAGTGGATAGTGAGCAGTGGATAATGGATAGTGAGCAGTGGATAGTGAGCAGTGGGTAGTGGATAGTGAGCAGTGGATAGTGGATAGTGAGCAGAGGATAATGGATAGTGAGCAGTGGATAGTGAGCAGTGGGTAGTGGATAGTGAGGAGTGGGTAGTGAGCAGCGGATAGTGGATAGTGAGCAGTGGATAGTAGATAGTGAACAGTGGATAGTGGATAGTGAGCAGAGGATAATGGATAGTGAGCAGTGGATAGTGAGCAGTGGGTAGTGGATAGTGAGCAGTGGGTAGTGGATAGTGAGCAGTGGGTAGTGAGCAGTTGTCATGATAATGAAGGAAAAAACACCAAATTGTGCCTGGAAAAATTGGACTTTAAAATGCACACAAGCCACTAGCTGGAATGCTGCAGGATGACTCCCTAAGAGGTAATGGAACCACACCCTGTTGCCAGACAAGGTACTTCTAAAGACATCCAGAAACTAATTGCTCCCTCTGGTAGAGACAATGGGACATAATGGGAGATGAGTATCATCTCATTAAGAAACCCTATGAGCAATGTCCAGACACATTTCTGAATTTGCTTCCCATTTGGAAAATACAAAGAAGGGGTTAAAACTGAGCTGAAAAGCTACCCTGGTGTCTGTCTGTTGGTGGGTGATCTGAGAGAGAGAAAGTGCTGGAACTTTAACTCAGAAGTAACAGCCACACACAGTACCCCTGCAAATCGCCATTTTGCAGGAATCCCGATCTCTCCTCCTCTCTATCGGAGTCAAATCTACTGAAACCTCGAAACCAGCTATTTGTCTACCGGATTCAATTCTACTGGAATCTCGAATCGTAACAGCCACAACATTCAAATCACCTACTGCCCACGAGTCAAGGACTGTTCATATATATAATATATATTCACTTACTTCAAGCTAAATTCTTACTTCTAACCTGTAATGACTGTGTATGCACGGCCTAAGTTTTTAGGTCGGTGGGCGGGCGTGATCAGCGGGCCTGGGATCGGCCAGGGAACAGACCACCGACCGTGATTGGCCCCCAACCGTGATTCCACGCCGGCTGGGCCAATTAACGGCCAGCCAGCATGAAGCGCATGCTGAGAAGCTCAGTGTTGTTAGGGGTGGGGGCGGGAAGAGGGCGGGCACTGACGTCAAGGCAGGCGTGGGCCAGCATTGAGAGAAAGCTCCCTGAAGGCAGAGAGCTGCTTCAGGGAGCTGAAGACCTGAAAAATCAAAAATAAAGGTTTCAGAAGCATCCTAATAAATCACCTGAAAATTTATCTACTGAAAATGCTGTCCACAGAAATTTATTTTTCTTTTATTTCCTTACGGAAACCTCATCCCACCCATGGGATGGCTTCATGAAAAATGTAAAGGCCGCCTGGCCGACTCGCCCGTCCGCCGACTGTAAGGGGACGGACCAGGAAAAATCAGAGTCAATTGTTCCATTAATGGGCTTAATTGTCAGCAGGCCTGGCGATCCCAGGCTTCTGACTTTTGCACCCGCCCACCAACCGAAATTTTGTGCGAGCGCGGGATGATGTTGGGACGCTCGCCCATGTGTTTTATCCTTCCTTGCCTTTAGCAGTTAATAAACTTACTCTCACCTTTAACCCAAGAATATCTGATCAAATTGCCTCCTTCAAAACCAGGATGATTGGGTCTGGGGTAAAGATATCCATGAAAGGGATTGTTTTTAGCTTAAATCTTGTTGTGACTAACAGAAGGGGGAGGACTAAATAAAGATAGGGAGCCGGTTTGTCCTTCCTCACCCGGGACATAACAATTTGGGGGTGTCCTAGCCAGACAGTGACAAATTGAGGGGCCTCACCTGAATCAACAACTTTGGGGAACCTCACCTGGAGGTGGATCGTAACTCAAAGGATAGTGGATAGTGAGCAGTGAATAGCAGATAGTGAGCAGTGGATAGCGGATAGTGAGCAGTGAATAGCAGATAGTGAGCAGTGGATAGTGGATAGTGAGCAGTGAATAGCAGATAGTGAGCAGTGGATAGTGGATAGTGAGCAGTGAATAGCGGATAGTGAGCAGTGGATAGTGGATAGTGAGCAGTGGATAGTGGATAGTGAGCAGTGAATAGCGGATAGTGAGCAGTGAATAGCGGATAGTGAGCAGTGGATAGTGGATAGTGAGCAGTGGATAGTGGATAGTGAGCAGTGGATAGTGGAGAGTGAGCAGTGGATAGTGGACAGTGAGCAGCGAATAGCGGATAGTGAGCACTGGATAGTGGATAGTGAGCAGTGAATAGTGGATAGTGAGCAGTGAATAGCGGATAGTGAGCAGTGGATAGTGGAGAGTGAGCAGTGAATAGTGGATAGTGAGCAGTGAATAGCGGATAGTGAGCAGTGGATAGTGGAGAGTGAGCACTGGATAATGGAGAGTGAGCAGTGGATAGTGGACAGTGAGCAGTGAATAGCGGATAGTGAGCACTGGATAGTGGATAGTGAGCAGTGAATAGTGGATAGTGAGCAGTGAATAGTGGATAGTGAACAGTGAATAGTGGATAGTGAGCAGTGAATAGTGGATAGTGAGCTGCATTCAAAGAGACTGTGCCCAACAGATATTGTCCTCCCCAAATTCCCATCGACCATCCCCTCACCACCCACCTCACCAATGACCCTAGTATTTACAGCCTGTGCAGATCCTAATAAATTCACAGAGAGCAGCTCTGTATGACAAGAGTGTGCGTTGCCAAGGAGACAATGGCCTGAATTTTTCCTGCATCGGGTGGGTTCAGTAGAAGTGGGTGGGGGCAGTCACGGAGCTGACCGCCGCCCACAATTGACTCCGCACCGCCATTTTACGCGGGAGGGCCAATTAAGGCCCGCCCAGCGTAATACACGAGCAATAGCGCTGCGCTACCTGTGCGGGCGGGGGGAGGAGGGAAAGTCGGGCCCAGCAATCATATGATCTTTCCTAATGACTGTTATTCTTAAAGGTGCATTACACACTAAATAAAACCATAATTACTATATTCCTTCCCCTTTAACTTGGCTGTACGTATTATATTTATAAGTACGTATTTTTCAAGACAACATAATATTTACACTGGGTAAGGAATTTACAAATTCAGTCTTTAGGTGGTTTCCTGGTACATATGGAACATCGCAGCTCCACAACTTCAGATTCTTTGTCAGGAACCTCCTTTTCCGGAGTTGCCTGAACATCAGGTGCTTTGGTGGGCGCTTGCAATTCTGTATCCTCAACTCCTACAGGAACATCAGACAGGTCAGTCCTGGGTTGAGTATCTTCAACAGGAAACACAGACCTGGTCATGGCCAATGGTGGAACCATATCTTGACAATTTGTCTTAAATGGTCCACATGTTTACAGATGATCTGGAATTCCATCTCCACGTGGTAAGATAGAGGTCCAGTCAACGCTCTTATTTACCCGGTAACCACTTTGGTCCTTCCCCGAAGTTTTTCACGTATACCGGTTCTCCTGCGGTAAATTTCTTTTTGTGGCTATGCCAGTTGTGTCTAGTTTTTTGGCTTCCCTGACTCCTTTTAAATTCGGCATTATTAAGTTCAATCTCGTCCTGAGATGGCGTTTCAACAATAACTCTGCAGGTGTGACACCTGTTGTTGTGTGAGGAGTAGTCCTGTAATGAAAAAGAAAGTGTGCTAGCTTGGTTGCTAAGGAATCACCAGTTAGCTTTTTCATACCTGCCTTGAACATTTGAACTACCCTTTCGGCCAGTCCGTTTGAGGAAGGGTGGTACGGTGCAGTTTTCACATGAGTGATACCGTTGAGGCTGATAAACCTTTGAAACTCAGCACTCGTAAATGCCATGCCGTTATCAGAAATGACTATTCCTGGTAGTCCGTGAATAGCAAAACTCTGACGTAGTTTCTCAATTTTAGCGGCCGACACTGATGACTTAATCTCATATACATCCAACCATTTTGAATGGGCATCGACAATGAGCAGAAACATTGTTCTCAGGAAAGGCCCAAGGTAGTCAATGTGTAACCGCACCCAGGGTCTACCTGGCCATTCCCATGGGTGTAATGGAGCTGTCACTGGTAACTTTTGTAGTTGCTGACATTGCACACAGTGCTTTACTAAACTCTCTATTTCGCCATCCATCCCAGGCCACCATAAATAGCTGCATGCTATGGTTTACATTCGGGAAATTCCTGGATGGGCACTGTGTTGTTCCATTAAAAATGGTTCCCTTCCCTTTGGGGGAACTATCGCTCGTGTTCCCCACAATAAGATGCCATCCTGACTGGTTATTTCATGTCTTCTATTGAAGTATTGTTTCATTTCGTCAGATACAGGCTCCTGTGACCAACCATGTAGCACTTGTTCTCGTACTTGAGATAGGTCTGGGTCCCTACTTTCCCAGTCTCTGATCTGTTGAGCACATACTGGCGAGGAATCTAAGAAATTTAACAGTAAAACAAGTTCCTGTGGAACTGGGACGTGATCATCATTTTCTTTTAAAGGCAAATAACTAAGGGCATCAGCATTTGCGATTTGATTGCCAGGACTATATATGAAAGAGTACTTGTATGCTACCAGAATTAAAGCCCTATTACTATTTCAGTATATTTTTTCTAGCGCAGATTTTAATCTCGGCCTTTTTGATTTCACTGTTGGCCAGACTTCTCTCAGATGCAAGCTCAACTTGTCTCAGCTCAGTGGCTGAGTCTCCCAAATTTCATTATCAGTTTGCTTCTTGGAAAATTCTGAGACTTTTGCTTCCAAAACCTCTTTGGCTTCATTTAGCTGATTCTTCAGCTCTTCTGTCTCTTTTTTGTATTTGTTTGCTGCCTCCTGGAAAAGAGAACATTGTTGTGTCTTCCTTGCCAACTCATCCTTCAGTTCCTTCAGAGAAGTGCTGAATTCTTTCTGTTTCTCTTCACACTTTTCCGAATGTACAAACTTTGACCTGAGAGAATCTTGTAGTGTGTGATGGTCTTTCAACAGGTTTTCTTCATCCCTTCGAAGGTTGCTCACCACATCTCAAACTCTGTCATCAAGCAGGGTCTCTTCAAGTTTCTTCTGCTGTTCTTCCAGGTTTTGGCTTAAGACAGCCTGCATTTCTTCAGGTTGTTGAGTCTTTACACACTTCTTTTTCAAGTCAGGAATGCTTCCAGCTTCCTTTTGGAATCTCAGTGGCCAATCAAGGCTGATTTCCCTTAGCCAATTTTGCCCTACAGGGCTTGGTCCTCTGCCTCACAATACTAACACTGGAAGCTTTGCCGATTGGCCTCCATAATGGACAGTTACTTTGCTTATGCCTTTTACTTGAATGTCTTCACCCGTCTATGTTTTTAGCTTGGCGGCTGTTTCTTCTAAATTTAATTGATGTTTGCCATTATTCAAATATCTGTAGGTATGTTCCCCAATTAATGTAGTGGAAGCTCCTGTGTCTACTTCCATTTTAACAGGTTTGTCATTTATTTTCACTGTGACATATATTGATTCTGTCTTTCCAACTTTCAGATTAAACAATGAGTAAATGTCAGAATTTGTTGTTTCAGGCTCCTCTTCATTGTATATTTTATTGGGTTTCTTCTTTTGTTTATAAGTGTGCTTAGATCTTTCCTTGCACTGTCTCATTGTATATCCATTTCCAAGACAATAGTAGCATTAGTTTTTTTAAACTGCCAATCGCCAAAAGACTGATTGTTTCCACCTCCATTAAAATTATTCTTCAATCTCGCTGCTAAGTTATTTTTCTTTATTCTTTGGCTAGTGGGGGCTGTTTCCCACTTCTCGGTAGAGTCTCACTTTTTCGCATCACTCGCGCTTGAGGTTTCCTGCTCGATGTGGAGGACAGTGCCATCTTGCACACCCTTTATTGATTTTGAATCTCTTACAGCACTTTCCATGGCCAGCGCTATCTCTAACGCCTTCTCGAAATCCAGATTCACTTCGGACAATAATCTTTTCTGAATAGTGTCCTCTTTCATACCACACACTAAATGATCTCTGAGCATGTTATTTAGAGTCGTACCGAACTCACAATGTCCCATTAACTTCTTCAAATTTGCCACATAGCATGCAATTGTCTCACCTGGGCTTTATTTCATGAATTAAACCTGAACCTCTGCATTGTGACTGAGGGCTTGGGTTGAAAGTGACCCTTCACGAGGTCCACCCAATTCATCAAAATTCTTCGAATCTGGGGCACTGGGTACCATCAAATTTTGAATCAAGCTGTAGGTTTTACTCCCACAAGTACTCAAGAGGATCGCTTGCCTCTTCTCTTCCCCATAATCTTGTTTGTTTGAAAAAAGAACGTGAGGCGTTTTATGTATTGAGACCAATCATCTGTGGCTAGTTCAAAAGGATCAATTCCCCAAAATTGCACCATTTTGAGAGGGGATAACTTCTTCGATTCTAACAGAGCTTGCCACTTACAATCACTGGGCAAGGTACGGTGCTGATTTCTTTCTAACTTGATTTCTTCTGATCAATCCTGTTTTATTCTCATCGTCAGTTTGTTGCAGAGTGGCCAATTTGTACTATTACTAATAGAGATGAACTGCAGGCATTTCTTAAGTGAAAAAATTATGTTTATTTACAATACATTCAGCAGCAACTACATGTGTGCTTTCAACTCCAACTCTATCTCTGCACTGTCTGCTGAGATAGCCCGTGCTACTCTCCTACAGATCATGTGATCTTTCCTAAAAAGTATTATCCTTAAAGGTACATTACATACTAAATAAAACAATGATTACTATACAATGAAAGAGCTGTGTTATTATATGAAGACCTGCAATCAAGATTATCTGTATGGACAGTACTGCCTGTGGCTATGAAAGTGACAACTGTACTTAACTTTAGTACTACAGGCATATTTCAGGCAACCAGCATGGAGCTATGCATTATCGCCCAGGGTGCTGCCCTGGCATGTATCATTGACTCACCTTATAGAAGAATTCATCCTGGTTTTTTGTGGTAGAGGTGAGACAGGGCTACCTCGTTTTACCATGCGACTGTGCTTTCCAGAGTGCACGGCACAATTGATGACACCCACAGATTATCATGAGCGGTGTGAGAGGAATCTCAGTGGCATTTAGACCTCTCCAGATTTCATTGCTGAGACATATTGGGGAGGACACCGTTGGGGGCAAGCATGGGAATGGATGGGCGCAAATATTTGGACAATGAGCATCATACCTGCCGTCCCTCCAGGGTGGTGCAAGTCAAGATTAATCTCCTAATTTCCAAGACACTGCTGCAAGCAACCTGCACCAAAATTCACAGGGGCTTCAAAAATATCATTTATGTTGAACATTTTTGTTTGATAGGCTGCTTTATTTGATGATTCACAGGATGTGGGCATCACTGGCAAAACCAGCATTTATAGCCCTTCTCAAAATCTGCCTTCTTGAACTGCAGTTCATCCAGTATAGGTACACTCACAGTGCTGTGAGCATGACCTCTACCATCTAGAAGGACAAGGGCAGCAGATAGTTGGGAACATCACCACCTGGAAGTTCCCCTCCAAGCCAACCACCATCCTGGCTTGCAAATATATCGCCGTTCCTTAACTGTCGCTAGGTCAAAATCCTGGGAACTCCCTCCCTAACAGCACTGTGGGTGTACCTGCACCACATGGACTGCAGTGGTTCAAGAAGGCAGCTCACTGCCACCTTCTCAAGGGCAATTACGCATGGGCAATAAATGCTGGCCCAGCCAATGATGCCCACATCCCGTGAATGAATTTTAAAAAAGGTAGGCAGTTAAACAATGAAGGAACAGCAAGATGGTGTGTGACTTGGAGGGGCAGCAACCAACACATACATTTATTTAGCCCATTGCTCAAGATGGTGGGTCAAGTGCATTGATCACCAGGGATTCCACAAACAACAAAATATTATTCAGAAAATGGGACACTGCAACTTATTCAGAAACTCGTAGAACACACTCAAGTCCATAGTTTACAATGCTACCTAATATACTTTTGATGAATACATCAGAACTGAATTTTCATGCAGGTTCTTAGCTATAGGATGTTTCCAGGCCACAGCAAGGATGTCAAAGTAGAGTTTTCAGCTCCAACAAATTTCCGCACATGAACTTTTACCCCAACTGTCTGTCCCCACACTCTGGCCCTTTGGATGACTGACACATCATCTTGGCAGCAAACAGATTCATTGTCAACCAATTGGATGATTCTTGACTGTCGGTCCGACAGGAGTGTGATGGAATACTCTCCAGTTGCCTGGGTGAGTGCGGCTCCAACAACACTCAAGAAACTTGACACCATCCAGGACAAAGCAACCACCTTGATCAGAAACCCATCCACCAACTTAAACATTCACTCCCTGCACCACCAACACACAGTAGCAGCATTGTGCAACAGATGTACTGCAGCAACTCACCAAGGTTCCTTCAACAGCACCTTCCAAACCCACGACATCTACACCCAGAAGAAGAAAGGTAGCAGATGCATGGGAACACCACCACCTGCAAGTTCCCGTCCAAGCCACTCAACATCATGACTTGGAAATATTTCACTGCTCCTTCATTGCTGATGGCTTAAAATCCTGGAACTCCCTCCCTAACAGCAATGTGGATGTACCTACACCACAAGGGCTGCTGCGGTTGAAGAAGGCAGCTCACGAGCACCTTCTCAAGGGCAGTTTGAGAAGGGCAATAAATGCAGGCCTAGCCAGTGACACTCACACCCCGTGAATCAATAAATAAAGCACTCTAATGAACAAACATATTTAAAGCAAATCCTATTTTTGAAACCCTTACAATTTCTGGCCCAGGTTGCTTGCAGGTGTGTCTTGGAGATTAATCTTTAAATCTTGGGCTGCCCTGGAGGATTGACAACCCCTATGTGAAACCAGTCAGTCAGTTCTCCACAGCCACCATGAGTTCATGCGCCTGTTCCTGTTCTTCCACTGTGTGTTCATGTTCTTCTGCTGAAGCTGTTTTGCAGTTTTTCAAAACTGCATTGATGTACCATCTTTCTGGTCATTAATTGCTCTTTCATTTTCACTTCTTAAAGCTTGTGTTCCAGTTTGCAGTCTCTATTTTCAACACCTTCTAACTGGTATGCCTGTCCAGTTTTCTCCCTTCCCCGCTCTCCTGAAATGCTCATAGAGTCACAATAGCGCAGGAGGAGGACATTTGGCCCATCGAGTGCATGCTAGCTCTCCATAGTTCCATTTCCCTGCACTCTATCCCACGTAACCCTCCAAGTTTAATGTCCCTCAAGTACCCATCTAATTTCCTTTTGAGATCATTCACCATTTCTGCTCCCGCCAATCTTGTGGACAAGTTCCAGGGTCATGTCCACTCACTGAGTAAAAACTTGTTCTTTCTCACACATTCCCCCTGTATCTCTTGCCCAAAACCTTCAATCTAAGATGGTGAAAGTCAATGGTAATTGTGACAAGAGTACATACTAATGATGGCGAAGGTCCATGGTAATTGTTGCTGTTTGCTCATTCTAGCCCTTCCAATGATCTTGCACTCACATGTTGCTGCTGAATTTACTTTAACTTCCAAAGTTTGAATAGCTTTTAATACCTCGATGATCTTGTAACTTTGCTACCAACGCTGCTCTATTTTTAGGCTTTACCCAGATAATACTCTCATACTCAGTGTGAATCAAACCATTGCTGTAACCGAATATTCATGCCCTACAAATCAGTGTGTGAATTTACATGCCCAGTGCCTGGTTAATTCGTGATCCCAGAGGTTGAACACCATCCTTCACTGCTATTTACCTTACTCGACTTGACACAAGCCCTTCTAGATTTCAGAAAGCAGCAGGGTAAACAATCAGTGTGTGGTTCAGGCAATAAACTGTGGAGCAAACTGATTACAAGTTACAGATGAGCAGTGCAGTGCAGCAGCTTATACAGATTTTACTTTCTCAGATATGAGACTAGTTTGGCTAATGTAGCTTCTCCAACTCTACTGATAATGGTAAACCTGGATTCACTTTACACTACCTCTAGTACACTATGGTGTCCTAGTCAGCATTTATGTCTCAGACAATGTCCCTAAAAGCAGATTATCTGGGCAGTTACCTCACTGCCGTTTGTGGGAGCTTGCTGTGCACTATTCAGTACAGTACAATGGTGACTACACTTCAAGAAAACTTGCTTGACTGTCAAAATCTTTAGGAACATTGTGAGGTTGCGAAAGGCATTCTAGAAATTTCAAGTCTTTCCTAATATAAGGCTCTTGTTCTCCATCTTTCTTTTCATGGCATTAGGAGGATCTCAAGGGCTGGGGTACATGGATATATTCAGAACTAGTGAACTGGGAACATCTTGCCTCAATATGCTTCTCATGTCCTTTGAAGTATGACTTAGGAAAACTAAATGTTCCATATTCAAATCAGGTTTGTCCAATGAACATGGGTCATGAACTTAGCTCCATAGCAGCCGTAGGTTTGGCACTGCAGCTGTTGTTTTAGTACCAAAATGACATCTGCACCACATGGGCTGAGACCAGCAAGAGCGGTGGCAACAGCGAGAGCCGGAACAGAATGAGACCAGCGGGGATCATAAAAGAGTGGTGGGAGTGAGACTGAGAACAGAGTGAGAGAAAAGAGCCACCAAAGGGTAGGTGGGTTCAGAGCCCACTGACCACATTTGAAAAAATCTTAGGGCAGGATTTTGCCCTTGGCGGGGGTGCTCGGCGGGGGCAGGCAGAGGTGGACGGGAAGCTGACCACTGCCCGCGATCGGCACCGCACCACGGCTTTATGTGGGCGGGCCAATTGAGGCCCACCCAGCGTGGAATGCGAGCAGCAGAGCTCAGCGCTGCCTATGCAGGCGGGGGGAAGGGAGAGCGAGCAGGCCAAGCGCAAAGTTTGTACATGCGCGCGAAAGAGCGCTTCAATCTCCCTGAGGCACAGAGCTGCCTCAGGGAAATGAGGCACTGTTTAAAAAAAACTAATGAGCAAAATAAAAATGTCATAAAGCATGCCCCCTCATGTGACTCTGCCACATGAGCAGGGACATGTTTTTAATTTAAGTGTAAAATTTTTATTTTATTTTTATTTGCTTTAGGGAATCTCATCCCGCCCATGGATGAGGTTTCCTAAAAAGTGCAAAGGCCGCTTGGTGTTTTTGCCTGCCTGTCAACTTATAGGTTAGATGGGCAGTGAAAATTTTGAATTTAATTAACTTTTTAATGGCCTTAATAGGCTTTTTAATTGTCAGGGGGTGCACTGCTGAATCCGGCCCGCGTCCGCAGAACAAAATATCGTGGGGGCGATGCTCGCCCAGCATAACCGTGCGTCATTTTACGCTCGGCCGGGTCGGACACGCGCCTGCCCACCGGGTTCAATATTCTGCCCTTAGTGTGATGTCAGATTGATTGGAGAGAACTTTTCCTCCTCTCTCTCTAAACTCTAAGCTGAGAATTAAACCTAACAGGAGGTGTACGACAAAGTACAAAATGACAAAGCAGGGTCTGTGGACATTAATTTACTGGGCAGTAGGTTTATCTGCTATGGGGAAATATAAATATTGCATTAAATCTATAGCTTAAATTGTTAAACTATTTAATGGGGTGGATTTTACAGCCCCACCCCCTGGACCAGGCATGTTTTTGTGTAAAATATAATGGGTGGCTAGCCCACAGCCTTTCTCCCACCCCTGACCAATCCCCATAAAACGGTAGGCAGACAGGAAATCAGCAGACCACCCACCTTTTTTTCAAAAAAAAATTAATGAGCAATCGAGCTCGTTAACAAGCTAATTAACCCGAATATTACGCTGCCCACCTATAATACAGTTGGAGAGGGCAGGCGGGTCAGAGTCCAAAGGCCAATTTTTTAAACTACTTTGTGGAAATTGTGGGAAGGATGGGAAGTGTATGTACTTCGGGGGTGGGGGGGTAGTCTGCCTGCATTGGGGACACCCCCCCCCACCCCACCAACATGTTACCCCACTATGTTCATCCCCACCTGGCCTTAAAGGCCCACCACATTCCCTCCTTTGGCTCCCTGATCCCTCTCCATCCAATACCCCTGACTTACTTCTCTCTAGGATCTATTGCTCTTCACCCTGGTGCCTCCTTGCAGTCCCAGCAGCATCTACTAGTCAGTTCTGGTGCTGCTGGGACTGCTAGAGCTGACGGCCAATCAGATTGGCCAGCAGCTCTTAAGAGCAGGACTTCCTCCCACTGAGGGGAGGGGCTCCCTCAAACTGAGGGGCGGAAGTCCCACCCTCAACCCCTGGAAGTTTCCCAGAGAGTATTATGGCTGCGGGGCGGCCTTGTTGAAGATCGGGATGAGCAGTATGCCCCCTGTAAAACTATAACTACAAATAATTGTTGATTGATATTTCTAAACTTGAAACCTAATTAGTTAAATAAAATGCAACCAAGATAGCAAGACAAGCGATGTGTTGCAGCTGCAGCATGTGGGGATGGTGGACACCAGTGTGATCCACAGCAACCACACCTGCATAAGTGTCTGCGGCTCAGGAACTTGAACTCTGAGTTGATGAGCTGGAGTCCGAGCTTAGGACTCTGCGATCTATCAGGGAGAGGAAAGTTATCTGGACACTTTGGTCCAGGAGGAAGCAACACCACTTCTGATAGGTTCTTCAGACTTGGTTCATCAGGGATAGGAGGGCGCGACTGCAAGACTGCAAGCAACAATGGAGGAGTCCCTGCCTGTCTAACAGGTTTGAGATTCTTGCAGCTTGTGTGGATGAGATAAGAGACGGCAAAGATTGATGAACAAACTGACCATGGCACCATGGTGCAGAAGGGAATTTAAGCTGAGTGAGTAAAAAGGAAGGTAGCTTTAGTTGGGGACAGAATAGTTAGAGGAACTGTTCTCTGCAGCTGAGAGTGTGAGTTCCAAAGGCTGTGTTGCCTGGTCAGTGCCAGGACTTGTTGTGGTCTACCTCTAAGGGGTGCATCAACAGATTGGAAGTGATACATATACTCTTGTTATCATCGGGCAGTCCTAGAGTCTAGGCGTGTTAACTAGCTTCCCAGATATTGTACAGTTGCATCTCTTCAAATTAAAGAACACACCTATTTGAGTTACCAGTCTTCGCCATGTAGCTGGTGTGTTTGTGTAAAGTAGAAAACACAACGTGGTGGCAGTGGAGGCGCTGAAGATTTGAATTGAAAAGTTTGAAGAACCTGCAACACTGAACTGCTCCACAGGAACGGAATCCCAGTGTGTAGAAGTTTGAAGATCTAACAAGTAAATCTGCAGTATTTACAGCAGCACGGTATGTGAGTGATTCTGCAACAGTGTAGGAATCCAGGACACAGCAAATACAGTGGCCGGGACATCAAGCCCTGGTAAAGCAATTGCAAATCAGATGTGCGCAAATCTCAGTGCAACTGCTGCAGCAGTTTGTACAGGAATAACTGCTAGTGAACTGACTCCAGGAGGTGTAGTGCTGGACAGGTCTCCATTAATTCTTCTCCTGCACATCACCAGTCCAAGCTAGCTATAATTGCTTCTAACCTCCCACAATTTTGCATCTCCTCCTGAGGCATGAAGCCACTCAGCAGCACGCTTAACAATGGGCTGTACACTATTTTCATTTAAATTAGCCGACAGCGAAGCTTGTGTGCTGCCTACATTGCTACAGAACGGCACAGGTTAGTCACACATTACGATCCCTGTGTCTGATTGCCGACTTTTTACCTCACAGATTTTTCCTAAGGTCCCTCGGGATGTGAAACCCAAGCCCATTTGCAAGTTATCAAGCAATTTTTTGATTTAGTGGGCTGCTCACTTTGTTCTGAATTCTCTGCCACCTGATTTCCACAGGGATTGCAATCAAAACGCAACTGCAAAGGAGAAATGTACAGCTGCTCCTGTATGGGGGAAGAAAGCTAAAGTGGCCTGTCACATCTCAGAACAGCACCTCATCTTCCGACTAGGCACTTAACAGCCTTTCGGACTGAATATTGAGTTCAACAACTTTAGATCATGAACTCTCTCCTCCATCCCCTTTCCGATCCCCCTTTTTTCCAATAATTTATATAGATTTTTCTTTTCCCACCTATTTCCATTATTTTTAAATGTATTTCCATCCATTGTTTTATCTCTACTTTTTAGCCTATTTTGATCCCTTCCCCACCCCACCCTCACTAGGGCTAGTGCTCGTCCTGCTTTCTACCCTTAATGTCACCTATTAGCACATTCCTTAGATAATATCACCACCGTCAACACCTCTTTGTCCTTTTGTCTATGACATCTTTTGGCTATCTCCACCTATCACTGACCCTCTATCCAGCTCTATCTGTCCCACCCACCCCTTAAACCAGCTTATATTTCACCTCTAAGATAAAAGCAAAAAACTGCGGATGCTGGAAATCCAAAACAAAAATAAAAATATCTGGAAAAACTCAGCAGGTCTGGCAGCATCTGCAGAGAGGAACACAATTAACGTTTCGAGTCCGTATGACTCTTCAACAGAACTAAGGAAAAATAGAAAAGAGGTGAAATATAAGCTGGTACCAGACTCTCCGCAGATGCTGTCAGACCTGCTGAGTTTTTCCAGGTATTTTTATTTTTGTTTTTGTTCTCATGAATCTTTCTTGCCTATCTATGACTGTATTATGATGGACCCCCCCTTCCCCTTTGTGTGTTTCCCACTGCAACCTAATCATTTGTTTGCTTGTGCTGCCTTATATTCGAGGCCTTTTGTTTTGAGTTGGCAACTGCTTGGACTGTCAAATTTGACTAATTTTCTAGGAAGATATCTTGGAATCATCTGAGTGAACTTGCAGTTCAATCAATGTTAACCTCACCTCATTCTCTGTCTGCTGTTTGCGAGGCTGATAAACTGACTGGATCTTCATCCCTTGAGCCTGCACTAGGTTTGCACTGGACGTGAGTGACAAGCACTATGCTGTAACACACTGTGTCACACATGCCTCCATTTCCCACCGTCCCCCCACCCCAACTCTCCAAACTCAACTTCGTTTCACTCGGGCTCAGAACCCAATCCATAACACTAAACTGACCCCAACTTCCAGTGAGATTCCAGTAGTGGCTGAAGGGTGTTCTTTGTTTCTTTTGTTTCTCTGGTGTAAAGGTGTAAATACTCAAGGCTCAAGGTTACCACTAATATTAAACAGAGGTACCTGGAGTGGGTGTTCCCCATCTTTATCCTTCCTCTCCATATGTTCCGGCCCCCTGCCTCTGAGGGAGATAATTTAAGTATATTTTTGATTCAAGGCTCTTGAGGCAAATCAGTTTCAATTATTGCAGTTATCCTTCAGTGAAATTAGAAGTGAGTGTAAGAGATGAAAACTATGTTCAAATAAAGATCAGAGAGACCAGGATATGGTCCAGCAATCTTAGAAACTGGAAGACCTATTATACCGAGCCTCATCCACATGTTGAATTACTGTTGCAAATCCTACTTTTTAATTAATAAAAAGCAATTAGTGTGTTCACTGTAAGAGACAAATAGTATTTTTCAGTCTGGGACTTTGGGAAAATCACATCTGAGGAAACCTATTCATCCTGCACATCACCAGTTTTTATCAAATGGCACTGCTGAGGCTTCCTGGCCTACAGTTGGTTAAGGCTGTGTGCAGCAGAGCCAGAGGTATCCTCCAGGTCCCAGGCAAGAATCCAAACTTTACCTTCAGTTAGCTGATCTCAAACAATTGGCTTCAATGCCCATTGGGAGGGTGACTTGATCTTTGCCCCGCTGAATGTGCCTGACTAGGTTCAAGTGACAAACTCTGTTCTCTAGCCACCAAATCCATTCCTCTCCCTGGCAAGTGTCTGAACTTGAATCAGATTGTTTGCAACCTCAGTATCATAATTGTCCACGAGATGAGTCTTCGATCACACACTCCATCACTAAGATTGCCTATTTGCTCCATTGTAACATCGCCTGACTCCATACCTGTCTTAGCTCATTTGCTGGTGGAACCTCATTCCTGCCTTTGTTACCGCTAGACTTGACTATTCCAATGTATTCCTGATTGGCCTCCCATATACTACCTTCAATAAGTTTGAGTCACCTAATATTCTGCTGCCTATATCCTAACTTGGACCTAGTCCCATCCCCCTATCACCCAGTTAAGCAATGCCCCGATTTTAAAATTCTCACCCTTGTTTTGAAATCCCTCCATAGACTTGCCCCTCATTACCTCTGCAATCTTCTACAGCCTCATAACCCTCCGAGATATCTGTGTTCCTCTAATTCAGGCCTCTTGAGCATCCCCAATTTTAATCGCTGTGCCTTCAGCTTCCAAGGCCCTAAACTCTGGAATTGCCTCCTTAAACTGGTTTAGCAGTTCTATAATGTGGGCCTGTGTACAGAAGGCGAGAGCTTGAGTCTGTTCAAAACCATTTTATGCTGGATTCTTACAGCCAGCAGAGAGAGGAGGCTTTTTCATGGGCCTCAAGCCTAGGCTGAATTTGAACCCAATCCCAGAAGTGAAAGGTCACTTTAATAGATCACTGTGCTATTCATTTCCTGAGAAGTAGTAATGTAAATGTAACAAATTTGAAAAGCATTGCATTTATTCAAGATGATGTAAATGCTTATACTTCTCCCAGTTTCTTCAGCCCTCAGCTGCTGAGGCTCAAAGCTCTGGAATTCCCTCCTTAATCTCTCTGCCTCTTTATCTCTCTCTCCCTCCCCTCCTTTAAGACACTCCTGAAAACTAAGCTCTTGGTCACCAGCCCTGACCCTCTCTTTTTATAACTGCCCATTAGACATGAAAGAAATCAAAACTGGGTGCATCAAGTTTTACTCTTTTTTTATTATTTTTAAAAATGGACTTTTGCTGGACCACAAAATAGCTGCTACAGGTCTCCTGGTCAAAAGAGTGACCACAGTTTCTGGAATGTTCCAGCAGTGGTTACAAGAACAAAAGTATCCACCTCTCATCCTGTGGAATCTCACACCTCATTTTACAGACCCCATGTAATCAATGAAAACAGGGGAAGTGCAGATGAACTGGCTCCCTAACCTGAACTATCACTATCACAAAAGAGAGAGATTGAAACTTGGTATGCCTGAAGAGATACTAATAGCCACCTCATCTCTCTCCTATGGGGGAACAATGGATTCTGGCCAGAAGCACAGAAATTGATTGTTAAGCTGCAATCAGCATTTAATGGGCCATGTCACATGAACCAGGCCTCTGGCCTTTTGGACAATTTTAACATTACATCTTTGGCCACACAAGGAGTCTGCTGTTTAACATTCAACCTGTGAACACCAAGAAACAGGGCTCCAGGCAGAACAACAGCCTGCTCACCGAAGCCAGCCTCTGCTGGAAGATTCCCTAACATCACCAGCAGACCTGACTTAGCTTTTGTGTACTAACTTAATCTTGAAGTATCAGCGCCAACAGTAAAGAGAACTCTACAAAAGAACTTGAGCTCCTAAGTGGAGGAACTCCTAACTGGACTCAGATTGTGGACTCTGATGATCACGTGAACTAAGATTCATTTCTGTGTTTCTTTTACTGTTACTATCCATAGTTGAAAAATTTTCTTTTTTTCTACCCCCCACTTTGTATGTGTGTGTGTGTGTGTGAGTGTATGTGGAGTGGCATGTTGCAAACTCTCCTCCCTGAATAGCCTAACCTTCTGAGTTAATTATAATGCAAGTTTACTGCCAGTGAATATTAAACTGGATCATACAAACTGAGGGGTTGGAAAAACATGCCACAACCTACTTAAAACAATTCAAAAACACCTTCTGCTTATGGACAGACAGTTGGTGAGAAAATAAAGAAGTTTAGTATGTCCCTCTCCCCTGTCTGTAACAATTGTGTAAATTGCTGTCTAATTACACTGATGTGGAGCACCTTCTGAAGGTTTTGGTACATTAAAGGTGCTAGATAAATGAAACTTGTTATAAACAGAATCTGATCTATGCCGCTGTTCTTCTTCACTGCTGCAGCTTATAGTGATCTTGTAGGTCATGTATATAAATAATTATTTTGTAGTACTGCTCCTGTGCTACTGCTATACCAGCTGTTCAGCAATCGTCCTCTAGCTGGGAGAGATTCTGAACAAAATAGGTCACTTGTAGCAGTCAATTAAAAATTGCCATTTTTATTCCACAGGCTTTTATATTGCAGCCTAATGAGATTGACTTCCAATCCTCCAACCAAGTCACCTTGTATTGATCAGTGAATGGCTAATCAATTTCAATCTGTACCCAATACTTTACACTTTTAAAGTGACACTGCTAACCTATCAACACTGCTCCAAACACAGCCTCAGCTCTCAGATCAGATCTTTCCCCAAACTCGCATTTAACCTGCCGCATTGGTGACCAGGAGAATTTGTGCCATGATGCAGTTTTTAATTGGTGTGAGAATTCTCCTCCTTTCCTTCATATGGTTGCTACAAACTCCATAGAGACTGAATTTTTAAAAAGAGATGTGGCTTTCCCAGCGACCAACAGAAAAAAAACACATGACAAAATTTCATTTTTTCAGGCTTTACTGTAACAAACAAGATAAAATCAACATTGACTCAAAATTACTTAGTAGGCAAATAATATACTAAACTACAGAGAAGACACTTATCCCCATTAACTAATGAAAATAACCAAAAACCCTGAGCCATGGTTATTTTATTTTGTTTTAAATGGACAAAGGCTTTTCTTTGATTGGCCATGACTCATACCAGAGGAATTTCTAACCTTCAGAAACCAGTAGGGACATTGTTATATTTAAAGAGGTGCTAATGCCTCTGTGACTTAGGAAAATCAAATTCCAAAGAAATCCACCAACACTCCTTTATATTTCTAAGGCAGAGCTAGCCATCGGAGATGACATATCTGTGAGGGCCAAAAGGGACCCTGGCAAACCCCTATTAAACACCTCAAGATTCCAAACCTGTAAAAATGCATCCTTTGTCCAACACCTAGGAGAAAAAATGGGCAGGTATGTCACATGACCTCCCCCAAGCTGCTAGAACCTGTAATATTGCCATGTAGAACTGAACCCAAACAGTCTACCATTTTATCATCTAACAGCAGCAGAAAGAGCTCTGTTCAGGTAAAGTGCCTGGCCCTCATCTACACTATGAACTACTGGAGCATTGGAACTCCTGTATCGGTGCCTTCAAGACTAATTGATCTCTACGTGCCATCGCTTCTGGGATGACGGATCATCTTGTGACAGTTTTAGCCTGCTAACCTCTGAAGGAATACCCATTAGTCTTTTGATTCTGGACTCATGTGAAATTGTTAGGAAATAGAGGCAGTTTAAGTAAATTATATTTGTATTTGTGGGTGTTAGGGATGAGTTTTAGCTTTGAAGTTTAAATTTGATTTCTATTTCTGTATTTGTGTGTTAAGAAAAGGTCAAGTTGAGTTTTAGTTTCACTTTAAAAGGTGCCTGCCTTTCTAATGAGTTTTTACCAATGCTGAAGAGAAGTTAAAGCAAACACAAGAGTAGAAAAAACTGTGCTCTTAACTAGCAACAGGAGTCCAGAGAGGGACACACACACACACACACAGACACACACAAACACACGCACACATAGACACACATAGCCATTGACACACACACACATAGATACACACATACACATAGACACACACACAGGAAAAAACAGCAGTTTGAGTTCAGTTGGAAGAAGGTGCCAGGACAGGCAGGACATTAAAAGGGACAGATAGCAAGTCCCAAGCTAAAAAAGAAAGGTACCAAGGCTAAGGAGTGAGACAGAAACAGGATAAAGTCCCAAGAAGACCTTCTAGTCAAAGGAAGGACAGGAACCTGGAAAAAGGTCCTGTTCATGAAGTTAAGAGTGAGGAGCAGAGGAAGGTTCCAAGCTCAAGCTTAAAGGAAGAAAAGCTGCTGGAAGTAGATTTAAAGTGAAAAGTCAGAAGGCCCATAGAAACAGGTAAAGGTCTGTAACTCTTTGCTATGGGCATGTGAAGCAATGGCGTACTGTTGGCACGGCTGAGTATTTTAGAGTGCGCGGAATAAAGCTTGAATGCATGTGGCGAGCCAGGGGAGAGGAACATCAGAAGGAGAGTTCAAAACCCTGGAGGTGAACCCTTGCGTCTGAGAGAAAACGTCGGTTTGGGAGAAGATTCCAAATTGAGTTCTTGAAGAATGGAGATTGGAAGCTCTCATGTGAAGGATGGAGTTCAGTGAGGCCGGTTGTCTCACAGTGTGACAAGCGCCTGGGGGAGTTGATGAGGAATCCATAGCATCTGTCTGGGATGGCATCTGTCACTTAGTTTCAGAGTGTGGTGTGCCTGACCACAGGGCACCTATTGGTTTTCATGGGCTGTGTACTTCCTGTGGACATTAGAGTATAAGATAGTGTTTGTAATTCGCATCATCCTAACAAATCTGTATACATCTGTAAAGGTACAGTTGTGGGTAAAGGAGTATTGTAATATAGTTCATCTTTTCTTGTTTAATAAACGTTTTATTCTTTTGTTCAAAGTTCATTAGCTGGATCCGGTGACTCTGTTCAGTAGCCACTCTCCATGTGCCTAAACAAACAAATAAACGTTAGGATTCATCAAGCCGGGTTCCAACCTGGGATCTGGCTTGTCCAGTAGTAACATCAGCTGGGATCATAACAAAACCATAATTCTTATTTTTATCGTGGTCTTGCCCGTGTCCCTTTCTTCCCCTTATCCCTCTTTTATTGTGAGTGCAAAAAGGGGCAGACATTGTGAAACCATTCCTTTGTTTTGTGTGTGTGTAAAAATAAATGAACCCTCTTGTTTTACCATACCTCAAGCCTGCTGTGCAGTTATTATTAGAGGTTCGGATAATTCCAAAACTGAAGGGGTGGGGAAAATACGCCACCACTTATAAGAAATCAAAAACACCTTTGTGTTTACAGACGAGTAGAGAGTGGAGAAGTCAGGGATGATTAAATTAATCCCCCTCCATCTATTACAGGTGGAAAGTCAAGGTGAGCCCACCTCTTCCGGCCCTGGGAGCCACGACTCTATTTTACATTGTTCAGCAATTGGTTGCTGAAGTCACAGCTTCCACCCCTCTGAGGCAGGATGTTCCACCTCTAAGAGTTGCTGCCCAGTCAGTGGGCCAGGGGCTCTTCATTCCCAGCTGCGCCCTGGGAGTGGTGGTTGGTATAGTAACAGGCGTCAGACAAGCAACCCTGGAGCAGCCAAGTATGGTCGGGTTTAATCAGGCAGGCCCAAGCAAGGCAGGGTGGTCAACTGTGAGGGCAGGGGGGCCATCTTCCAGTGGGGGCACTCCAACCCACTGGGGGAGCCCTCCATGAGTCAGAGGATGTCCGATCAGGAAGGGCACCCCACCCACCCCACCCCCACAAAAGTTTTAGAGGGTGGCCTTGCAGGCGGAGAAGTTTCCTTTAGCATGAAGAGGCTCTTAAGTGGGCATTAGTTGACATAAGGATGAGAAGACTGCCACCACCTACCCCGCCTAAGGCACCCCCTGTTCTCCCACCTGATTTTACACTCCCCCCACTCTAGCCTCCCAGTGGGAGGGTGGGGGTGTGTAGAAATCCTGGCCATCAATATGAATTGAGGATTGGCTAATTGACAGAAACAGATATTTTCAAGTTGGCAGGCTATAACTAGTGAGATACCTCAAGGATCAGTACCGGGGCTCAGCTATTTGCAATCAATGTCAATGACTTAGATGAATGGACCGAGTGTAATGTATCCAAGGTTGCTGATTCTACAAATTTAGGTTGGAAAATAACCATCGAGGAGGACTCAAAGAGGCTGTTGCAGAATTTAGACAGGTTAAGTGACTGTGCAAGATTATGGCAGATTGTTATGGCACAGCCGATGGTAAATGCTGAGCTGCTCAAATCCCAGAGGGAAACTTGAGCAGCTGCCACAACTATTTTTAATTTGTATGTATTTCAAGATGCAGTCTTTGAATTCAGTAGTAATAGGACCACTGAGTCTTATAGGTTTCTTACAAAACTAATTAAACTTTTATTAATTAAAAAAAATATTTTAAGCACATACATGGGTTTGCAAATTATTGGTATGATAACTCCTAGCTCCCCTAGTTAATCTAGCTCCCAGTTACACCTCATTTAAGGCAACAGTAAACACATTGGGCAGAATTTTACATTCGACGTGCAGGGACTGGCCCGACACGCTGGAGCGTAAAATGAGGCGTGATGATGTCGGGCGTGCGTCCCAACATCATTGCACTGTCTCGCGATATTCCGTTCGGCGGGCGCGCGCCGGAGTCGGCAGCACACCCGCCGATGATTGAAAGGCCTGTTGAGGCCATTAACGTACTAATTAACTCCCAATTTATACCGCCTGTCCAACCTAATGGTTAGCAGGCAGGTGAAAAGGCAAAGTGGCCTTTACATTTTTTAGGAAACCTCATCCATGAGTGGGATAAGGTTCCCTAAAGCTTTCACAAATTAAATAAAAACTTTTTTTGAAAAATAAAAACATGTCCCATCTCATGTGACACAGTCACATGAGGGGAGATGTTTCATTAAATTTTTAA
Source organism: Cetorhinus maximus (assembly GCF_964194155.1). NCBI lineage: Eukaryota > Metazoa > Chordata > Chondrichthyes > Lamniformes > Cetorhinidae > Cetorhinus > Cetorhinus maximus. The sequence goes on from NC_135884.1 coordinate 87,171,038, forward strand.
TGTTTTTAATAAGTTCCTTAAAAAGTGCTTCAATCTCCCTGAGGCAGCTTCTCCCTCCTCCCCCCACCAGCACAGGTAGTGCTCAGTGCTACCACTCGTGATCCACGCTGGGCGGGCCTTAATTGGCCCGCCTGCGTGAAGTCGCGGTGCTGAGCCAATTGCGGGCGGCAGTTGGCTTTGTGACCGCCCCCGCCTGTTCCCGCCGAGCCCGCTCTACCAATATAAAATCCTGGCCACAGATTTCAAAAGACCCAGGCAAAGTAACAGTCAAATTCAATGTGAGTAGTCTTAACTTCAGTTCTTGCAGACAGCAGTTTGAGGCTTAGATGCTGGAGACTTTTCACACTTGTGTTAGATCTTAGAATGCTTGCCCTTACACACAGCCTTTTCTACTTTATACATATTTTCCACTTTGAATGCAAATTCCCATTGTTTCACTACGTCTTTGGACTTTACCTCTCTAATAATAAAAATCTATCATAATGCCAATTCTACCAGAAATCTTTGGGAAAAATAAACACACTGTTTCTTAACTTCTCCTGGCTAGGTGAAACATTTCACCCCTTCTTTTGAATTCAGGCTAGTCTGGTTTATTTAAAAATGCAAACGTTCCCTTCACACCTCACATTCTAAAACTTCCCCCATGTTTACTTATTCAACATTTCAAACCTAGCTTGTCTTCTGATACATCAAAGCCTTCAGACCAGCTGCCTTTAATTCAATTAAGACCCACACACACACAGAGACATAGTCACAGACCCCACTATTACTCTGCTTTACAATAAATTCCAATAACATTATGGAAATTATTATAATATAATATGGAAAAGTGTGAAGCCACCCAGTTTGGTAGGGAAATTAGAGAAGCAAGATATTTTTTAAATGGCGAGAGACAGGGAAAAGTTGATATTCAGAGGCACCTGTGCATCCTTGTTCACTATTCACAGAAAGTTAACATGCAGGGAGAGGAAAGTGAATAGTATATTTACCGTTATTACAAAAACAGGGCTAGGAAGAGCAATCATGAGTCCTGGTGCTTCTCCTCTTTCTGGGCTCCTGATTTCACCCCACCAACCACCATCACCCCCTGCCCGCATCCCCCCCCACCCCCGCCACCCCCCCTCCCCCCCACTGTCTCCCACACCCTACACACTTAACCCTCTCCCTCCTTAATAAGGCATGATATTTACCCCCCTTTCAAGATTCACCAATCACAGAAAGGTACTAGGAAAATGATGACACCCATTGTTTGCATCTGCTTACAAATATTGTCCAATATAGATGCAGCATAGGTCATTAATATTAAGAGCAGCAACAATATAATGCAGTGTTAGTTTGTGTGTGTCCTTTAAGTGATCCCACTGCAACTGTTAAACAAACCAGAGAGTACAAATTGTACTTTATCAGCATCATGCAATATTGTTAATTGGACAGGAAAGTGTCCTATTGGTTACTTATAACACTGCTCAGATGATAATACTGATTTTGGTGACTGCCTCAGCCCTCTTTAACACGTTCTGCACATTGCACCATATGGACACCGTGACAGTAAATTCATATTTTGAGGAAAGTTCTAATACTGGCAACCCAGATAAACTGCACAAGATTTTTTCTATTCTGTAGAAGAATTAGAAGACGTTCTCCGGCATGGGTACGTGATATTATTCCAAATAATTATTTCACAAAAGGGGTGCAATTCGATTCTATTTTATCAATAATGTCACAGGGTAGAAAGATCAAATGACTCCTAAGCAACAAAGTGGAATGATTGAACAACATAGGCCTTCACTGTCAGTCAGAAGCTTTGGAGCACTCAGGTGTCTCTGTGCAACACAACTTTTAAGAACCAGAAGACAAAGACTGAATGGTTCATAGTTGTATCTCTGTTTTCTTGATCAGCAAGTCTGAAGACTGCTGATTGCTGTTTCTCACTACAATATATATTCAACATCTACTATGCAGCAAAATATTACCACAACATTTCAATATCTCAAAAATCTCATAAAAGCAACATGATAGAGTGGGATAATTGGTAAGGACAAGATTGAAGTCAATGGAAAGGACTCTTGAGAATAATGTGTAGGATAAAACAGGTTACCAATTCACTATGACTGTTACACACTCCTGTCTTGGTAATTACACCCCACAAAACCTGCTCACAGTAAACTTCCATTAGCAATAAAATAAACAGAACTCCAGCCATGATTCCACCCTCTGTTCACAAGATGATTATGGACAACAAAGTTCATCTAACCCAGCTCATCTTATCCATCCAGAATGACACATATATTAGACGCAAGAGTAAGTCCTTCAGCTCTTCAAGTCAACTCTGCCATTTGCTAACATTGCCTTCACTACACCAATGACTATAACTCAGGAGTATTTAGTTGGCTGTAAAATAATTGAGGCATTGTGAAAGGTGCTGTATAAATAAAGGTTTTGTCTTTCTTCCATTACACCTACATGCAGTAGACAGAGTGACTGTAGCAATGGTGAAATTGAAGGCCCAATGCTGATTGTCCAATGATAATTAATCACAAAGCAATCAATTGATGTTAGGAAAGTGGTTACAAATTTACATTTACAAAACAATTCAGCTCTGTAGCTAATACAACCTTACCATTCTGGCTTCTCAGGCCCCATCACACAATATATCATAAATGGTATCTGCTCCTTTTTACTCATGACACTATCCCCAGGATTTGCCAATCAGATATCTGCCAGCAGTTTAGGAGAAATGTACAGTAGTTGAATTGTTGATCTGAATTTTTCAGAGAAAAATGATACAAGATACATAAATTCAATGCAGCCTTAACTCAAGGACTAGGTTGTTTCCCCTTCCCCCAGAAACGGTCACACAAATTGTGCTATACACTTTCAATTTATAGCCTAAAATGTAAAAATGTAATTAATAAGTAAGAAACTCAAACAACACAAAAAAGTGACACCCTGCACTCCATGCCATGCCACCCCTGCCACCCACCCCTCCAACACCCCATGACCTATCCCCACCCCACCAACAGCCCCCTGACCTATGCCCCCCTCCAACACCCTAAACAATCCCTACCCCTTCAAGAGCCCCCCAAACCCAGCCCCTGCCTCTCCAACACCACCCAAACTCCCCACCCCTCCAACACTCCCCAACCTAGCACCCACCCCCTCCAACAATCCCCAACCTCCTCTCCACCTCTCCAAGAGCGCCAACTTCCTCCCATCACTGCCCCCCCCCCCCCCCCCACCCCGCCCCCAAGAGCCCCCAATCTACTAGACTAGACTGAGCCTATATTCCCTGGAGTTTAGAAGAAAGAGAGGAAATCTCATTGAAACATAAAATTCTCCCTGGGCTTGACAGGGTGAATGATAGGAGGAGGAGTCTAGAGCTAGGGGTCACAGCCTCAGAACAAAGGGTTGGCCATTTAGGAATAAAATCAACCAATTATTTTTCGCTCAAAAGATTGTGAATCTTTGGAATTCTGTACTCCATTGAGCTGTGGATGGACAGTCATTGAGTCAGTCATCAAGACAGAAATCGATGGTTTTTGGAAACTAAAGGAATAAAGAGATATGGGGATAGTTCGGGAAGGTGAAATTGTGGGAAAAGATCCACCATGATGTTATCGAAGGGAGGAGCAGGCTTCAGTGTCAGCTTGGGCCGCTCCTGCTCCTACCTCTTCTTTTCTGCATTTGTTTCCAAGTCCTGGTTGCCCTAGAGAAGGAATGCACAGTGTTCACTGGTATACACTGGTGAACACTTCAGGCTTTCCATGACCAGTTGGGACTGAGAAGAATATTGTAATTTAATTTTATAAGCTTACCTTTCCCTTGTTCAGTTATTAAAGAAAAATTAAGAAAAAGATCTCAGACTGAATAACAGGTGAAGTGGAGGTCATCCTAACACCTCGTTGTTCGTGTATGTCCAAGCTGTAAATGACTTAATCATTTTCTGCGGCTCTTTTCATGGCTGAAGGGTCCGATGTGGGATCGGCATGAACATCCACAAAACTGGAAGTTCATGTTGTCATTGTTGGTGCTTGGGGGAAGTTTTTCAGCTGGGCCAACTCTAGCTTTCCTGTCAGCTGTTGTGCTGTGGCGTGGATAGCCCTCGAAACATGCTGAACCCAAATTTCCGTTCTTGCCTCCACTTGGGTTGGCCGGCTGCATTATTTTCCCAAGAGAGGTGGTCTGCAGTGCAGAGGCTTTTAAAGCTCTTTTTTAGGCTGTCCTTGTATTGTTTGCACTAACTGCCTTGATGTCTTCCTGCTGAAGATCTGCTTGGGAATTCTGGAATCATGCATGTGGGGACATGGCCTGCCTATCTAAGTTGAATTTGCTGGGGGGGTGGTCTCCATGCTGTTGAGCCCAGCACAATGAATGATTTGAAGGATCCGTTCTGATGAAGAGTCATACGGACTCGAAATGTTAACTCTATCTTCCTGTCCACAGATGCTGTCAGACCTGCTGAGCTTTTCCAGCTATTTTTGTTTTTGTGACAATGAAGGACTTTGTTGTTTGTGATTTTATCCTGCCATCGATTTCTCATGATGTTGTTGGTGGAAGCTTTCCTGAGCTTTGATGTGGTACCAGTAGCAGACCCAGGATCCTGCACCATACGGCAGACTGATAAATGTTAATAAGATCCAAGCCAGTTGGTGAAGCCAAGACACAGAATTTTTCTTTATTGAGTTTATTGACTGGCTCAGACTCACAGTTCTTCTTCCACACAACCCAGATTCCCAGCTACCCCCTATTTATACTCTTTTAAGCAAAACAAAAATCAATAAATTAAACTAAAAAAATCAATAAATCAGGAGGGGGTGACTGCCGCTGGTGGGGCACTGTAACTAAAGCAAAAACATGAAAGGAGATTTACAAAACCAAATCAAAAATGTCATTTCCGATCCTCTATATATATTTGTGCATGAAGACCATTAATACCCATTACCTGTTTCTCTTAACTTTAACAACATAATTAACATTAACAAACTTTAACAATGCAATTGACAAGACATTAGCATTTGAATGGCGGCTGTTCATGATTCTGACATTCACATTTTTAATGTATATTAATTGTGATTAATTGTATGCTGATGACAGGCATTAACTGGCGATTCACTTGTCAATAGGAGCAGACTAAAACTGCGGTTGTTAGGCGAGGAGGTATATGTTTGCAATGTGTAACTCTGTAAATGAAAATTTAGGGAAGAATATTTTTTCACCATCGGCGGGGGTTGTGCGGGGGGTTGTGCGGGGGGTTGTGCTGGGGGTTGTGCGGGGGGTTGTGCGGGGGGTTGTGCGCGGGTTGTGCGGGGGGTTGTGCGGGGGGTTGTGCGGGGGGTTGTGCTGGGGGTTGTGCGGGGGGTTGTGCGGGGGGTTGTGCGCGGGTTGTGCGGGGGGCTGTGCGGGTGTTGTGCGGGGGGTTGTGCGGGGGGTTGTGCGGGGGGTTGTGCGGGGGGTTGTGCGGGGGGTTGTGCTGGGGGTTGTGCGGGGGGTTGTGCTGGGGGTTGTGCGCGGGTTGTGCGGGGGGTTGTGCGGGGGGTTGTGCGGGGGGTTGTGCGGGGGTTGTGCGGGGGGTTGTGCGGGGGGTTGTGCGGGGGGTTGTGCGGGGGGTTGTGCGGGGGGTTGTGCGGGGGGTTGTGCGGGGGGTTGTGCTGGGGTTGTGCGGGAGTTGTGCGGGGGGTTGTGCGGGGGGTTGTGCGGGGGGTTGTGCGGGGGGTTGTGCTGGGGTTGTGCGGGGGGTTGTGCTGGGGGTTGTGCGGGGGGTTGTGCGCGGGTTGTGCGGGGGGTTGTGCGGGGGTTGTGCGGGGGTTGTGCGGGGGGTTGTGCGGGGGGTTGTGCGGGGGGTTGTGCGGGGGGCTGTGCAGGGGTTGTGCGGGGGGTTGTGCGGGGGGTTGTGCGGGGGGTTGTGCTGGGGTTGTGCGGGAGTTGTGCGGGGGGTTGTGCGGGGGGTTGTGCGGGGGGTTGTGCGGGGGGTTGTGCTGGGGTTGTGCGGGGGGTTGTGCTGGGGGTTGTGCGGGGGGGTTGTGCGGGGGGTTGTGCGGGGTGGGGGTTATGTGGGGGCTTGTGCGGGGGGTTGTGCGGGGGTTTGTGCGGGGGTTGTGCGGGGGTTTGTGCGGGGGTTTGTGTGGGGGGTTGTGCGGGGGTTGTGCGGGGGGTTGTGCGGGGGGTTCTGCGGGGGTTGTGCGGGGGTTGTGCGGGGGTTTGTGCGGGGGGTTGTGCGGGGGGGGGTTATGCGGGGGGTTGTGCGGGGGGGGTTATGCGGGGGGTTGTGCGGGGGTTTGTGCGGGGGTTTGTGCGGGGGTTTGTGCGGGGGGTTGCGCGGGGGTTTGTGCGGGGGTTTGTGCGGGGGTTGTGCGGGGGTTTGTGCGGGGGTTTGTGCGGGGGGTTGCGCGGGGGTTTGTGCGGGGGTTTGTGCGGGGGTTGTGCGGGGGTTTGTGCGGGGGGTTGTGCGGGGAGTTGTGCGGGGGGTTGTGCGGGGGTTTGTGCGGGGGTTTGTGCGGGGGGTTGTGCGGGGGTTTGTGCGGGGGCTGGTGCGAGTGGGCACGGAGCCGATCGGCGCCCCGATCAGCTGGGTGCCACCATTTAATGTGGGCAGGCCATTTAAGGTGCCTGGAAGCGCTGTGCACTCCCTGTGTGGGCAGGTGGGGGGGAGGTTGCCTGAGTCGGGAGTGCGATCTTTTGGGCATGCGTGTGAAGAGGTGCTTTAGGGAGATTAGCTTTAAGTTTAAACAGTCTAATAAAGTGTTGTAAAAATGTTTTATGACATGCCCCCTCATGTGAAACTGTGAAATTTTTCTGAAAATTTTAAATCATTCAAGAAACCTCATCCTACCCGTGGATGAGGTTCCATGAAAAATGCGAAGGCCGGCTGGGCTCTTTGCCTGCCCACCAACCTTAAGGTTGGACGGACAACTTTCTCAATAGGCTTAATTAGTTAATTAATGGCCTTAAGAGGCCTTTGATAGTTCGGCGGGCGCAAAGCCGACTCGGCTGCGCGCCCGCCAATCTGAAAATCTAAATGACGCGCGGTGATATCAGGGCACACGCCTGGCATCACCCTGCGTCGTTTTACACCTCGGCAAGCGGGCCCTGTCCCCGCTCGCCGAGCCAAAGATTCAGCACTAATAAAGTATGTAAAAATTGGCTCCAGTTCTACCCTTCACAGTCTGACTTTCTGGAATAGCACAAGGTGATTGCCTAAAAGCGAAATTAAGAAAAAAAACTTTTCAGACATTAAACTAAAACCCGAGTAGCCATTCTGGAAAATCCTTTTTGCAATTTGGCCACATATTCATGGGAGTGGCGATCAATCGACATAATAGTCATGGATCAGAACTTCCACTGAGTGACAATCACTGTCAGATTGCCACCCCCCTCCTTTTTATTTATTCAGGTCGGGAGCTGCACATTTCTCATTCATTCGGGCCAAGTCGGTGGAGGTTGGGATTGAGGGTAGTGAGGGCAGTTGGGGGGGTAGTCGGAAGTGGGGAGGGCAGTCGGGAGGGTCAGGGTAGCCGCGTAGTTGGGGGTTGGGGTGTTGGTTGATTGGGGTGGAGGATTGTCGTGGGGGGGGGAGGGGGGTAGATGGGAGGTCATGTGGGGAGCCGGAGGCCATTACCATAGTTACCCAGGAGTTAGAAGTGGTTTTAATCCTTCTAACCTTTCCTGGGTAACTTCTGGTAAGTGAGTGGGAACCATGTGAGGTCTCCGATTTAAATCGGATGTTTCCCAGTGCAGGATAAATTCCCATTGGAAATTTAAACTCCCTGGGCAATTCCCATGCAGTCCTTTCTTGGGAGCTTCTGTGAGGGGCATGGGGGTCCACCAGTGCATCCTCTGGGGTATCCCTGGGGTACGACCTCCCCGGAGATCAGAAGTTCTGGGCTCATGTTTTTCCAGATCAATGCTTCCTAGCGAGAAATGTTTCTGAAATGACCCAAAGAGGCAGAAGATGCAGAAGGAAAACTGGAAACATTGCTGTCTCTGGCCTGAATGATGCTTCCAGGGTGCAGAATTTTTCGATAAAAACAAAATATTGTGGATGCTGGAAACCTGAAATAAAAACAGAAAATGCTGGAAAAGCTCAGCAGATCTGGTAACATCTGTGGAGAGAGAAACAGTTAACATTTTGAGTATGACTCCTCTTCAGTAGCTTTCAACCTGCTTTTGTTGAAAATAGCTTGTGTTCAACCAAAAGCAGATAATTAGATCAACCTCTGGAGAACGGCTACTCACGTGACCCCCAGTCGCCCCCAGTTAAACTGGAAGGATACATGCCCATGCTGGCAAGGTGGTAGGATTTGTTTTTTTAAGAATTTAAGACCACCCCACCCCTCTCCAACCTGGAGAAGATAATAATTCCCCCCAGTGCTCCAGCTGAGATATGATCCAGCAATTCATACAAGTTCCTCATAACTCCTTTGTTTTTGTACTTGCATCGTCGTGACTGGATTGAACCTATTTACTTCAAATCCTATTATAAATGGAACCTGCTGCTCAAATGGAGCGAAGAGCAAATAATGGGCCTGAAAAGGTTAAACTGATAAAATGTCCCTGAATCAGGTTTCCTGTCTGTTGTTAAGTGCAACCAGCTGAAGGCCACAGCCTCGCTGCAGCCTGTTAAAGGAATCCATTATTGAGCTGTGTCGAGGTTGGAAGGTTCTATCTCATCGACTTGTCACAAAGCACTATTTAGGAAATTGAGTGATTCAGCACCAAGGAGAGGAGGCCTGCAATCTATCTTGAGCCGAGTGACAGCTCCAATACCCGGTGTTCACTGCCTGATTGCCACTGTCACGTCCAATCTCTCTCCTTCCTTCCCCTACCGAATGGTGCCTAATTGTGCAATGTGAAAGTCAATTGCAGTTCAACGCGCCTGATTTATCTCAGACCAACAGCAATTAATCTATCGACAAGCACCACAAATTACTCGCAGTGTCTCTACCCCAGGTGCCATTCTTTGCCACACCCTTATTGATAGAAGAACTTACCTAAAATCAATTCAGGGAGTCCCCAGGCGCGTCTTGTAATAAATAATAAATTTAATAAATGTGTTCAATAAAATAGAGTGTACATTCTCTTTATCCCGTTGCTCCTTTCCTTTCATTTGGCTAACTTCTTGATGGAATGGATACAGAGAGAATGTTTCCTCTTGTGGGTAAAAGCACAGCTAGAGGCTATCAATATAAGATGTGCCAAGAAATCCATTTGGGAAATCTGGAGAAACCTCTTTACCCAGAGAGTGGTGAGAATGTGGAACTCGCTACCACAGGGAGTGGTCGAAGTGAACAATATAGGTGCAGTTAAAGAGAATCTAGCCAACCCTCTGAGGGAGAAGGGAACAGAGCGTTACAATGATAGATTTAGATAAGGAAAGATGGGAGGTGGCTCGAGTGGAGCATAAACATCAGTATGAACTGGTTGGACCGAATGGCCTGTCAGTGTGTCATATATCTTATGTAATCCTATGTAAACTTCCTTCTTCCTCTGATGACTCTGCTTACTGACGCTGGGCTACTCTCCCATGCAAGGGACACCAATCCAAGTGGCTAAGTGTTGGCAAAGGATTTAAAAAGAGAGGAGTGGTGGGTGGGGAGGGGGTGAGCGGGTGTTGGGATCACACCATGCCATCACATGTCATGCACAGTTTCCAGCAAGGGCCAGTGAAGAACAGTCAGCAGCTAATTACTCTGCTTGATAAACTTCCGAGGCCAATCCCTGCTACCCACGAAGAACTAGCTGCAGGTAATTTTCCTGCATGTGTGTTTGTGTGTGTTCGTGTGCATATGTGTGTTTGCGTGTAGGTGTTTGAGTGTGTGTTTGTGTGTGTGTGTTTATGTGTGTGTGTGTGTGTGTTTGAGTGCATGTGTGTGTGTGCGTGTGTGTGTTTGAGTGCATGTTTGTGTGTGCGTGTATTTGAGTGCATGTGTGTGTGTGTTTGAGTGCATGTGTGTGTGTGTTTGAGTGCATGTGTGTGTTTGAGTGTGTGTGTGTTTGAGTGTGTGTGTGTATTTGAGTGCTTGTTTATGTGTGTGTGTTTGAGTGCATGTGTGTGTTTGTGTGTGTGTGTGTTTGAGTGCACGTTTGTGTGTGTGTTTGTGTGGTGTGTTTGTGTGTGTGTGTGTGTGTGTGCATGTGTTTGAGTGTGTGTGTGTGTGTGTGTGTTGTCATGATAATGAAGGAAATCACTGAATTGCATCAGGAAATATTGGACTTTAAAAAATAATACCTGAGTTTTTTAAAATGCACACAAGCCACTAGCTGAATGCTGTGGAGTGACTCCCTAAGAGGTAATGGAACCCCACCCTGTGGCAGACAAGGTACTTCTAAAGACATCCAGAAACTAATTGCTCCCTCCGGTAGAGACAATTGGACATAATGGGAGATGAGTATCATCTCATCAAGAAATTCTGTGAGCAATGTCCAGACAGATTTGTGAATTTGCTTGCCTCTTGGAATATACAGTGGAGGGGTTAAAACTGAGCTGAAAAGCTGCCCTGGTGTCTGTCTGTTGGTGGGTGTTCTGAGAGAGAGCAAGTGCTGGAAGTTTGACTCAGAAATAACAGCCACACACAGTACCCCTGCAAATCACCATTTTGCAGGTATCCCGAGCTCTCTCCCTCTCTACCTAATTCAACACAACTGGAATCTCGAAACTGACTATTCGTCTATCGGAGTCAATTCTACTGGAATCTCGAATCACAATGTCCAGAACGCTCAATCATCTACTCCCCATGAGTCAAGGACTGTTCCATATACCCTTTTTTTATATACACATATATATATTCCCTACTTCAAGCTAAATTCTTACTTTTAACCTGTATGATCGTATATGCATGTGTTTTATCCTTTCTTGCCCTTAGTAGTTAATAAACTTACTCTAACCTTTAACTCAAGAAAATCTAATCAAATTGGCTCCTTCAAAACCAGAACGATTGGGTCTGGGGGAATGGGATCTGCAAAAGGGATCCTTTTTAGATTAAATCTTGTTGCGACCAGCAGAAGGTGGGGGGGCATGGGGGAATAAAGACAAGGAGCCAGTTCACCCCTCCTCACCCAGGACATAACAATTTGGGGGTGTCCCAGCCAGACGGTGACAAATTGAGGGTTCTCGCCTGGATCAACAACTTTGGGGAATCTCACCTGGGGGTGGATCATAACAAGTTGGGGTTCATCCAGGATCAGCAATTTTATGTGTGTGTGTGAGTGAGCGAGCGTGAGTGAGCGTGATCATGAGTGAGCGTGAGTGAGCGAGTGTGTGTCTGTGAGCGAGCACGTGTGCAAGTGTGTGTGTGTGTGTGTGTGTGTGTGCGAGTGTGTACGTGTGTGTATGTGAGAATGTGTGCATATGTGTGTGAGTGTGTGTGCGTGCATGTGTGTGCGAGTGTGCGTGTGTGTGTGTGTGCGAGTGTGTGTGCGAGTGTGTATGTGTGAATGTTTGTGTATGTATGCGTGTGTGTGTGTATGCATGTGTGTGCAAGTGTGCTTGTGTGTGTGCGAGTGAGTGTGTGTTTGTGTGTGTGAGTGTGTGTGAGTGAGTGTGTGTGTGTGTGAGTGAGTGTGTATGTGTTTGTGCGAGTACGTATGTGTGCATTTATGTGTATGAACTCACTCTAACACTCAAGTGGATGTTTTTTCTTAATGCAAGAAAATGGAACAAATATACCAGTGAAAATCCTTTTCCATTTATATTTATAGGACACTGCCCAAAAGATGAGTGATGTGCTGATACAGTTAGCTGTTTATTGTCTCTCCAGTTTCCTGCTTACTTGCAGTTTATGGGCACTTTTCCTCCACCCGCACTTTCATAGTCAGCTCATGTTGGACCATTGGACAACCCTCCTCAACATCCTATGGGATGTTCTCACCATCAGAGCATTTATGTGGATCTTCTTGCTTTGGTCTAATTACAGGTTTATGAAGCACTGCATCGAGTAGGGAAGGGAGGACTCTGGATAAAGAGCTGTCATGGGCAGGCGAGACCCTCCAACACTCCCAGAAACCTTTGAGAGGACCAAAGGAGCTGTAGGTTAGACCTTCTAGTTCGGAGCCCATTGAATTTATGGTCAGTCTACTCCCCCAGGAGATGCTGGGCCCAATTATGTGACCATCCCCAAATGTGGATGTCAGCTTTGCCCAATTGTACTCAAGCTTAGAAATTATTGGCAAATCAATATGTTATATTTATATAGCACCTTTCAGGCCTTGGAGTATTCCAACACCCTCTACACCATTTTGAAGGGCAGATCCTGGTGTAGGAAATGAGGCATCCAATTTGCATGAAGCAATGTCCCACAAACAGCAATGTGACAATGACCAGATCTTCTGTCTTAGTGATGTTGATCCAGGGATAAATATTGGTCCAGGCTCCAGGGAGAACTCCCCTGCTCTTCTTCAAAATAGTCTCATAGGATCTTCTAAGTACTTCTTGGGATATCCTAAGATGGTGAAAGGTGATATATAAATGCAAGCCTTTCTTTTCAAAGACCTCACCCCCCACCCCCAGACTAAAAATCTTTCTCCTGTCCTCCAATATTCACACGGAACCACTCAATTACCACTTTCAGTGTTTATACTCTCCAAGCTTTAGACATTTAATTTAAACAAGCATTTCACAACTCAATTATAGGGCTTAGAAAATGCCCAAAGTACACAAATCTTTGAAAGCGTCAAGGCATGTTGATAAGGCTGCTTTGCAAAAAAGCATAGTGGATCCTTGGGTTTATAGGATAACAGAATCATGCAGCGCAGAAGGCCATTCAGCCCGTTGTACTTGTGCCTGATCTTTGAAAGAGCTAGCTAATTAGTCCCACTGACCATACTCTTTCCCCATAAACCTGCAAATGTTGCCTTTTCAAGTATATATCCAATTCTCTTTCAAAATTTATGATTGAATCTGGAAGGATTGTGGGGGTGTGGAAGGCTGGTAGGGGTCTGGAAGGGTTGTGGAGTTCTGGAAGGATAGTGCAGATCTGGAAGGTGGTGGGGTTCTGGAAGGACGGTGGGGGTCTGGACGAATGGTCGGGGTCTGGAAGGTGTTGGGGTCTGAAAGTGTAGTGGGGCTCTGGAAGGATGGTGGGTGTCTTGAAGGATGGTGGGGGTCTGGAAGGTGTTGGAGTCTGAAAGCATAGTAGGGGTCTGGAAGACTGGTGGTAGTCTGGAAGCATGGTGGGGGTTGGAAGGATGGTGGGGGTCTGGAAGCGTGGTGGGAGTCTGGAAGCGTGGTGGGAGTCTGGAAGTGTGGTGGGGGTCTGGAAGGATGGTGGGGGTCTGGAAGAGTGTTGGGCGCCTGGAAGAGTGGTGGGGGTCTGGAAGGTGGTGGGTGTCTGGAAGGGTGGTGGGGGTCTGGAGGGTGATGGGTGTCTGGAAGGGTGGTGGGGGTCTGGAAAGTGATGGGGTTCTTAGAGGGTGGTGGGTATCTAGAAGGTGGTGGGTGTCTGGAAGGTGGTGGGTGTCTGGAAGGTGATGGGGTTCTTGAAGGGTGATGGGTGCCTGGAAGACAGTGGGGGTCTGGAAGGGTGGCGGATGTCTAGAAGGTGGTGGGTATCTAGAAGGTTGTGGGTGTCTGGAAGATGGTGGGGTGTCTGGAACTCACTACCTGAAAGGGTGATAGTGGTAGAAACCCTCATCTCATTTGCAAAAAGTACTTGGATACCCATTTGAAATGTTGTAACCTATGAAGCTATGTATCAAGAGCTGGAAAGTGGGATTAGGCTGGATAGCTTGTTGTTGGCCGACATAGACATGATGGGCTGAATGGCCCCCTTCTGTGCCATAAATTTTCTAAGTTTCCCTGTTTTAAAAAATCTTTTCTCATCTTCCCTCTTGGTCTTTTGTGAAATATCTTCAATCTGTATCCGTTGGATATGACCCCGCCCACCACTGGAAACATTTTCTTCATATTAGCTTTTAAATCTGTGTTATACAATTCAATTACAGGCAGCCCAGGATTGAAAGGTTAGTGCTCTATTTCACTCTTTTATTTCTAAACTATGATTATATTTCAGGAAATCTACTTTTGTTGTACACTCTCAGGTTATGCAAAGTGGCAGATGATTATGACCTTCTCAACAATTAAACTTTTGAAGTGTGTTTGAACAATAGACTTTATACAGAATCCCTATGGGAAATGTGTTTTTTTCATGTTTTTTATTATACAGATAATGAGGGGATACTGTGTTACCTCAATGTTATCAACTAAAGAGAATAATACAGTTGTTCCGTTTGTCAAGAAGCACAACTAATAATAAAACTTAAAAAGAAAATTAATCAAATTAAGTATTAAGGTAAAAGTTAAATATTGCGGCTGCTGGAGATCCGAAATAAAACATTAAGTTCTAGAAAAACTCTGCAGGTCTGTCAGCAAGTGTGGAGAGAGAAACAGAGTTAATGTTTCGAGTCCAATATGACCCTTCTTCAGAACTGAAGAGAGGTAGAAATGTGATGTGCTTTACGCTAGTCAAAATGTTGGGATGGGAGGGGACAGGGAGAGCAAATAGAAGGTCAGGCATAGGTTGGAGGGCGAGGGAGATCAAATGACAAATATGTCATGGAACACAAGGCAAAGTGAGTGGTAATGTTAGTATTAAAGACACAAAGCATTGGGCCAAAGTAGGTGTTAATAGCCGAATAAGGGTCAGGGCTGTCTGAAAGTAAAATAGCAGAATGTGTTAATAGCAGAATAAAGGTCAGTGCTGTCTGAAAGTAAAATAGCAGAATGTGTTAATAGCAGAATAAAGGTCAATGCTGTCTGAAAGCAAAAACATGGGGCAGCATTTTCCCCCCCGTCGAAGGGGTTGTGTGGGAGGGGGTGGGTTTCCAATCGGCGCCCCCAGTCAGGGGTGTGCCACCATTTTACATAGGTGGGCCAATTAAGGCCCGCCCAGTGTGACATGCGCCAGGAAGCGCTATGCGCTTCCTGTGCGGTGGGGGGGGGATTCTTGAGCCAGGAGTGCGCTCTTTCGCGTATGCGTGCGGAAGAGCGCACAGGTCTCCCTAAGGCAAAGTGCTGCCTCAGGGAGACCTGTGTTATTTTTAAAAAGATAATAAACGATGAGAAAAATTTTATTGACATATCCCCTCATGTGGCACTGTCACATGAGCTGGGACATGTCAATTACTTTTATTAAAAACACAACACAAATTTTAAATCCCTCATGAAACCTCATCTTGCTCGTGGTTGAGGTTTCATGTTTTTTCTAAAGGCCGCCTGGGCTCTTTGCCTGCCCGCCAACCTTAAGGTTGGACAAGTAGCATTCTTAACAACTTTAATTAGTTTATAATGGCCTTAATAGGCCTTTGACAGTTCGGCGGTCGCGCAACCAACGTGGCTGCACGCCTGCTGAACCTGCAATCTAAATGAAGCGCGGTGACGTCTGGACCCTTGCCCCTGAAGGGAGAATACTACCCATGAAAACAAGATGGGCTGGGGGGGAGGGAATTCAAAATGGAGGGACAGAGTTCATGGTCTGAAGTTGTTGAACTCAATATTGAGCCCAAAAGGCTGTATCATGCCTAATCAGAAGATGAGGTGCTGTTCCTGCAGTTTGCGTTAGCTTCACTGGAACATTGCAGCAGGCCAAGGACGGACATGTGAGCATAAGAGCAACATGGTAAACTAAAATGGCAAGCGAAGGAATGTGTGGGTCATGCTTGCAGACCTTCCGCAAAGCGGTCACCCAGTCTGCGTTTAGTCTCCCCGATGTAGAGGAGACCACATTGTGAGCAGTGAATACAGTCGACTAAATTGAAAGAAGTGCAAGCAAATTTCTGCTTCACCTGGAAGGAGTGTTTGGTGCCTTGGCCTTTGAGGAGGAAGGAGGTAAAGGGGCAGATGTTACACCTTCTGTGATTGCATGGGAAGGTACCGTGGGAAGGGGATGAGGCGTTCAGGGAGTGGACCAGGGTGTCATGGAAGGAACGACCCCTTCAGAATGCTGACAGGGGAGTGGAAGATGTGTTTGCTGGTGGCATCATGCTGGAATTGGTGGAAATGGCGGAGGATAATTTTTTGAACATAGATGCTGGTGGGGCAGAAAGTAAGGACAAGGGGAATGCTATCATGTTTCTGGGAGGGAGGGGGGAGGGGTGAGGGCAGAAGTGTGGGAGATGGGTTGCACAAGGTTGAGGGCCCTGTCAACCATAGTGGGGGGATCTCTCAGTTATGGAAAAAGGAAGACATGTCAGAAGTGCCGTTTTGGAAGGTAGTATCAATGGAACAGTTGCAACAGAGATGGAGAAACTCAGAGAATGTGATGGAGTCCTTACAGGAAGCAGGCTACGAGGAGGTTTAGTTGAGGCAGCTGTGGGAGTCGGTGGGTTTGTAATGAATATTGGTAGATAGTCTATCCACAGAAATGGAGACAGAGAAATCAAGGAAGGGAAGGGAAGTATCAGAGGTGGTCCATGTGAAGGTGAGAGATGTGTGGAAATTGGAAGGAAAAATCGATAACTTTTTCCAGTTCCAGATGAGAGCATGAAGCAGCACCGATACAATCATCGATGTACCGAAAGAAGAGTTGTGGGAGGGGGCCGGAGTAGGACTGGAACTTGGAATGTTTCACATACCCCATAAAGAGACAGACGTAACTGGGGCCCATGTGATTACCCATAGCCACACCTTTTATTTGGAGGAAGTGAGAAGAGTTAAAGGAGAAATTGTTCAATGAGAGAGCAAGTTCAGCCAGACAGAGGAAAGTGGTGGTGGATGGGGATTGTTCAGGCCTCTGTTCAAGGAAGAAGTGGAGAGCCCTCAGACCATCCTGGTGACGGATGGATGTATAGAGGGATTGGACATCCGTGGTGAAGAGGAGGTAGTTAGGGCCAGGGAACTTGTAATTGATGATATGACATACGGCATCAGAAGATTCATGAATGTAGGCGGGAAGAGATTGGACTAGGGGAGAAAAAACAGAATTAAGGTAGGCAGAAATTAGTTAAGTGGGGCAGGAACAGGCTGAAATGATGGGTCTACCAGGGCAGTCCCATTTGTGGATTTTGGGGAGGAGGTAGAAGTGTGGGGTTGGGAGACTATGAGGTTGGAGGCTGTGGAGGGAAGATCTCCAGAGGAGAAGAGGTCACTGACAGTCTTGGAAACAATGGGTTGATGTTTGGTGGTGGGGTCATGGTCCAGGGAGAGGTAGGAGGAAGTGACTCAGAGTTGTTGCTCAGCCTCTACAAGGTAGAGGTCAGTATATCAGGCAACAATAGCACTGCCAATCCCTGGCCTTCTCTTTTGCTCCATCTGCAATCCCCCCAACCCTCCAGCTTTGTCAACAGCATAAAACCCATCACATCCCTACCTCTCTTCAGTTCCAAAGAAGAATCACATCAGGTTAAATTAAGTAACAATCTTGTTCTGGACTTGCACTAAATGCTCAAGTGTACCACTACATCCCACTCCTTCTCTGGGACCATCTAGGCATGGATAACATTGTGGAAGAAAGGCAGATAGCTGGAGTGACTACTCCCATGGGCCACATTGGACCTATGGATGGTCATCTCAGCCAAGTCAAGGAGGAAACCCCAAGCATACACTCCAACTTGCTCACCTCCCTCTTCACTCGGTGGCCAGAGTTCAGAGCCTGGGACTGAAGCGGGTTCAGAACTTGAGGAGTAGTCCCTCAGATCATGTGCTATGAGGGGGTGCTGGCATTAGCTGGTAATGGTGGAGACTGTGTGAATTGGTCAGTCTCAAGGCCGTGGTGTTCCAATGAAGCTGGCCACCCCAGCACAGGAGACCCTGGGTGGCAGAAGATGAGCGTTTTTGTGTCCCATATCAATTGTTGATAGCAGAGCAACAATTAGAGCAGTTGATGAGAGAGCTCCAGGCTAATGGAAATCCCCTGCAGAACAGGCTGCATCAGTAGATGGGCAGGTTACCCGTGCCCCACTAACTTTTCCATCAAAATATAGGGAATATCAACATTCAGTACATTCCCCCATGAAATGAGCACAGACCCTCCACACTCCTGAACCTGTTGCTGAATCCTCAAACCAAACTCATAGGGTGGAATTTTCCATGCCCGAAGGTGTCTGGCATGTTTGGTGGGGTGGGCAGACAATATACAAGAAGGCCAAAAATCGGTTTCACAACATCATAAACTAGTTTGCCAATGTCTGTTCTGCCCGTCCATGGTGGGCCGTGTTTCCCACCACCACACGTTGGGAACTTCATTGTAATACATCTGCGTATCATTATAAGCCCAGCTCACCGGAATCATCCTCCAACGCTGGATCATCTGAACATGTCAGCGGGAAAACACGCCAGTGTAGAACACGTCTTGACAAGTGTGACATGTAGAAGTCAGGACTTACCGCCAGGGCCTTGGTCACATCGCGGACAGCTGAGGAGCAGAAGATGCTGGAGCCCAACAGCAATGGCACACTGGAGGAATGTCCATGGCATGCTGGGTGGATTCTCATGGACATGGCTCCGCCATGAAGCAGCCCACGGCAGTTGTAAAGTCACTGTTGAGGGTTTGCTCACAATGGATGATGGTCAAGGGAGTGGAGGGGAAGATCCAGCTGTGGTTGGGAGACGAAGATGTACCAGGAGTGGGAGAGGAAGTTCCAGGATCGACCGGAGGAGGAAGAGGTGTCAGGAGGGCATGGGGTAGGGAGGGGGGAAATGAAGGTGTTGGGGGAGGTGAGGTTGGGAGGAAGGAGTCTGGAAAGGGGAAGGGGTCCAGGGAAGGAAGGAGTCTGGACGGTGGCGGAAGGAGTTTGGAGAGGGGAAAGAGAAAGAAGTAAGGCTGGAGGAAAGAGTGGGGAAGGGGGAAAGAGTAAGGCTGGAGGAAGAGTAAGGGTGGAGGAAAGAGTCTAGAGAGGGGAAGGAGTAAGGGTGCAGAAGAAGAAACAGTGGAGGGAGGAGTCAGGAAGGGAGAAGGACTAAGTGGGGGTGGGAAGTCTGGGGGAGGGAGGGGATGTCCGGGGGTGGGGGAAAGGAGCTCCAAGAGGGGAAGGAGTCCAGAGGGGAGTATGTGCAGGTGAACATGCAAGTGAGGGTTCTACTGAGTCCATGACTGCCTCCTGGGGAATGAACTGAGGCTGGGCATGGTATGAGGGAATTATGAGAATGACTGAGGACAGAGTGAGGTGGTAGGGTGGGAGGGTGAGGGTGTAACGGTAGAAGGGATGGCGATGGTGGTTGGTGTGGACCTGGAGGCACACACAGACGCTGGGGATGGGAAGGGGGAGGTTACAGAGGACGGGTTTGAGGGAGTCTCAGGCAAAGGGCACTTGGAGGAAAAGGACAGGCTGTTCCTGAGATTCCTGAGTGGATGACCCAGGGGTGTCCAGCTGCTGCTCCTCCTCCTTTCAGGTGCCCGAGGGCCCTGGCCTGTCTTCTTAAGGGGAAGGAGCACCTGGAGGGATGATGAGGTGCCCCATTTCCCTCTCGCGTTGCCACTGCTGGAACTCACCCATGGCTATCGTGATGGAGTGCAGGTCGGTACACATCTCCCCATTCTGCTGGATCAAGGACTTAATAGCATCCATCATCCTCCCCATGGACACCTCAATGCATGCACATGTGGGCACCACTTCATCCAAGAGCAGGCAGACACACTCCTCCAACTCATGTGCCACTCTGTTGAGGACTTCCAACAGCTCTGTGTGATGTTCCCCAGCCTTCTGCTGACTCTCCAGGGTGAGTTGGAAGGCCGAATCCAGAGGCTTGTCATCTGACTCAGACCTCACATATGTCTCTTCCCCAGCAGTCCTCCGAGTGCCAGGGAGCTTGGCTGAACCTGCCCCCTCCTGCTGTGGACATATATCTGTGCAGCCACCACCAGATTGTGAACCCGATCCCGCTCTAGACCTAGGTCCCATTGAGGTGTGTGAATCTGTGCTGGTGGAGGGTGTGGGTAAGCACTGTGATGGGGCTCCCAGGCTGCTCATTTCCAGCTCTTCAGTGGAGGAGGTGTCCTCTTGGCTGGAGGTGAGGACCTGGATGGAGCTGAGGGACTGGCTGGCTAAGGGTATCAGTCGCTTGGCAGAGCTCCCTGTGAACCAAAGTAGAAATAAGTAGTGCATGGCGCAGAGTCAAAAGAAGGAGAGAGAGAGCGAGCGCTCATAGCTGCATTGAGAGAGGGATGATGTGGTGCAGGATCCTCAGGTGGGTGTTCACCGCCGACCTCACCGTTGCCGTAGTCACGGTCCACGTCCTCACCAGTCAGCGCGATGACACGCTCCTCAAAGTGAGTGAGGGGCCTAATGTGGGCTACTCCACCCCCAGTCTGGGACCTCCTCCTGCTGTTGTGAGCCAGCTTCTCCTGCGCAGAAACAGATGGGGAGAGTGTAAGCAGGACACATGGCACAGTGTGGAATGTTTGTGTGGTGAGCGGAGCCATGGACTGGGTGAGGATGTGAGCTCCAGAGGATATGAACCTGATGGAGATGTGAGGGTGTGTGTGAGAATTAGTGGTGTTGTCCCTTGAGGTGTGAGATCCCTGTGGATGTGTGCTGGGTTTGCGAGTGTGTGATTTGAGAGTGATGAGAAGAGTGACTTACCCTGGTGGAGGAGATCATTCATCCTTTTCCTGCACTGGGTGGCTGTCCTCTTTTGCAGGGCGTTGGCACTGACCACCCCTGCCATCGCCTCCCAAGCCGGATTGGAGATGTTGCTGCCCCTCCTGTCGCCAGAACGGAGGGCAGATGACATCACAGCGGGCCTCTACTGCATCCAAAAGGTGCTCAAAGGACGTGTCATTAAACTGGGGTGGGGGTTGGGAGGGGGTGGGTGGCTGCAGTCTCCTTGTCTCTCAGGGCCATGTCTTCTTTGCAGTGGTCCTTGTCAGGAAGCACTGAGAGGTGTGCGCATGGCTGCATGTTAAATATGGCGTATGGTGCCCGGCGTGATAAAGCGGCGAGGTGATGGCGTGGCGGGCGAATGAGAAGCCGCCCGCCACCAACACAGCGTGTTTCCCGGGAATGCATAATTAATGAGGCGGGATTGGGACGATACGGCATGAGAAGCTGCCATTGCGGCTAGCGGGTAAAACGTCTTTTCTCCCCCCACTGCTGCACTTAGTGCAAATCTGGAGTGATTCCACCAATACTGCTTGGAATCACTTTAATAAAATCAACTTGAGCTCAACAACCTCCAATATCTGAAACAAAAACAAAAAGTGCTGGAAAAACTCAGCAGGTCTGATAGCATCTGTGGAGAGAAAGACAGAGTCAACATTTCAAGTCCATATGAGCTTTTGCCTTTAACCTCCAATATCTGCCAACTGTAGGATGGTGGAGATCCTACAATGATATTGAACAGTAATGGTTTAACGTTAACATTAATGCCGACCAGTGCACTAGGTGGTGGGCTACTGAGTAAACACAGACCAGAATGCTCCAAGTTACACTCAGTTCACTGCCGCATTTGCCTCAGCGAGCACGCTGGTAGTGGGTAAACAGGACTTAGTGCAATTGATGACATTGGCTTTGGGCTGAGCTCAGGTTTGTGAGAGATGTGAGGTAGGAGGCCAGCAAGCAGAGCCTTGAGTTTGGATAGTGAAAGCTGGAATGAGGGTTCCAGCAGCAGCGGGGCTGAGGCAGGAGTGGATTCACGTGATGTAGAATCTGGCAGCCTTTGTGGTGGAGCGGATACCTGTTTCGGGGGTCAAACAGGGTGACGAGGTTAGGAACAGTCTGTTCCAGCCTGAAAAAATGGGGAGTGTGAGGGCAGAAATGAGAAACATCGTTCCCAGGTCCACTGGAGTTTTATGCTGGCTGAAAAAAGGCAGAGACCAAACAAAATTACATCCCACCCCAAATTACGTTCTTGAAGCCCAAGAACTTTTAACCCCAGATCCCTGACCATCGACCATTAACCATCATGTTGCACTCTGTTGTGGATCATCCCTGGAGTCTCTTCAGTCTGACTACCTCTCTTTGTTGGCTTTAGATGCATTTTCCAATTTGAACAAGACAGGCTGAGGAAAGATTTCTAAGTTTTAACAAGGGCACAGAAATGTAAATAGGTGCCTTTTCAACTCATACTGAGCTACCAATCAAACATAGAGAGAAGCATTTCGCTGGACTAGTAATCCAGGGACTCAGGATAATGCTCTGGCGATGTGGGTTCAAATATCGCCACAGCAGCTAGTAGAATTTGAACTCAATTGATAAATCTGGATTTTAAAGTAATTGTCATAATTTGGTTCGCTAATGCCCTTCAGGGAAGCTATTCTGCCATCCTCTGGTCTGGCCTACACGTGACTCCAGACCCAAAGCCGTGTGGTTGACTCTTAACTGCCCTCTGAAATGGCCTAGCAAGCCATCCATTTCAAGGGCAGTTAGGGATGGGCAACGAATTCTGGCCTTGCCAGTGACACCCACATCTCATGGAAGAATAAAGGGGAGAAAAGCACAAGATTCCTACACAGGAATCGAATGGCTTGGTCCCTCCTTTAGATTTCTCACTCAGTATGCTGTCTATATTCCGGAGCTATCGTGTATCAAAGCAAGCTGGACCATTTCCTGTGAGCAAACCTGCTTTTAAACCACACAGACACTGTGACAAAGAGATAAACATATAAGAACAGGAGTAGGCCATTCAGCCCCTCAAGCCTGTTTGGTTATTCAGTCAGACCATGGCTGATCTGTACCCTAACTCCACCTACTCACCTCGTTTCCAAAACCCTTCCATAACATACAGATCACAATTGCAGACATTACAAATGACCCCACCTATCCTGTCTCAAAAGCTTTTGGAAGGTGTGTTGGAGGAGGGGGGGGAGCGGGGTTGATTTTCAGATTTCCCCTAGCCTTTGCATGAAGAAATGTTTTCTAACATCACCCGAAACAGCTGAGTTCTCATGTTAAGCTGCTGGCTCCTAAATCAGAGGAAAAATCATTTTTGTGATCCCCTCCTCATGATCCAAAAGACAAAAACAAATTTGCCATTTTCTGTAGGGATTGTGCTGGACTCTGTCCCAGCCCCCTCACCTGCCCACCGGGTGTTACATTCTTTAAAGGCTTTGTTGCGAGTGTGTAATGTGTAAACTGATATTCCAATAAAAACCTTCCTTTATATCAGTTTAATTAAAAATAACTGAAAGGGTAACTTTAATACCTATGCTCCTTATGCAATGTTTATCTTCTCTGTCCATGAGTTCTAATCACTCCAGAGAGATTCATTGTTAATTTGCTGTAAAATCCTCATGAATACACATAGTATGAGATGGGGCATTCATGCATCATTTGATTACTATCCCATTATTTTTGAAATATTGGACACCTGACAGCAAGGAAGGCATTTTAAACAGAAACCACGCGGATTTCTTTTCTAATCAAACACCTGAAAGTGTTGACTATATAGCTCCAGACAACCTCAACTAAGTGGCCAATCGTTATTTGTGACCTAGATAATGGGCGGAATTTTCCCAGGGTTGCACTAAGTGCTGTAGCAGGTGGGTAAAATGGAGTCCTACCCACCGATGAAAATGGCGGGTTTTCATGCAGTATTGGCCCAAGCCCACCTCATTACTTATTCACTATTGCGAAACTCGCCATTTCCATGGTGGGCGGGCTCTCAATCACCTAGTTCACCAGCTCACCACCGCTGCCCGGGAGACATGGCCAGCAAAGGAAAAAAGACGGCAGCCCCCCGCTTCAACGACGGGTCCCTCAAACGACTGCTGGATGCCGTGGAGGCCCGACGGGATGTGCTCTATCCCCGCTCTGGTCACCAACCCGGCTTGGGAGACTGTGACAGTGGTGATCAGCACGAACACACTACAGAGGAGGACAACCACCCAATGCCGCAAAAGGATGAATGATCTCCTCCATTCCGCCAAGGGTAAGTCACTCTTCTCATCACTCTCAACTCACTCACTCACAAACCCATCACATGTCCACAGGGCCCTCACTCACTGCCAGTGCAAGGGACATCACCATTCACTCTCTCAAACACACCTTCATTGTCCTCATCCCATCCATGGGACCACTCACCACTCACACAGGCCAGGTATACTTATCATCTGATAAAAACAAAAAGCTAAAAGCTACTGCGGATGCTGGAAATCCAAAACAAAATAAAAACAGAATTACCTGGAAAAACTCAGCAAGTCTGGCAGCATCGGTGGAGAAGAAATCAGTCAACGTTTCGAGCCCTCATGGCCCTTCAGCAGAACTGAAGCATATTTCTCCCTTGTTGAAACTATGCTTCAGTTCTGCTGAAGGGCCATGAGGGCTCGAAACGTTGACTGATTTCTTCTCCACCGATGCTGCCAGACTTGCTGAGTTTTTCCAGGTAATTCTGTTTTTATACTTATCATCTGGCCTGGCAGGCATCCTGATACACTCTCCCCACTCTATCCATGCAGGACAAACTGACTCACAACAGGAGGGAAAGGTCGCAGACAGGTGGAGGAATTCCGGAGATTAAAGTTCTGACAGAATTTGAAAACAGAACCATCCAGCTGGCCGGCGATGACCGGGACTGGTCCTGTGCTGACAGTGAGGTCGGTGCTGCTCTACCAAGTGAGGATCCAGCAGTGCAACATACATCAGACAACCATGCTGTGAGTGATGTGTCCTATTTCACAGGCCACTGCCTTGCACTAATTATCTCCCCTTGCTTTCGCAGGCACATCTGGGAAGCAGCTGACAGAGTCCATGACCCAGGGCCTCCAATCAAGCTCCAAAGAAACCTCTGAAGAGGAAGCTGGAGGCACCCTCCTTGAAGTCCCGTCACAGTGCTCACCCACACCCTCCACCAGTGCAGAATCACACATCTCAGTGGGACCTAGCTTTAGAGTAGGGATAACAATCTGGTGAGCACATCGCACTTTCTGATCCACAGCAGATGGAGACCTTCCCAGGTCCCTGGCACTTGGAGGACTGATGACAAGCCTCTGGACTCGGTCATGTCACAGTTGCTGGAGCTGCAAAGGCAAACTAGGGAACATCAGGAAGGGATGCTCACTGCACTCCTCAGATTGCAGGGCACAATGGAGGAGTCCATCCATCTTCAGGCGGAGGTGATTGCGTTGGCATTGCAATGCACTGAGGTCAACACTGGCAGGATGGCGGCTGCCATGGAGACCTTGGTCCAGGATGTCACTCCTGCACTGCTGCGTGGGCTCAACTCCATCGCTGATGCCATAGTTGGCCTCCAAAAGTGAGTATGCGGGGGCAGGGGGGGGGAGCTGCTGGGCAGCTCTATCTCAGTCCAACTACCCCTTCCACTCACGGAGTCAGCCAGGTAACTCAGGGAGTGACCAGCCCATCTGACTCTCCTCTTCCTGGAACATCCGCAGCTCCAGCTTCACAGGCCAAGGAGGGTGTCACTGCCACACAGCAGGACCCTGAAAGCAGGCCGGGGCCCTCCAAGTCTCGGCCCTCCAGAGGTTGCTCACCAAGGTCATCACAGACAGGGAGTAGCAGTCAGCAAGCTGCCTCTACCTCCACTCTGGATGCCTGGGGAGCACCAAGACTAACAAGGGTTAGGAAAGTTAAGTAAAAGTAATTGCCTGGGCACAGGTGTTGATCACTCGAACATACAGTTCACTATTGTCAATAAACTCCTAAGAATGTCACTCTGCCTGTGGCTCCTTGTTCTGATGAGCAGTGTTCTTGTCACTCAGATGTGAAACCTTTCAGCACAAGACAAAGGCAGGTGTCTCAGTCCAGAGCCTCTTCCCTGTGCTCTGTGCAGCCTTCAGGCCACAGTGATGGTCCAGCCTCACACACCCTGGAAACTTTACTGATGCCTGCACCTCAGTGGTGCTGGTCATCGCTGCCAGAATGTAGTGGGCAGGCGCCATAGAGTTCTCTCATTCTCTCTGTGTGCTCTCAGCACCTTTAAGGTGGGTCTGGCCCCCATCACACCAGCACCTGCGACCAGTGATTATGTGCACCAGCTCCTGAAGGGCTGAGGTGCTGAAGGGGGACACAGCATCAGATGCATCTAAAGTTTCATGGCTGTGTCTCTATGATATGACCCTGATCACAGAGCGCGAGTGAGCTGCCCTCAGCCAGACAGGAGTCAGACATTCTCAGAGGCTATGTGAAGATCTATGGAGTGTTCACATTGCATGTTGTCATCATCCTCCTGCAATCGAGTGACTATTAGGGCCTCCACTGCATCCTCATGACAGGAGCATTCTCACAGAGGGTATTAGCACTGCCATAAGCCAGACTGGAGTCAAATGTTCACAGATGCAATGTGAGAATTTATGGGGTCACCTCACTGCCTGTCGTCATCATCCTCCACAAATCTAGCAGCTATGAGGGCCTCCCGAGCGCACCCACTTCATCTGGTCAGTGTGAGGGCCTCATCCCCGTCAGCATCCTCCTCACTGAAGGAGACCACCAGCTCCGGCATCTCCTCCTCATCCAGCTCCTCTCCCGTTGCAGGGCCAGGTTATAAAGGGTGCAGCAGACGACGATGACACCCTCTGTGGACTGTATTGCAGGGCTCCACCAGACCGGTGCAGGCACCGGAACCTCATCTTCAACATCCCGATGGTCTGCTCCACCAAGTTGCGAGCTGCTGCCTGGCCTCATTATAGCATCGCTCTGCTGCAGTCTGAGGCCGCCGCATGGGTGTCATCAGCCATGGCCTCTGCAGGTAGCCCTTGTACCCAAGGAGCCAACCCTGCAGCTTCTGTGGACCCTGGAAGACTGCAAGGATATGAGAGCGACTCTGGATGTGGGTGTCGTGCACACTCCCTGGAAACCGTGCGCATACCTGCAGGATGGGTGTGTGGTGGTCACACACCAGCTGCATGTTCAGTGAGTGGAAGCCCTTGCGGTTGATGAAGTCCACTGACTGTAGCGATTGAGACCTGAGCACCACGAGTGCAGTCAATCACACCCTGCACCTGTGGGAATTCCGAGATCTGGGCAAATCCAATGGCCCTTGCATCCTGGCTGTCCCGGTCCCGGGCAAAATGCACAAAGTTGTGTGCCATGGAGAAGATGGCATCTGTGACCTCATGGATGCATGTGTGGGTGGTAGATTGTGAGATCCCACAGATGTCGCCTGTGCAGCCCTGAAAGGAGCCACTGGCATAGAAATTGAGCGCCATGGTCACTTTCGCAGCCACTGGCAGTGAATGCCCTCCATGTCCCCTTGGCGCCAGGTCCTGCAGTAAGTGGCAGATGTGAGCCACCAGGTCCCCAGACATGCACAGTCGTTGGCGACACTGGTTCTCAGTCATCTGCAGGAATGGCAGGCGGTGTCTATAGACCCTGGTTGTCGCTAGGCACCGACCAGCCATGGCTCGTTGTCACTCCTGGGCAGCGTGTGCGGGAGCCCTGCTGCCCCTTCTTCATGAGGTTGCTGCTCCTGCCTTTGCACAGCCAGGAGCCTCAGTCGCTCTCTCCTCCATCTACTACGGTCTCTATAGGCCATCAGGTATACATATAGGTCACCAGGATCCATGATCCTGACGTGGTCCTCCTGCAGCATGAAAGAGAGGGAGATGTGGTTATCATGGCTGTGATTTGCACCGTTCCTGGCCAGGTGTGACTGCCCCTCAACGCTTCCCGGAGAGTGCTGGTCACCCCTCGGATAGCCAGAGATGAGTGCACTGCATGGCTGCCCTGTCAACCTGCGACATGGGGGACACTGGTCCAAACCAGGATGCTGGGATTGCAAGGGGCTGTGAGCGCCTCCAACAGTAGCTGTTACATGGCCAGCGTTGGTGAGGAGATTGTACAGCGTGTGCAGTCCAACTGCTCCAAGGTCTAATAAAGTGGTGGTGGACTCGAAGTCTGTGCCGGGGGAGGGGTTGGGGGGGGTGGGTGGGGTGGTGGTTGGAAGGTGGGTAAGGTATGGAGCGCTTGGTGGCCCTTTGGTGCCTCCACATTGCTTGCGTGGGTGGGCAGGCTAGGAGCCTGACCCCAATCATATCACTGTGGCTGTGCCTGATCTGTCTCAGTTACAGAGGCAGGGTCAGTTTATACAGGGTGTCTCTAATGCATGGCCACTCCCCTCGCTTTCCTCGATTGCCTGTGCGTGGGATGCAGTGCCAGGGCAGCACTTGATCCCCCCACCAACAACGATTGGCCCCGAAGGCGACTGCTGAGGGGTGGGGGTGTTTGGGGGCAAGTGCTGTCCAGCCTTGGAGGCAAACGTTGTTGGTGGGGGGATGATCTGGTGCCTGATCTGTCTCAGTTACAGAGGCAGGGTCAATTTATACAGGGTGTCTCTAATGCATGGCCACTCCCCTTGCTTACCCGGTACCTCACCTCGATTGCCTGTGCACAGAATGCAGCACCAGGGCAGCACTTGACTCCCACCCCCAGCAGTAGCCTTCGAGGCTGGCCGGCACATACCCCCAGACCCCCCCTGCTCCTCAGGAGTAGCTTCCGAGGCTGGCCAACTTGCCTCCAGACACACTCCCCACCCCCCTCCGCAGTCGCCTGCAGGGCCAGATATCAGTTTCCCCCTCCTCCCGTTGCCCCTGAGGCCTGTAAATAACGGGTGAGCTGTGGAGAACGCTGCTGCTCACTCACTTCAGCTCCCCCAAAGTGAAGGCCGCCAAGTGCGCGTCAGCTGTGTGCTGTTGTGAAACACGTTGGTGTGCTTTCCTGCGACGTGGACGGATGATACGGCGGGGTTCCGAGAGCCTGGCGGGATGGCATGTTAATTATATGCTGATGTATTACAATGAGCTCCCCGCCGACCGATGGCTGTTGACGGGCTGAGCGGAAGATCACGACCTGCCTTCCCGCCGTCATGAAGCAGGTCCCGCCATATTTTCTGCGCACACCACCTATCACACCCGCTGCCAACGGGCTTGGAAAATTCCGCCCCAAGTTCCTCTCCAGCTTGAAGGGGAGATCCTTAACCCTGGCATCAGGCAGACAACACAGCCTTCGGGACTCACTGGGCTGCAGAGAGCAGTAGCTATCCCCCTAAACGTACTGTCCCCTACTGCTAAATTCCTTTTTGCAGTCGCATCTGGAGTTTATAGTGATTGCTGGTTTGGGAAAATTGAGAACAATGCAGGAGCAGTATTCTGTAAAGGTTGGTGCTGAAGCGCATTGCTGGAGGCAGCATGGTTTGTTCTGCTTCTGCAGCAGGGATCAGTTAGCTCAGTTGGCCAGGGAAAGATACATAATGATAGCAATGATGTGGGTTTAATTCCTGTGGTAGCCCATGGAGGCTTGTTGCTCTGCCCCATGTGCTTGAGAAGTGGTACTGACTCTCTCCAAACAAGAGCGATACCTATAATCCTTTGTGGGCTATGGCTAATTGCCTTCTCTAACTGTATTTCGACTGACCTAAGGGTGCTTGATCCTGACACGAGTGCGCCAAAATTGGTTCCAAGTCCCCATCACTCATGTCATTCTATAAATCGGAAAGGAAATTTATTTTTTGAAAGGGAAAAAAACTCAGAATTAGAAACAATTCAAATCTCAATGACAGCCATTCAATTATGAAACCGATGACCAAAAATCATTTTGTATTGAGCTGTGATGAAACTTTATTTCCTTGGTGAGAAATCTAAATAATTCACTTGCCCAACATCACTACTTAAATTAATTTCCTTTTGACAAGACTTTTACTGGGTTCGCACTGCACTGGATGTTCAGTAGCAATTCATTATGTGGTAATGTGAACAATGTATTTTAAATATCCTCCAAACAGCTATTAAGGCCACATGAAATATCATTTTTAATTATGATTCATCAATATTTTAATATGTGTTGCACAAAGTTAGAAATTAATTTTACGCTTCGGCTTTTCTATTTCTTCTGGATTTTCTCTCCAAGGTGCATCTTGCCTCTCAACCATGTCAAAGCCTGCTTCGCTAGGCCGTGAAGTCATGGGTTAATGTGCTACACCTTACCTCTGGGACCTGGGTTCAACACAGTTTCCATCTATGTCGGCCCTTTACCACTAAGAACAAACCACAGTCTGTGGAAATTGGACAGTGAACTATTAATGAGAACCTGAGCTGTGGGCTTGTTTTTAAACACAGGGGAGACAAGTGGAAAAGGAAAGGGCTTTGTGGGATGGCAGAGGGAACCACAGTAGTTTGTAGAGGGTGAAGATCTCCACTCTCCCTTAACTGTAAAGGTTATGTGTAAAATGATTTTGGGAGTTCCAACTTGCTGTTTAGGAGACTAGAGTCTAAAGCACAAATGTGGTCCATAATTTGGTACATGTTGCATGGAAGTTGCTGATCCTCATCAATGACAATTATAGCTTGAATAGGGCAAAATCCGTTAAGCTGCCATCATCAAAAGAATTACAGAAGTGGAGGTGGCGACATGACAATGGCCCCAATACTCATGGATTGATGAAGAGAGTGCAGGGAAATCAACCACCTCAACCATAATCCCTGCTTGACAAGGAGGTGAGGTGAGAGCAGGTTGGGGCCTGGTTGTTATGCTGTCCTCATGATAGGAAACCCAGTCACCACTCACTGTCTAGACATGGACATAAGAATGGCCAATTGGGTGAGCTCCTGAGGGCCTATAAACACCCAAGGAACCATGCCCAAGGAAGGCTCAGTATTCATCACAGGCTGGATGATTAAAGCAAGCCATCACTACTGAGGAACATCAGGACTTTACCAGCTTAGTTGAGAGCTGTATATGGAGATAATTCAATGCCATGCTTTTAAGTGCTTGCTAGCTCCTGAGATGCTCCTCACTGGTTAATATAGCTAGCATACCAGTGACTGTTACTAAGAGGAGTTTGCCCATTGGTGCCAAAGCCATGTCACCACATTGAGCGACCTGTAATGTAGCCAACTGCTGTGTATCTGTTCCCAGCCTCACTTGCTCAGTCTTTGCTGTCTCGGTGTAATGAAAAGCATGGCACCAGGTAAGCAGCAGCCAGTGCCCAGAAGTTAGGATGGTTAATAGGAATTATTACAGATGAATTTGCATTTTTAACAGCAGCATGGTCAGCTGGGATTCTTCATAAAATCATGAAGAATGATAAAGCCGTTTAGACCTTCCAACTTCATAAATGTAGGATGCCTCTATATCCCCATACCATTACAATATTTAATTGTTTCTTTAATTGGCTCTAAGTGTCAGCTTTGGCTCAATGAGTAGCACCCTGACCACAGTGCTAGAAGATTAATTGTTTTACGCCTCATTCCAGAGATTCGAGTATATAATCTAGGCTGACATTTCAGTGCAGTGCTGAAAGTGAGTTTAATGAGTGGTTGATCCAATATTGTCCATTTTCCACTATCAGGTACTGTGAAATTGCCCTTCCCTTTTGGGTGATAATGCCACTAACATAATGTGTGCACACTGGCATTTTGGGATTAAAGGCCAGGCTAAATTTAGGATTTTTGTAGTATCAAGAGAGACTTTTTTTTTAAAAATGATTTGCAAAAGTCCAAGGCATTGAGCTTCCATGGGGAGCTCTGTCAATCTCCCAGAGTATCTCCAACCAGAGGTCAGCGCAGCCCTGGGAATTTTGGTATAAACAGCTATTTCTCAGCCATATATGCCAACTCTCAAACAGTTTCACTGGTTTCCCGTGAAAGTCACAGCAGGAGGTCGGGAAAACCTCCAAGAATTTAGTATGTGGAAAATCGGCAACAGAACAATTGGAGCGATCGCTACTTGACCTCAGAGACTGAAATGGGGAGTGTCTTGACCAAGCTTTATTTAATTTGATAACCACAGCTCCAGGCTATTCTTCAGAGCCTTCCTCCAGCTCAACTACTCTGATTCGAACAGCAAATAATCCAGGCAGGTACTTAGTTTTGACAGACTTCTCCAGGACCATGTCAGCTCAAGAAATGAAAAAAGATTTTTTCTAGAGCTTATGAATATCCCTTTAGTTTGATGTGTAATCAAGTAAATTTATTAATGTTGGTATTTACTATTCTTTGCAAACTAAATTAATTATACCACTTTAATACCACAATTACTCATTCTTGAATTTCCTATTATCACAATATGCAAACCTTTGAAATAAATTATTATACTTCAATTTTAATTTGGCCACAGAATTTATTGAATTATTAAAATGCATCTGTTATGTTCAAGGTTTTATATTCGCTTTTTCCATGCTCAGACTGAATCATGAAGAGATTTTATTCAGCAAGAGACATTCATTTTTCATTTTGAATTCAGCCAAAACAAAATAACACAGCATTGAGAAACTATTTCTCTCCTGTTAGTCATTCCCTGTTTCCTTTGCAGAATGTTTCTCAGTGCTGAAATGACGTCGACACCAACCAGTGCTTGTTTTCAGAATAATCTTCACAATGACAACTTTTAAGGCACTTTGTCAAGGTGGCTTGTGGTGCCATTGGTAGAGTCCCTACCTGGACCAGGAGATCTGCGTTCAAGTCCCACTTCAGGACTTGATGGCCATGGAAGGCCTATCAATCCTTCCAATGCACCTGATGGCGAGTGGAAAGAGTGGGAGAGCTCCTGGTCAACTGTAGTGCAGAAGGCAATAGCAGATCACTGCAGTGCTTTGCCAAGCATAGTCATGGGCCAATCTGATGGAAGAGCATGGTTGCCAATGCTCTCTGAGGGCATGGAACCAGATGGAGTTTGCCAAGGGATAGGGGGATTTGAGTCTTCTTCAGTGAAAGTATGAACTGAGTGGTTTGTATTCTGGGCAATTTCTATAAGGGGCAGTCTTTATGTTATTACATTGTTTCTGTCTCTTTCCCCCAGCCCCCACACCCCTGTGTTTTCACTCCCCACTTTACAGGCCAGCATACCCATACACGGGCATGTGTACCTATGGTGCCATTGTTTGTTCAAATTAGAAAAACGAATAGTGCCAGAGGATTGGCCAACTGCTAATGCAAATCTTATATATATAAACAGAGGTAGAACAAGTCCAGGCAACTAGAGCCCCAATAGTATAAGGTCAGTGGTAGAAAAGATAATGGAATTCTTACCAAAACATCTAATTAAAAACATCTATAAACTGAAAATATAATGTGAGGTAGCCAGCACAGAAAGTGACGGTCATTCTTAACCAACTTTATTGAAGTCTTTGAAACAGTAACAGATAGGGTAGACCAGGGAGCACATTAGATGTAAGGGGGAAGAAACTGGGCTCATGAGCACCTGTTTTTGGGGTGCTAGGAATGCCCCTACAGCTCCAAAATGGTGGGCAGTGCCCACTCATACCTGTGGGGTGAATTACACCAGATGCCATATTCGTGCAAAGTGTTATGACCCACCTCCTGGGGAGGTTCCCCAAGGTTGTTGATCCAGGCGAGACCCCTCAATTTGCCACCGTCTGGCTGGAACATCCTCAATTTGTTTTGCCCCAGGTGAGGAGGGATGAACTGACTCCCTGTATTTATTCAGTACCCCCCATCCCCCCAACTTATTGTTGGTCGCAACAAGATTTAATCTAAAAAGATCCCTCTCGCAGATACCTTTCTCCCAGACACAATCGTTCTGGTTCTGAAGGAACAAATTTGATCAGACTTTCTTGAGTTAAAGGTTAGAGTAAACTTATTAGCTACTAAAGGCGAGAGAGGATAAAACACATGCATATACGGTCATACAGGTTAAAGGTAAGAATTTAGCTTGAAGTATGTGAATATATATATATATGTATATAAAAAGAGGGCATATGGAACAGTCCTCGTGGGGAGTAGGTGATTGAGTGTTGTAGCCATTGCGAGATTCCAGTAGAATTGACTCCGGTAGGGAATGATCGGTTTCGAGGTTCCAGTAGTGTTGAGTCCGGTAGAGAGGGAGAGAGATCGGGATACCTACAAAATGGCGATTCATAGGGGTACTGTGTGTGGCTGTTACCTCTGAGTCAGCTTTTCAGCTCAGTTTTAACACCTTCTTTGTATATTCCAAGTGGGAAGCGAATTCACAAATCTGTCTGGGCATTGCTCACTGGGTTTCTTGATGAAATGATACTCATATCCCATTATGTTCCATTGTCTCTGCCAGAGGGAGCAATTAGTTTCTGGATGTCTTTAGAAGTACCTTGGCTGGCAACAGGGTGGGGTTCCATCACCTCTGAGGCAGTCACCCTGCGGCATTCCAGCCAGTGGCTTGTGTGCATTTTCAAAAACTCAGGTCTTATTTCTAAGTCTAATATTTCCAGATGCAATTCAGTGTTTTTTCCTTTGTTACCATGACAAATGTTAGTATGAGCTCTGAGCATCTGCTGGAAGTAGGCAGAGCAGGTGGACCGTAACATCAACCAGCATGCAATGCTGATTTAACACAAGCATTGTCATTTTAGAATGCAACACTTCAGCTAACTCTTAACCCTGCACAGTGTTCAGCAGCCAGAAGGACACCGCACCAGCACTATTTAAAGGGATCATCAAATACTTACAGATACATTGCTGATTGATTCCTTCTGGCTGTTGCTCTGATATTACAAATGTTTGGTGCTTTCTACAGTTCTTTCAAGTTGCTAAAGTCTACAGGAAGTGGTGTGGCAGGTGCTGAAGGAGCTTTTGCCGACTTCAAGACTTTAGCACAAATCACTTACTCCCAGAGCTGGGTGGAGTAATAAACATTCCCCTTGGGATCCAGCATGGCTGGGAGAATGAGGAGAGCCCAAGCAGGACAAACTATTGGAAAACTCAGGGAGAGGTGGTGAGAGGATGGGGGGCATGGAGCTGTGGGGCAGGGTGGTTGGGGGAGAAGGGCTTTCATTAGGAAACTGTATCTACCTAAGTTGTTCAGGGAGCTATTCTCCTACCTGGACCTGAGTAAGGAAAAATGTGTGAGATGTTTGCACTTCAGTAAGGCTGTGCTTATTGAAATCTGCCAACTGCAACCTCAGATCAGGGCAAGGATTGCATTGCTAGTGGCTGGAGCAGGAGATATTTGCAACATCTCCCAGTTTGCCTTCCATTGTTGCATGGGGGAGGCCGCTGAGGCTCTCTGTTCAATGAAAGCTAATACAATCCATTGTCTTCTATCAAAAACAGGCAGAGCGAGCATGTGCCTTCACTGGGATTGCAGGCTTCCCCATGGTGCAGGGTGTCATTGGCTGCACACAGACCACGTTGTGGCTGTCACAAGTCAACTCTGCACTGATCCAGAACCAAAACTCCCTTAATGCCATACCGGTGTGTGACCATGATAATGAATCATGCAGGTCCCGATATTCTGGCAGTAGTCATGATGCCTTTGATTTGTAGAAGTCCGCTGTGCCAGCTGCTTTATATCCACCTTGGCAAACTAAAGACTGGCTACTGGGCAACAAGTGCTATCAGCTGAACATCTGGCTGATGACTCTGCTGCACAACCCACCTAGACATGTTCAGCATGCTTGCAATGAAAGCTATGCTGTCACATGAAATGTGATAGAACAGACCACTACCATGTTAAAACAAGGCTTCCACTACCTGGACTGATCTGGAGGGGCCCTGCAGTGTTCGGCAGAGTGAGTGGTCTGCTGCATGCTGCACAACCTCACCATCATGAAGGTGCAGACATTGTCACCATCTCTGTACCAAGCAGCTGAGGAGCAGGAGCATGAGGAAGAGGAACAGGGAAAAGAGGAAAAGAGCGAGCAATGTTATCAGCCCCTTTCTGCCCAGGCTGTCCATGAAAAACTCATCCAAGTGCTATACCAGTAACTACAAATATTGTTTCCCATTTACCAACTGACCTACACCGTACCCTCCCTCTGTCATTGACCATCACAGCGTCGGCTTGGACTCAATGCAAAAATAAAAGCCACCACAAAATAATCATCCAAACCAAATTAATAAATTAATCCATCCAGTTTTCATGCAAAGATCAGATTATCACCCTTATGCATTCCGTTAGTGCTTGTCTTCCATGTGTCCTAGTGCTCCAGCACACTGCTATCCCAATGGCTGCAACATGGCTGATGGAAGACTGCTGACTTTCAGTGGGGGAGACTGCAGATGGCCTTGGAGGATGCCCTCCAGCAGCTCAGGGTCTATAAGGCCCCACTGTGTGTTATACTTCTGATAGCCAGTTGGCGAAGGAAGAAACCAGAGCTAGCCTTTACTTGGAATAGATTTATTCACAGAGTGAAACATTACAGGTATACATCTCCTGACTCCACTCTACTCCTTTGTCAGTAAGCACCTCTTTATATGTGCTCAAGTAACCATGACTTCAATGGCCTCCACCTGTATGTACGTAACCTCCATTAATACAATTAACACAGCGGACTGCACCACCTCAGCATAGGTAGCAGCTGCCTGATCTGACTGGCTGGCAGACAACAACATGCACACTGGCAGAGTGGCAGGAATGGGAGGATGAATGCTGCCATCCTGAGGGAGAAAAACTGATTTATTCTCTGTGAACTCATGACCAATGTCCTGCGGCAGCACCTCGAACTATTCTAGAAATATGATAATCTTCACTTACATCCCATGAACCAATCACAATAAAAAACACTTGTCAGGCAGAAGAACTAGGAGGGAAATGAAGAGCAATTTCTTCACAAAGGCTTGTTAATATCTGGATGCATTACCCGAAAGGGTGGCAGAATCAGATTCCATGGAAACTTTCAAAAGGCAGTTGGACATGTACTTGAAGAGGATTAATTTACAGGTTATGGGGGAAAATGCTGAGATGTGGAAGTAAACTGAACAGCTCCTTTCAAAGAGCTACACAGGCACGGTGAGCTGAATGGCCTCATTCTGTGCTGATTCTATGGCAGTTCTTGAAAAGCAAGTTTCTAATGTTCTGGCCAACATATATCTCTCAACCAATAGCTGCAAGAAGCAGATTAACTGGTCATTCATCTCATATTTGTTCATGGCTTTCTCTGTGCACAAAATGGCTCTCACATGTAACAATGACAATAATTAATTGCATGGGAAATACCTTGAGATATTTCAGAGAGATGTGACAATATGCTAAACAATTGCAATTCCTCCTCCCATTTTTGTACAATTAAAAGAGGTTCTCTAAATAGACAAATTCCTACCCAAAGTTTATTTGAACCTCCAATTCTATTAATAAATTGATATTAGAGGGGATCCACACATTAATTCTTTATTGTTACTGATTTCCAAATATATTACAGATTTTGATTTTCAGGGAGAACTGAACCAGGTTACTCCAGAAACTCCAACATCTCTTAATGTACTTGGTGTGAAAACTGACAGTGGTATTACATCAGGCAAAGTACAATGTAGCATTACCAATGCCCATTTCTCTCCAACAATTCACCAATGGCTTCAGTCTTCATTCTTGATTCTATTTGCAAAAATAAAGTGGAACCAAAAAGATTTATTTTCTTTAACAATCTGTTCAGGTCCCTGACAAACTTTGGACTGGCCACTGTATCTGACCTGGCGACTGTCAGTCCAGGCTTTTCATCTGGGTTAGGTTTGGGCATTGAAGCATACTGATTGTCACTGCAATGTCTCCACCGCCGTTCAGTATCTTAGGTGTCCGCTGAAGGAATTCAGCTCGCCACACTCATTTTCCTTGCAGCTACCAATTACCTTGGCATATTACATCAGGTCTCAATTTTCAAATACATCGCTCAGATAATTTTCAGAGTAAAGCTGAAAGGAGCTCTGCCGTAAACTCAATTAATTTAAGAAATGGGAAGCTTAATAATCAGTCTCCTCCATCTCACACATGTAGTGTTTAATTTCATCAGGCCTGGGGCTTAGCATATGGACAAGACAAGGCAGATACTGCTATCTATGAACATTTAAAATATTCCACATTTGGCTGCTGTGGGAAGGCACTGAGCTGCAAGCCTTAACCCATCTTCCTTCTAGTGTCTCTTGCAACGTGTAGATTTTAGATGACAAATTCATAGCTGCTGCCATGAAATATGATACCTGGCCTCTATCCCTGACATAGGTACTGTCGAGAAATTTCAGAAGAGAGGGCAGTCCAAACAACAGTGACAGAGCAGATTCAACCCCAAATAGTTCAAGGTCATAACCTACATTGCTTGTTCATTCTATTGGACCCACCTTGAGCCAGACTTTGCCTGGGTTTGCCTTTCCAGTATTCTATCCTGAAATTTAATTTCCTTTTGAAAACCTTCTGTCAGAAGCCAGTGTTTCCTTGTGATCGCTCGGGTAAGCTTTGTTTGAGAGGCACTGCGGAGTAATGGGCTGGAGAATGGATGCATAGGACTTTAGAGTGTCAGGGAGCGTGGCTTACCCACCTCCTTGTCCCTGCAATATCCCAGTCCTCTGCATATTTCTGATGCTGTACAAAATATCTTTGAATTACTAGCCCAGTAATATAATCACTAATAATAATAAATAAAAACAGAAAATGCTGGAAAAACTCAGCAGGTCTGACAGCATCTGTGGAGCAAAAAACAGAATTAACGTTTTGAGTTCATATGACTCTTCTTCATATAATATAATCACTATGCTACCACACCCTCTTATACGGTTATTGTACGTGTTAGCCTGTCTAAATGATCCTAAGGTTCAAATTGCACCATGGCAGCTGGAGACTTTAAATTCAATAAATTAAATAATACCTGGAAATAAAAAGCTATTGTCAATAATAGTGACCATGAAACTATGAGATTGTTGTAAAAACCCACCTGGTTGACTAATGTCCTTACCTGGTCTGGTTTATTTGCGACTCCAAGCCCACAGTAATGTGGGTTAACTCTTTAACTGCCCTCTGAAATGGTCTAGCAAGTCACTCAGTTGTATGCAAGAAGATGGCTCACCATCACCTTCGAAAGGGCAACGAGGGATGGGCAACAAATGCTGGCGTTATTAATGCTGCCCACACACTGTGAACGAATAACAAAAAATACTAAATTAATTATTAATTAGTTATTAAATGAAAAATAATTTTAAAATCTATCCACTTCAGATCTTAGAAAGAAAGAGCATTTTCTGAGAGGTGAGAAAAATGTCGGGGTCCAAGTACAGAAATCAGTAAAAGCTTGTGAACGAGCACAAAACATCATTTAAAAAGATGAATGGAATGTTGGCCTTTATCTCAAGGCGGCTGTGCTATAAAGTGCTGGAAACCATGTTACAGTTATGTAAAGCACTGGTTAGACTCCATATTGCATTCAGCTCTGAGCAATGCCCATCAGGAAGGATATATTAGCCTTGGAAGGGGCATAATTGAGGTTTTTTGTCATTTATTTATTCAAGGGTGGGGGTGTCGCTGGCTATACCATTTAATGCCCAACCCTAATTGCCCTTGAGAAGGTGGTGGGGAGCTGCCTTCTTGAACCGTTGCAGTCCATGTGGTGTAGGTGCACCCACAGTGCTGTTAGGGAGGGAATTCCAGGATTTTCACCCAATGACAGTGAAGAAAGCTTGATATAGTTCCAAGCTTGTGTGGCTTGGAGGGGAACCTGTAGGTGGTGATGTTCCCATGTATCTGGTGCCCTTGTCCTTCTAGGTGGCAGAGGTCGTGGGTTTGGAAGATGCTTAAAATGATTAAGAGTTTTGATAGAACAGAGAGAAACTATTCCTTTTAATGGGGAGTGTAAAACAAGGGGGCTTAAATCTCAAATTAGAGCTGGGCTGCATATCAGGAAACACTTTTCCACACAAAAGGCAGTGGAAATCTGGAACTCTGACCATCAGGTCCCCAACACCTGAAAGTTTGTGGATCCCATTTCAAATGAAAATTTCAAAACTGAGATTGATAGGTTTTTGTGAGAGTAGGGTTTTAAGAGGTAGACAGAAGGGATAGCAATTGGATAGAGTTAAGAGACAGACTAGTCACGATCTAGTTGAATGGTGGATCAGATTCAAGGGGCTGAGTGGCCTACTCCTGTTCCACGTTCACATGTGCTGTGCCTGAAGGGCGAGGGAGTGCCTATTAACTTCAGTACATAGAGCATGAGGCTTCATTAGTATGAAAATGTCCATTATATGGTTACGACCCACCCCCAGGTGAGGTTCCCCAAAGTTGTTGATCCAGGCGAGACTCCTCAATTTGTCACCGTCTGGCTGGGACACCCCCGAATTGTTGAGCCCCGGGTGAGAAGGGATGTCCTGGCTCCGTGTTTGTATTCAGCCACGACCCCCCCACCACCCTCCCCACCCCGACTCCGTTGGTCGCATTTAATCTAAAAAGGATCCCTTCTGCGGATACCTTTTTCCCAGACCCAATCGTTCTGGTTCTGAAGGAGCCAATTTGATCAGACTTTCTTGAATTAAATGTAAGAGTAGGTTTATTAACTACTAAAGGCAATGAAGGATAAAATACATGCACATATGGTCATACAGGTTAAAAGTAAGAATTTAGCTTGAAGTAAATGAAAAAAAGGCATATACAGAACAGTCCTTGACTCATGCAGAGTAGGTGATAGAGCGTTCCGGCCGCTGTGATTTGAGATTCCAGTAGAAGTCACTCCGGTAGACAATTAGTCGGTTTTGAGGTTCCAGTAGTGTTGAATTTGGTAGAGAGGGGCAGGGATCAGGATACCTTCAAAATGGCGATTTGCTGGGGTACTGTGTGTGGCTGTTACTTCTGAGTCAAACTTCCAGCACTTGCTCTCTCTCAGAGCACCCACCAACAGACAGACACTGGGGCAGCTTTTCAGCTCAGTTTTAACCTCTTCTTTGTATATTCCAAGAGGCAAGCAAATTCACAAATCTGTCTGGACATTGCTCACAGGGTTTCTGGATGAGATGATACTCACCTCCCATTATGTCCCATTGTCTCTACTGGAGGGAGCAATTCGTTTCTGGATGTCTTTGAAGTACCTTGTCTGGTAACAGGATGTGGTTCCATTACCTCTTAGGGAGTCACCCTGCAGCATTCCAGCCAGTGGCTTGTGTGCATTTTAAAAAACTCAGGTCTTATTTTTAAAGCCCAATATTTCTGGATGCAATTCAGTGTTTTTCCTTTATTATCATGACAATATTTATCTCATAACTCAGCACTCTTCATCTACAGAGGACACATGGCTATATCCTTTTCATCATTACAAATAGTGATGGCACTACTCTTTGTAATCACATGGGGCAGAATTTTGCCTTTGGCGTGCAGGTTCAGCGGGGACGGGCAGGGACTGTCGTGAAGCCGACTGCCACCCGCGATCGAGCTTGGAAGGCGATTTCACGCTGGGTGGGCCAAATAAGGCCTGCCCAGCGTGAAACGCGAGTGGCAGCGCTCAGCGCTGCCAGGGCAGGAGTGCGAGCCGGGCAAGCGCGGGCTTTGCGTATGCGCACGAGTGCGCGCTTCATAATCTCCCTGAGGCAGCTCTCTGCCTCAGGGAGATGAACTGATTTCAA
This sequence comes from Cetorhinus maximus, assembly GCF_964194155.1. NCBI lineage: Eukaryota > Metazoa > Chordata > Chondrichthyes > Lamniformes > Cetorhinidae > Cetorhinus > Cetorhinus maximus. The sequence goes on from NC_135884.1 coordinate 87,212,158, forward strand.
AAAAAAAATTAAAGGTTTTATAAATGTTATGAAACATGTCCTCTCATGTGACTCTGTCTCTGAGCAGGGACATGTTATTAATGAAAAAATAAAGTTTTTATTTGACTTGTATTTGCTTTTGGGAACCTCATCCTGCCCGTGCATGAGGTTTCCAAAAAAGTGCAAAGGCCGCTTGGCCCTTTCACCTGCCTGCCAACCGTAAGGTTGGACGGGCAGCGAAAAATTTCTTTTAATTAACTTTTTAAAGGCTTTTTAATTGTCGGCGGGCACGCTGCCGACTACAGCACACGCCCGCTGACCAAAATATCATGCGTGGGCAGAAGTCATGGCGCGTCATTTTACACTTGGTCGGGTCAGGCACACGCCTGCCCACCGAGCTAAAAACTTTGCCCTAATGACAACACTGGCCCAAACAACACAGATTGCTGCAGTGGATAAATTGCTTCCATCATGGGCCAAAAAAAGGGTTTGAAATGAACTTCCAATTACACCTGGAGTCACAACCTTACACTTGGGAGGCTCAACTCTCAGTCTAATCTGATTCAGCTTTCCTGGAAGCTTTCCTTCTTGCCATTGGTTTTTCATTCCACTTAATGGGAATGGTTTTTACAAAGTCCATCACTGTCCCTACACAACGGCACCTTTCCTCAAGAGCATCTAATGGGCCAGTACCAAAAAGCAACTGAAATCCTCCTTTCTGAATTTTCCACAACAATTTACCTGACACACTTTGCAAACTTGACAGCCCAAGAACTGTTTTAGGAAGTTGAAATTTACATTCTAACAGCCTGTGAAAGGGTTTGGTTATCTCATTGAGACACTTTCGAGCTAGCTGTCTCGCCAAGCTTCTGATACATGGACCTGGTAAACAATCTTTAAAATTATATACAATGATCACCATCAGCCCAAACCCACAGGAACCTACACAGATAAATACATTCATGGCTGTCCTTTCTCTCAAATAGGCAAGGCCTCCACCTATTGTGTAATGTTTCCTGATAACCCCCCCTGGGATTTATCCCATTTCTCCCAAGGAGAACAATCCCAAATTGTCTGGCTACGTGACTGAAGTCCCTCAGTCCTTTCACTAACCCCTAAATATTTGCATGCCAGTTCTTTCCGGACAGTCAATAAGGACACATCTGTATTATCAGCTAGCTTGCTGTACGCAGGTACATTAATGAGATGACTGATATTATATTCCTGAAGATCCTAGACCACATTCGTTCCATTTCCCAAGATTCTGCTCCTACTCCACCTCCTTCAACAATGCCAAACAACAATGGGATCAACCTCGTCCTCAATTTCCATCCTATCAATCTTCAAACTTGCCAGGTCATCTTCTAGTATTTTCGCTGTGTGGAGTGATCTTCCACTGAGCACATTTTCCTGTCTGGACAGACTGGTCTCGTTGTGATAGCCTAGTTCACTTCTCCACCATTTCACCATCCTACTGTCCTTGCCTTGGCTCTTTCCCAAGGAACTAAAGATGCAACATTTGACCATTTCCTGTAGATCACCAGGTATAAGGTGACACTTGAAGCCTTGAAAAGCCCTTCCAAAAATGGCACTCAACTTATATGCTGCTTATAAAATGTGAACTGCTGGTGTTGGTGTAGGTGGCTACCATTTTGAAATGTGAAAAAACAAGCATAACCTCAGTAATTCAAATTAACTCAATGTGACACATTTTATTGAATGAATTAATTCTACAAGAATACCTTTAACTGCAATCAAAGTGTTTTAAAAAACTATCAAATTCATGGTCTTCGGCATCCGAAGCAAAGAGCTCATCAAGTTCATTCCGAGTCACCTCGACTATGACATCATGGTAAGGATCCCACTCTGGATCAGGTGTGGCACTTTCGATTTCGATTTCCACTCTTTGTGTAGGGCTTTTCCCTTTCAACCACCATCTATACCACTTGTTGTGACCATGATCCTTGAATGGCTTGCTGAGGCACACATACAAATGTTGAAGTAGGACACTAGACCCCTTGGTATAGCAGAAATGTGGGTGTTATTTCCTCACAGGCACCGCTAGATCTTATCGGTTATATGGGATCTGAACATGTCCCACATTGATAAGCTTCATTCTTTGCGTAGGCCACTGGAATGTCCATTCCATTCATAACTCCATTCTCATCCATCCAACCATTGTATTTGCCATTCACAAAAACTCCTGCAGAGAACTTGATGTTCAGCGTGCTTTTCCATTTGAATTTACCATAGGCTTTAATTTTGTTCCATCGGCCATGCAGGCTAGAACTAGCGTGAACCTTGTCTTCTCATGTCTTGTGGCTTTCACTAAAACTGCTTTCAAACCTTTCCACACCATCATTCAGCTGCTGGGTGTATTGAAATTCATGGGCATTTCATCCATGTTTCTGATGTGACATCCGCATTTTGTTACCACTGTCTGATGATGAATTGCTGGAAATTGGTCATTTTGGCATCGAGATTTTTTGGCGGTCTCTGAGCGGTATTGGTCTTCTGCCACAACGCTAGACATTTTTGTTCCATAAAGCGGCTACACGAACTAACCAATGCTCGGTTCAGTGTTTGATTGGCCCACTTAAGTGTGTATATACGCATTGCGTTTCCAGTGACGATGTAACCATTCTGACAGTTTTCTAGGACCCATTCCGAAACATGCTTCTCAAGATCAGGCCAGTGGCTGCTCTCTGATCTCATGGCACATTTGGCCTCTTCTTCAGGGCAGACTCCTTCCTCTTCCATTCTTCCACCAGTTTTCCGCTAACACTGAATTCCCTCACTGCAGCACAGTTTTTGACAAGTTAGCAAATGTTACAATTTTTAACTTGAAACCAGCTGTGTAATTTTTGCAAGAGGATCCATTTCTGCCATGAGCGGCCTACTCTGTGTGGGCGTTTCTTAACTTTCACACAGCTTCTCGGCAACACCTTGGCACCTTGATCCCATGTGCTGACTAATAACGTGAATAAAACATGCATTTCTGAGGTGAACCATTGAAGCTGACTCCGAATATGAGTATAGCATTTCTTAGCAGAAAAAGGATTTGACTTATGCACTGAGTATAGGCCTAAATATGATGCCAAAAAAATGGGTTTGTCTTATCCGCTGTGATCTACGGTCCCTCCTCCCACACCATTGTCCCGGGCCCCAAATATTCTCATGTGAGATGTGAGATTTTTTCTGTACTTCTATTGATCTACTCTATACACTGTTTATAGTGCAGTCTCCTCTGCACTGAGGAAGCCATGCCCAGGTTAATTGATAGAAGAGCAAAATACTACAGATCCTGGACATCTGAAATAAAAACAGTGCTGGAAACACTCAGCAGATCATCTACGGAAAGAGGTAAAGAGTTAGCCTTTCAGCTCATTGGCTTTTCAGCTGATAGCTTTGCTGAATATATTTGTTCACAAGTGTGACCCTGATAACTTTAAATTCTCCTCCCACCTGAACTTTCTATCAATGCTCTCTCCACACTGATCCAGTGAAAATCCACACAAGCTTCAGGAGCAATGCCTCATCTTTATCCTGGGTGTCTTCCGGCCCTCTGGTTTAGACTTGTCTTTTAGTAAATTTGGATCCCAGCTTAAAGCCTTTATTTTCTGCACAGTGTGGTGTGAGGAAGGAGGGTTGGCGTCTGGTGGAGAGAGTGGAAGGATGGTGGGTTGATATTTGAGGTGGAGATGCACCGTTAGAGCACCACACTCATGGGGGCGTGTGAATATGGAGTGGAGCTACCTTTTCTCCATCTTGCTTTTCTTGTATTTTCTATTTTAATTGCAGATCTGATGCATTAACAACTTGCTGTTTTCTCTCTCTATATTTTCCTTGTATCTCTTTCACTTGTATCTATATGGACCTCTCCTGTGTCATTTTAATTCACCTTACCCCAACAATGCAACTTTTACACCACGTTAAGCAGTTTGCATGTTATTTAACCCATTAACTCCCTCTCTGTTATAAACGCAAAATACTGCGGATGCTGGAATTCTGAAACAAAAACGGAAAATGCTGGAAAAACTCAGCAGGTCCGGCAGCGTCGGTGGAGAGAGAAACAGAGTTAATGTTTTGAGTCCATATGACCTCTGCGGAAGGGTCACACAGACTCGAAACGTTAACTCTGTTTCTCTCTCCACTGACGCTGCCAGACCTGCTGAGTTTTTCCAGCATTTTCTGTTTTTGTTTCAAACCCCCTCTCTGTGTTGATTACAGCCTTAAGGCTATTCTTGCTTCTACCTGTTATACTGTACTGTGAACTGCCAGTGCTCTAATGCCATTCAATGTTTTCCAGCTGGCAGCTAAACTCTGCACATGTGTGAGAATACAAAACCAGCCAGCAGCATAGATTGTATATGGTTGGCTGTAAATTAATCCAGGAGCTGCCAATGTCAGAATTGCATCACATTACTGCTCCATTACTTATCTGTAGAAATGGTGCTGTTGGAAATTCAAACACATTTACTAAATTGGAAAACACAGCCTGCACTATGTTTTCATGCAGTTTTGTGTAAGGACATCTGTTAAGCTTCCTGAAGAGTGTTGTTTTATTTTTAACATAAATTTTTAGACTTAGAGGGGTCTTTTTTAAAAATGACTGTAATCTCACTACCAGCACAGAGCCACGTTGGTGGGTGATCGCTGCTTCGCTGAGTTCCCAGTCATTTAAAAAAAATCATTCTTCTAAGTCTAAAAAGATGTGTTGAAAATAAAATTCACACCTTTTCAGGAAGCTGAACAGATGCTGATATACAAAATTACATGAAAACAGAGTGCAGGTTATATTTTTAATCTTCACCTGAATGATAATCTGGTGGGTCACTCCCCTTCTCACTGCATTGAAAATTACCCCTCAAAATGCTGTAATTTTGCAACAATTTTCTTTGCTAGTTTTTGTTGATGTGACTGGAAGAACGGTTCCTGAGAGATCAAGGGTACTGACTTCGGGGACGTTCTTACAAGTCAATCAATGTTTGGTGCCTCAACATGTTATCCTTTCGTCCATCACTAGAAGATTCAAATAGGGGGTGAGAAAGATTTCCAATTCCCTTACACCCCCGTAATGACGACAGAGCGAACAGGTAACAACAAGAAACAGATAAACTTTATTACAGAGAGCTTTTCAGCTACCACATGCTCGAGCGGGACTCTCGTCAGGAATCTCCATCCCCAGATTACTCATGCTTAGGGCCCATCGGCTTTGGCCTTCAAGAACATCACATGACCCTTGATAGACAGCACGAGAGGCTATACCTTCGGTTACTACATTCCCCCCCCCTTTAGTTTTTACAGTTTCCATTTACAGGGAACATTTGAATATGCAACAAGATATACATATATACAACTTCAAGTGATTAAAGATTAAGTCTCTGAGATGCTTTCCTTATGCGGCTAGAGCGGCGTAGCTCTACCACTTGAGGTTCCTCAACAGGACTGACATGATCAGGAACTGCAGCACGAGACACATCATTAGAAAGTGGCAGTTCAGGATGAGGCAATTCTACAGAAACATCGGGCATGTCTATTCTAGGACCATCTGTCACCTCAGGAATTGACGATTCGATGTTATTGTGTCACTACTCTGAATGTGTGAACTTTTCTGTGAATATCATGATTCAATTTTTGATTACTCTAATTCCACTCTTCCTTCCCCTATAAATTTGGAAACACCAGGCTTTACCGTTTACATTGGTGGAATTTCTTAAGTAATTCAGACAGTGTTGATCCTGTAGTTGAATGTGCCGTTGTACGATAACTGAGAAGAAAGCAGGAAAGTCGAGTTTCTAGAGCACCTCCTGATAACCTCTTCATACCAGACTTGAAAGTTTATACAGCTCTCTTGGCTAAACCATTCAATGAGCGATGTTCTAATATGTCTGATTCCATTCAGATTTGTGAATTTCTGAAACTCTGTGCTGGTAAAGACTGTACCATTATCAGAAGTGACGATTTCTGGTAGGCCATATCTGCTAAAACAATGACGCAGTTTCTCGATTGTTGCGCTCAATGTTGGCAATTTACTTTCATACACATCCATCCATTTAGAATCTGCATCTACGATCAACAAAAACATGCTACCTAAGAATGATCCTACATAATCGATATGAAGTCTAACCCAGGGTCAACTTGGCCACTCCCATGGATGCAGTGGAGCTGAACCAGGCAACTTCTGTTGTTGCTGACAATGGAGACAGTGCTTGACCACGCTTTCAATGTCACTGTAAATACCTGGCCACCAGACATAGATTCGCACAAGCATTTTCATCTTCAATATGCCTGGATACGCACTGGATACAATGAATCTCTGTCAAGAGCGGTTCTCTACCTTGTGATGGGATGACAACTCTTGATCCCACAACAAAATTCCATCCTGACAACTTAACTCTGTGTTTCGGGCATGGAATGGTCTCATCTCTTTAGATACAGGCGAATTTGACCGTCCTTGCAAAACAAGGTCTCTGACTTTTGGCAATATTTGATCTCTATTCATCCAATTTTTATTTTGCTTCACACACACACAGGTGAAGAATCCAGGAAACTCATAATAACACAACTTCTTGTGGATCATGAGCATGTACAATGCTAACTGGTAACGGGAGATGACTGAGTGCGTCCGCATTTGCAACGTGTAAGCCAGGGTGGTACATAAAAGTATACTCATACGTAGATAATATGAAAGCCCAATGTATTATTGCTGATGCTAATGGCGGAATGGCTTTATCCTCAATTAATAAAACCATTAATGGTTTATGGTTGGACACAATGGTGAAATGTCATTTATTTAGGTACTGGTGGAATTCCTTCACTCTGAATACCACCGTTAAACTTACCTTTTCTAACTGGGAATAACCCACCTCGGCTGTGGCGAGGGCTCTCGAGACAAATCCAATGGGCCTTTCTGATCCATTTTCCATTCTATGTGATAACACAGCTTCTACACCATAAGGAGAGGCATCACATGTTAATACCAACTCTTTCGATGGGCCGTAATGTACCAATAAACACGACGAATGTAACAGCTTCTTTACTTTCACAAGGGCTTCTTCCTTTTCCACGACCAACGGTGATTCTTTTTTAACAACAAGTGTAATGGTGCTGACACATTCGATAATTTAGGCAAGAAGCGGCTATAGTAATTGATCATACCCAAGAAGGACTTGAGTTTGATTACATTGGATGGTGAGGGTGTATCTTTTATTGCCCGAACTTTATCTTCTACTGGGTATGAGCCCATGGCAGCCACCCTGTGACCCAGGTAAGTAACTTCTGGCACATGGAATGTGCATTTTTCCTTCTTTAACCATACACTGGCTTCCATGAACCTTCTTAGCACCTCCTCCAGGTTGGCCAAGTGTTTGGTCTCAATTGACTCTGTGATCAGAACATCATCTAGGTAAACTACCACTCGGGGAAGCCCTTGCAAAAGTCTCTCCATTGTTCTCTGGAACATAGTGGATGCAGACGATACTCCAAAGGGTAGGCGAGTTAACTGATAAAGACCCTTGTGTGTGCTAATAGTCACGTATTCTCTCAATGTGCTATCCAGTTCTAATTGTTGGTAGGCGTGGCTCATATCCAGTTTTGTATAGGATTTGCCTCCAGCCAGCTTTGCATATAAGCCATCTATCCTTGGAATGGGGAACTAATCTAGTTTTGCTGCTTTATTTATGGTCAATTTATGGTCCCCACAAATGTATATGGTTTGGTCAGGCTTAACCACTGGAACTATGGGTGCTGCCCATTCTGAGAATTGGACAGGTTGGATAATACCCAGTTTTTCTAACCGGCACAGTTCTGCATCTACCTTCTCCTTCAGCACATAAGACACAGTCTGGCCTTAAAGAAATGTGGTGTCACCTGAGGATCCAAATATATTTTTGCTTGTACGTCTTTTACCTTCCCTAATTTATCCCGAAGAACCCATGTCATGTTTCCTTAGCAGTTCAGGAACTCCTCCTGTTTTCAGGTGAAATATCTCAAACCAGTCGAGCTTGATCTTCTGTATCCAGTCTCACCCTATAAGACTGGGTCCTTCTCCTTTCACTATTATCACGGGCAGCTGGGCTGTCTGTTGCCTGTAAGACACTGGTACTGTGGCGATGCTCTTTACCTGAATAGATTCTCCAATGTATGACTTTAATTTAGCAGTTGGCCACTCCAGGTTTAGAGGCTGGGTACCATCATTAAGGTATTTAAGTATGTTCTCTCCCACCACTGTGGTTGAGGCTCCCGTATCCACCTCCATTATTAGTGGTTTCTCAGTAACTTGGATTGTGACAGTGATAGGTTCAGTTTTTACAGTGGTTACGTTATACAGGGAATAGATGTCGGTGTTGGCAGCTTCAGGTTCTGCTGTATTCTTCAATTCAATCATGTTGGTTTGCTGCTTTTTGGGCTGTATCGACTTTGTCCTGCATTGCCTTACTGCGTGACCTTTCTTATGGCAGTGATAGGAGCAGATAATCAAAAGATGTCACAGATAAAGGAACAAAGAGGTGTTGAAGGTGGTGATATTATCTAAGAGAATGTGCTAATTAAGAATGGATGGCAGGATACTCAAGGTATAGCTCTAGTGGGGGTGGGGTGGAAAGACTGACAGGGCATTACAGGTATAGATTTAAAAATAATGGAAATAGGTGAGAAAAGAAAAATCTATATAAATTATTAGAAAAAACAAAAGGGAGGGGGAAGAAACGGAAAGGGGGTGGGGATGGGGGAGGGAGTTCAAGATCTAAAGTTGTTGAACTCAATATTCAGTCCGGAAGGCTGTAAAGTGCTTAGTCGGAAGATGAGGTTCTGTTCCTCCAGTTTGCGTTGGGCTTCACTGATAAGAATTGATAAGGATCAATTCTGCTGGAGAGTGTATTGATTGGTGAGTAGTCCTTTCTATTTCTAAAGATTCGATGTACTCACAGTAACCAGGCCAGGTGCAACGTTGGAGCTATTTTACCCTCGTCACCAAACGCAACGACTTGACAGCGCGGACAGATTTCAACAAAAAACAGATAAACTTTATTACAGAGAGTTTTTCAGATGATACTTGCTCGATCAGGACTCTCGTCAGGAAGTCCCACCCCCAGATTACCCATTCTTAGGGCTTATTAGTCGAAGACTCCCAGAACATCACGTGACCCCTGATAGACAGCAGGAGAGGCTCTTCAGTTACTACAATCCCCCATACAGAGGTTTGTGGGAATGTGAAATACTTTATCAGAAGTGACAATTGATGCAGAGACAATAACACCATTTAAAAGAAAATTGTTTTGCCCACCTCGCAGTTACCTGACCGGGTCAAAGGACCAGGCGCCATATTTAAACCTGATCACACACATCTCTCTCTCCCAGCTATCTCCAGGACACCATTCACGATATCGCCAAGCCAAAAGAAACAGGCTGCAAGCCTCCAGAGAAAGGCAGCACCCTGCTTCACCCACCAGGCCCCTGAGGAGTGTGGGTGCACAAGGATGTCCTGTATCCCAGGGACGGCCCCAGGAAGTACACCTGCATCACCTCTCCGGCCTGGGAGGCCATTGCAGAGCAAGTCAACATGGCTGGTCACCGCATCCGAAATACCATCCAGTGCAGGAAGAGGATGAGTGATCTCATCCGCTCTGCCAGAGTAAGTCATCCTTCAACTCCCATCAAACCCCCATCATGGCATCATGCACGCAAACGTCTACTCTCTTCAAGGATCTCACACAACCATTAGTGGGGGACACCCATCATCATAGATTGTCTCTCGGAAGCTTTCACATCACCACCATCTCTTCCATCATGCTGCACACACTCTATCCTCAGCCCCTTCTGGGGAGGGTTCACCACACACAGGGGAATGCATCTTTCCCAACCTCTGCTCCATCGTTTCTCAGCACATGCCTTTCTTTTGTCTTTATCCAGGGAAAACTAGTCCACCACAGACGGGAAAGAGTGCAGACAGGGGGAGGGACAGCCAGCATCATTGCCCTCAGTGAGTTCGAGGAGGATGCTGCCGAGCTGGCTGAGGAGAGCAGGGATCGTTCCTGTGGGGAAGGAGAGATCGGATTGCCCCAGCAACCCAATACAGATCACACCTCCATGAGTTCATCGCATCCTGACAATCACAGCAAGTGACAAGCAGTCTTGTAATGGCCTGCTTATGGACTAAAACTCTCTCTCTCTCTCCCATGGGCACCAGCAGATCGAGGCCCACAAGGTGCCCACCATAAGCCTCAGCCCCCAGACCACGTCAGAAGAGGAAGCTGGGGAAGAACCGTCACTGCGCTCACACACACCCTCCACCAGCGCAGGGACACACACTTCAATGGGGCCATAGCTTTAGATTAGGCTCGGGGTCACCCACTGGGAGAACACCTCACTGACATGTCCCCGCAGCAGTCGGAGGCAGGGACGGCCCAGGTCTCCGGCACTCGGAGGGCTGCTGGAGACCAGCCACGCACTCAGTCCGAGTCAGATGATCAGACTGTGCAAGGGGTCACCAACAAAGAAACTAGAAACAAAGAAAATAGGAGCAGGAGTAGGCCATTCAGCCCTTTGAGCCTGCTCCGCCATTCATTATGATCATGGCTGATCATCCAACTCAACAGCCTGCTCCTGCATTCTCCCCATACCCTTTGATCCCTTTCGCCCCAAGAGCTATATCTAACTCCTTCTTGAAAACATACAATGTTTTGGCCTCAACTACTTTCTGGGGTAGCGAATTCCACAGGCTCACCAATCTCTGGGTGAAGAAATTTCTCCTCATCTCCTAAATGGCCTATCCTGTATCCTCAGACTGTGACCCCTGGTTCTGGACTCCCCCACCATTGGGAACATCCTTCCTGCATCTACCCTGTCTAGTCCTGTTAGAATTTTATAGGTTTCTATGAGATCCCCCCTCATTCTTCTGAACTCCAGCAAATATAATCCCAACCGGCTCAATCTCTCCTTATATGTCAGTCCCGCCATCCCAGTCTGCTAAACCTTCGCTGCACTCCCTCTATAGCAAGTACATCCTTCCTCAGATAAGGAGATCAAAATCTGCACACATTATTCCAGGTGTGGTCTCACCAAGGCCCTGTATAATTGCAGCAAGACATCCCTGCTCCTGTACTCGAATCCTCTCGCTATGAAGGCCAACATACCATTTGCCTTTTTTACCGCCTGCTGCACCTGCATGCTTACCTTCAGCGACTGGTGTACAAGGACACCCAGGTCTCATTGCACATACCCCTCTCTCAATTTATAGCCATTCAGATAATAATCTGCCTTCCTGTTTTTGCTACCAAAGTGGATAACCTCGCATTTATCCACATTATACTGTATCTGCCATGCATTTGCCACTCATTCAGCTTGTCCAAATCACACTGAAGCATCTCTGCATCATCCTCACCGCTTACCCTCCCACCCAGCTTTGTGTCATCTGCAAATTTGGAGATATTACATTTAGTTCCCTCATCTAAATCATTAACATATATTGCAAGTAGCTGGGGTCCCAGCACCGAGCCCTGCGGTACCCCACTAGTCACTGCCTGCCATTCGGAAAAAGACCCGTTTATTCCTACTCTTTGTTTCATGTCTGCCAACCAGTTTTCTATCCATCTCAATACACTACCCCTGATCCCATGCGCTTTAATTTTACACGCTAATCTCTTATGTGGGACTTTGTCGAAAGCCTTCTGAAAGTCCAAATAAACCACATCCACTGGCTCCCCCTCATCAACTCTACTAGTTACATCCTCGAAAAATTCCAGTAGATTTGTCAAGCATGATTTCCCTTTCGTAAATCCATGCTGACTCTGTCTGATTCTGCCACCGTTTTCCACATGCTCAGCTATTAAATCTTTTATAATGGACTCTAGAATTTTCCCCAATCCCGACGTCAGGCTGACTGGTCTATAATTCCCTGTTTTCTCTCTGCCTCCCTTTTTAAAAAGTGGGGTTACACTAGCTGCCCTCCAATCTATAGGAACTGTTCCAGGGTCTATAGAATCTCAGAAGATGGCCACCAGTGCATCCACTATTTCTAGGGCCACTTCCTTTAGTACTCTGGAGTGTAGGTTATCAGGCCCTGGGGATTTATCGGCCTTCAATCCCATCAATTTCCCCAACACCATTTCTCTTCTAATACTGATTTCCTTCAGTTCCTCCCTCTCACTAAACCCTGTGTTCCCCAACATTTCTGGTATGTTATTTGTGTCCTCCTTCGTGAAGACAGAACCAAAGTATGTATTTAGTTGGTCAGCCATTTCTTTGTTCCCCATTATAAATTCTCCTGTTTCTGACTGTAAGGTACCTACATTTGTCTTCACCAACCTTTTCCTCTTCATATACCTATAGAAACTTTTACAGTCAGTTTTTATGTTCCCCGCAAGCTTTCTCTCATACTCTATTTTCCCCTTCTTAATCAATCCCTTGGTCCTCCTTTGATGAATTCTAAACTGCTCCCAATCCTCAGGTCTGTTGTTTTTTCTGGCCAATTTGTATGCCTCTTCCTTGGATCTAATACTATCTCTAATTTCCCTTGTAAGCCATGGTTTGGCCACCTTTCCTGTTTTACTTTTGCGCCAGACAGAAATAAACAATTGTTGCTGTTCACCCATGCGTTCTTTGAACGTTTGCCATTGCCTATCCATTGTCATCCCTTTAAGTAACATTTCCCAATCCATCATAGCCAACTCGTGCTTCATATCATCGTAGTTTCCTTTATTAAGATTCAGGACCCTAGTCTCAGAATCAACTACGTCACTCTCCATCTTGATGAAGAATTCTATCATATTATGGTCGCTCATCCCCAAGGGGCCTCACACAACTAGATTGCCAATTATTCCTTTCTCATTAACAGAACTAACAGAATGCTGAAGATGCAACGACAGGCAGCGGTACATCAGGCAGAGATTTGACAGTCACTCAGCAGGCTAGAGCATAGGATGGAGGACTCCATTCACATTCTGTCTGATTTCAAAGCTCCGACATGTGAGCGCCTCAAGGTCACCATAGGAATGTTGGTGACCACCATGGAGACCTTGGTCCAACAGGTCTTGTCTAAAGGCCTTCTTAGACATGATAAACTACTATGGGTGCTTTTTTCCAAATCTATCAACCGTACTGGCTCTGTTACATGCATTGCTTAAGAAAAACCATAAATGGATTTGGCGAGCTCCGCACCAGGATGCATTTTTGAAGGTAAAGCAATTGTTAAGATCATCGGCCCTACTGTTCCACGTTGACCCAAAGAGAGAATTGATTTTAACTTGTGACGCATCCCCTTATGGAATAGGGGCTGTGCTTTCACATCGGATGGCGGATGGCTCCAAATAACCCATTGGTTATACATCTCGCACGCTCAGTGTTGCAGAGCGATGATATTCTCAAACTGAGAAGTAGGGCTTGTCTGTTGTGTTTGGTGTTCGGAAATTCCATCAATACCTCAACGGTCGCCATTTTCACATTATATCCGACCACAAGCCTCTGCTGGGATTATTTGGAGAGGGTAAGGTGATACCCCTCATCGCATTTGCTCGCATCCAGAGGTGGGCACTGATATTGCCTGCTTACAAATACACTTCTATTCACCGATCGGGAAGCCAGATTGCATATGCTGATGCGCTGAGCCGCCTCCCTTTCCCAGATAACAACGTGAAGGTTCCAATTCCCCAGGAACTTGTCTTATTACTAAATCATCTGGATTTATCCCCTGTCCAGGCCAAACAAATCTGTGAGTGGACAAGCCAAGGTCCACTTTTATCTCACGTCCAGGAGCAGGTCTTGAATGGATGGTCAGGTGAGCCAAAGTCTGATGACAAGAAGCCTTATTTCAATCGCAGATACGAGCTCACCTGCCAGGAAGGCATATTGCTCTGGGGAGCAAGGGTTATCGTGTCCCCGAAAGGCTGAAGACCATTATTGGCCGAATTACATAGCGCTCACCCTGGCATTAGTAGGATGGAGATGCTCACACGCAGCTACTTGTGGTGGCAAGGGATGGGTGTGGACATCGAAACCCTAGCCAAAAGTTGTCTTCAATGCCAGCAGGTACAAATTCTCCTCCCCTTAGCTCCATTGCACCCTGGGAATGGCTGGGGCAGCCATGGGTGCGCCTCCACGTTGACTACGTGGGGCCCTTCTTGGGCACGATGTTCCTTTTACTAATAGACGCCACTCCAGGCGGATGAATGTCTACAAAGTCAAGTCACCCACATCTGCTGCCACCATAGACCGTTTGCGACAGGGTTTTGCAGTGCACAGGTTACCAGAAGTGCTTGTGTCAGACAAAGGAACTGCGTTTACCAGTGGGGTGTTCCACAGCTTTACAACCCTCCATGGAATAACTCATATCAATACCTCGACCTACCATCCTGCCTGTAATAGTTTGGCTGAGCGGGCGGTCCAAACTTTTAAGTCTGGGATGAAAAAGCTGCACGGGGATTTCATCAGCACCGGATTGTCACGTTTCCTGTTCGCATGCCGGATGATGCCACACACAACCACAGGCCCCCACTGAATTACTAATGAAGAGACATCTCCGCACCCATCTAGCTGAATTTAGTGGGGAGGGTGGAGAGGATCCAAGGGGCTCAGAAGGCTAGACGTGATGGCCATAGTCATGATAGAAATTTCACAGTGGGAGACACAGTTCTCATGAAGGGGTTTGGAGTTGGGCCCAATTGGCTATTGGGCGAAGTCAGTGCCATGACAGGACCTCTCTCCCATACTGTATTGGTCAAAGGCTGAATAATTAGACTACACATGGATCAGCTCTGGGGAAGACAGGCAGTCCCATAAGAAGGAATGATGTCATCATTTGCGTTTGAGTCTGTACCGCACGTGAAAGAAATGTCACATGATTTGGAAGTACTGGTTGGGCCTGTTGGACCCGAGAGGGTCAAAGACACAAATTTGCCCACTTCCACCCAAGAGCCTGGTGGATAGCTGACCCCTGAGAAGGGGGTCTTGGAAAAACTAGCCGAGGTCGTAGAGCTACGACGCTCGACATATCCGAGGAAGCCCCCTGAGAGACTTGACTTGTAAATAATTAATCATGTAAATATTTGGGATGTTATGAAGCTTGTCAATTGTACTTTCAAATAAAGTAGGAGGGATGTGGTAAAGTGGAGTGCTATACACCTTTAAGAGAATGTAGTTAATTGACCATGTGGCTGTATTGACCAATCGCTACACAATGTGGGCTACTTTGGCAACTGTAAGTCTGGAGCTGGAGGTGATTGAAGAAGCACACATGGTGGTAGTGCTCTGTTCTTAGCTCCAATAAACTACCAGTGTTTGTTCAGTTAATCGGTCTCTCTGCCTATATTGTTTCAAGCACCAATTAATGTGTTAATATCAAGGGGGCAGCTAGCGTTCGCCGAACAAAGCAAACCTGATAAACCAAAACATAAAACTGGCGACAAGGATAAACCAGATCAATTGACGGCATCCAGTACAAGGATCTGTTTATTCCTATAGCCACCATTGAAAAGGTAAGTCAAGTTCCACCTGATTCCATCACAGTCATGCTGGCCACAATCATATGATCCATCTAGGGGAGGAGCTGGGGGTAGAAGCCTGTGGAAAAGCCTGAGACTTCAAAGTCTTATCATAAGATCGCGAATGAGGCTTAGTTATAGAAATGGCTTCTCCCATGAGTCTGATATAGCCCCCATTTTCTCAGTACCATCTGGAAGCAGGGTGGAGGGAAATCAGTCCCATATCTGCAGCTGAAGTGTTCATAGCATCACTGGTCCGACAGGCCAGAGGCCTGTTTCTCTGTGACAATTTCCAGAGTTAGATTGAGAGCAGCATCCAATTTGGAAAATGTACACTGTAGTTGGAAATTCTAAAAGATAATTTGTGCCCAGGATATTGGAGGAGTGTCCTTGCTAAGGAAATTATGTGAAGACTAGAGGTTCCCTTTTCTTCACCGCACCTTGAACATAGTAAGCCATCTCCAGGTAGGTCACAGGAGAATCATCAGTCAAAAATTGCCACGGAGCCGAAGGAGACATTAACATAGGTGAGGGAAAGCTCGATCAAAGAGAATCCAACTCACGTTTCTTAAATACAGAATGTGCATTCAAAAAATCCTAACACTAGTTCTGCCAGCTATAGCCGCGAGATAACAGTTTTGCAATCCATACTTGTCTGCACCATTGTGGCAAACATTCTGTGTTGCTACACTTTGAGAAGCCGTATAAATGCTTAAAAGCACTCTCATGGTCTACACGGACTTTAGAAGGCTGATAATTTCCTGATTTGTTGGAATTTGTATCACTTGAGCAAATCAGCTTTGAACAGAAGTAACAACTTTGCTCCTGTCAGCAAGTCAATACATTCCTTGTTAAATGATGAAAAATAGGTCTTTTAGGCTGTCACCAGTGTTATCTACCCTGTATCCATTTAAATGATTCTGTCACTTAATGCTGGAGGAGTCCTGGTGTTCTGGGCTTGCTGCAGTTTTTATAATGCCTTAACTCATTCTTTCCTGAGCTGCTTCCAGTAGCCAATAAAGTACAGAGTTGTAATCCACAATGACAACTGTGTTCCATATGTACATTTATAGTTAGTCACTGTGCCATTACCTCTGGCATCCACCACCCCGGCACGAGTAGCTATCTCCGGCTGTCTCCTAGTTCTCTTCTACATCTTGCCCCTCGGCGACATCATCCAAAAACTGCCACTGAGCCAAATGAGACATTAAGACAGGTGGCCAAAAGCTTGATCAAAGAGAATCCAACTCATATTTCTAAATACATGCATTCAAAAAATCCTATCACCAGCCCAGCCAGCTATAGCTGCGAGATAGCGGTTTTGTGATCCACACTTGTCTGCACCATTGGGTCACAAAGTACAGCTGTATTAGTTCCAAAATGGAACACACTTCGAGTCCCACATGGGAGTATGAGTATAAACAGCTTGCGACAAATGTTTTTTTTAACCATTGGATGTGGCCAGCATTTATTGCCCATCCTAAATTGCCCTCAGTCCAAGGGCATTTTTAAGAGTCAACCAGATGGGTTCTTACAACATTCAGAATCCACCACATTAGACTTATAATTCCAGATTTTTATTAAATTCAAATTTCACCATCTGCTGTGGTGCAATTTGAGCCCAGGTCCCCAGGGCCTCTGAAATACTAGTCCAGTGACAATCCTGCTATGCCACCACCTCCCCCGACTGGAATACCATGTACAGTTTTTGTCTCCATATAAAGAAAGAATATATTCACATTGGAGATGGTTTTGCAAAGGTCCACAAGGTTGGCCCTGAGGATGAGGGGGTTGTCCCAGGATGAGAGACTGAGTAAATTGGGCTTATGTTCTCTGGAGTTTAACAGAAAGAGAGGTGATCTTTGTGAAACATAAAAGATTCTGAAGGGGCTGGTGGGATAGATGTTCAGAAGTTGTTTCAGAATTTACCCAGTTGGTTGACCATACCCATAAAGCTTTGTAGCTGGGTAATATTCTTGGGCAGCGAGAATTCTTTCCTGGCTTTCGTTTTGTGTGGGTCCGCAGTGATATCAGTCGTGTGTGTCTGCAGTGATTCTGGTTATGTGAGTCTGCAGTGATTCTGGTTGTGTGGGTCTGCAGTGATTCTGGTTGTGTGGGTCCGCAGTGATTCTGGTTGTGTGGGTCTGCAGTGATTCTGGTTGTGTGCATCCGTAGTGATTTAGGTTGTGTGGGTCCGCAGTGATTCAGGTTGTGTTGGTCCGCAGTGATTCTGGTTGTGTGGGTCTGCAGTGATTCTGGTTGTGTGCATCCGTAGTGATTCAGGTTGTGTGGGTCCGCAGTGATTCAGGTTGTGTGGGTCCGCAGTGATTCAGGTTATGTGGGTCCGCAGTGATTCAGGTTGTGTGGGTCCGCAGTGATTCAGGTTGTGTGCATCCATAGTGATTCCAGTCGTGTGGGTCCACAGTGATTCAGGTTGTGTGGGTCTGCAATAAATCTGGCTGTGTGGGTCCGCAGTGATTCTGGTTGTGTGGGTCCGCAGTGATTCAGGTTGTGTGGGTCTGCAGTAAATCTGGCTGTGTGGGTCCGCAGTGATTCTGGTTGTGTGGGTCCGCAGTGATTCAGGTTGTGTGGGTCTGCAGTAAATCTGGCTGTGTGGGTCCGCAGTGATTCCGGTCGTGTGGGTCCACAGTGATTCAGGTTGTGTGGGTCTGCAGTAAATCTGGCTGTGTGGGTCCGCAGTGATTCCGGTCGTGTGGGTCCACAGTGATTCAGGTTGTGTGGGTCTGCAGTAAATCTGGCTGTGTGGGTCCACAGTGATTCCGGTTGAGTGGGTCCGCAGTGATTCAGGTTGTGTGGGTCCACAGTGATTCAGGTTGTGTGGGTCCGCAGTGATTCCGGTTGTGTGGGTCCACAGTGATTCTGGTTGTGTGGGTCCACAGGGATTCCAGTCGTGTGGGACCGCAGTGATTCCAGTCGTGTGGGTCCGCAGTGATTCAGGTTGTGTGGGTCCACAGTGATTTAGGTTGTGTGGGTCCGCAGTGAATCTGGTTGTGTGGGTCCACAGTGATTCCAGTTGTGTGGGTCCATAGTTATTCTAGTTGTGTGGGTCCACGGTGATTATTGTGTGGGTCCGCAGTGATTCCGGTTGTGTGGGTCCATAATGATTCTGGTTGTGTAGGTCTGCAGTGATTCCGGTTGTGTGGGTCCATAATGATTCGGGTTGTGTGGGTCCGCAGTGCATCTGGCTGTGTGGGTCTGCAGTGATTCTGGTTGCGTGGGTCCAGAGTGATTCTGGTTGTGTGGGTCCAGAGTGATTCTGGTTGTGTGGGTGCGCAGTGATTCAGGTTGTGTGGGTCCGCAATGATTCTGGTTGTGTGGGTGCGCAGTGATTCAGGTTGTGTGGGTCCGCAATGATTCTGGTTGTGTGGGTGCGCAGTGATTCTGGTTGTGTGGGTCCACAGTGATTCTGGTTGTGTGGGTCCGCAATGATTCAGGTTGTGTGGGTCCGCAGTGATTCTGGTTGTGTGGGTCCGCAGTGATTCTGGTTGTGTGGGTCCAGAGTGATTCTGATCGTGTGGGTCCGCACTGATTCTGGTTGTGTGGGTCCGCAGTGATGCTGGTTGTGTGGGTTCGCAGTGATTCAGGTTGTGTGGGTCCGCAATGATTCGGGTTGTGTGGGTCCGCAGTGATTCTGGTTGTGTGGGTCCGCAGTGATTCTGGTTGTGTGGGTCCAGAGTGATTCTGATCGTGTGGGTCCGCACTGATTCTGGTTGTGTGGGTCCGCAGTGATGCTGGTTGTGTGGGTTCGCAGTGATTCAGGTTGTGTGGGTCCGCAATGATTCGGGTTGTGTGGGTCTGCAGTGATTCTTGTTGTGTGGGTCCGCAGTGAGTCTGGTTGTGTGGGTCCGCAGTGAATCCGGTTGTGTACATCCGTAGTGATTCCAGTCGTATGGGTCTGCAGTAAATCTGGCTGTGTGGGTCCGTAGTGATTCCGGTTGTGTGGGTCCGCAGTGATTCCAGTCCTGTGGGTCCGCAGTGATTCCGGTTGTGTGGGTCCACAGTGATTCCAGTCCTGTGGGTCTGTAGTGATTCCGGTCATGTGGGTCCGCAGTGATTCAGGTTGTGTGGGTCTGCAGTGATTCAGGTTGTGTGGGTCCGCAGTGATTCAGGTTGTGTGGGTCCGCAGTGATTCAGGTTGTGTGGGTCCGCAGTGATTCAGGTTGTGTGGGTCCGCAGTGATTGAGGTTGTGTGGGTCCGCAGTGATTCAGGTTGTGTGGGTCCGCAGTGAATCTGGTTGTGTGGGTCCACAGTGATTCCAGTTGTGTGGGTCCATAGTTATTCTGGTTGTATGGGTCCGCGGTGATTATTGTGTGGGTCCGCAGTGATTCCGGTTGTGTGGGTCCATAATGATTCTGGTTGTGTGGGTCTGCAGTGATTCCGGTTGTGTGGGTCCCCAGTGAATCTGGCTGTGTGGGTCCGCAGTGATTCCGGTTATGTGGGTCTGCAGTGATTCCGTTTGTGTGGGACCACAGTGATTCCGGTCGTGTGGGTCCGCAGTGATTCCACTTGTCTGGAACCGCACTGATTCTGGTTGTGTGGGTCCGCAATGATGCTGGTTTGTGGGTCCGCAGTGATTCCGATTTTGTGGGTCCGCAGTGATTCCGGTTGTGTGGGTCCGCACTGCTTCTGGTTGTATGGGTCCACAGTGATGCTGGTTTGTGGGTCCGCAGTGATTCCAGTTGTGTGGGTCCGCGGTGATTCCGGTTGTGTGAGTCCGCAGTGATTCTGGCTGTATGGGTCCGCAGTGAATCTGGCTGTGAGGGTCCGCAGTTATCCCGGTTGTGTGGGTCCGCAGTGATTCCAGTCATGTGGGTCCACAGTGATTCCAGTCGTGTGGGTCCACAGTGATTCCGGTCATGTGGGTCCGCAGTGAATCCGGTTGTGTACATCCGTAGTGATTCCAGTCGTATGGGTCTGCAGTAAATCTGGCTGTGTGGGTCCGTAGTGATTCCGGTTGTGTGGGTCCGCAGTGATTCCAGTCCTGTGGGTCCGCAGTGATTCCGGTTGTGTGGGTCCACAGTGATTCCAGTCCTGTGGGTCTGTAGTGATTCCGGTCATGTGGGTCCGCAGTGATTCAGGTTGTGTGGGTCTGCAGTGATTCAGGTTGTGTGGGTCCGCAGTGATTCAGGTTGTGTGGGTCCGCAGTGATTCAGGTTGTGTGGGTCCGCAGTGATTCAGGTTGTGTGGGTCCGCAGTGATTGAGGTTGTGTGGGTCCGCAGTGATTCAGGTTGTGTGGGTCCGCAGTGAATCTGGTTGTGTGGGTCCACAGTGATTCCAGTTGTGTGGGTCCATAGTTATTCTGGTTGTATGGGTCCGCGGTGATTATTGTGTGGGTCCGCAGTGATTCCGGTTGTGTGGGTCCATAATGATTCTGGTTGTGTGGGTCTGCAGTGATTCCGGTTGTGTGGGTCCCCAGTGAATCTGGCTGTGTGGGTCCGCAGTGATTCCGGTTATGTGGGTCTGCAGTGATTCCGTTTGTGTGGGACCACAGTGATTCCGGTCGTGTGGGTCCGCAGTGATTCCACTTGTCTGGAACCGCACTGATTCTGGTTGTGTGGGTCCGCAATGATGCTGGTTTGTGGGTCCGCAGTGATTCCGATTTTGTGGGTCCGCAGTGATTCCGGTTGTGTGGGTCCGCACTGCTTCTGGTTGTATGGGTCCACAGTGATGCTGGTTTGTGGGTCCGCAGTGATTCCAGTTGTGTGGGTCCGCGGTGATTCCGGTTGTGTGAGTCCGCAGTGATTCTGGCTGTATGGGTCCGCAGTGAATCTGGCTGTGAGGGTCCGCAGTTATCCCGGTTGTGTGGGTCCGCAGTGATTCCAGTCGTGTGGGTCCACAGTGATTCCAGTCGTGTGGGTCCACAGTGATTCCGGTCATGTGGGTCCGCAGTGATTTCGGTTGTGTGGATCCGCAGTGATTCCAGTCGTGTGGGTCCACAGTGATTCCAGTCGTGTGGGTCCGCAGTGATTCCAGTCGTGTGGGTCCGCAGTGATTCTGTTTGTGTGGGTCTGCAATGATTCTGTTTGTGTGGGTCCACAGTGATTCTGGTCGTGTGGGTTAGCAGTGATTCTGGTTGTGTAGGTCTGCAGTTTTCTGGTCGTGTGGGTCCGCAGTGATTGTGGTTGTGTGGATCCACAATGATTCCTGGATTACCCTCCAATTACGCTGGAGGAAAAACAGAAAGCCAATCTTTTGTATGTCTTATTGCCACATACACCCAATTTCATTCACAACCTGACCGCCCCAAGCGCCCAATTCTAAGTCCTATGATGAATTGGTGAACCTTGTGAAAACACACTTCCAGCTGAAGCCATCTGTAATAATGTAGCGTTTTCAGTTTAATTCCAGAGTTAGGGCCCCAGGAGAGTTTATCACAACATATGTAGCAAACATAAACCAGTTGACAGAGCATTGTGACTTTGGGGACACATTAAGTGAGATGCCCTGGGACGTGGGATTACTTTGTTGAGTTCAGGAGGACACCATTTACTTGCTGAGGTTGACATTGACTTTAATTGCGCCCTGGAAATATCCCTTGCCATGGAAAGTGCTGCGAGAGACTCGCAGGCTTTGTAACACATACAACATGGCGCTGTTCTTCATGTGGGGCAGGAACCTACTGCCGGGTGTGGCACGAAAACCAGAGGCACAACATCGAAGTGAGAGGCAATGTCTGCTGTTAGAAACATGAAAAGGCTGAGCAGAAACACTTCAGCAGTGACTGCAAGGTTAATCTGTTATAAATGTGGGGGTGACCACGGACCAGACACCTGCAGGTTCAAGGACACAGAACGCCATCACTGCCACAAGAAAGGTCACGCAGTAAGGCAATGCCGGGCAAAGTCGATACAGCCCAAAAAGCAGCAAACCAACATGATTGAATTGAAGAACACAGCAGAACCTGAAGCTGCCGACACCGACATCTATTCCCTGTATAACGTCACTACTGTAAAAACTGAACCTATCACTGTCACAATCCAAGTTACTGAGAAACCACTAATAATGGAGGTGGATACGGGATCCTCAACCACAGTGGTGGGAGAGAACACCTTCAAATACCTTAATGAACCAGTAAGCCTGGAGTGGACAACGTTAAATTAAAGGCATACGTTGGAAAATCTATTCAGGTAAAAGTCATCGCCACAGTACCAGTGTCTTATAGACAACAGACAGCTCAGCTGCCTGTGATAATAATGAAAGGAGAAGGACCCAGTCTTTTAGGGCGAGACTAGTTACAGAAGGCCAAGCTTGGCTGGTCTGAGATATTTCACCTGAAAACAGGAGGAGTTCCTGAAATGCTAAGGAAATACAACATGGTATTTCGGGATGAATTAGGGAAGTTAAAAGATGTGCAGGCCAAGACATACATGGATCCTCAGGTGACACCCCTTTTCTTTAAGGCCAGAATGTGCCTTATGTGCTGAAGGAGAAGGTGGATACAGAACTGTGCCGGTTAGAAAAACTGGGCATCGTCCAACCTGTCCAATTCTCAGAATGGGCAGCACCCATAGTTCCAGTGGTTAAGCCTGACCAAACCATATACATTTGTGGGGACTATAAATTGATCGTGAGTAAGGCAACAAAACTAGACAAGTACCACATTCCAAGGATGGACAACTTATATGCAAAGCTGGCTGGAAGCAAGTCCTATACAAAACTGGATATGAGCCACGCCTACCAACAATTAGAACTGGATAGCACGTTGAGAGAATACGTGACTCTTAACACACAAAAGGGTCTTTATCACTTAACTCGCCTGCCCTTTGGAATATCGTCTGCATCCGCTATGTTCCAGAGAAAATGGAGAGACTTTTGCAAGGACTTCCCCGAGTGGTAGTTTACCTAGATGATGTTCTAATTACAGGGCCAATCAAGACTGAATGCTTGGCCAACCTGGAGGAGGTGTTAAGACAGTTCATAGAAGCTGGCGTACGGTTAAAGAGGGAAAAATGCACATTCCAAGTGCCAGAAGTTACTTACCTGGGTCACAGGGTGGATGCCATGGGCTTGTATCCAGTAGAAGACAAAGTTCGGGCAATAGAAGATACACCCTCACCATCCAATGTAACCAAACTCAAGTCCTTCCTGGGTATGATCAATTACTATAGCCGCTTCTTGCCTAACTTAACTAATGTGTCGGCACCATTACACTTCTTGTTAAAAAAGAATCACAGTTGGTCATGGAAAAGGAAGAAGCCCTTGTGAAAGTAAAGAGACTGTTGCATTCGTCGTGTTTATTGGTACATTACGGCCCATCGAAAGAGTTGGTATTAACATGTGATGCCTCTCCTTATGGTGCAGGAGCTGTGTTATCACTTAGAATGGAAAATGGATCAGAAAAGCCCATTGGATATGTCTCGAGAACCCTCTCCACATCCGAGACGGGTTATTCCTAGTTAGAAAAGGAAGGTTTATCGATGGTATTCAGAGTGAAGAAATTCCTCCAGTAACTACACAGATGACATTTCACCATTGTGTCCAACCATAAACCATTAATGGGTTTATTCAGTGAGGATAAGGCCATTCCGCCAATAGCATCAGCAAGAATACAACTTTGGCCTCTGATATTATCTGCGTATGAGTATACTTTTATGTCCCACCCCGGCTTACACATTGCAAATGCAGACACACTCAGCCGTCTCCCATTACTGGATAGCATTGTACATGCTCATGTTCCACAAGAAGTTGTGTTATTGAATTTCCTGGATTCTTCACCTGTGTGCACAAAGCAGATTAGAAATTGGACGAACAGAGATCCAATATTGTCGAAAGTCAGAGACTTGTTTTGCAAGGATGGTCAAATTTGCTTGTATCTGAAGAGATGAGACATTTCCATGCCTGAAAAACAGAGTTAAGTTGGCAAGATGGAATTTTGTTGTGGGTCGTCCCTTCACAAGGTAGAGAACCTCTCTTGACAGAGCTTCACAGTGCGCATCCAGGCATATCGAAGATGAAAATGCTTGCGCAAAGCTGTGTCTGGTGGCCAGGCATTGACAGTGACATTGAAAGCATGGTCAAGCACTGTCTCCATTGTCAGCAACAACAGAAGTTGCCTGTTTCAGCTCCACTGCATCCGTGAGAGTGGCCAGGTCGATCCTGGGTTAGACTACATATCGATTATGTAGGATCCTTCTTAGGTAGCATGTTTTTGTTGATCGTAGATGCACATTCTAAATATAGAATATATACAAAATCAAATCAGCAACATTGAGTGCAACTGTCAAGAAGCTGCATCACTGTTTTAGCATACATTACCTACCAGAAATTGTTATTTCTAATAATGGTACAACCTTTACCCGCACACAGTTTCGGAAATTCATGAATCTGAATGCAATCGGACATATTAAAGCAGCCGCTTGCCATCGCTCATCGATTGGTTTAGCCGAGAGAGTTGTGCAAACTTTCAGATCTGGTATGAAAAGGTTCTCAGAAGGTAGTCTGGAAACTCGCCTTTCCTGCTTTCTTCTCAGCATTGCACAACCCCACATTCGACTACGGGTTCAACACTGTCTGAATTATTGATGAATATATACATGGTTAAGCCTGGTGTTTCCAAATTTACTGGGAAGGTGGAGCACAATCAGATTAATCAAAAATTGAATCACGATATTCAAATGCCACGCCGTCACCTCACCACTTCCTCACGCCAGGCGCCATATTTAAAGTGCAGCTGCGCGCAGACCTCTCAGTGCTTCCAGCCCAGGGCTGCTGCACGGGAGACATGGCCCCAAAAGGCAAAAAAGACTGCAGGCCCCAATTAATGACGCATCCCTCCAGCGCCTTTTGGACGCCGTGGAGGCCCGCCGTGATGTCATCTACCCCAGCTCGGCCAGCAGGATGGACAACAACCTCATTAATCCAGCTTGGGAGGTGGTGGCAGCGGTGGTCAGCGGCAATGCCCTGAAAAAGAGGACAGCCACCCAGCGCCAAAAAGGATGAATGATCTCATCCATTCTGCCAGGGTAAGTCACTCTTCTCATCTCTCTCAACTCACACACTCACAAACCCATCACACATCCACAGGGATCTCACACCTCAAGGGACAACACCACTAACTCTCACACACACCCTCACATCTCCATCAGGCTCATATCCTATGGAGCTCACATCCTCACCCTGTCCATGGCTCCGCTCACCACACAAACATTCCACACTGTGCCATGTGTCCTGCTCACACTCTCTCCATCTGCTTTCATTCAGGTGAAGCTGGCTAACAACAGTGGGGAGAGGTCCCAGACTGGGGGTGGAGTAGCCCACATTAGGCCCCTCACTCACTTTGAGCAGCGTGTCATCGCGCTGACTGGTGAGGACGTGGACTGTCCCTGCCACAATGGTGAGGTCGGCGGCGAACACCCACGTGAGGATCCTGCACCACATCATCTCTCTCTCAACACAAGTGTGAGTGCTCTCACTCTCCTGCTTTTGACTCTGCTGCCATTCATTAATTATCTCTACTTTAGTTCACCAGGAGCTCTGCCAAGTGACCGACACCCTAGGCCAGCCAGTCCCTCAGCTCCAGCCACGTCCTCACCTCCAGCCAAGAGGACACCTCCTCCATTGAAGAGCTGGAAATAAGCAGCCTGGAAGACCCATCACAGTGCTTACCCACACCCTTCACCAGCGCAGATTCACACACCTTGATGGGACCTAGGTCTAGAGCAGCCTCGGGTTCACAATCTGATGGTCACCACAGGGACACATGTCCACAGCAGGAGGAGGCAGGTTCAGCCAAGCTCCCTGGCACTCAGAGGACTGCTGGGCAAGAGGCATCTGTGAGGTCTGAGTCAGATGACGAGCCTCTGAATTCGGCCTTCCAACTCATCCTGGAGAGTCAGCAGAAGGCAGGGGAACATCACGCAGAGCTGTTGGAAGTCCTCAACAGAGTAGCATGTGAGTCGGTGGAGTCGTCCGCTTGCTCTCTGATGAAGTGGTGCCCACATGTGCACGTATAGAGGTCACCATGGGGCAGATGGCAGATGCCTGCTCCAGCAGAATGCTGGGGTGTGTGCAGACCTGCCTATCATCACAGGAGCCATGGGTGAGTCCCTGAAGTGGCAATGTGAGAGGGAAATGAGGCACCTCAACGTCCCTCCAGGTGCTCCTTCCCCTCAAGGAGTCAGACTGGGGCCCTTGGGCACTCAAAGGGAAGGGCAACAGCTGCTGGGAACCCGTGGGCCATCCACTCAGGAATCTCAGAGGCTGTCCTCCCCCTCTGAGTCCCCATTGCCTGTTACCCCTTCAACCTCATCCTCTGTCACCACAGAGGGAGCAGTTGGCCTACGGGAGGACAGCCAAAGCCAGGCGGGGCTCTCAAGGTCTCCAATCTCCAAAGGACCCACGCCGAAGACATCAGAGGCAACAGGGCCAACCATTGCACAGGCCGTCTCCACCCCTGCTGCGGATGTCAGGGGTCTGACACCACTTAGAAGTCTAAGGTGTTCAAAAGTTAAGAAATTTTGATCACAGTTGGTTGCACAGGTGGACACATTTTGTTACTATATGATCTGGAAATATATTAATTTTCACTGAATAAAGTGTAATGGTGTCTTTCAGCTTCATTGACAGGCTTCGCGAGTCCTCCCACTGCACCCCCTCTCCCACTAGCAGCTCAGCCGCACTCAGCCAGCCCAAAAGTGATTCTGGAGGGAGAAGTGTGTGTGGCAGGGCCTTGCGGAGCCTTGTGTAAACACTCTACCACACACACAGATCCTTCATCCATCACACTCATCTCAATGTCCGGAGCATTTTCAGTGCTGCCTGCTGGGGTTCACTTTCAGCTGACCATCTGAGCTGCCCTGCAACTCCGCCCACCCACTGATCACATTCCCATGCAGCACCTGATCTCACCCAATATGATTCTCATTTCACTTTCAGTTTGGCAAGCATGGGCCATCTAACATTTTTCTTCAGGTCCCTGTCCTTCCCCCTCCCCCAGTCACCCATTTCCTTTTCCCCCATCACTGTCAAACCCCCAGCATCACCTTCCACCTCTCCTCTGTGACCTACCAGCCACAAACCTTTACTCCCGGGGATGTCCATGTGAATGTGCATGCTCCCTTCCTTCCTGAAAATCCAACTCCCGTCCATGTTAACCTTCCCGACCTCCTACTTCCCAGCCCCAGGGTCTATGTCTGCCTCTGAATCCCCACCAACCACCCTCGCCATCCCTCTAACCGATACCGTTGCACCCTCATCCTCCCACGCTACTGCCTCACTCTGCCCTCGGCCATTCTCACCATTCCCTCGTACCACGCCCACCCTCAGTTTACTCCCCAGGAGGCCTCCATGGACTCAACAGACCCTCCCTTGCACGTTCCCTTGGAACTCATACCCCCCGCCCTGGACTTACCCCCTTAGTCTTTTCCCTCCAGACTCTGCCCCCCATCCTTAGTCCTACCCCCTTCCTGACTCCTTCAGACACACTTACTTATTCCACCACACTTACTCCTTCCCCTCTCCGCACTCCTTCCTCCCCCTGAACTCCTTCCCCTCTCTGGACTCCATCCCCCCTCCGAACTACCACCCTTACCCCTTCCACTCTCCCTTACACCTACCTCCCCAGGTACCGTCTTATCCCCCGTTATCCCCTCCTCCCGTCATAACCACAATCTCCACCTCGGCACCTTCACTCCCCCCTCCCAACCTCACCCCACCGACACCTTCGTCCCCCCTCCAACCTCACCCCCCCGACACCTTCATCCCCCCCAACCTCAAACCCCCGACAGCTTTGTTCCCCCTTCCCTACCTCACACTCCCCTGACACCTCTTCCTCTCCCAGTCGATCCTGGACCTTCCTCTCCCATCCCCGATACATCTCCCTCTCCCAAGCACAGATGGATCTTCCCCTCCACCTCCTCGACCATCATCCCTTGTGAGCGTCAACGGTGACTTTCCAACCTCTGAGAGGTGCTTCGTGGCAGAGCTATGCCCATGAGAATCCACCCAGCATGCCATGGACGTTCCTCCGGGTTCCGTTTCTGTCGGGCTCCAGCATCTTCCGCTCCTAGGACGTCCGCAATGTGAGCAAGGCCCCGGCAATAAGTCCCAACTTCTGCACATCACAGTTGTCAAGACGTGTTCTGCACAGCCATGTTTTCCTGCTGACGTGGGCGGGCAATCCAGCGTGGGGGGATGATTCCTGTGGGCTGGCCTTATAATGATGTGCAGATGTATTACAATGAGGCTCTCAATGTCCAATGGTGGGAAATGCGGCCCACCATTGATGGGCAGAGTGGACGATTGCCAACTGGTTTCATGATGTCATGATTTTTGGCCTTCTCGCCATATTGTCCGCCTACTCCACCGAATATGTCCAATGTCAGCGGGCACAGAAAACTCCATCCATAGATTTTAGTGATTGGAATACTCCCACCTGTCCAAATGGGAGCGCTGTTTTGGGTGTTAGCAGGTTAATGGGCATTGTTGGATACAACCAGTCTATTGAGTACCAACCCAGCACAGGGAGTGAAGTAATGGACTATTCCTTAACTCTGATGTCTCTCGGCGTGACAAGTGGGAAAGGAACTCATACATGACACATCAAAAGAACAGTCCAGCGTAGGCATTTAGCCGATGGCTGGCACACCGAGCTCCTGGACTCAGTTGGTACCCAGGTGGTTCCCGACTTTTGTTCTGCAGCAGCCTTGGCAGCGACCATGTTGCTGGAGATATAGATTCTCTGCTGAATTTTATCCTGGCTTTGCACACTTGTTTTGGGTATGAATGCCTCAAATGGCAGTAACTTACAGCGCCTCATTCAGTCCACTTCCAGTCATACACAGTAATGACATTCACCAGTATTAAAACGGGATCATGCAGTGACTTTGAAGTCGGCAACTTCTTACAGCCGTTGAACTTTTCACCACTGATGCAAAAGATTGTAGGTTCAAGTCCCGCTCCAGAGACTTGAGCACGTAATCCAGGCTGACACCCTACTGCAGTACTGAGGGGTTGCTGCCTTGTCAGAGGGGCTATCTTTTGGACCAATTCAACCAAGGCCCCACAGATATGAAAGGCTCCATGACACTATTTCAAACAAAAATTGGGACAATCATTATCATATTGTTCTTCACAGACTGCAATTGGCTGCTGTACCTCCCACATTACAACAGTCGCTACACTTCAAAAGTGCTTCATTGGCAGTAAATCACTTTGAGATTTCCTGAGGTTGTGAAAGTCGCTTTATAAATGCACGTCTGTCTTATTTTCTTTCTCAGTCAGTGAAAGTGATTAGTGTTGTTGGATCCTTAGTTTCTAAAGCTTTTTTTATGCATTCATGGGATGTGGACATCACTTGCTGGGCCAGCATTTATTACCCAATTGCCCTTGTTCAGAGGGCATTTAAGAGTCAACCACATTGCTATGGGTTGAGAGTCACATGTAGGCCAGACTAGGTAAGGACAGCAGGTTTCCTTCCCCTAAAGGACATCAGTGAACCAGATGGGTTTTTACAACAATCGGCAATGGTTTCATGGTCATTGTTAGATTTTTAATTCCAGATTTTTATTGAATTCAAATTCCACCATCTGCCTTAGTAGGGTTCGAATGCAGGTCCCCAGAACATTACCCTCGGTCTCTCGATTACCAGTCCAATGGCAATACCACCATACCACAGTGTAGTGGCCATGCACTACTTTGGGATTTCTGCAGCCTATTCCACTGGAGAATCCGACCTGTTTGACTGGCCTGAGGATCTTCAACATGTTCATTATAATCTCTATCACCCATCACGATGGCGGGAACCCCTGGAATCGACATGCTGAGGGGCTCCTTATTATCACAACAGTCTTGGTACAGAAGGTAGACAAGTCCACTGCAAGCAACTGAAGTAACATCAGATAGTTTTGGTCACCTGGAAGAGGAGACATAATACACGCAACAAGGGATGTATTATTAGAGGACAGACAATGAGATAGTCGCAGCTAAGCCTTGCTACATTTCTGAAGGGTAATTGGAGAATGGACGTTTTGCCCTGTCTTTGCTATTTTTAAGTAAGTGAGATGATACTGCCATGAACTGAGCTCGCAAACACAGACCAATTCAATAATATTTCGACCTTGCGTTGCCCTCCTGTCTCAGCAGAAATACTTGGCGATGATTTATTACAGGAGGCTAGGTATTGTCATTGAGCAGTGTGGGGAAATGACAGCTCATTTCTGCTGGCTGGGAGAATCTTCTTTTAATGGCAAGTATTATAGTTCAAGAGCAAAGGGCCCAGAATTGGATTCATTATATCATAATTCCGAGCTCGAATTCAGTTCCAATAATCATGAGAGCAGAACATCAGTCCTGCCCAAGAGAGTCAGTTTTTTATTAAATGGATGACATTAGATAATTCTTTTAGTGGAATGCATTACAGAGCTAAGTATTAAAACAGAGAAATGTCATTTTTCAAGGTAAATAGTCTGACGCACTATCTCCGTCACTTTTCTGCTAGGTTGACTGTAGATATGGACCCACCAGCTCCAATGTTTAACAGCATAATCCTCTTTAATATTCATCAATTGATCATGGTGATGTAGGTTGGTACAGGTGAAATAGGCTGCTTTTCCACTTTTTGGGCCCAACATCAACCACTCCCTGGTCAGGTTTCACACCGCTGGAAGCAGTACAAAGCTCCCTCTTCTTGGATCCACAAATGGCCCTTCAACCTGATCTCAAAAATGTGCTCTATCACTCTCTGCACCAATGCAACATTGTTCTTATTTCCCATACCACAATTGAATGAGTGGGATTATCTACAGGCCTCACCCCTCCTATTACCTCCTACTGACCTACAACTCTCCAAGATCTCTGCAGTCTTCCAGTCTGGCCTCTTAAGTATTCCTGAAACTTATCGCTCCAATATTTATCATTGGCAGCTGTGCCTTCAGACGCCAAGCTCTGGAATTCCCTCCCTAAACCTCTACACCTCTCTGGATCTCACTGTTCATTTAAGACATTCCATAACATCAACCTCTTTGACCCTTCACCAGTCCTAATATCTCTTTATGTGGCTCAGTGTCAAATTTTGTCTGACTCCAGTCCAGTGAAACACATTGGGATGTTTTGCTACTTTAAAGAAGCTGTATAAATACAAGTTGTTATTTAGCGGTAGTTTGCACTTTGGGTGTACATGTGTGGGGAATATGAACATATGAAAATGAAGAGAGCAGCTGGCCCATCAAGCTTGCCCCATATTTATGAAGACTGGCCCATCATGACTAGACCCTTCCTACATCCCCATCAGCCAGGTAATCTCCTGGAAAATAAATGGAAAAGCCAAATGGTCAATAAGTGAATGAATACACTGGAAAATTCCTCCCTCACCCCCCCCTAGCTGATCCGGAGATCACATGGGCTAAGTGTTCTCTGTGAAGCCAATTGCCTCCTGTATTTTCTTTCTTTTTATTTATTCATGGGGTGCGAACATTGCTGGCAAGGCCAGCATTTGTTGCCCATTCCTAATTATCCTTGACAAGATGGTATTGAATTACAATCCTTGTGTTATAGCAACACCTACAGTGCTGTTAGGAAGGGAGTTCCAGGATTTTGATCCAGCAATAGTGAAGGAACGGCGGTATATTTCCAAGTCAGGATGGTGTGTGGCTTGGAGGAGACCTTCCAGGTGATGGTGTTCCCATCCCAGCGTTTGCTGACCCTGTCCTTCTAGATGATAGGGGTCATGGGTTTGGAAGGTGCTGTCGAAGGAGGCTTGGCGAGTTGCTGCAGTGTAATGTGTAGATGGTACTATCATTGCCAGTAAAGGCATGTCATACTCATAACTTTTAAAATATGGACTTTATTCTGTGAGTAATCTTTTGAAACTGACTTTTCTTTTAAAATGGGCAATATGTGCTGCAAAAGATGGCCACTGAGGGTCATCTGACCTGACCTGTGAATTCAAAACAATCACCCTGTCTCACTAGGACAAAAAGATACATTCCAGGCTAAGAGGTATCAACCAACCACATCCTGAGACCATCCAACGGACATTCCCAATTTGAATGGGTCTTTCTTGAAACATAGAAGGTGATTGACTTAACCCCCTCAATATAAATGTCTTCATACAATAAACCAAGATGTGGCTAATCAACCCAAGGAAGCCACCATATTTGAAAAAAGAACTACAAATTGGGAGGAACCACATGGTTAAGCAGCCATATTTGTGCCTTTGTAATCTTTAAATGTTGTCTGCAGAAAGACACAGCAGCAGCAGAAAGTGCAGGAACAGCTATGCTTTATGAACCGGAGACTGTAACATTATAAGGTCTCCAGGCCTGTTCCTTTTTGGGTCAAAAATATGATAAACTGACTTCCTGGTAACAAAACTACAAGTAACTAATTTTGTGACCTGCAGTAAGCCCATCCTTTTAAAAGGATCCCAAAACTACTTTGGCTTATGACTTCAGATGTTGAATTTACCTAAATTACCCTTCAGGAATGAAGTCATCTTCTTCATCAGGCCTGCCATGTGTGTTTCCAGAATAAACCACTCTTGCGAATTATGAACTATTCATGCTTTTATAACTTGTAAAAATACACTATTCCCTTTAAATGTATTTTCCTTGAGTGTGTTTGAGCGTGTGGGGCTCTGTGAGTGAGTGCCATAGCGTTAGACTTTCAGGATAAGTGCATGAATAAATTATCCTCTTTATTTAAACACATGGAATGCTTACTGCTGGTTATTCAACTTACCCACACACTCAAGGGTTAAAAAATACACACACAAAAACACACACCTTCCTCTCAAAAACTTAGTGATTATGAACAGTAGGGAAGGGAACAAGAATTACAGTCATTCTCTCTCACTCTGTCTGTAACAGTACACACTGCTGCCACTGTGTGCCAGTGGTGGAGGAAATGAATGTTTTAGGTAATGGGTGGAGTGCTGAACAAGTGGGCTACTTTGTTCTGGATGGTGGCAAGCTTCTTGATCTCACCCAGACAACCGAATAGTATTCCATAACACTGCTGATGTGTGCCTTGTAGATGCTAGAAAGGCTTTGGGGAGTCAGGAGGTGAGCTACTTACCATGGAATTTCCAGCCTCTGACCTGCTTGTACAGCTGCAATATTTATATGGCTGGCCCAGCTAAATTTCTGGTCATTGCTAACTCCCTGCATATTGATGTTGGGTGTTTAGCGATGGTAATGCCATTGAGCATCGAGGAGATATGGTTAGATTTTCTCTTTTTGAAGATAGTCATTGCCTGGCACTTGTGTGACTTCAGTTTTGCATTATGGCACTTTTTCCATTAGGAAAAGTACTGTAATGCATGTCAACACTTACACAATACTGGTCAATGTAATGATCAGTTTCCCTTTGCAAGATAGAATTCTGTGATGAGTCACTACATTAAAACACATCTACATTACAATACATTACCTAATAGTGACATTTGAAGGTATTACAACATTTAATGCTCAACTGTCAGAATGCTCCAGACTCCTCAGCAGGCTTCCCCCAGTGGTTTAAAACTGTCCAAGGAGGTGTGTTTTCCTTGGGGTGGGTGGGGGGGGGGGGGCTGCTTCCAAAGCCCATAACAGCACACAAGAAGAGTGTTTGCTTTTTCCCTGATCCTCACATTAGCCATCCCAACCTCAGAAGAGGTAAGTGTGTGCTTTGCACCCGGGGCCTTCCGGACTTGCAGGGAGGTCACACTAAAATGGCATGGGGTCTGGAAGGCAGAGGGAAATTATTTTTCTAGCATAAAAACTAAGTTGCGTTTTGTTACCTGATTCTTGCCTCCACTTGGAGATAAATATTCGGCCCTTTTGTCCTCCTCGTCCTTGTCCTTGTCCTTTCTTACCTGCCTTTGTATCATCAGCAAATTTAACTACAATACACTCTGCCCCTACGTCATGTCATTAATATAGATTGTGAATAGTTGAGACCCCAGCACGGATCCCTGTGGCACTCCACTTGTTACAGTTTTCTAACCTGAAATTGTCCTTCTCAAGGACAAGTAGGGATGGGAAACAAATGCTGGCCTAGCCAGAGATGCCCGCATGTTGTGAAAGAATCATAAATAAAATGACCCATTTATCCTGACTCTGTTTCCTGTTAGTTAGGCAATTCTCAACCATGCTAATATATCACCATCAACACAATGAGCTCTCACTAAGACGAGATGCTATATAGAAAACAATGGTTTGTTGACTGCTGGAAAAGGAAGGGAATGTGAACTGGAGGTCAGTAAGACAAATATGACTAGTGGAGATGTGAGGATGGCCAAATATCTGGAATTTTATGTGTTAATCATTCATGAGGGATGGACGTGTACTCATGCAGGACTTTACCTGATGGGATTAAGTAGGTGGGTGTGAAATGTACCATAGGAAAAGGGATGTTGGGTTTGTCTATGGATGAAACAGGTTTGATGGGGGAAGCACTCTTAATTCTGGCACTTGAGTCAGTATTCATAGAATTCATTCATAACAAGGAGGCAGCCAGAAGCATTGAAAATTATTTAATTTCTCTTGACAGCACCACATCGAACAACAAGAATAACTTGCATTTACATAGCACCTTTAAGATAGCAAAACATCCCAAGGCACTTCACAGGAGCAATTACCAAACTAAATTTGACACTAAGGCACAGAAGGAGATACTTGAGCAAATCAACTAAAGCTTGTCAAAGAGACAGGTTTTAAATAGCACCTTAAAGGAGGAAAGTGAGATAGTGAGTGAATCAGGGAGAGAATTCCAGAGCTTAGGAACTTGGAGCTTAAGGCATGACCGCCAATGGTGGTGCTACTAAAATCGGGAATACTCAAGGAGCCAGAATTGGCCAAAATCTCGAAGGCTTGTGGGCCTTGAGGAGGTTACAGACAGAGGGGGGAACGAGGCCCTGGAGGGATTTGAAAACAAGGATGAAAATTTTAAAATTGAACTTTTGCCAGACCGGAAGCTAATGCAGGTTAGTGAGCACATGGGTGACAGGCGAATGGGGTTTGGTGCCAGTTAAAATATAAGTAGAAATGTTTTGGGTGAGCACAAGGTTACAGAGGGTGGAAGATGAGATGCCAACCTGGAGAGCACTGGAATAGTCAAGCTTAGAGTAACAACAGCATGGATGAGGTTTTCACCAGCAGGTGAGCTGGAGTCAGGCAATGTTACGGAGGTGGTAATAGGCTGTATTGGTGATGGAGTGGATATGTGCTCGGAAGCTCATCTCCGGATCAAATACAATGCCAAGGTTGCAAACACTCTGGTTTAATACGAGCATACAAATTTGGAGCAGTGGGCCATTTGGCCCCTCGAACCTGCTCTGCCATTTGATAAGATCGTGGCTGATCTGATTGTGACCTCTACTTCCCTGTCTACCCCCTATACCCTTTGACTCCACTATCAATCAAGAATCTATCTAACTCAGCCTTAAAAATATTCACTGACCCTGCCTCCATCTCTCAGACAGTTGCCAGGGAGCAGGAAGGAAATTATTTCTAGCGAATGGAGTTTGTGGCAAGACCAAGGAAAATAGCTTCAGTATTCCCAATATTTAATTGGAAAAAATCTCTGCTCATTCAGTGCTGGATGTTGGACAGGCAATGTAAAAAATCAGAGACAGTGGATGAGTCAAGAGAGATGGAGGTGAGGTAGATCCTGGTGTCAACAGTGTCCATGTGGAACCTGACACTGTTTATGGATGATGTTCCCAACAGCCAGCATCATGATGGGAAATAGGAGGGGGCCAACTGCAGGTCCTTGAGTAACTCAAGAGATAATGGAGCAGAAGCAGAAAACAAACCCATTGCAGCTGATTCTCTAGCTCCAATTCAATAGATAAGAATGGAACCAAGCCAGGGCAGTCCTACCTTGCTGGATGATGGAGGAGAGGCAATTGGAGGAAGATGGTGTGGTCAAATCTGTCTAAGGCTAAAGGTAAGTCAAAGATAATGAGGTGGGATTGTTTACCACTGTCACAGTCACATATGATGTTTTTTGTGACTTTGATAATTGCCATTTCTAAGGCAGGGGTGGAAAATAATTGAAGGGATCCAAAGAGGAACTTTCAGAAAAGATGATTTGGGAGGTGAAAAGACATTCGAGGACTTTGAAGAGGAAAGGAAGGTTTGGGTTGGGGATAGTTTGTAAGGTCAGAGGGGTCAAGGGTGAGATTTTTGAGGAGAGGGGTGATGAAGGCAGATTTGAAGGTAAAGGGAGTAAGATGGTAAGTAGAGAGAACAGTAAACAACATAAAAAGTTGGATCAGTGACCCTGTTGCCAGGTTACTGTGCCAGTGTCATTCAATAACCAGCAACTAGAAGGTGGCAGCCACTGCTCAAAGCCTTCTGAGAGTCAAGATCTAATGTAAGAAGTCTCCAAGCTGGCAATTAACTTATGGAACAATCTGTCCCAAACTACTCAAATCCTCATTTTGCACTATGCACACACTGAAAGTATCCTCGAATGTTCCTGAAGCACATCAGCTTTAGTGTACATTGTGTGCTTACACAATAGCAACACCTTTTCTAATGGGCTCAAGCAGCTTGGAGAGGAATGGACAAACTTTAAGGGGCTGAAAGGTACCTAGATGATAGTTTCATTCCCTATTTCAAGGCCTGGAAGAATACAGTCCTCGGATTCCCTGTTTAAATTATATTGAGAGGTTTGATTGTATTTTGTTTTCTCTCTCCTGGCTCTGATCCACTCCTCCTTGCTCCACCCTGCTTCTCTCCTCTTCATTTCTGCTACTCTCTTATCTCTTCTTCTCCTTTCTTTCTCCTTACATTACATTAACATGAATATTAGCATGATCAGATTAATTGTAATCATTTTCCTGACACATGCTGCCTTTGCTCTTTATTTTGCATCTATAATTAGGCAAGGTATGCGCAGAGAAATGGGACTAACCTCAATAATTTCAGTGACATCTAAAACTTTCTTCTCCTATTCCTCTTTTCCATCCAATACACACACTTTGGATGGAATCATCCCAGATTTGCACTAAGTGCACTAGCAGGCGGGTAAAATGACGTTTTACCTGCTGGCTGCAATGGTGGCTTCTCACGCCGTATCGTCTCAAACCCACCACATTCCCGGGAAACACGCTTTTTCCATGGTGGGCTGGCTCTCATTCATCTGCCATGCCATCACCTCACTTCCTTCATCACGCCAGGCACCGTATTTAAACTCCAGCCACACGCACACCTCTTAGTGCTTCCAACCCACAACTGCTGCAGGAAGACAGGATGACCCCGAAAGGCAAAAAAGACTCAGGTTCAATAGCGCATCCCTCCAGTGCCTTTTGGGCGCAGTGGAATCCCACCTCTACCCCAGCTCTGGCCACAGGATGGACAGCAACATCACCAATCCAGCTTGGAGGCAGTGGCAGTGGTGGTAAGCACAAACGCCCTGCAAAAGAGGACAACCACCCAGTGCCAAAAAAGGATGAATGGTCTCATCCGTTTCACCAGGGTAATTTACTCTTCTCATCACTCTCAACTCACACACTCACAAACCCATCACACATCTATAGAGATCTCACACCTCAAGGGACAACACCACTAACTCACACGCACCCTCACATCTCCATCAGGCTCATATCCTACGGAGCTCACATCCTCACCCTGTCCATGGCTCCGCTCGCCACACAAACATTCCACACTGTGCCATGTGTCCTGCTCACACTCTCTCCATCTGCTTTCATTCAGGAGAAGCTGGCTCACAACAGCAGGAAGAGGTCCCAGACTGGGGGTGGAGTGGCCCACATTAGGCCCTCACTCACTTTGAGGAGCGTGCCATCGCGCTGACTGGTGAGGATGTGGACCGTGCCTGCGGTGAGGTCGGCGGCAAACACCCATGTGAGGATCCTGCATCACATCATCCCTCTCTCAATACAACTGTGAGTGCTATCTCTCCTGCTTTTGAGTCCTCCATGCACTACTTATCTCTACTTTGGCTCACAGGGAGCTCTGCCAAGTGGCCAACACCCTGAGCCAGCCAGTCCCTCAGATCCATCCACGTCCTCACTTCCAGCAAAGAGGACAGCTCCTCCATTGAAGAGCTAGAAATAAGCAGCCTGGAAGACGCATCACACCCTCCACTAGCACAGAGACACACACCTCAATGGGACCTAGATCTAGAGCAGGCTCAGGTTCACAACCTGGTGGTCACCGCACGGACATGCCCAAAGCAGGAGGAGGCAGGTTCAGCCGAGCTCCCCGGCACTCGGAGGACTGCTGGGGATCAGGCACTGTGAGGTCAAAGTCAGATGACAAGCCTCTGGATTCGGCCGTCCCACTCATCCTGGAGAGTCAGTAGAAGGCGTGGGAACATTATGCAGAGCTGTTGGAAGCCCTCAGCAAAGTAGCACGCGAGTCGGATTGTGTTCACTTGCTCTCTGATGAAGTGGTGCCCACATGTGCATGTATGGAGGTCTCCATGGGGAGGATGTCGGATTCCATGGAGACCCTGGTCCAGCAGAATGGGGAAATGTGTACAGAGCTGCACTCCATCACAGGAGACATGGGTGAGTTCCAACAGTGGCAATGTGAGAGGGAAATGGGACACCTCGATATCCCTCCAGGTGCTTCTTCCCCTCAAGAAGTCAGGCTGGGTCCCCTGAAGGGAGGAGGAGCGGCAGCTGGACACCCCCGGGACATCCAATCAGGAATCTCAGAGGCGGTCCTCTCCCTCCAAGTCCCC
Source organism: Cetorhinus maximus (assembly GCF_964194155.1). Lineage (NCBI taxonomy): Eukaryota > Metazoa > Chordata > Chondrichthyes > Lamniformes > Cetorhinidae > Cetorhinus > Cetorhinus maximus. Next base: position 87,251,267 of record NC_135884.1, read on the forward strand.
TTTGCCTGTGAGCCTCTCAACCTCGTCCCCTGTCACCACAGAGGGAGCAGCTGGCCAATGAGTGATTCTGGAGGGAGAAGTGTGTATGTGGCAGAGCCTTTCTGAGCCTCGTGCAAGCACTCTCCCACGCACACAGATCCTTCACGCATCATACTCACCTCGATTTCCTGAGCATTTTCAGTGCTGCCTGCTGGGGTTTGTTTTCAGTTGTCTATCTGAGCTGACCTGCATCTCCGCCCACCCACTGAGCACATTCCCATGCAGCACCTGATCTTGCCCACCACGACTCTCGTTTCACTTTCGATTTGGACAACATGGTCTTGATCAGTTTTTCTTGCGCTTGCCCCACTTTTTCCCCTCCCCCAGTCACCCATTTCCTTTCCCCCGTCACTGTTGACCCTCCTGGCATCACCTTCCACTTCCCCTCCGTGACCTACCAGCCGCAACCCTTTTCCTTCGGAGATGTACAGGTGAATGTGTCCATCCCCTTCCTTCCCGAAACTCCCACTCCCATCCACATTCACCTCCCTGACCTCCTCCTTCCCACCCCCAAGGTTCGTATCAGCCTCGAGTGCCCACCAACCACCCTCGCCGTCCCTTCTACTGCTACCGTCAAACCCTCACCCTCCCACCCCACCACCTCACTCTGGCTTCGGTCATTCACCCCATTCCCTCAAACCACACTCACCCTCAGTTCGCTCCCCAGGAGGCAATCATGGACCCATCAGGCCCCTCCTTTGTACGTTCACCTGGACTTCCCCCATCTAGACCCCTTTCCCCCTCCGGACCCCCTTCCCCTTCCGCAACCTCTCCCTCCCTCCCCCGGAAGACCTCCCCCGCACTTAGTCCTCCCTCCACCCCCCTGGACACTCCCCCACTTAGTCCCTACCCCTTCCTGGCTCTCTCAGAGACCCTTACTTCTTCCACCATGCTTTGTCTTTCCCCCTCCTGACTTCTTCTTCCAACCTCACTTCTTCCTCCAGCCTTACTCCCTCCCCTCTCTGCACTCCTTCCTCCAGCCTTACTCCCTCCCCTCTCTGCACTCCTTCCTCCAGCCTTACTCCCTCCCCTCTCTGCACTCCTTCCTCCTCCCGAACCTCCCCCCTTCTCTGCACTCCTTCCTCCCCACTCCCAGACTCCCACCCCTCTCCGCACTCCTTCCTCCCCTGGGACTCCTTCCTCTCTCCCCACTCCTTCCCCCTTCCAAACTCTTTCCCTTATACCTTCCATCCCCTGTACACCTACATCCCCAGATGCCATCTTCTCCCTCTTACCCCCAACTCCCCCCACTTTTCCTTCCCTCCCTCCCAGCCTCATCCCCTGATACCTTCATTCCTCCCCTCCAAACCTCACCCTCCGACACCTTCGTTCCCCTAGCTCCCAGCCTCAACTCTTCCTCTCCCAGTTTATCCTAGCCCTTCTTCTCCCATCACCTCGACCATCATCTGTTGTGAACATCGACATTGACTTTGCAACTGCCGTGGGCAGCTTCATGGTGGAGCCATGTCCATAAGAATCCACCCAGCATGCCATGGACGTTCCTCCAGTGTGCCATTGCTGTTGTGCTCCAGCATCTTCTGCTCCTCGGATGTCCACGATGTGAGCAAGGACCTGATGGTGAGTCCCGACTTCTGGACGTCACATTTGTCAAGACGTGTTCTGCACTGGTGTGTTTTCCTGCCGACATGGGCGTAAGATCCAGCGCAAGGGGTATGAGTCCGGCGGGCTGGCTTTATGATGATACGTCGATCTATTACAAACAGGTTCCTGACATCTGATGGTGGGGAACGTTGCCCGCCATCAGCGAGTGGAGCAGACAATCGCAAACTGGTTTCACAACGTCATAAAACTGCTTTTTGGCCTTTTCCCCATATTGTCCAATCATGCCACCAAACACGCCTGATGCCAGTGGGCACAGAAGATCCCGGCCTTTGATTTCACTGCATCTTCACGAGCAGGCTGACTGCTCGGTCTTCTGTTGTAATTCCCAGGCCAGGATTTTCTGGCCCTGTCGTGGTGGGGCCTGCGGCTGGAGATTTGGCGGCCCTGCCAAAAGTTCACTGAGCTTCGGCGGGACCGGACAATTCCAGTGGCAGGCAGGACTGGAAAATCCCAGTGGCAGGTGAGACTGGACAATCCCAGTGGCAGGCGGGACTGGACAATCCCAATGGCAGGCGGGACCGGACAATCCCAATGGCAGGCGGGACCGGACAATCCCAATGGCAGGCGGGACCGGACAATCCCAATGGCAGGCGGGACTGGACAATCCCAATGGCAAGTGGGACCGGACAATCCCAATGGCAGGCGGGACCAGACAATCCCAATGGCAGGCGGGACCAGACAATCCCAATGGCAGGTGGGACCGGACAATCCCAATGGCAGGCGGGACTGGACAATCCCAATGGCAGGTGGAACCGGACAATCCCAATGGCAGGCGGGACCGGACATTCCCAGTGGCAGGTGGGACCGGACAATCCCAATGGCAGGTGGGACCAGACAATCCCAATGGCAGGCAGGACCGGACAATCCCAATGGCAGGCGGAACTGGAAAATCTTCCCCCAGGATTTGTGGAACTCTTTAGCATCCTAAATCTTGCCTTCTTCTCAAATCTTTATGTTTCTACAACCTAAGCTTAGCTTCCCCATTGATTTCCTTAGCCACATGCCTACCAAGTCACCAACTATTCCCTCTCTTCAGGCACTGTTTCACCCACTTTCAAAACCCCTCTCTATTGCCACTTCCATCCTCTCCATCTACTAACCATCCCTAATCTCTCTCTCTCTCTCTCTCTGTAACCTCTAAGGTGCTAGAATGTGGTGTTGCTATTGAACTCCAAGCCCACCTGTTCCAATCTTCTTCAGCTCCTGCAGGCTGCTCTCCACCCTCCCCAGAGCACATAGGCCCCACTGACCATTCTGTCCCTCCTCGTCTTCCAATGAACATTCAACATGGCTGATCACACCCACTCCTCCACTGACAGTCCTCTGAGATCCACCACCATGGCATTGGCCTTGAACAGTTCTATTCTGGCCTCTCCCAAAGCAGCCACCACATGTCCCAAGATTTAACTTCCCATTGCTTAATCCCTCCTATTCCTTATCAATCTGATGACCCTCAGCAACATTATTTAAAAACATTGGGCCAAATTATTTATATGCATGGCCAAGATGCTCAACCTTAGACCTCAACCATCATCCTCACTTTCCCGCCTCTCGCTCCACTGTCCAACATCAAGTCATGTGTTAGCCAGAAGATTTTGTAGCTCCACATTGGCAAAACATGAGGCATTCTGTTCAGTATTTGCCAGAAGCACACACCCTCGTCCCTGATCCTCGCCCTCTCCTGGATGCCTGAAGAAGGTCAGCCTGATGGTGTACAGTTGAAGAGCGCTACTCAATCCTGACCATTAGCATTAAACTGCATATCCAGTACATCGCTATGACTATGTAATTCCACCTTCAAGTATTATTGGTCACCATTCCTAACTGACCTCCACTGCCATGGAAATTGTCATCCATGCCCCATCATTTCCCAACTCCATTTTTCCATGTCCTCCTCACCAGTCCTAAATCTTCATATACTCCAAATCATCCAAATCTCAAACTCTACCTCCCCCCTCCCCAACCCCAATATACCACCTTACACAAAGTTCCACTCATGTGTCACATTGTCCTGGCTGGCATCCTCCAGCTCCTCACCACTCATATCGACGACTTCAAAATCCTCACCCTCATATAAATATCCCTTTGTCTGGGCTACTCCTCATTTCTGCTCTTACCCCGCTCCATCCTTCTGACCCTGTCCACTGTGTGCTCTGCCGTTCCTGTATTTCACCACCAGAGGCAGAACCTTCTACCATTTTGCTCCTACACTCTGGAATTCCTCCTCTAAAGCCCTTCCACTTACTCTTCGCTCCCCCACCTCCTTAAAAGCCTTAAAAAGCTTTTCTTCAATTGGCCTCTTAACATCTGCTGGATTTCCCTTCCGCTTGGAGGAACTTAGGATGTTTTGCAGCAGGAAAAACCCTCTATAAATTCAAATTGTTTCTTCTCCTAGCTTTTATTGTCTTCCCTTTTGCTCTTTTTGCACCTGGCTGTACTTTATGATACTGGGGAGTAAGGGGTGCAGAGTGCCAACATGTGACTCCATGACATGATGAGAACTAGGAATTTAGGCTTTTCAAACTTTTACCAGTGGGAGTCACCAACGGAGACTGGGGGGGAATTGTATGAATCCCCCCACCCCCACCAACCCCCACTGCTGGCATATTTGCAGGCAGGGGAGGCATGTAAAATAAAGGGGGTGGCTAGCCAATCGCCTTCCCCCCCCACACCCCAAGTTGCCCCCCCCATATTAGCGTGAGCAGGTAAGGCGTAAGCCAGCCTGCTGCCCTTACGTCTATTGAGGCCCTTAAATGGCCAATTAATGGCCAGATACCGGCCTCATTCCATGCCTGCTGCAGTAATACATGTGGCAGGACAAGGCAAGATGAAGGAGGTCAGCCCACAATGTTTGCAACTCGGGCTAAAAGGCAGGATGGAAGGGGGCGGTACCTTCTTTGGGGGACCCATGTGCCCAACAGGGGCACCCTCCCCCAAGGTTTAACCTCCCCACCCTTTTGTACCTCCCCAAGCCTCCAAAACTCAACTCCCCACCCCTCTCCTCCCATTCTCTATGGTCCAAAATCCCTCCCCAACCAAAATCTGGGGCCTCCAGTGTAGTCCAAGCTGTGGCACTGCTGGGACCACTCAGCTGCCAGGCAATCAAATTGACCGGAAGCTCTCAAGGGTGGGGCCTTCTGTCCCTGAGGGGAAGTGAGGGGAGGAAGTTTCACTTTCAACTTGTTAAGGCTGCCCCCAGTGTATTATTGACGGGGGGCAGCTCGTTTTAAAGTCGGTGGGCTCAAGACTGGGTGTTTGGTGGAGGTGGGGGGGGTGGGGGGGGGTGCGGGTGAGGAATACACCCTCCATAAAGTTCATCCCCAGGCACTGAAAATGAGTGAGGAGGGTGGTGGCGGAATTCAGTGGAACAGTGTTACTGGAAGTGTCTCGTCTGTTCTCTGGGTGGCAGGTCACTGGCCATCTTCTCAGTAATAGTTGGTACATGGCTTCAGCACAGGGATAGAGGACTTGTTTAAAATTAGAGACTTCACGCTGACACTCAAGAAGATAATACAGAGCATCATAAAGATGTTATTACAGACCCTCTGTTAATTCTGGTAGGTTGGCCTAATATGTACATGCACATTAGGTTAATTAAGAAATAGCTTTGCCGCTTACTTAAACTGTAAATTTTATCTTTGTAATGCTTTGAGGGTTGAATATGCCATTAAATAGCCCTATTAATGAATTATGCTAATGATATCCTGCACGTATCTAATTTAATTAAGAAATGTGCTTTTCTTAATTAATTCAAAACCTATGTTTTGGAAAAATCATTGAGTCAGAACAGCATAGAAGGAGACCATTCAGCCCATCGATTCCAGGCCAGCTCCCTGTAGAGCAATCCAGTCAGTCCCATTCCCTCACTCTAGCCTTGTGCCCCTGCAGGATAATTTCCCTCAAGTTCCTGTCCAAGTTCCTTTTGAAATCATTGATCGTCTCTGCTTCTACCACCCTAGAAGGCAGTGAGTTCCAGGTCATTACTACTCACTAGCCAGAATCTTTGGCTCGGTGAGCGGGGTGACGTTGGGCGTGTGTCCTGACGTCACCGTGCATCATTTAGATTTTCAGTTCAGCGGGTGCGCAGCCGAGTCGGCTGTGTGCTCGCAGAACTGTCAAAGGCTTATTAAGGCCATTTAAAAACTAATTAAACTAATAAACTGAGCTATCTGTCCAACCTTAAGGTTGGTGGGCAGGCGAAGAGCCCAGGTGGCCTTCGCATTTTTCATGGAACCTCATCCACGGGCGGGATGAGGTTTCATGAAGTATTTATAAATTGAATAAAAATTTTAATAAAAATTCATTGACATGTCCCAGCTCATGTGACACTGTCACATGAGGGGACATGTTTTAAAATTTTTTCTTTTCTTTACTTAGATTTTGAAAATTTAAACTAATCTCCCTGAGGCAGCTCTGTGCCTCAGGGAGGTTTCTGTGCTCTTTTGCGCACATGCCCGAAAGAGCGCAGGCCCCGACTCAGGGAATCCCCCCTCCCGCCCGCACAGGGAGCGCTCAGCGCTTCCGGGCACACGTCACACTGGGCAGGCCTTAATTGGCCCACCCACGTAAATTGGAGGTGCAGCCCCGATCGGGGGTACAGATCGGGTCCGTGCCCGCCTGCGCCTACCCCCGCACAACCCCCCTGACGGGGGGAAAATTCTCCCCACTGTGTAAAAAAGCTCTTCCTCACATTCCTGCTGTAATTTGCACACAAAACCTTAATCCTGTAGCCCCAAGTCCTTGTACCATCAGCTAATGGGAACAGCTTTTCTTTGATTACCTTATCTAAACCTGTCATAATCTTGCACACCTCTACCAGAATGTCCCTTAAGCTCCTTTACTCCAAGGAAAACAACCCTTTTCTACAGTGTGGTGACCAGAACTGGACGCAATGCTCCAGTTGTGGCTTAACCAGCGCTTGATAAAGGCATTAAATTCCACCTGCCACTTGTCTGCTCATTCTGTTAGCCTGTCTGTTCTGTTGCAGTCGATAGGTATCATCCTCACTGTTCGCCACACCTTCAAATTTGATATCATGCACAAATTTTTAAATTTTACTCTGTATCCCAAGATCCAAGTCATTTATAAATATCAAAAAAGCAGTGGTACCAGCACTGAGCCTTGGGGAAACACCATTTTCTATAATCCTCCAGCCCAAAAAGGAATCATTTATCATAACTTTCTGTTATCTATCCTTAAGCCATTTTTTAAAATTCAAGCTGATACTGACCCTCCTATTTCATGAATCTCGATTTTGTTAACCAGCCTTTTATGTGGCACTTTGTCAAAAGCTTCCTTAAAGTCTATATAGACAAAATCCACTGCATTCTCTTCATCAGCCTTCTCTGTTTCATCATTCAATTAGATTAGTCAAACAAGATCTGCCTTTGAAAATCTGTGCTGGCTCTCCTTAGTGAACTCAAACCTCTCCTAATGTTAATTTTTTTGCTGATTATTGCTTCTAAAACCTTACCCAACACTGTTGTTAAACTGACCAGCATATATTTACTAGAAATGTCCTTACACCTTTCAACAAAGGTGTTACATTTGCTACTCTCCAATCGTCTTGCACCTCCCCCATATCTAGGGAAGATTGGAAGATTACGGCGTGTCCTTCTGCTATCTCCACCCTCTCTACACTGAGCAACCTGGCTTGTAAACCATCTGGGCTAAGTGGCTTTTGCACTTTAAGTTAGCCAGACTCTCCAGCACAGCCTACCTATCAATTCTCATCCCATCCATTACATCTAACTAACGAAAGGGGAGGGGGCTGTGTAGTGATGTCGTTGCTAGACTAGTAATCCAGAGAGCCAGGGTAATCTGGGGACCGGGGTTCAAATCCCACAATGGCAGATAGTGAAATTTGAAATCTGTTAAACCTCTAATGATGAATAATGAAACGATTGTTGTCAAAACCCATCTGGTTCAATAATGCCCTTTAGCGAAGGAAACTTGCAATCCTTACTTGACTGGCCTACATTGTGACTCATAACTGCCCTCTGAAAGGGCCTAGCAAACCACTCAGTTATATTGATTCTCTAGCCGAGGCACTGGAAACAACAACAGCAAACCTGTAGACCCTGCAAAGTCCCCCTTACTAACATCTGGGGCCTAGTGCCAAAATGAAGGGAACTGTCTCACAGATCTAGCCACTCAAGACTGAGCATCCATGAGGTGCTGTGGGCCATCAGCAGCAGAAGAATTGTGCTCAACCACAATCTGTAACCTCATGGCCTGGCATATCCCCCACTCTACCAACCAAGCCAGGGTATCAACCCTGGTTCAATGAAGAGTGCAGGAGGGCATGCCTTAAAATGAGGTGTCAACCTGGTGAAGCTACAACCTGGGGTTGTGTGCCAAACAGCATAAGCAGCAAGTGATAGGCAGAGCTAAGTGATTCCACAACCAATGGATCAGACCTAAGCTCTGCAGTCCTGTCATGAATGGTGGTGGACAATTAAACGACTCACTGGAGGAGGAGGTTCCACAAATATCCCCATCCTCAATGATGGAGGAGCCCAGCACATCAGTGCAAAAGATAAGGCTGAAGCATTTGCAACAATCTTCAGTCAGAAGGGCCGAGTGGATGATCCATCTCGGCCTCCTCCGGAGGTCCCCAACATCACAGATGCCAGTCTTCAGCCAATTCAATTCACTCCATGTGATATCAAGAAATGGCTGAAGGTACTGGATACTGCAAAGGCTATGGGCCCTGACAATATTCCGGCTATAGTACTGAGGACTTGTGCTCCAAAACCTGCCGCACCCCTAGCCAAGCTGTTCCAGTACAGCTACAACACTGGCATCTACCCGCCAAATGGAAAATTGCCCAGGTATGTCCTGCACACAAAAAGCAGGATAAATCCAACCCAGCCAATTACCGCCCTATCAGCCTACTCTCGATCACCAGTAAAGTAATTGAAGTGGTCAGCAGTGCTATCAAGCGGCACTTGCTTAGTAATAACCTGCTCTCTGACGCCCAGTTTGGGTTCTGCCAGGGCCACTCAGCTCCTGACCTCATCACAGCCTTGGTTCAAACATGGACAAAAGAGTTGAACTCCAGAGGTGAGGCGAGAGTGACTGTCCTTGACATCAAGGCAGCATTTGACCGAGTGTGGCATCAAGGAGCCCTAGCAAAACTGGAGCCAATGTGAATCAGGGGGAAAACTCTCTGCTGGTTGGAGCCATAGCTAGCACAAGGGAAGATGGTTGTGGTTGTTGGAAGTCAATCATCTCAGCTCCAGGACATCACTGCAGGAGTTCCTCAGTGTAGTGTCCTAGGCCCAACCATCCTCAACTGCTTCATCAATGACCTTCCTTACATCATAAGGTCAGATGTGGGGATGTTCACTGATGATTGCACAATGTTCAGCACCATTCATGACTCCTCAGATACTGAAGCAGACCATGTCCAAATGCAGCAAGACCTGGACAATATCCAGGCTTGGGCTGACAAGTGGCAAGTAACAACTGTGCCACACAAGTGTCAGGCAATGACCATCTCCAACAAGAGAGAATCTAACCATCGCCCCTTGACATTCAATGGCATTACCATCGCTTAATCTCCCACTATCAAGATCTTTGGGGTTACCATTGACCAGAAACTGAACTGGACTAGTCATATAAACACTGTGGCTACAAGAGCAGGCCAGAGGCTAGGAATCCTGTGGCGAGTAACTCACCCCCTGGCTTCCCAAATCCTGTCCACAAGGCACAAGTCAGGTGTGTGATGAAATACTCTTCACTTGCCTAGATAAGTGCAGCTCCAACAACACTCAAGAAGCTTGACACCAGCCAGGACAAAGCAGCCCACTTGATTGGCACCCGGTCTACAAACATTCACTCCCTCCAACAGTGGGCAGAATTTTCCCATTGGCGTGTGGGGGTGGGCCCTGCATGCTGACATGTAAAATGATGAGCAGTGACATCGGGTGTGCGTCCCAATGTCACAGCGTGTCATTCTGATCTTCAGTTCGGCGAGCGCGGAGTGGAATCAGCTGCACGCCCACCGAACTGTCAAAGGCCTTTTAAGGCCTGTTAAAAACTAATTAAAGTAATTAACTGAGCTGCCCGTCCAACCTTAAGGTTGGCGGGCAGGTGAACAGCCCAGGTGGCCTTTGCATTTCTCATGAAACCTCACCCACAGGCAGGATGAGGTTTCATGAAGTGTTTATAAAATGAATAAAACTTTTTATTACAGTTCATTAACACGTCCCAACTCATGTGACACTGTCACATGAGGGGAAATTTCTTAGAAATTTTCATCTTTCTTTATTAAAATTTTAAAAATTACATTAATCTCCCTGAGGCAGCTCCGTGCCTCAGGGTGATTTCTGCATTCTTTTGTGCATGCACGAAGACTGCAGTCCCCGACTCAGCCTACTCCCCCCGCCCACACAGGGAGCACTCAGCGCTTCCAGGTGCGTGTCATGCTGGGCGGGCCTTAATTGGCCCATCCACATAAAATGGCAGCGCAGATCCGATCGCCTGCTCCCGCCCAACGACTCCCGACGGGGAGAAAATTCTCCCCAGTGTGTACCATCTACAAGATGCACTGCAGAAACTCACCAAGCCTCCTTAGACAGCACCTTCCAAACCCATGACAACTACCATCTAGAAGGAGAAGGGCAGCAGATAGATGGGAACACCACCACCTGGAAGTTCCCCACCAAGCCACTCACCATCCTGACTTGGAAACGTATTGGCATTCATTCACTGTCACTGGATCAAAATCTTGGAACACACTCCCTAACAGAACTGTGGGTGTATCTACACCACATGGACTGCAGCGGTTCAAGAAGGCAGCTCACCACCGCCTTCTCAAGGGTAATTAGGGTTGGGCAATAAATGCTGACCTAACCAGTCACGCCCACAACCCATGGATGAATAAAAAACGTAATGGGATCATCCCCTTTTTGCTTCTCAGCTCTAACCAAATGGATTCTCTCCTTGCTCCCTCCAGGACATGCCCTCTTTCCAATACTGCAATGTCTTCCCGAATCAGTGCTACCACCTGAACTCCTTTTTTCCCTTCCCTATCTTTTCTGAGCTCTGTGTAGCTATGCATGGTTAGGTAGGGTCACTATTGTCCTAAATTCAGAAATAGCAGGTCTGCATTATATCCATTTTAAAGGAGGATTAAATGCCTGTGCGTTAGGACTGGTCTGTCACCCTTGGGGCCATACTTTCTAATCCAACACTGGCTGGAGAGATGAGAGGCTCCTCTCATTCTTGGGAAAGAATACGGATATGTTTTCACACTTTCATAAAGAACAAAGACAGAAAAACAATGTGGGAAGAATTGCTTTTAAACGGATAACTTGGAAGTCCTGTCTTTTAATCCCAATGAAATTGATAATATTGGAGGAGGATGAAATTTTAGACAATACAACAGAATTTCATGGATGAAGACGTTGTACTCCATAAGGAGAGTCACGTATAGATTATTAAATAGAATAAACTAATTACATTATATGGAATATATCATATTGAGCCAGAGTTGTTTGGTTAAAACGCACAAGAGGGAAACGACACAGACCATCAATTTCTCCGTCTCCATCATATCTGCTCTGACAATGCCAGCGGTTCGAAAATGTCATCATTCCTCTCACCATGGTTAACAAGGGCCTCGGCCATGGCTGTTCACTTTGCCATGGGTTCCCTCGTCCTCACTTTCCACCCCAACAGATCATCCTCCACCAGTGTCATGATCTTATAATGATGTAAGTCCTTGAACACTTTTTTAGTGTAAGACGCAAGGCAGCAATCACTCATAAGGGATCGGGTAAATGCATTGTAGGTTCATTAAGACTAGGCACATGAGAACAGTGATAGATAGGTATAAAAATTGAAGACATCAGAGCCGTGTGCTGTGCTCACTTCAAAGCAAAAGTGAAACTGAAACTGGATCACATGACACATTTCCTTTCTAGTGGTGTCATGCTGATTTCCCTTAAAGGCACATTACATCAGTCATTTTCACCACCTCCAGCATGATGCCACCACCAAACACATCTTCTACTTCCCTCCTGTTTCAGCATTCCGAAGGGACCACTCACTCCACCATACTCTGGTCCACTCCTCAACTTACCCTTACCAATTCCTCCCCTTCCCACGGCACCCTCCAATGCAAATGCAGGAGATGCAACACCAGCCCTTATACCTCTTCCCTTTTCAATGGTCAAGGCACCAGACAATCCTTCCAAGTGAAACACTGATTTTTTTTGTACTTCTTTTAATTTGGTATACTGTATTCACTTTTCACAGTGTGGTCTCCTCTACACTGGGGAGACCAAACATGGATGGGACATGTTGCAGAACATCTCCACTCAGTCTGCAAGTATGACCCCAATCTTCCAGCCTCCTCTCATTTTAATTTTTCACCCCACTCCTGCTCTGACCTCTCTGTCCTCGGCCTGCTACGCTGTTCCAATGAAGCTCACCGTAAGCTTGAGGAGCAGCACCCCATCTTTCAATTAGACACTTTACAGCCTCCAGGCTCAATCTGAGTTCTTCACTTTGGTTTTGGAGGCAGCTGTTGGTGATGATTCTGCTTTTCACATTTACAACTCCTCTAGATCTATCTTTTATTTCTTTACCTGTCGCATTACCATCTCCTTTTGCCATGCACCATCATCCCTTTTGTTATTTAATTCCCTCCTGCATTTTACCTTATCACAGACTTTCAGTTTGTTCTTTCCATCCCCTTTCCCTGCCTTTGTATTTGCTTAAAAGCTATTCCATCTCTAACTTCTTTTGGTTCTGATGAAGGGTCACCTACCTGAACTGCTTGCCTCTCCACAGATGCTGCCTCACATGCTGAGCGTTTCCAGCATTTTCTGTTTTTATGATCAGAGATATACAAAGCTATTCCAGACAAGTTTTTATTACAACAGGGGTGATATAAAGAAGAAATTTTGATTGCCAGTGAAGATAAGATAAACTGTTTCTTTTGCAATCAAGTTTGGAAGAGATAAGACATCAAAGGTGAGCACAACAAAGGTTAACAGCTAATAAACTGCATGATAGCAACTGTGTCAACAAGGGATACCTAGTGAGGTAGTGATAACATAATGGTACACTCAATAGCCCAGTGTGTTGACACCTATGAGAATGAAACATATTGAATCTACTTAAGCTATGTGAGCGTTACTGATAGCTGTATCTCATATAAGGGATTATCTTTTACAATGTCACTGATTATTTAATGAATAGTATTCATCAGTCATTTTCAGTGTTTCCTTGCATCTCAAACTTGCACTGGAGGTAAAGGATATACAGCAAAATTCTATAAAACTTCCATATAACCACTATAAGGATATGTGACAATATCTGATAATACTACCACGTAAAAGCAATGAGAACATTTGACAATATTCCAATTCATTTTCACAGAAACACAATAAGTATACTTGGCAATATCCTATAATACCCCCAAAGCCTGCCCACCATCTGCAAGGCACAAGTCAGGAATGTGATGGAACACTCTCCACTTGCCTGGATGAATGCAGCTCCAACAACACTCAAGAAGCATCCCATTCACCACCTTTGACATCCACTCCCTCTACCACCGACACACAGTGGCAGCAGTCTGTACCATCTACAGCACTGCAGGAACTCACCAAGGCTTCCTTGACAGCACCTTCCAAACCCTCAACCTCTACCACCTAGAAGGACAAGGCCACCACCTGGAAGCTCCCCTCCAGGCCACTCACCATCCTGACTTGGAAATATATCGCCGTTCCTTCACAGTCACTGGGTCAAAAATCCGGGAACTCCCTCACTAACAGCACTGTGGATGTATCTACTCCACATGGACTACAGGGTTCAAGAAGGCAGCTCACTACCACCTTCTCAAGGGCAATTAGGGATGGCAAATAACTGCTGGCCTAGACAGAAGGACAATCAGGATATTTGGCAATATCCTATAAGGTCTCCTCACAAATGCAATAGGACATATGACTATATCCTACATAAGCCCAACATCTTGTAGCAATATCAACTGTTAAACTAGAGCAATTTGGGAAGAGTTGAAGGAACTTTACTTCACATCCAATGCCCTATACCTGACCTGGGAGTTCTTACTGCCAACACTGGTGGTCCAAAATAGGGAGCTTGTTCCATTCCACAGCTACAACATTCCTCACAGCAACTAATACAAAATTCACAAAAACAACTTTTCTTTGACCTAGTTTGGTTCCTGTTTTAAACATTTTGGGATGTGCACATACTTTGAAGTATCCATCATACTTCAGATGTCGCACACCAACTGAAACTTTATATAAAATAGCAAAGAATCTCCCCGACAACTAAATTTGCCAGAGCCACGTATCTGCAGCCTCTCACCTCACCTATGCATGAGTGGGTTTACTTTACAGCGCACCAGCCTTAAAGAGACCACTTCAGCAAGAGGACACATTGGGCTGGATTTTTCCCTCTGAGGTGGGAAGCAGAAATCAAGGGATTTCCTGCCATTGCGCTCCATCTTTGGACCCGCAAGTGCCCGTCCACACTATTTTCAAGGTGGGGTGGCAGGACGTGGATATGGAGCTGCTGCCTCTGCAAGCAGGCCTGAGCTGGGGATGGAGGTGAGCGGATGCTGTTCACTGGAACATTGGCCCAGTTCTATAGATGAGTGTGAGGCCCCCTAACCCTCATCCCACATCCTGCCTCACTCCGCCTCACCTCCACACCCACCTCCCAATAGGATTTCCAACCCTCCAGGATTGGCCTGGAGTCTCCAGGAATTGAAGATCAATCTCCAGGACATTGTTGTGTACAACTCTGGAGAAATATCATCGGGACATTGAAAAAGGAAGATTTTTTTGTCATTTTTTTTGAACATTTCACTTTATCAGATATAAAATATTGGAAAATAGGGTTGCGGGGGCAGAGGGAAAGGCTGTTTGGCTGACAATCAAGCATCAACCAACTGGGTAATGAGTCTTTTTGCTTTCCAATTGGCATTGGAAGGCAGTGCACCACAAGGATGGATGTGTTGGCCGACTAATGCCTGGAGCGTGGGGACAAGTCATGTGATGAAACCTCCAGGAATACATTTAATCACAGTTGGAAACCTTGCCTCTCATATCCCCTCCATACCCCCCATGCACTCCCATGCCTCCCCTTATTCTCTGCTCTCCTCACACCCTCAGCCCCCACCCACTTTGATACCACTATGCTCCTCTCACCACAAATCCCCCATACTTCCCACCTCATACCCCCTCCATAGCCCCCAAACCCATACTTCCTTAATACACTCCATGCCCCCTATGCCACTCATGTGCTTCATGTTCCCCTTCACCCTCCATGCCCAATCATCACTATCCACTATGTACGGAACTCATAAGCCGCACAATAACATTGGATAGTTTTTGAAGTGGTCATGAAACTATCAAAATAACCCAATGGTCATTCAAAAACCACTTCAAAAAGAGTTTATCTTATTGAAACATATATGACCCTGAGGGGATTTGATAGGGTAGATACCAGGAGGATGTTTCCAATTGTGGGGGAGATGAGAGCCAGGGGACACATTAAAAATAAGAGGTCTACCATTTAAGATGGAGAAGAGAAGAATTTTTTTCTCTCAAAGGGGCTTCAGTCTGTAGAATTCTCTTCTCCAGCGAGCAGTGGATTTTGGGTCATTGACCTGATTCAAGGCAGAATTAGATGGACTTTTGATAAACAAGGGAGTGAAGGGTTATGGCAGGGCAGATGGCAAAGTGAAGTTGGGACCAAAACCTGATCAGCCATGATCTTATTGAATGGCGGAGCAGGCTTGAAGGGCCAAATGGCCTACTCCTGCTCCTACATCCTATGTTTCTATATAAAAGCCATTATCTTATTAATATGTCAAAAAAAACTGTCAAAATTAACAAAGAGTCATGCAAAAAATCCTCTTAGGAGCTCATAAAACTGCCAATATAAACAATTTACAACCCCTTTGAATGCTGTATCAAAAGCCACTGCTGAGCTGAATCCCTCGGCTTTGAAGCTCAGTCAAGCATTCATAATCAGATTCCATTGCACAACTCTTTCAAATGAATCTTAAGAGTTGAATGCAGTAAAGACTTTGAAGGCATTGAAAGAGTTCAGCCATTTATCCAAGTTTTGAAGCAGTAAAACAGATGTCTGAGCTGTCATTCAATTAAAAGATTAAATCACAGGGGACATTTGACACAGTCCAATCTGAATATCAACATTCTTTAATGCAGAAGAGCACTTCATCCAGTGAAAAATGTATCGAATGCACCTGACAAAGTTTCTACTTTCACAATGCTGGTCAATTTAACGGTCACTTACCTTTTAAGAAAAAAAGCCCTATCATCAATCACTGCATTAAAACCATATTGAACTATCATACAGCAATAATTATAATGTGTGAAGCTGGCAAAGCCTTTTAAATTTAATAGTCAATAGGTTCCTGACTCCAGAATAGAGTTCCTCCATGGTTCACCGTGCCTCTGAGCTGGCAAGGCCTCGCATGGCGCCCGCAACGGAGGGACTGTTGTGTGTGGGCTCGTGACCCGCACTCTTATCCCACACATTGAAAATCGCCAGCGATGGGAATGGAGGCAGGAGTCCCAGAACCAGGTCCCATGTGCCATTTATGAAGCAAGCCCGATGTAGATTGGCCCCTGGTTGGGATGGGAAAATCTGGCCCATTGTGTTTTATCCAGTATTCTTATTCTCACAAATCAGAGCACCCTAGGGTGCAATGGGAGATTTGCCATTAACATTATAAAAAATACCCAGCTGCTCCAATTTCATGTCTGCTATTATCTCATCACATTTTCAGTTCATACACACACGTACTTATAAAAAATCCTGCATCACGCTTTTCACCAGATTTCTCACATTCAAATTTGTTGTACAACAATCCAAATGTCTTTGACTGCTTTATATCCAAATTTACTGACTGTGATTTGCTAATAACTTCGCAAGGAGAAGACAAAACATTGCTCAAGGAGCTTCTAGAAAAAATTTCAGCTGCCACTTTTTTCCATCATGTTGTTGACTGCAAGCATGAAATAAAGGAGTGGAATTTCCCATCCATATCACTTCTCTAGGTGCTCATTCAGTCATTTCATATCTTCACACGTGCATTTTTTTCTCCTTTGGAAAATAAGGGATGGATTATCAGGCTAATTATAAATCTGTTGAATCACATCATGAACTCTCCTTCCATGGCCAACAAGTCCTGGCGTGGGACTTGAAACCCGAACTCCTGTCTCAGAGGTAGGGATGCTACCCCCTGAGCCACAAGACCTCCATTTTCTCTGGGAATACCGTGGCTCCTGCATCAAAGTTGCAGAGAGCAATCAGGCAAACCCCACAAAAATTCAAACCCCAATATTTCTGAATAAATCAGTTAAACCATTTATTTCACAAAACTGTAATCAAGCATACCTAGAAAACTATCTTTCTGTATTTGAGCACCTACACTAATTGTTTTACTTTAGAAATCTCAACCCCTCTCAGAAGCCAGAGATTTTTTTCCAGAACTATCAACCTCTCAGTTAAAGGGGGCAATACAGTGTGACACAATGTTATTGCCAGGCTGTCACAATGTATGTATAAGCAGAATTTCCTATCACATATTGTTATGATTTTCTTACAATATGAATTGCATTGTACCCTTTCACATGCTGTCAGACGGCCTCTTAGCTTATTATGTTTTCCCATAGGATTTGAAAATAACATGGTGTAGTGATGGAAGGTATATCCTCTCCTGCTGTCTATCTCATTGGAAAACCACGGGGCCAACTGCCCGGCCGACCTGCCCTCCCGCCTGCCGTGTTCAGCACTGATGTTCTCCATGACAACGGTACTCCGAATCAATGGCAGCCTTCACATGGCAGCCTGTGCCATTTTTGAATTGGCTGCCGGTCACCATTGGACCCAGCGAACATTGAGCTTCTGTCCCCGCCTGCCCCTTCTCCCTGTTGCCACTGTCGCGTCTTACACTGGGTGGGCCTTAATTGGCCCGCCCACATAAAGTGGCGGTGTGGAAGCGATCGCGGGTGGCGGTCAGGCTCCCGCTCCCACCGAGCCCGCCCAACCACTGTAACATCCTGGCCTATATCTTGCTACCACAGGATTGCTTTCTGCCTTTCCTCCGCGGTAATTTTGTTCGCTATGAAATAAAAACCCAGGTGCTCTACATACTGCCTCCAGTCTTCCACAGTCGCATCATAAGGATCGATTCTGCTGAAGAGTGTCATGACTGGTGACCCATGTTATTATGAGTGACTTGTTTGTTATTGAACTTTATTGAAATGGCACATAGTGCATGTTGTTTACCAAGCAAATGTTCCTATCAGGGATCGAGTATGGAGCCTGCAGCCCTGGCATGTTGTGGTGGTTCTTATTTGGTAGGTTAACTGAAGGAGCATTGAATCAAAGCCTCCTCGATGTCTCTGCCTCCCTGGAGGTTGCCCAGGTCAGCATTCACTCCCTCAGCATTCTCCTGAGCGTTCTCATCCTCGCACTCACTACTGGACTCATCATCTGCTGCCAGACCATCTGTGTCAACATCTTCTCCCTCCACTGCATTCCCCCTTTCCAGTGCCAGATTGTGGAGAGTGCAGTATGCAACCACTATCAGTGACACACGATCTGGGGGGTGCTGGAGTGTGCCCCCTGAACATGGCATGTCCAGGCATCGGAAGTGCATCTTGAGAAGACCGATGGTTCCCTCTACCACAGCCCTTGTGGAGGCGTGGCTCCTATTGTACCACTGCTTGGCCTCTGTTCTTGGGTGGCGGAGAGGTGTCATGAGCCACCTTCTGAGGGGATAGCCCTTGTCACCCAGCAGCCATCCATCCAGTCAGGCTGGAACACTGAAGAGCCCCGGCACCTGGGAGTGTCTCAGGATGTAAGTATCATGGGAGCTGCCAGGGTACCTTGCACAGACTTGCAGAATCTGCATCCTGTGATCACGAACTATCTGCACGTTCATGGAGTGGAAGCCCTTCCTGTTGACGAAGGCACCGGGCTCACCTGCTGGTGCCTTGATGGCTACATGTGTGCAGTTGATGGCACCCTGGACACGGGGGATGTCAGCAATTGCTGCGAAGCCTCTGGCTCGCTCAGCTTGGCTGGCCTCGTCCCAGCAGTAATGAATGAAAGTCAACACACGCCTGAACAGAGCATCTGTCATCAGCTTGTCACAGCTGTGGACAGCTGATTGGGACACTCCACAAAGATTACCCACCAGCCCCTGGAAAGAACTGGCGGCATAGAAGTTGAGGGCCACTGTGACCTTCAGAGCTACTGGCATGTGGTGCCCACCCACACAGTTGGAGCTGATCTCAGGGCCAATCATCTGACAGATGGAAGTGACTGTCTCCCTTGGGAGGCGGAGCCTCCTTTGGCATTGCACCACGACATGTTGAGGTAACTGGTTCACTGCCTGTAAACCCTGGCAGCAGGATGGTGGTGTCTTTTGCAGCCCCTTCCACCTTGGACTACCTGTTGGCCCTGCGCCCCTTGTACCTGCGCCTCTCCTCCCACGGGTCACTCCCCTGGAGGCTGAATATGGACTCCTGGCCTCCTCCTCCCTCTGGCCCTCTCTTCCACCTCAGAGGAGGTGGCTCCAGCAGAGAGCACAATCCCCATTCCCAGGGTAAGGGAAGGCTGCCTGATGCCTGCAAAGCCCCAAGGATTATGATTCCTCCAGAGTCCTGACCTGAAGCTTGTTATTTCTGTTAAAGCAGCTCTGAAGCTAAATGAAGTTGTCCTGTTTACACAAGCAAGCAGCAGTAAGTTTAAAAACTAAAGTTATAACTACTCATATTAGCAAGCCCATTCACCCCTCTTATCCCGCCCTTGGTTGAGGTTTTTAAAAATATGGCCTACCCGCCTGCCCATTGCACCCGTGCGACGCATTGAAAATCACACGGGCTGCGAAAAATCGTTCTCAATTAATTAATCGTTAATTAATGGCGGGCGTGCCTCAGAACTCATAGCGCCCGCCTTCAAAATATCACGACGGCGTGCAGTGACGTTGGGACACACGCCCAACGTCATCGCGTGTCATTTTACGTGTCGGCATGTTGGGCCCACCCTCACACGCCGAACTGAAAATTCTGGCCATGGTGTAGCAACGGAAGGTATATCCTCTCCTGTTGCCTATCGGGGTCACGTGATGTTGTTGGAGGCTCCAACTAGTGAGCCCCAAGCGCAGGTAATCCAGGGGGTGGAGCTTCCTGACGAGAGTCCTGATCGAACATGCAGCATCTGAAAATCTCTCTGTAATAAAGTTTACCTGTTTCTTGTTGAAACCTGTCCACGCTGTCAAGTCATTACATTTGGCGACGAGGGTAAAATAGCTCCGATGCTGCACCACGTCTGGTTACTGTGAGTACATCGAATCTTAAGAAAAAGAAAGGACTATTCACCAATCATGACACTCTCCGGCAGAATCAATCCTTATGATGCGACTATGGAAGACTGGAGCCAGGCTGTAGAGCGTCTTGGTTTTTATTTTGTAGCGAACAAAATTATTGCAGAGGAAAAGCTGAAAGCAACCCTGTGGTAGCAAGAAATACAATCTCATCCGCAACCTGATGGCCCCAACGCGCCCAATTGTAAATCGCATGATGAATTGGTGAACATTATGAAAACGCATTTCCAGCTGAAGCCATCGTAATAATGCAGAGGTTTAAGATCAATTCCAGAGTTAATGCCCGGGAGAGTCTATCGGAAACTATGTAGCAAACCTTAAGCAGTTGACAGAACACTGTGACTTAGGGCCACACTAAATAATTTGCTGCAGGACTGATTAGTTTGTGGAGTTCGGGATGATACCATTCAGCACCATTTACTCTCAGAGGTCGACATCAATTTGAAGCATGTCCTGGAAATATCCCTCACCATGGAAAGTGCTGCGAGAGACTCGCAGGCTTTGTAACACATACAACATGGCGCTGTTCTTCATGTGGGGCAGGAACCTACTGCCGGGCGTGGCATGAAAACCAAAGGCACAACATCGAAACGAGAGGCAATGTCTGCTGTTAGAAACATGAAAAGGCTGAGCAGAAACACTTCAGCAGTGACTGCAAGGTTAATTTGTTATAAATGTGGGGGTGACCCCAGACCAGACACCTGCAGATTCAAGGACACAGAACGCCATCACTGCCATAAGAAAGGTCATGAAGTAAGGCAATGCCGGGCAAAGTCGATACAGCCCAAAAAGCAGCAAACCAACATGATTGAATTGAAGAAAACAGCAGAACCTGAAGCTGCCGACACTGACATCTATTCCCTGTATAACGTCACCACTGTAAAAACTGAACCTATCACTGTCACAATGCAAGTTACTGAGAAACCACTAATAATGGAGGTGGATACGGGAGCCTCAACCACAGTTGTGGGAAAGAACATACTTAAATACCTTAATGAAGGTGCCCAGCCACTGAATCTGGAGCGGATAACCACTAAATTGAAGACATACACTGAAGAATCCATGCAGGTAAAGGGCATCGCCACACTGCCAGTGTCTTATAGGCAACAGACAGCCCAGCTTGTTTTTTATTCATTCACGGGATGTGGGCTTCACTGGGCCAGTACTTATTGCCCATCCTTAATTGCCCTTGAGAAGGTGGTGGTGAGCCTCCTTCTTGAACCGCTGCAGTCCATGTGGTGTAGATACACCCACAGTGCTGTTAGGGAGGGTGTTCCAGGATTTTGACCCAGCGACAGTGAAGAAACGGGAATATATTTCCACTTTCCAGGATGGTGAGTGACTTGGAGGGGAACTTCCAGGTGGTGGTGTTCCCATCCATCTACTGCCCTTGTCCTTCCAGATGGTAGTAGTCATGGGTTTGGAAGGTGCTGTCTAGGGAGCCTTGGTGAATTCCTGCAGTGCATCTTGTAGATGGTACACAGTGCTGCTACTATGAGTCGGTGGTGGAGGGAATGAATGTTTGTGGATGTGGTGCCAATCAAGCGGGCTGCTTTGTCCTGGATGGTGTCCAGCTTCTTGAGTGTTGTGGGAGCTGCACTCATCCAGGCAAGTAGAGAGTATTCCATCACACTCCTGACTTGTGCCTTGTAGATGGTGGACAGGTTTTAGGGAGTCAGGAGGTGAGTTACTTGTCGCAGGATTCCTAACCTCTGACCTGCTCGCAGAGTCATAGTCATAGAGTCATAGAGTTTTACAGCACAGAAACAGACCCTTCGGCCCATTGTGTCTGTGCCGGCCATGAAGCACCTATCTATTCTAATCCCATTTTCCAGCACTTGGCCCTTAGTCCTGTATGCTATGGCGTTTCAAGTACTCATCTAAATACGTCTTAAATGTCTCAGGTAGTGTGTTCCAGATTCCAAACACCCTCTGGGTGAAAAAATCTTTCCTCAAATCCCCTCTAAACCTCCTGCCTCTTACCTTAAATCCATGCCCCTTGGTTATTGACACCTCCGCTAAGGGGAAAAGTTTCTTCCTATCTACCCTATCTATGCCCCTCATAATTTTGTACACCTCAATCAGGTCCCCCCTCAGCCTTCTCTGCTCTAAGAAAAACAATCCTAGCCAATCCAGTCTCTCTTCATAGCTGAAACGCTCCAGCCCAGGCAACATCCTGGTGAATCTCCTCTACACCCTCTCCAGCATAATCACATCCTTCCTACAGTGTGGCAACCAGAACTGTACACAGTACTCCAGTTGTGGCCTAACAAGCATTTTATACAGCTCCAACATAACCTCCCTGCTCTTATACTCTATGCCTCGGCTAATGAAGGCAAGTATCCCCTATGCCTTCTTAACCACCTTATCTACCTGTGCTGCTGCCTTCAGCGGTCTATGGACATGTACACCAAGGTCCCTCTGATCCTCTGTGCTTCCTAGGGTCCTACAATTCATTGTGTATTCCCTTGCTGAGTTAGTCCTCCCAAAATGCATCACCTCACGCTTCTCAGGATTAAATTCCATTTGCCACTGCTCTGCCCATCTTACCAGTCTATCTATATCGTCCTGTAATCTAAGGCTTTCCTCCTCACTATTTACGACACCACAAATTTTCATGTCATCTGTGAACTTACTGATCATACCTCCTATATTCATGTCTAAATCATTAATGTACACTACAAACAGCAAGGGTCCCAGCATCGATCCCTGCGGTACACCACTCGTCAAAGGCTTCCAATCGCAAAAACAACCTTCAACCATCACCTTCTGCCTCCTGCCACTAAGCCAATTTTGGATCCAATTTGCCAAATTGCCCTGGATCCCATGGGCTCTTACCTTCTTGACCAGTCTCCCATGCGGGACCTGGACAAAAGCCTTCCTGAAGCCCAGTATTTATGTGGCTAGTCCAGTTCAGTTTCTGGTCAATGGTAACCCCCAGGATGTTGACAGTGTGGGATTCAGTGATGGTAGTGCCATTGAATGTCAAGGGGTGATGGTTAGATTTTCTCTTGTTGGAGATGGTTATTGCCTGACACTTGTGTGGCGTGAATGTTACTTGCCACTTGTTAGCCCAAGCCTGGATATTGTCCAGGTCTTGCTGCATTTGGACATGGACTGCTTCAGTATCTGAGGAGTCATGAATGGTGCTGAACATTGTGCAATCATCAGTGAACACCCCCACTTCTGACCTTCCAGTGATAATAGTGACAGGAGAAGGACCTAGACTTCTGGGCCGAGACTGGTTACAGAAAATCAAGCTTGACTGGTCTGAGATATTTCACCTGAAAACAAGAGGAGTTTTTGAACTGCTAAGGAAATGATGGAATTTTATTATGGTGATCAAGAGTTGTGGTCCCATCACAAGGAAGAGAACCACCTTTGACAGGGTATCACAGTGCCAGTGCACATCCAGGCATACCGAAAATGAAAATGTTTGAGTGAAGCTGTGTCTGGTGGCCAGGTATTGATAGTGACATTGAAAGCATTGTCAAGCACTGTCTCCATTGTCAGCAACAACAGAGTTGCCTGTTTCAGCTCCACTGCATCTGTAGGAGTAATCAGGTTGACCCTGGATTAGGCTACATGTTGATTATATAGGGCCATCCTTAGGTAGCATGTTTTTGTTGATCATAGATGTACATTCTAAATGGATGAATGTGTATGAAGTCAGATCACCAACATCGAGCACAACTATTGAGAATCTGCGTCATTGCTTTAGCATACACAGCCTACCGGAAATCATCGTTTCTGATAACAGTACAGTCTTTACCAGTACAGGGTTTCAGAGATTCATGAACTTAAATGAAATCAGACATATTAATACAGCCCCTTACCATTCCTCATCGAATGGTTTAGCTGAGAGATCTGTGCAAATTTTCAAGTCTGGTATGAAAAGGTTATCAGGAGGTGCTCTAGAAACTCGACTTTCCCATTTTCTTCTCAGTTATTGTACGATGCCTCATTCGACTACGGGATCAACACCATCTGAATTATTGATGAAACGCCGCCTATGTACAACGTAAATCTGGTGTTTCCAAATTTAGAGGGGTTGGTAAAGAGGAATCAGAGTAATCAAAAATTGAATCACAATATTCATAGCAAAGCTCGCACATTCATTGTAGGAAACACAGCATTCATGCGGAATTTCGGAAGTGGACATTGTTCAGTTCCTGGAACCATTGTCCCAAAGACTGGTCGCTTTTCCTTCCAGGTGGAAGTGGAAGACAGAATTGTTCGAAAACACATGGACCATGTTCATTATAGAGACATTCCAACAACCGACTGTTCCGCCTGTGATTAATGTCAAATCATCAATTCCTGAGGTGACAGGTAAACCTTAAATAGACATGCCCGATGTCTCTATAGAGTTGCCAAACCCAGAACTGCCACTTTTTAATGATGTATCTCGTGCTGCAGTTCCTGATCATGTCGATCCTATGGATGAACCTCAAATTGTGGAGCTACGCTGTTCTAACCAAATAAGGAAAGCATCCCAGAGACTTAGGCCTGAGCTGTTCAGGTGGCAAGTGGGCTCGGCGGGAGCAGGCAGGGGCGGACACGGAGCAGTTAGCCACCCATGATCGGCTCTGCACCGCCATTTTACACGGGCGGGCCAATTAAGGCCCGCCCATCATAAGATGCGAAAGATAGCGCTCAGTGCTACCTGTGCAGGCATGGGGAGAGGGGAGAGTCGGGGCCAGTGCTTCTTTGCGCATGCGCGCGAAAGAGCACTTCAATCTCCCTGAGGCACAGAGCTGCATCAGGGAGATTGAAGGGCTTTTCAAATTACTAAATGAAAGGTTTAAAAGTTTATTTAAACATGTCCCCTCGTGTGATTATGTCACATGAGATGAGACATGTTTCTATATTTATGAAATTTTTAAAATTTATTTAATAAAAGCTTTAGGAAACCTCATCCTGCTTTTTTCCTAAAAAACGCGAATGGCCGCATGGGCTTTTCGCCTGCCTGCCAACATTAAGTTTGGTTGGGCAGCGTCAACAATTGCAATAATTACTTTGTTAATGGCCTTAATAGGCCGTTTACATTTTGGCGGGTGCACAGCCGAACGAAACATTGCGGGACTGCACGATGACGTCAGGACACACGCCCCACGTCATCCCCCGTCATTTTACACATTGGCGTGTCGGGCCTGCCCCCGCACGCTGACTGAAAAATCCTGCCCCTAATCTTTAATCACTTGCAGTTGTACATGTGTATATGTTGTTGGATATTTAAATGTTCTCTGTAAATAGAAACTGTAAAATACTAAAGTGGGGAGGAAATGTAGTAACTGAAGGTATAATCTCTCCTACTCTCTATCAGGGGTCACGAGGTGTTCTTCAAGGCTCCGACCAATGAACCTAAACATGGGTAATCCGGGGGTGGGCCTTCCTGACGAGGCTCCTGATCAAGCATGGAGCACCTGAAAATCTCTCTGTCATAAAGTTTATCTGTTTCTTGTTGAAACCTGTCTGATCCATCAAGTCATTACACTTGGAGAGTGATTTTTTCAGATTAAGTTTCTGATTAAAGGAATTACAAATTATTATTTTTTACTTCAGGAGAGACATCTAACTAAGAGAAGGCAGAGGTGATTGGGGTGTTTAAAATGATTAAGAAATTCTATAGGGGGTAAATGTATAAAAAAAACTATTCCCACTAGTTGGGCAATCCAGAACAAGAGGGTATAACCCTAACCTTAGAACTAGGTTATTGAGGAATGAAATCAGGCATAACTTCTTCACACAAGTGTTAGTTAAAATTGGGAACTCTTCTCCCAAAGAGGCTGGGAGTCAATTGAAATTGTCAAGACTGAGATAGATTTTGGTGTTGTAAGGGGATCAGGTGAATGAAATTCAGTAGGTGGAGATAGTGGTGTAGTAGTAATGTTGCTGGACTAGTAATTCAGAGGCCCAGCCTAATGTTCTGGTGACATAGGTTCAAATCCCACCATGGTAGCTGGTGGAATTTGAGTTCGGTTAATAAATCTGCAATTGAAAGCTAGTCTCAGTAATGGTGACCATTGATTGCCATTAAAAAAACTATCTGCTGATTCACTGCTGCCCTTTAGGGAAGGGAATCTGCTGTCCTTATCTGACCTATATGTGATTCCAAATCCACAGCAATGTGGTTGACTCTTAACTGCCCTCTTAAATGGCTCACAAGCCACTCAGTTCAAGAGCAATTAGGGATGGGCGACAAATACTGGCCTGGCCAGCAATGCCTGTGTCCTGTGAAAGAATAAAGAAAGATCAGCCATAAACTAATAGAATGGTAAAACAGGCTCCTGGTGCTGAGTGGCCTACCCCTATCCCAATGGGAACCAACTCAATGAGCACACAGTTTTGACAATGCTTTCACCGTTAACTTGGCATAAAGATTACAAGAAAATTCTTAATATTACCAATGCAGGAGCACTTCAGGTGTCAGAATGAGCCGAACGATGTTTTCTATCAGAGGCCTGTTCCCTCCTACCTACCCCCCCCCAAAACTTAACTACCTTGAGCTTAAATTCAGTGAGATTCCTGGAGCCATCAGCTGAATAGACAGAACAGGCAGCAGGCTGGGAATCCCAGCGGGCGTTACTTTCTAAAGAAATAACCAAATGTTTCCACTGCCAGTGTTATTTCCTGACCAATCTGGCCATTCACGAAGCATGCCAGGACTAGCAGGTTCGTCAAGCCCAGCAACTCTTCTGGCTCCTGTGGATCAGTGGAGAATTAATGAAGATTAAAACCCTCAGGGAATCCAATTTTTTGGGAGGTATTGAAATTAGGGTTTGTTAAAATGTCAAAACAAAATGAAGCATAAATGCAATTTCTGAGTTAACTTTCCTGTATAAAAAAAAAATCAATGTACTGTAATTTGCAAAACTCAAGGCTTTGTTTCTGTAACAAATGCAGCATTTTCACATGGCATTGTTTACCATGTATATTTTGTCATCGGGTTATGTACATTGCATTATTTATAGTTATCTGGGACCTCAAAAACAAAGCAATTAATTTAAACTGAAGAAACTCTAGAAGGACACTATGCCATTACACAAATTGGAGGGAAAGTCTAATATTAACCACACATAATGAGCATCCAGTCTGATTGGGCCTATACTGAAGCTCGTTAAATGGAAGCCCGAAATATGTATCCTTCATGAGGCAGCTGTGGCTCAGTTCATAGCACCCTCGCCTTTGAATCAGAGGGTTGTGGGTTCATGTCCCACTCCCGGAAACCAAGAACTGTGATTGTACTCGAACGAGTTGCAATCTGTGACTGTTGATAACTCGAAAGAGTTTCATGAGGTAAAGAAAGCAAAAGTTGAAGGAATGAGACTGACAAAAAGGGCTGAATTTTCATTTTGGAGAAGGCGGGACTGTTTCTGGATCCTGAATGTGCCCCCAGGGTAGGGGGGGCGGTGGCGGGGGGTGGTAGTGCTGGGGGAGGGGAGAAGCCTACCTACTGGGGTTTTCACCAGCCTGTCCCTTAACTGGTATGGTTGTAGGCTCCCTGTCCAATTAAGGGTGGCAGGCCTTGGCGGGCACTGAGCTCGCTTCCCCTCAAATGGCCGATGGTGTCAGGAAACCGGCACACCAGCTGGTGCCGGTATTTTCAGACCCTGTTGTAAAATGTCTTTAAGGGATAGCAGCATGACATCACTTTAAGGGAAGAGTGTCATGTGGTCCAGCCTCAGCATCACTTCGGCCTGGAGCAGAACACAGGCACACAGCTCTGCAGTTCTGATGTCCTCGAGCTTTCTGTCCACGTACATATGTCCACATGTGCCTAGAATTAATAAATGAATGCACAACGTGTTTGCACAATCCCTTATGAGTGATTGGTGTCTTTATATCATCATAACACACACGGCAGAGTCCGTCTGCCCAGTCTGTTCCTGGCCTCGATGGGTCCCAGAAATCCTGCCTAAAAAATAGACATCCTTGTCTAATTTTAACCGGTTAGATATTCCTTTAATTCAATATATATGGAGTTTAAAAGCAACCACATTCAGAATCATGCCTCCAGGCTAATTCAATCCAAATGTTGCAAGGACTTCTGTTCAGTTATTTCCAAGGTTTTGTGGCTTCGGGGAAGAGTCAATCCATACAAATCAAACAAAAATACACTGCAGGGTTTGTCCTTGGTGCACTTTTTTGTAGCCAACAGTCAGTCAAATCCTCAGAATCCAGTTGGGGTATTTAATTAGTCTGATGGTCTAGTCAAATAGAGAGTTGGTCAGGAATGTTGTATTTCACATTTAAATTCAGGAAAGCTTTCCGACTGCTATTCTTAAACTTGCTCTGCCTGATGCGCATGAACAATAGCTCAACTTTCCATTTGAAGACTCAGATACCAGCAATCTATGGAGTGGCTTGGGTGTTGCCCTGGGCCCAAATTTGTGCCCATTCATGCCCATTTTGAGATTGGCTGCGCTCTCATGAGATTGGGAGAGGAATCAAGTGTTTTTCAACATTGGCAACACAGGAAAAGTTTCAGGCTTAATTTTGGAAAGTGCCTGCAGAGAAAACCCCAGGGCCAGGATTTTTATATTCGTGCTGGGTCCGGATTGGAGGTGGACAGGTCAGCAATTTGGCCGCCAGCCTCCGTGCCAATTGGCTGTCACGATCCCGACGCTGAACCATTTTCAATGAGGGCAACTTGGGGGTCATCTCGGCTGCCCGCCACCTCCCAGTGGGCAGCCAATTGAGGGCGATTATTGATAATCAATGGACCTATTAAGGTCCTGTTCCCGTGCCAGCTGGGGTTCCCAGTCAACGGGCAGCCCACATCAGCCTGGACCACATCCAGGCCAATGTGCTGGGCTCAGGGCGGGAAGAAAGGGTGGTGGGTAATGGATCAGGTAAGGGGCCCTCCACCCACCCATAATGGTGTTAGGCCACAGCTGTGGTGGCCATTTTAAATATTAAATTGAACTGACCTTTCTCTTCAGAGGGGCTTCTGTGTTGAGGGGATTTTTCTCTCTTCATTAAGAATCTGCAGGTCCCAGCTCAGCCAATGAGACCTGCCGATGTGTCAGTGCTGGTGGGGAGGGGAGGAGGCCCCCCATTGACCCTCCAACCTTGGGAGCCCACTTGCCATCCTAACTGGACGGAATTAAACCCGCTCCCGGTCATTAAAAAACCCAGTCATAGGTGTGTCTGAAACCACGCAATGCCAAGTTGCAGCCGGGGTCACAAGCAAGAATTGAAAATCCCATCCCAGGCCAGGAAAATCAGATGAAGCTCTTGCTTGGTTTCCATAGCAAAAACACCCTGGGCCCAACGGCTGGAAGATCTGGCCTTTCAGAAGTCGCCTGGGAATCACAAAGTATTGAGGGTAAAACTTCCTCTCTGGGGATTTCAACTTGTGGGGTAGATCCCCCCCAAAGAGTAGATCTCACCAGAGTTATTGAAGGGAGTTTGATGGATGAAAGGTTTATGCCTATCTGGTTTACAGGGACTTTTACCTGTGTGTTCTACATCAGTGAGAGTGCAGGTTATTGCCTTAACAGAAGAGTGAATTAAATTTAATCCTGGCTTTTCGAGGGCTGTCAGCCTCGATCTACTCACAGCTGCTTTGACCTGAGGCCATAACAGTGGGTCACAGCAGGAGATAGCTGCAGCAAGGGCCGATGTGTTAAGAATTTGATCCTATTGGCTGCTCAGGACCAAGGGCAGATTTGCACAGTTTGTGCACAGGGTGTTAGCAGCTTTGTCCTTTGCTGCCATATTCAGGGAGATCATTTTCATTCTGCTCTGGCGCGGACATTCTAGAACATGCAGGTTGCCAGTTCAATCCTTGCCTCAGCACTGAAGGGCTAACAATGGTGAAAACACCATTACAGAATCTGCAGTGCTAATCTCTGGTCCATTCACATGGACAAACCCTCCACAGTTGTGAATTCTATAACACAAATAAAACATAGGTCCATTGCTTGCCCGTTGTTTTTACTATCTCCGGTTGAACAATTTTTATTCTTTTTGGCTGTCCTGACTCATTCTTGATATGTTTAGGGCACGCTGAACTAGCTCTCTGTAAAATAATGTGTTGCTTTACATTCAGGTACGCTGATGCGAGGCAGCCTGAATGTCAGGACATTGTTCAGTGTACTGAGAATCTAGCACCCCCATGTGGCAGCTTGTGGTACTGTAGCATTGAGATCTCAATTCAGCCTGGTTTCTGCTGAGATACAGTGAAAGGAGGAGGTCTTATTGGTGCAATGGGCAGTGTCCCTTCAAGTCTTACTTCAGAATTTGTTGACCAAGGAGAGAATGTTCATAATGTGGCCAACCAAACAGGTTCAGTGTCAATATAATAAAAGCAAAACACTGTGGATGCTGGAAGTCTGAAATTAAAACAGAAAATGCTGGAAAAACTCAGCAGGTCTGGCAGCATCTGTGGAGGGAGAAACGGAGTTAACGTTTCGAGTCCGTATGACCCTTCTCTATCAACCAGCAAATCCTTTCAACCTCCTAGTGGCAGGCGGTAGGAGTGGGAGAGATTCCTGTTCAGCCAGGATGGAAAGGGAGTTGGAGCCTCTACCATCACTATCCATAGCTCCAGACTACAACATGAATGTAAATGTGTATGTTGCCCAGCAACATGGGAGATGGTGGCATAGAGGTAATGTCACTGCACGAATAATCCTAAGGCCCAGCTAGTGCTTTGGGGACATGAGTTCAAATCCCACTAGCCCAATGATAGAATTTGAATTCAATTAATTAAAACAACTCTGAAATTGAAAGCTAGCCTCAGTAATTGTGACAATGAAACTATCACTGATTGTTGTAAAAACCCTTCTGGTACACAGATGCCCTTTAGGCATCCTGGACTGCATGGGGCCCCAGACCCACAGCAATGTGGTTGACTCTTAACTGCCCTCTGAAATGGCCAAGCAAGTCACTCAGTTCAAGAGGGATGGGCAACAAATGCTGGCCTTGCCAGTGATGCCTGCGTCCCCTGAATGAATAAATGATCACAGACCCCTGAGTGAACTGTAACACACCACCACCATACAGTCAAAGATAAAATGGCAGGAATGATGAAAGATCAACAAAGACAATTGTAAACTCTTAACTAGTGAAGACTCATCTCCCTGATGTTCAGTGTGGGGAAATTTTACTGTTCATATTTCTCCTGCCTCGCAAAAACTTGTGTCTGACTCCGAAGACTGTCCACTGTAAGAAAGGAAAACTGCACAGGGTAGCACGTTCTGGGTGGCAACTTAGCCACTTTTTCAGCTGACTGTGCGGGCATTGGCAGAGATTTGGCAGCAGTCTTCCACCTTGCCCTTCTTGATGAGGGTGATGCTGGTGATGGGGTGATGTACGTCCGAAAGGCATTTGACACAGTGCCACACAACAGACTTGTGAGTGAAGTTAGGGCTCATGGAATAAAAGGGACAGTAGCAACATGGATACAAAATTGACTGAGTGACAGGAGTAATGATCAATGGATGTTTTTCAGGCTGGAGATATGATTGAGTGGAGTTCCCCAGGGGTCAGTGTTGGGACCCCTGCTTTTCCTGATATATATTAATGACCTAGACCTTGGTGTACAGGGCACAATTTCAAAATAGCGCTTGATACGAAATTTGGAAGAATTGTGAACTGAGAGGAGGATTGTCTAAAACTTCAAAATGACATAGACACATCAGTGGAATGGGCAGACAAATGGCAGATGAATTTCAATGTGGAGAAATGCGAAGTGATTCATTTTGGTCAGACAAACATGGGGAGATAGAGTAAAACAAAGGGTACAACTCTAAAGGGGGTGCAGGAGCAGAGGCACCTGGGTGTATATGTACATAAATCATCAAAGGTGGTAAGACAGGTTGAGAGTGTGGTTAAAAAAAGGCATACAGTCTCCTAGGCTTTACTAATAGGGGCAGAGAGTACAAGAGGAAGGTGGTCATGTTGAATTTTTATAAGACACTAGTTCGGCCTCAACTAGAGTATTGTATCCTGTTTTGGGACTGCACTTTAGGAAAGCTGTGAAGGCATTGGAGAGGGTGCAGAAAAGATTCACGAGAATGGTTCCAGGGATGGGAAACTTCAGTTGTAAAGAAAAGATTGAAGAATCTAGGAGTGTTTTCCTTGGAGAAGAGAAGGCCAAGAGGAGATTTGATAGAGGTATTCAAAATCATGAGAAGTATGATAGGGAGTAACTGTTCCCACTCGTGAAAGGATCGAGAATGAAAGGGCACAGATTTAAAATAATTTGCAAAAGAGTACTGTGAGGTATCCTATCAACATCCTTGGGTAGGGGGGTTTACCATTGACTGAACTGGACTAGCCATATAAATACTGTGGCTACAAGAGCAGGTCAGAGGCTAGGAATCCTGTGGAGAGTAACTTACCTCCTGACTCCCCAAAGCCTGCCCAGAATGAAAAAACTGGGAAATAAGAACACTGGTCTGAACTGGTCATGTATACCTTAAAATGGAACATCAGTAGAAACTGGGAAATAAGAACACTGGTCTGAACTGTTTTTTCCTATTGGCTGTCTACCATCTACAAGGTACAAGTCAGGAGTGTGATGGAATACTCTCCAATTGATTGGATGAGTGTGGCTCCAACACTCAAGAAGCTCAACACTGCCCAGGACAAAGCATCCCACTTGACTGGTACCGAATCCACCACCTTAAACTTTCACTCCCTCCCCCACTGACACGCCATGGCTGCGGTATGCACGATTACATGACCCACATCATCTAAATAAGTTATGCACAGGAATCTCAGCCTCCAACATTGCTCTCCCCTTCACAGCACAGTTGGCAACCTCTGAATACAACAGAAAACTTTAGTTAGAAAGTTACTTATATCAATGTGATTGTTGAATCAGTCATATTTACTTGGTGTTTCTCACTATGGTGGATACTGTGGGAACAGTTTTTATTTAAACATTTTCACCCTTAAATATTTATTTTGTGTTCTTTCATTGATTTTTAAATTGTTATTCATTTCACTATAGCACAAAAAGTCAAATATTTCACTCAGAGTTTGGTCATATTGAAACTCTCACCCAATTGTAAATAGTGGCAAATATCATGTGGTCAAATGGCAAGTGATTAAGCATCACATGACTGAATACCACGTGATCAAAGGTCATAAGATCCAGTTTCCAGGGTTACATCCAATTGGAGTTGGTAACTCCAGGTCAGAGGACTGAATATTCAGGCTTGCAGTCTCAGGCAAAATAAAGTTCCCCTCACTTTCCTCCACCGAATGGGCCTTGACCCCGAGTACCCCTTGCTACACCAGTGTGACGCTTTACATTTCCCAGAACAAGCCACCCTTGTAGCCTGTCAGGTTGGGATTGCCACAGGGCTACCAAGGATCAACACCAAACTCCATTTCAGGCACTGGAGTCAATGGTGGTGGGGAACCTTTCATCCAGCACTGCGTGGGTTAGATTTCAATGCAAGTTGTAGGCGAGACAGGTCAGTGTGCAAACTCACCGAGCGACTCCAGTGGTCTGAAATAGTCAATGTAGAATGTCCAATAGTGGATGCTAAGAAAATGTTTCATCTGGCTGGAGAGCCAAGAACACAGAGTCACAGTCTCAGGGGTAAGGGGTCAGCCATTTTAGATGAAGGGATGAATGAGGAAAGGGAGCAGGTTCGGCCTAAACTCATTGAAGTTTAAAAGAACGAGAGGTGATCTTATTGAAGCATAAAGAGATCCTGAGGGGGCTCGACAGGGTAGATGCTGAGGGAAGGTTTTATCTTGTGAGGGAATCTAGAACCAGGGAACACAGTTTCAGAATAAGGGCTGTCCCAAAGATGAAAATGTGGAGAAATTTCTTCTCTCAGATGGTTGAAGGTTTTTGGAATTCTCTAGCCCAGAGAGCAGTGGAGGCTGAGTCATTAAATATATTTAAGGCTGAGCTAGACAGATTTCTGATCGACAAGGGAGTCAAGGGCTATGGGGCAGGGCAGGAAGGAAAGTGGAGCTAAGGCCATAACGTCAGTCATGGCCTTGTAGAATTGTAGTGCAGGCTCGAGGGGCCGAATGGCCTACTCCTGCTCCTCTTTCTTATGATCTTATGACACAGATTGAGGAGAATTTCTACACTCAAAGGGTTGTTAATCTTTGGAATTCTCTACCCTGGAGAGCTGTGGGTGTTCAGTAATTGAGCATATTCAAGACAGAGGCTGTTAGGCTTTTGGATACTAAGGGATATGGGAATAGTGTAGGAAGGTGGAGTTGAATTGGAAGGGCAGCCAACAATCTTGTTGAATGGCGGAGCAGGCTCGTAGGGTCAGATGGCCAACTTCAGTTCCTATTTCTTATGTTTCTAGGTTTCTATCTAATTTTTGAAACTTGCCATTTTGGGCCATGTTGAGGGTTCACGATTTGGTCTCTCCACAACACTGACATGTTCATGTGTATGAACAAAGCTAGGGAAACACTGAGTCAGTTTAGACACTTTACGTTAGGAGGAAACTGCAGTGATATTTGGCAGGTGAAGTAACAGAATCTGGATAGCAGTGGTTCAGAAACCCCTGTATCCCAGCTGAGGTGCCTGCCCTTTAAATCAGCACAATCTTCCACCTCAACTCCACCTTCCTACACTATTCCCGTATCCCAGCTGAGATGCCTGCCCCTTTAAATCAGCATGGTCTTCCACCTCAACTCCAACTTCCTACACTATTCCCATATCCAGCTGAGGTGCCTGCCCTTTAAATGAGCACAATCTTCCACCTCAACTCCACCTTCCTACTCTATTCGTGTATCCCAGCTGAGGTGCCTGCCCCTTTAAATCAGCATGGTCTTCCACCTCAACTCCACCTTCCTTCACTATTTCCGTGTCCCAGCTGAGGTGCCTGCCCCTTTAAATGAGCACAATCTTCCACCCGCAGGAAAGTAATCAATAAATCTTGCTTCAAATTTGGAAAGATTCTGCCATTGAGGCTTCCCATGAAGCCCTGTGGTAGTAGTTATCATTGCTATACTAACAAGAACATGGCTGATACATGCCATTTCCCTAACTATACCACTGCCGTGGCACAAGAATACAGCAGCTCACCATTCAGTTTGTGAAGTATGTTGTCCAGTACTGATTGTGATCTAAGAAGTCTCAATTACACTGACTAGGAATTGAATAAGTTATCTATGCTGGCTTGCTGCACGGGTAATTAAAATACATTACCACTACAGAAACCAGTACCCCTTTTCTTCTCTCACATCTCTCCGATCCATGCCTTAGCTGTACCCTCTGGTACTTTGCCCCAGTATCCATTCCATGTGGGTGAGATCAGGCAGTGAGCGCCTGGCCTGCAGAGGGCAGCACATGTACACCTGAAGCTGGCCACTCCAAACAGACACACACTCCGGGAGGAGCATTGTCTGATTTTTAACCGGGACTAATTTTCCCCTTTCCGACAAGAGGAAAATTGTAATACCTCCTCTCAAATTTAACACAGACCTGATGTCTGCATGGTGGATTGGGACTTGAACCCTCTGACCCAGAGAGATTGTTACCAACTGAGTCCGGACGGACGCCAGGTAGGTGCTGAGATGACTGTGCGAAGAGAGGGCCCAATGAACCGGACAGTCAATACCTGGGTTGGGTGAGACCGCACTTGCCCGGTTTGATTCTTACCTATCCAATCGCAGCTAGGGAACCACCTGCAATGGCAACACCAAAAAACACTCTTACCATTCTTGAGCTGAACAATATAGATCCTGGTAGAACTGTGTGGTACACGAGTGTCTGTGTATAGTGCAGGAGGATGACAGACACTTCCCCAACCCCACCTCCCCTCACACACACACACACACACACACATTGCCGAATGAACCACAGATCCCTGCGCCTGTTGCCAAGCAACAGCAGGCCCTGTATGTTTTGAAATGTATTAATGTTTGACTCCTTCAGCTTGAAGGCTCATGAAAACCTTTGTTTTCAAGAAGTTTGGTGAAATTTTCAAAACCATTCCGCTTGATTTGAAATGAGCTTTGTATTTACATTCATAATGGTTGACTTGCAAGGTAAAATATTATCTAACAGGTGTACATTTGTGAATCAACTTTCCTTATCAATCTCACAAACCAATTAAAATAGAAGCTCTGCATCTCAAAAAACTGAAGCATTACTTTCTGAATCCTTATATTGCTCACAGCAAATCTGAGATTTTCAGAAGGCCTGGCAAATGTAATGTATTGTCCACAATACATCAGATCAGGCACATGAGCAATGCTCCATTAAAAACTCCTATGAAAATCAACTCTTATGGGAAGGTTCATTACAAAAGTGTTCACATTTTATTTTGCAATTACCCTGTGCCAGTAGATTGTGTGTTCAGACCTTCAATGCTGGGGTGTCGGACCTTGCCTGCCACGTAACACCCATTCTTTTAGTAAGTAGTGTCCTGACAGATTATTATTTATCACAAGTCACTCAAAGGTCTTTGGGGGGGAAAATTCTACCTTTCTCCCCCTCAGTAATTGAAATTTTTGTTGAGCAAAATGGAATTTTAGAAACAAAAAATACGGATTTCACTTTAACATGTTAACATTTGTCCACCGAATTGTCTTTTACATACGAACATACGAATTATG
Source organism: Cetorhinus maximus (assembly GCF_964194155.1). Classification (NCBI taxonomy): domain Eukaryota; kingdom Metazoa; phylum Chordata; class Chondrichthyes; order Lamniformes; family Cetorhinidae; genus Cetorhinus; species Cetorhinus maximus. Next base: position 87,287,898 of record NC_135884.1, read on the forward strand.
AGCAGGAGTAGGGCATTCAGCCCCTTAAGCCTGCCCTCCATTCAATAAAATCATGGCTGACTTGATTATGGCCTCAACTCCACTTTCCTCTCTACCCCCGATACCTTTTTATTTCCTTGTCAGTCAAGAATCTATCTAACTCAGCCTTAAAAATTTTCAATGACTCTGCCTCAACTGGTCTCTGGAAAAGAGAACTCCATAACTCATGACGCTCTGAGAGAAAGAATTTCTCCTCATCTCTGTTTTTAGGAACTAGAGATAGTTTAAGTAAGTTATATGTGTATTGGTGTGTGTTAGGAATAAGGTATAGCTTTAAGTTTAAGTTTAATTTGTATTTCTGTATTTATGTGTTAAGAAAGGGGGGAACTTGAGTTTTGGTTTCTCTTTAAAAGATGCCTGATTTCTATTGGGATTTTATGGCTCTTGAAAGGAAGTTAAAACAAACATAAGGTAGAAAAAAACTATGTTGTTGCCTAGCAACAGGAATCCAGAGAGAGGGACCCACAGAGACAGAGAAAAACGGAAAAGTAGTTTCAGTTCAGTTGAAAGGAGTTGCCAGCAGAAGCAGCATAGGAGAGGGATAGATAGCAAGTCCCAAACTAAAGAAGAAGCCAAAACCAGGGAGTGGAACAGGAGAAAGGTCCCAAGCAGACCTTCTAATCAAAGGAAGAACAGGAATCTGGAAAAGGTCCTGTTAAGTGAACTTAAGAGTGAAAAGCAGAGGAAGCCTCCAAGTTTAAAGGGAGAAAGATGCAGGACACAGACTTAAAGCAAAATAGGCTCGCGAGAAACCAGATGATCCTAGGAAACAGCCAAAGGTTGGTGACACCTTACTATGGGCATATGAAGCAGTGGTGTTCTGTTGGCATGGCTGAGTATCTGAGAGAGAGTGCATGGACGGTAAAGCTTGAATGCATGTGGCGATCCATGGGAGACGAACATCAGAAGGAGAGTTTTTACTTGAAGCCATTTCTTGGGCTTGATACTTTAGTTCAGAGGCTGTGATTCCATCAGCTGAATTAAAATTTTTCAGTCTGGGCATGTGCAGTGTACACACTTTCCCAGGATGCATCAGTAACCTGTGATGTGCTGGGACACCAGCTCCTAGAGGTTCCTGGTCACGTGTTTCCATGATCATCTGAAAAAAAGATGGAGGAAAATACCAAAAACTTCACTCAGGTAATGCCGAAACAGTGAAAGAGTCCAAAATCACAGGTTACTGTTTCATGCCTGTTGTAATTTTGTTTTGTTGTTCCACAAACTTCGGAAAGTGCATTAAACTGAGAGAGTATCTTTTGTCATCTACTGTTACATTTCAGCCAAATTTGGGAATTGTTATTCCATCCTCCCCTGTGCTAACTATCTATCTCTACTTAGTACATCTTGTAGACCGTCTTACAGTGTATTCTCAGCTTTTAAAGAAGATCAGGTATTAAAACATAGATGGGGAAATGATGGCATAGTGGTAATGTCATTGAACTTGTAATCAAGAGGCACAGGCTAATGCTCTGGGGACATGGGTTCAAATCCCACCATGGCACCTGGCAGAATTTAAATTCCATGAATAAATCTGGAATTGAAAGCTAGTCTCAGCAATGGTGACCATGAAACCATCATCAATTGTCATTATTATGCTCTTTAGGGCAAGTTCTGGAGCACAAGTATTGCTGGAATGTTGACTGAGCCCATAGACTTTGCAGTATCCAGTGCCTTCGGCCATTTTTTGATATCACATGGAGTGAATTGAATTGGCTGAAGACTGGCATTTGTAATGCTTGAGCACGTAATTGGAAGCCAAGATGGATCATACGCTCAGCATTTCTGGCTGAAGATTGTTGCAAATGCTTCAACCTTATCTTTTGCACTGCTGTGCTGGGCCCCTCCATCATTGAGGTTGGGGATATTTGTGGAGTGTCCTCCTCCAGTGAGTTATTTCATTGTCCACAACTGTTTTAATTGTTTACGTCTGAATGTGGCAGGACTGTAGAGCTTTGATCTGATTCATTTGTTTTGGGGTCACTTAGCTCTGTCTATCACTTGCTGCTTATGCTGTTTGGCACGCAAGTAGTCCTGTGTTGTAGCTTCACCAGTTTGACACCTCATTTTTAGGCATGCATGGTGCTGCTCCTGGCATGCCCTCCTGCACTCTTCATTGAATCAGATTAATTCCCTGGCTTGGTGGTCATGGTAGAGTGGGGGATATGCCAGTCCATGAGGTTACAGATTGTGGTTGAGTACAATTCTGCTGCTCCTAATTGCCAACAGTGTCTCATAGATGCAGGGTTTTGAGTTGCTAGATCTGTGAGACATCTATCCCATATAGCACGGTGGTAGTGCCACACAACACGAGGGAGGGTATCCTCTATGTGAAGGCGGGACTTCGTCTCCACAATGACTGTGCGGTGGTCACTCCTACCGATACTCTCATGGACAGATGCATCTGCGGCAGGCATGTTGGTGAGGATGAGGTCACCACCTTCTCAAGTGCAATTAGGGATGGGCAATAAATGCTGGCCCAGCCAGCGACACCCACATCCCATAAATGAATGAATTAAAAAAAAGAAAATCTAAAACTTACAGTGTTCACCCTGGTCTTTAACCTTCTGTTCACTATGATAATTACACAGATAGTGATTTGCTCAATCACAGCTTCACATCCACCTTTGATGTCTTTGTCCCTAGAGAAACCCTTGGTCTCTCCCACTCTGTTCCTCCCCTTCGTACTGCCCTGTCTTCACCACGTCCAGGAGGTGCGGACTTGAACATATATATTGTGGACAGCTAGTTTAGCCATTCATGCTGGATCTAACTGGTTCGCAACAATCGCTGTTGGATCCAGCTCTCCTCTGCCGACAACGTTTCCTACTCTAGAGTCATCCTGGAATGTAAAGAGAACTGCTGGCTTCTTTTCTCTATAACCAAACATCTCCATGCACCCCTTTGCCATGTCCCCTTCCACCTTCACCTCCAACAAGTGCAAGGAGTTCATGGACTTCTTTGTCATAAAGGTCAGCAGCCTCTGCCTTCTAAAACAATACTCAACTTCCATTCCTGCTTCTCGTATTTTGTGCTAATATAAATGTTTGCATCTCATCAAGTACTGATCCATGTCCCTTTCAAATCTTCCATCATCACGTCACCCTCCCACTTCCCTCTAAAAGCCCATACCTGATCCCACTGAACTTGAAAACTAATCCCCATTTCAAACCTCCCTTTCCTCTTCAAAATACATGAACATGATGTCACCTCCCAAATTCATGCCTATTGTTCCTGGACCTCCATGTTTGAATCCCTGCTATCTAGCCCCCACCCATCACAGTACAGAAAGAGCTCTTAACAAAATCACAATGACACCCTATTTGACTGTGATAGTGTAAACTCCTTGTTCTTCTCAACCTGTCAGCAGTCTTTGGCATGGTTGACCACACCATCCTGCACCAACGCCTCTCCACCATCGTTCAGCTGGGTGGGACTGCTCTCACCTGCTAGCATGCTTACCTATACCATAGCCAGGAAATCACCTGTAATGGTTTTTCTTTGCACTCGTGCACTGTTAGCTCTGGAGTTCCACATGGACTTATCTGTTTAATTCTCATCCATGTGCTGTCCCTCAGTATCATTGCCCTAAGACATTCGACAGGTTCCACATATGCACCCAGCTTTACCTCATTGCCTACTCTCTCAACGTCTCCACAGTCTCTATGTTGTCAGACTGCCCATCAACTTGTAGTTCCCAATGAGCTGCAATTTCCCCAACTGAACATTGGGAAAAACAAAGCAATTGTCTTCGGTCCCTGAGAACAAACCCTATTCCCTTGCTGACCAGGGCACCCCCCTCTCTGGCCACAATCTGCTTGCAAACTTGGCATCCTATTTGACCCTGAGGTGAGCTTGTGACTTCATATCCTTTCCATCACCAAGCCTGTTACATTATAACCTCTCCAGCCCAGGGTGCTTGAGGCCAAGTCATTTCTGGATTTCAGAATTTTCTGGATCATAGAATGACATTAAAATGCCCAACCACAAATACATGAACCGGAAAACAGCATAGATATAAAAATTTACTTGAAACATAAAACAGTAATGAAACATTATAAAGCAGTAATAAAAATTGTTGTGCTCATCCACATACTGTATCTTCTGTGCTCCTGCTCTGGGAGCCAGAGAAATCAAGTGAGAGAGAAATGAAAAAATAGACTGATACAGAAAGAGAGAGAGAGAGAGAGAAAGACAGACCAACAGCGACAGAGAGAGTGAGTGAGAGACAGAGTTAGGAAGAGACCAACAAATGAGAGAGAAAGATAGAGACACCAACAGTCAGAGAGAGAGTGAAAGAGAGATGGAGAAATAGACTGAGAGAGAGAAAGAGAGAAAGAGACCAACAGACACACTTAGAGAGAGTGAGAGAGAGTGAGAGAGAGAGTTAGAGAGAAACCAACAGAGACAGAGGGAGAGTGAGAGAGAGAGACTAACAGAGACAGAGATTGAGAGAGAGAAAGAGAGAAAGACCAAAAGAGACGGAGAAAGTGTGAAAGAGAGATGGAGAAATAAACTGACAGAGAGTGAGACCAACAGAGAGATATAAAATGAAATCAAGGGATAGAGGCAGACTGAGAGATAGGGACAGATAGAGATGGAGAAGTAGACTGACAGACAGAGATAGAGAGAGAAATTGAGTGGCTTTGTAACCTCACGCTGCATTTTCCCACGCTACACAATCACTGTGCCCCCACCACCCATCATTTGCTTCCCTAGTCTGAAGATCAGGTGAGTCTATTGCCTTCTCGATTTGATTCAGCACTCAAACTGTCAAGTGGGGCGTTCATGAGTTGCTTGGGCCTGCTTAATAAATTCCTGGACACCAGGCATTTCGGGATTTTGGAATTCCGGACTGGAGAGGTTACGATGTAGTAATAATAAGCACTTGATGCTGAACTGTGACATTTCGTATAGATTTCTTTACTTTTTAAACTATTCTTTTACGTGTAAAGTTTCAACTGAGCTGACAAATCTGGATTGTGGCGCAAAACAATAGAATTTTAGCAATGTTGAATAAGTCCTTGCTCCTTGCCAGTTCAGTATCGATAACTTTCAAGAAAAGCTGGAGATTTTGGTTCCTTTTCATTGAAATTTACAGATTGATTCTGATTTGTTCACAATTAATTAATCAGGTATTTGATTGGCTGAGGAGAGGATGTATGTTAAATTATCTTTATTTGACTAATAGCCCTGTGCCTTCCTGAATTATAAGGTGGGCATAAACTTGCACGTGGCCTCTTTACCATTTTCCTGTTACCCGCAGTGACTCCATTTTGTTAGCAGGTGGAGAGAGGATGTGAAAAGTCAGGGCCCACGGAGAGGGAGGGATGATTGGAAAGAGTTGGGGTTCAGGTGATAGGAGAGACTGGGACTATTATTGAGAGTTCAGGTCAAAGGTGAGACAGGAACCAATGTACAGAATCTGAGGAAGGGTTGAAGAGAGAGGGTATTATAGAGAGTTGGGCCAAAGTGGAGAGAGGGATAATTGAAGAGTAGTAGATAGTGAGGGCTTCGGGAAAAAGAGAGGAATCATTGTAGGGAGTGCAGGTGTAAAGAGCAGTGGTAGTTGAATAATTAATTAATAAATTAACTAAAATGTAATAGTGATGGCAGGACAGGTGATGTCCAGCAGCATGTGGTAGCTACTGGACACCAAGGTGATCCAGAGCGAACATATCTGTAGTAAGTGTTTGCAGCTCAAGGAACTCCTGATCCAAGTTGAGGGGCTGGAGTCTGAGCTACAGATATTGCACCACATCAGGGGGGGGGGGAAAGTTACCTGGACACTTTGCTCCAGGAGGCGATCACACCCCTCAGATTAGGTCATTCAAATTTGGTCTGTGACCAGGGACAGGAGGGTGTGACTGCAGTTGAGGCAGATTTGGGGACCCAGGGGATAGTGTTTGAGGAGCCTCAGCCCCTGCAACTGTCCAACAGTTATGAGATTCTTGCAAGTGGACGAGAATGGGGACTGCATGGGGGGATGAGAGGACTGACCACGGCACCATGGAACAGGGAGCCATTCAAGTGGGGGGCAGGCGAAAGGAACATAGTAGTGGTAGGAGACAGTATAATTAGGGGGATAGATACTGTTCTCTGCAGCCATGAGCATGATCCCGAAGGCTGTGTTGCCTGCCCGGTGCCAGGGTTAAGGACATCCCCTCAGGGCTGGAGAGGAACTTGGAGTGGGAGGGGAGGGATCCAGTTGTTGTCGTCCATGTTGGTACCAACAACATTGATAGGACTAGAAAGGAGGTTCTGCTGAAAGAATTTGAACAGTTAGGAGCTAAATTTAAAAAGCAGAACCTCCAAGGTAATAATCTCGGGATTGCTACCTGAGCCACGGGCAAACTGGCATAGGGTAAATAAAGTCATGGAGTTAAATGCATGGCTGAAAGATTGGTGTGGGAGGAATGGGTTTCAGTTCATGGGGCACTGGCATGTGTACTGGGGTAGAAGGGAGCTGTTCCAGTGGGATGAGCTTCACTTGAACTGTGCTGGGGCCAGTGTCCTGGCGAACAGAATAACTAGGGCTGTAGAGAGGACTTCAAACTAAATAGTGGGGTGGATGAGGATTCAGGAAAGGGGTTTAAAAAGCAAAAGGATATGGCAGCATTGTAGGGCAGCTATTTAGGTAATGATACCCAGGCTGTGACAGGAAGGGACAGAGTGTACAAACATCCATTTACAAATGGATATGGACAGGTTAGGTCAATGAGCCAAAATTTGGCAGATGGAGTTTAATGTGGATAGGTGTGAGGTTATCCATTTTGGTCGGAAGAATAAAAAGGCTACTTATTATTTAAATGGAGAAAAACTTCAGAATGCTTCAGTGCAGAGGGATCTGGGTGTCCTCGTGCATGAATCGCTGAAAGCTAGTATGCAGGTACAGCAGGTAACAAGGAAGGCAAATGGAATTTTGGCATTTGTTGCTAAAGGAATAGAGTATAAAAATAGGGAAGTGTTGTTGCAACTGTACAAGGCATTGGTGAGACAGCACCTGGAGAACTGTGCACAGTTTTGGTCCCTTTACTTGAGGGAGGATGTAGTTGCATAGGAGGCAGTACAGAGGAGGTTCATTGGATTGATTCCAGAGATGCAGGGCTTGTCTTAAGAGGAGAGATTGAGCAGTTTAGGCCTATACTCTCTAGAGTTTAGAAGGATGAAGAAAGATCTAATTGAGGTATATAAGATGCTAAAGGGGAGAGACAAAGTAGACGTGGAGCGGATGTTTCCCCTTGTGGGGCATTCTAGAATGAGAGGCCATAGTTTTAGGCTAAGGGGTGGTAGATTTAAATCAGAGATGTGGAGGAATTACTTTTCTCAAAGGGTCGTGAATCTGTGGAATTCACTACCTCAGAGTGCAGTGGATGCCAGGACACTGAATAAATTTGAGGAGATAGACTGATTTTTAATTAGTAACAGATTGAAAGGTTATGGGGAGAGAGCGGGAAATTGGAATTGAGGCTGAAATGAGATCAGCCATGATCGTATTGAATGGCGGGGCAGGCTAGAGGGGCTGAATTGCCTACTCCTGCTCCTCGTTCTTATGTTTTTATGTTCTTATGTTCTAATTACAAAGGGATGAGGGCAGAGATGATTGGAGTGGACTGGGAAAGGAGTTTAGCAGAAAAGACGGTAGACTTTTCTACAATGGCAGACATTTAAGAAAATAGTTCATGACTCACAACAGAGATATATCCCATCCCAGTGAGGAAGAAGGAGTCTAGGAAGTGGATAAACCAACCATCGTTAACCAAGGAAGTTAAGGATAGTAGCAAATTGAAAGAAAAAACATACAACGTGGCAACGATTAATGGTAACCCAGAGGATTGGAAAAGTTTTTAAAACCAACAAAAGATGAGCAAAAAAAAAAATAAAGAGAGAGAAAATAAACTTTGAGGGTAAACTAGCAAGTAATATAAAAACGGACAGTAAGAGCTTCTTTAAATATATATTTTAAAAAAGAGAGAGGCCAAGGTGAACATAGGCCCTTAGAGAATGTAGCTGGGGAAGTAATAATGGGGAACCAGGAAATGGCAGAGGAGTTGAATAAATACTTTGTTTCAGTCTTCATTGTAGAAGATGCTAACAGCATTCCAAAAATACTAAACAATCAAGGGGCAAAAAGCAGAAGGGTGAGGAAATAAATTCAATAATTATCACTAGAGAAAAATTACTAGGGAAACTAATGGGGCTAAAGGCCGATAAGTCCCCTGGACCTGATGGGTTACATCCTAGGATATTGAAGGAAGTAGCTGCAGAAATAGTGGATGCACTGGTAGTAATCTTCCAAGAATCGTTAGATTCTGGATAAGTCCCAGAGAATTGGAAAATTGCCAATGTAACACCCTTATTCAAAAAGGGATGGTGTTACAAAAAAAAAGGTAACTATAGGCCAGTCAGCTTAACATCTGTCATTGGGAAAATGTTAAGAGGCTATTATAAAGGATGTAATAGCAGAGCATTTAGAAAGGCAGAGGGCTGAAAACTTCCCTCACCAGGCGGGCGCACACCCGACCCAAACGAGTGTAAAATGATGCGTGATGACATCGACGAGCAGCCGACGTCATCGCGCACTGGTGCAATATTTCAGTTGGCGCACGCGCGCGGGAGTTGGCAGTGCACCTGCTGACAATTAAGCGGCCTATTAAAGTCCTTAATCAATTAATTGGTTGAAATTTTTCGCTGCCTGCCCAACCTTTCGAACGGGATGAGATTTCGAACAGTGATTAAAATAATAATAAAAACTTTTAATGCTCCTTTTTAACATGTCCCTGCTCATGTGACAGAGTCACATGAGGGGACATTTTCATTATTTTAAATATCTTTATTTTAACTGTTAAAAATCTTAAGCTCCCTGAGGCAGATCTGAGCCTCAGGGAGCTTTTACTGCGCATACCCGCACGCATGCACAAACTTCCGCACTCGCCCTCCTCCCACCCCCACCCCAGCAGCGCTGAGCATTGCAGTGCATGTTTAATGCTCGCTGGCTGTTAATTGGCCAGCCAACATGAAATCGCGGTCGTAGCCGATTGCAGGCTCCTGGTCCCGCCTGCCGCGCCTGCCCGACAAGGGCAAAATTCTGCCCATAATATAATCAAGCAGAGTCAGCATGGCTTCATGAAAGGGAAATCATGCCTGACAAATTTATTAGAATTCTTTGAGGAGGTAACAAGTAGGATAGATAAAGGGAAACCAGTAGATGTAATATATTTGGATATCCAAAAGGTGTTCGATAAGGTACCGCACATAAGGCTACTTAATAAGATAAGAGCCCATGGTGTTGGGGGTAGTATATTAGCATGGATAGAGGATTGGCAAAATAATAGAAGACAGAGAGTTGGGATAAGGAGGGCATTTTCAGGATGTTCGGATGGAGTGCCAAAGGAATCAATGCTGGGGCCACAATTATTTACAATATATATTCATCACTTGGATGAGGGAAGTGAATGTACTATTGCCCAGTTTGCAGATGACACAATAATAGGTGGGAAGGCAGGTGGTGAGGATGACACAAAGAGTCCACAGAGGGATATAGACAGGTTAAGTGAGTGGGCAAAAGCTTGGCAGATGGAATATAATGTGGGAAAATGTGAGGTTTTGCACTTTGGCAGGAAGAATAGAGGAGCTGAATATTATTTAAATACTGGCATTGGAGGCAGTCCAGAGAAGGTTCACTAGGTTGACCCTGGGTGTGGAGGGATTTTCTTATGAGGAGAGGTTGAATAGGTTGGACCTGTATCCATTGGAGTTGAGAAAAATGAGAGGTGACCTTATTGAAACATATAAGATTCTTCGGGGGTTTGACAGGGTCGATATTGAGAGGTTGTTTCCCCTTGTGGGAGAGTCTGGGACCAGAGGGCATAATCTCAGAGTAAGGGATCACCCATTTAAGACAGAGATGAGGAGGAATTTCTTCTCTCAGAGGGTAGTGAATCTGTGGAATTCTTTACCACAGAGGGCTGTAGAGGCTGGGTCATTAACTATATTCAAGGCTGAGATAGACAGATTTTTAATCAGTAAGGGATCAAAGGTTATGGGGATAAGGCAGGAAAGTGGAATTGAGGATTACCAGATCAGCCATGATCTCATTGAATGGCGGAGCAGACTCGATGGGCCGAATGACCTACTTCTGCTCCTACATCTTATGGTCTTATGGTCTCATAGGAAGAAAGAGGGACCACTGTAGAGTTGGGATGGGAGTGAGCGAGGGGCCATTGTAGAGAGTTGGAGTCGGGGCAGAGACGATGAAGGGACCAGTGTGGAGACTCTTACTTTGGGGAAGCGAGGGGCAATGGGCAGGAGAGAGGGACCATTGTAGAGAGTTAGGGCTCAGGGAAGGGGGTAGGAGAGAGGGGGCATTGCAGAGAGTTATGGCTCAGGGCAATGGGCAGGAGAGAGGGGGCATTGCAGAGAGTTTGGGCTCGGGTAAGGGGGTAGGAGAGAGTGGGCATTTCAGAAAGTTAGGGCTCAGGGGAGGAGGTAGGAGAGAGGGGGCATTGCAGAGAGTTAGGGCTCAGGGTAGGGGGTAGGAGAGAGGGGGCATTGTAGAGTGTTGGGGGCCAGTAGGGAGGAGAGGGGCTGTTGTAGAGAGTCAGGGTTCAGTGAGAAGAGAGAGGGAGCATTGAAGAGACACGGGGAGGGAGAGACCATTTTAAAGAGTCAGGCCAAAGAGGGAGATCAAGGGACCATTGTAAAGAGTCAGGCCAAAGAGGGAGATCAAGGGACCATTGTAGAGAGTCACGGCTTAGGGGAAGAGGATGTCATTGAGGGACCTTTAAAATACATTTCTAGAAATTACTCATTAATTGGTGACAAACCTGAGTTTTAAACACTTGTAGATGTAGGAAAAAGAAAAGGCTGAGGGAGATGTTATTATTTTAAGCTACTATGGAAAGAATGAGTGAGACTAGGAGAGTTGAATAGCAACATGGTGAGGAGGCAGTGAGGAAGAAAGAGTTTGGAGCTTTACCAGGAGAAAGGTTGAATCATCAGGGACTCGATTCCAGGGTCACCAAGGAAAGGAGACAAGTGTTTAGGGAAACCGAGGTCATAGGAATATAGGGTTCTGCAGAATCATATTGGACTTGAAACGTTAACTCTGTTTCTCTCTCCACAGATGCTGCCAGACCTGCTGAATTTTTCCAGCATTTTCTGTTTTTATTTCAGCTTTCCAGCATCTGCAGTATTTTCCTTTAATAATAGGAATATTGGCTGGATTAAGGTAAGAACATAAGGAAGACTTTTCAGGAGATTACAACACCAAGTAAATTACAGGCACTGGCACACATTGGGAAAACAATTGTATTTAAAACGTGCTTTTCCTGACCTTAAGGTATCCCAAAGCAATTTACAACCAATGAAATACTTCTGAAATGTAGTCATACGAACACACAAAATAGGAGCAGAAGTAGGGTATTCAGCCCCTCGAGCCTGTTTCGCCAGTCAATAAGATCATGGCTGATCTGTATTCCCATCTACCCCTGATAACCTTTGATTCCCTTACCTAACAAGAATCAATTTACCTCTGCCTTAAAAATATTCAATGACCCCTCTTCCACTGCCATCTAAGGCAGAGAATTCCAAAGTCGCATAACCCTCTAAGAGAAAAAATTTCTCCTCATCTCTGTCCTAAAAGGGCGACCCCTAATTTTAAAACATTGCCCCCGAGTTCTGGGCTCACCCATAATATGAAACATCCTTTCAACATCCACCTTGTCAATACCATTCAGGATCTTATATACTTCAATCAAATCACCCCTCACTCTTCTAGACTCCAGTGGAAACAAGCCCAGTCTGTCCAAACTTTCCTCATAAGACAACCCACCCATTCCAGGTATCAATCTAGTAAACCTCCTCTGAACCATCTCCAACACACTGAACACCTCCAAGTCACTGTTGTAATGCAGGGAACAGAACAGCAAGTTTGCAGAAAGCAAGGTTCAGCAAACATCAGTGAAAGCAATGACCAGATTATTAAGTTTCGATGTTTATTAAGGGATGAACATTGGCCAGGGTACTTGGGGAACTCCCCCACTCTTTGTAGAGAGCCATAGGATCTTTCACGAGAAGACAGATGGGTCCTTCGATTAACGTTTCAGCTAAAAATTGGCACCTCCGGCACTCACTCAGTACTGCACAGGGAGTGTCAGCCTGGATTGTGTGCTCACATTTTTGGAATGGGACTTGAACCCAAAAACCTTTGGATTCCGAGGTGAGAGTGCTATCCACTGAGCCACGGCTGATACTTAATGCACAAGATAATCAGTCCATGAAGGAAGGGGTAGTTGGCAAACCAGAGCAAGGCCAAGAGCTGGAATTTTCCAGGCCCAATGGCAACAGGCTGAGAGGGGGGAAGACTGGCAAAATAGCACGGTAAGCCATCACGGGTCCCTGACGTCTGCCAGCCATTGTACCATTTTGCCAGAGGCAGAAAAGGTGGCAGATTGGCAGTCCACAGAGAGCCAACTGAGCGACTTAAGTGGCCATTTTTGGGCACTCCATGGCCCACAGAGAGGCCTCCCGCGACAATGGCAGCCCTGTCCGCAACAGTGAGCCCTTCCCCCTCTTGCCAGGGCCTGCCTAACTGGCTTCAGTGCCCCCAAACCGCAATTACTTGTCTTCAAGGCACATGGTCATTGATGCACCCCTGCAATGGCCACCACTAGTGGTGGAGCTGCTGTGGCTGCGATACTCACTGGGCCAGCAGCTCTTGGGGGTGGGGGTGCCAAACTTGATAGGGATGACAGTCCCGGCGGCAGCCATTGGCAAAAATCTGAGCCCGGGTCCCACTGCCTGCCAAAGTGGGTTTTCGCCTGACCTCACCCCACCACACCCACCCAATGTCCCCCCCACCCCGCCCAGTTTCTAGCCCTGTAAAATTCCAGCCAAGCTGTATGAAAACAGCAATGCTATTTTAATGGGAGAGTTCAGTAAGCTCAGTATAGATTGAGAATGCCAATGGTAAATTTAATGGATAATTACTTCATGGCCCATTAACAACAGTGAAAGAGCAACAATCTGTGACCAGGCATCAGACAGAAAATGGAAACTTAGGGAGAATAGTTAGTATAAAATAAATGAAGCAGTTATGTCATGTTTTGTTTTGGGAGCTGTCCCTTTAACTCAAGACAAAATACCTGAAATACCTGAATATCCACCTACACTGTTTCAGCATTCATTATAATAATTGTCACAAAACATATTGTTCTTTTATCCATTATAATTGGCTTGACAGTGAACTAGCACAATCTCAAACTTGTATAAAATATAAGACTTTGGGATCAATTCAGTTATGGATGTGGTAACCTGTTACTTTTTCATTGTGGCTGACAGGCATGAAAATCCACTAACCCTCAGCGATGAGAAGCAATAAGTCTGTCACTTATATTGCGGACATGAAATAAAGACTGGAGTGGACCCGGCCCCCCTTCCAGGTGACTGGGTTTCTGGGAGTGTAGGGAATGCCGGCAATCATCTTGTCGTCAAAGTGCCAAACAGCAACTTCCTCTGGCCCCCTCAACACATCAGGACACCTCTCCTTTACAGGAGATGGTGGTCTAGTGGTAATATCACTAGACTAGTAATCCAGAGGCCCAAGTTAATGCTCAGGGATGGGTTCAAACCCCACAAAGGCAGCTGGTGGAATTTGAATTCAATTAATTAAACCTGGGGTTGAAAACTAGTCTTAGTAATAGTGACCATGAAACCATTGTTATAAAAACCAACCTGGTTCACTAATGTCCTTTAGGGAAGGAAATCTGCCACCCTCACCTGGTCTGGCTGACATGTGACTCCAGACCCACAGCAATGTGGTTGACTCTTAACTTCCAAGTGGCCCAGCAAGCCATTCAGTTCAAGGGCAATTAGGGATGGGCAGCAAATGCTGACCTTGCCAGTAACACCCACATCCCATGAAGGAATAAAGAAAAAAAAAGGTCCTCTGTCTCTGCTTTTGATGCTGTCATTCTTAGCGAATCACTCACCACCTCCCATCCCTGCTGATACTTTGGAACAGTGACCACCTTCTCACTCACACATCTAAGGGACATAAACCAAGTTGTCCTGGTGTACAACCGGTCTCCAAGGTTGAGAGGTAATCAGCACAGGCACCTGTCGCCTTGTGTTCCTGAAACTTTGCACTCACGGTACTTGTCACAACATTCAGTACAGAACTTTGTCAGTTTAAATCCAACTTCATCAAATCTTTAAGTATTTTATTTTTAACCCATTCACAGGATATCCGCCTCAGCCAGCATTTGTTGCCCAGCCCTAATTACCCTTCAGAAGGTGGTGGTGAGCCATCTTCTTGAATACAGCTGAGTGGTTTGTGAAACCATTTCAGAGGGCAGTTAAGAGTCAACCACATTGCTGTGGGTCATGTGTCACATGTAGGCCAGACCAGGTAGGAATGGTAGATTTCCTTCCCTAAAGGACATTAGTGAACCAGATGGGTTTTATTATAATCCAGTGGTTTCATGGTCACCAATATTGAGTCTAGCTTTTTGTACCACATTTATTTAAGGGATTGAATTGAAATTCCCTTGTTGGGATTTGAACTCATGTCCCTGGATTACTAATTCAGCGACATGACCACTATCCTATCATGAGAAAAATAGAACCTCTCAACAGCCCAAGGTGGGATTTGAAGCTCCTGCACTGATTGTTAGTGCAAGCCTCTACATTACTAATAACAGTACTACACTACCAGACCTGGTACCAACAAATAAAAAGAGTGACAAAAGCAAAGGAGGCAGCTTCAAAACGATAGGAAAAACTGGTCAAAATGAGTATGTGGATGGAACTGTGCTAAATGAGAATCATATAGACAAGCGTAAAGTACTGAACACAGGAAATAGAGATGGGCAACGCTTCCGGGTATGGTGTGAAATAGTGAAGAATTGAAGTTGAAAGACGCCTCAGAGTTTTTGTAGACACATGACAAACCAATGTCAATAGAAAGTTCAACTTATAGCCAAAACAGTAAAATATAAGCTGAAGGAAGCTGGGATCAAACTGTGCAGAGCTCTGGTCAGATCGCACCTTGATTACTGGGCAGAATTTTACGTTCTGCAGGTGGGCGCTCACCTGACCCGAACGGGCATAAAAATCACACAAGGTGACGTCGGGCGAGCGTCCCAACGTCATCGCGCAATATTTCGCTCGGTGGGCGAATGCAGTTGTCAGAAGTGCACCTGCCGACAATTAAGCAGGCAATCAAACCATTAACAGTGCATTTGTCAGTGATTTTTCGTGGCCCGTCCAACCTTACCTTTGGCAGATGGGCCAATTGGCCAGACAGCCTTTACATTTTTGATGTAATCTCATCCAAGGGCGGGGTGAAATCTCTGTTAGGAAATAAAATAAAAATAAATATCTAGGGACAGCATTTTTATGAGGTATGCTTTCAGGTGCTTGTTTGTGCTGAATGGACATTTTTTGGAGCATTTTTATGCTTTATTTTATTATTTGGGTGTCTGCAACTCCCTGGGGCAGCTGTCTGCCTTCAGGGTGCTCTCTCACAGCACTCACCCATGCCCACAGTAACATAGTCTCCCACCCTCTTCCCACACCCATCCCAGCAGCCCTGAGCTTTACATCCCACCCTCTTCCCACACCCACCCCAGCAGCCCTGAGCTTTACATCCCACCCTCTTCCCACACCCACCCCAGCAGCCCTGAGCTTTACATCCCACCCTCTTTCCACACCCACCCCGGCAGCCCTGAGCTTTACATCCCACCCTCTTCCCACACCCACCCCGGCAGCCCTGAGCTTTACAGCTCACGTTTCACGCTGGCTGTTAATTGGCTGGCCAGCGTGAAGTCATGGTCTGAGGCCCGTTTCCCAACTGCTTCCGAGCCCACCAAGGGAAAAACTCAGGCCACCGTGTTTAATTCTGGGCACTGAGACACATGGGGAATATTCAGTGCTGGAGGGAGTAGGGAGAAGATCCACGGGCCTGATCCCGAGCATTGAATGTCTGTTAGAACCAGAATAAGCTCTCCCTTTCCACAAGCAACACAACTCCAGCCCCTCCTCAAATTACAAGCAATTACCTTTAAATGTCCTCTCCACCCCTGAACCTGGCTATATACACTGTGCTGTAAGTTTTAGTAGCAGCACTACATGGAGAACCCATCTAAAATGTACACCAGACATCAAAAGTTTCTACATATAAAATGCCAGCTATTGTTCCATTTCATTCCATGTCTTGTGATGTAGCAGCCTTCACCATTCCTGAGGTTTTCACACATTCCAAGATGGGAATCCTTCTACTTCTACAGATGTAACTCAAGTTTAGCCCTGCTGATGAAAAGTGCTCTCTCTCTCTAGAAGCTCAAAGGAGCTAATCTGCTGGTGGGTGACATGCAAACGTACAATTTAGGAGCAGGAGTGGGCCGCTCTGCCCCACAAACCTACTCCACCATTCAGTAAGATCATGGTTAATCCGATTGTAACCTCAATTCCACATTCCCACCTACACCCAATAACCCTCTGCCCCCTTGTTTATCAAGAATCTATCTAGTTTTGCCTTAAATACATTCAAAGACTCTTGGCGGAATCATCCGTGCCCGCTGGCGACGAGAAGGCCAAAAATCAGTTTCACGACATCGTGAAGCCAGTTTGCGATTGTCCGCTCAGCCTGTCGATGGTGGACCGCGTTCCCCACCATCGGGCCTCGGGAGCCTCATTGTAATACATCAGCATATCATTATAAGGCCAGCCCGTTGGAATCATTCCCCACCCCCCACCCCACTGGATCATCCACCCATGTCGGCGGGAAAACTCGCCGGCCCAGAACACGTCTTGACCAGTGTGACGTGCAGAAGTCGGGACTGACCGTCAGGTCCTTGCTCACATCGTGGACATCCGAGGAGCAGAAGATGCTGGAGCCCAACAGCAACAGCACACTGGAGGAACATCCATGGCATGCTGGGTGGATTCTCATGGACATGGCTCTGCTGCGAAGCAGCTCATGGAGGTTGGAAAGTCCCTGTTGATGCTCACAACGGATGATGGTCGAGGGGGTGGGAGAGGAAGGGCTAAAATCGACTGGGAGAGGTGTTGGGGGGGTGAGGCTGGGAGCGGTGGAATGAAGGTGTCAGGCGATTGAGGTTGGAGGGGGGGAATGAAGGTGTCAGGAGAGTGAGGTTAGGGTTTCCCTTCTATTGATGTATACAGATACATGTTCATCCCCTTAAAGGCACATTACCAATGGCCAAGCCTTACTCCAGCTTCATGACACTCTTTACTACTGTGACCACTCCAGAAGAAGGTGTATCCAGCTCCAGCTTCTGTAATTTACCCTTCATCAGTTAGAAGTGTTTAGCTTATGCTGCTATGTGGATGTTGTATCTGGCAAGCTCTCTTCCAACCAGGGCTGTTCATCTCTCTGGCCTGTCTGCTCTGGCATCATCTGTGAGTGTTCACACGTCCCCTATGCTGATGTTAGGTGGCGTTACCTTTATCTTCTTAACAGCTGTTGTTCACTCACTCTAGTAGGATCCTGGTCATTCAAGGTAAACTGGCTAGGGTAGGTGAAGCAGACGCTGTTTAGGGAACCTTTTCCAATGAGGTACTTTTGAACTGGGTCACTGCTGTAATGTAGGAAATGTGGCAGTCAATTTATGTACAGCAAGCTCCCACAAACAGCAAAGTGATAATGAGTTGCATTAGAGCTGAAAGCAGGCCAGTGAAGACCTGGTAGTGGGCCACACTGCCACAGGAGGAGGCAGGGCAGTGATGATGGCGAGGTAGAATGTGTAGCACGGCTGAGCCTGGTGTTTGATTTCACCGATGGTACGATCAGTACTTTGATCAGGAACTGAGGGGCTTGTGGTTGAATGAAAGCATTAGTGATGGAGCTGAAGGGTTTTGACTGTGGAGGGTCACCTCACACAACTCTCTAGCCGGTACTAATAGCCTTTTTGTTATGCTAACAAAAGCCTTTAATCATGGCCACTGTCCCAGTAGTGTCTATTCTATCGTTCTGCTTGTTTTGTATTCATGACATGTGGTTTGTTTTGTTGAGATCCAGTGGATTTGCTCCTTGAACTCTGAGGAGCTAGCATAGAAGGTTCTGCTGGCTATGGCGTGCAGCTAATGCATTCATTATACTTGATTTACAAGGGGAGTTTCTTTCATGTTTGGGTGTTATCATGAGTAACCCTTCTTCTGAGAGAGAAAAAAATGTGCCTGCTCCTACTAAAGAGATAGTTAGAGGATGTGTGGGGGTCGATTACAGGCTAGAAACAGGGTCTACGCATGGAGACAGAGGTACTAAATGAGTACTTTCTGTTACCAAGGAAGAAAATGCTGCCAAAGTCACAATGAAAGAGGAGGTAGTTGAGACACTGGATGGGCTAAAAATTAATAAAGAGCAGGTATTCGAAAGGCTGGATGTACTTAATGTTAATAAGTCACCAGAACCGGATGATACACATCCCAAATTACTGAAGGAAGTAAGAGAGGAAATTATACATGTATAGGTCATAATCTTTCAATTTTCCTTAGATACAGGATGCAAATATTAGTCTTGTTCAGAAAAGTGTGTAAGGATAAGCCCAGCAATGGCAGTCCAATCAGTTTAACCTCTGGTGGGAAAGCTTTTAGAAATAATAATCCAGGACAAAGTTAACAGTCACTTGGACCATGTGTGGACTAATTAAAAAGAGCCCCTGTGTTTGTTAAAGGTAAATGGTGTTCAACTAACTCATTTATATTTTTTGATGAGGTAAGAGAGACGGTTGATGAGAGTACCACGGTTGATGCGGTGTACAAAAGGTATTTGATAAAGTGCCACATAATAGGCTTGCAGTGGTGAATGGTGGTTTTTCAGACAGGAAGAAGGTATATCGAGGAGATCCCTAGGTGTTGATATTGATATTAGTGTTTTACTTGATCTGTTCTCCTTCTTAGGCAGTTCCTCGGGATTGAGGGTGACTTGCTTCAACTCCAGTTCGATATGTTCTGAGATGGCTGATAAGTCCAATGCGCAAGCTGCAGACTCTGCTACATGTCAGGCAGATGGTTCTGGAAGGGTTGGGTAGATGGGTTCTTTGGAGGTTTGTGCACTCCCCTCTGATGCCTCAACTTTGCCTCTGCAATATTCCCAACAATGTTCTCTTTTTTTGTGGTGCCTTCCTGAATGAATCTTCTCCATTTTATTTGGTCACAGGCCAGGGATTCCCATGAGCCAGTGGGGATGTTTGACCTCTTCAGGGATGGTTTGAGGACATCCCTTAAGCATTTCCACTATGGTGGGAGTCTCCTGCCGGGACCGAGTTCTGCTGGGTCTGCTGAGTAAAGCAGTTGTTTCGAGAGTCTGGTGTCAGGCAAAGGAACAACGTGTCCCACCCAGCAGAGCTGATTTTGAGTGATTAGCGCCTCAATGCTGGGTGAGTTGGCTTTGGAAAGGATGCTGCTGTTGGTCCGCCTTCCTTGCCGCTAGATTTGGAGGATCTATATTGACCTAAATTTGAATGTTTGGGGCACAATTTCAAAATTTGCAGATGACATAAAACTTAGAGGTATTGGCCCAGGTCTTCCCAGACCAGACACACCCCCAAGATGCACTTCAGGACCCCACAGAAGTCCCGGCACAATGACTCCATGGGGTTCGCTCAGAAAGATTGAACTTCAGATGCGTAAATCCCCTGCTCTCTGGGGCCCTTCAAAAAGTCTCCATTATGAGTTAAAATCAGAGACTTTGAACAGTTCCAATTTACTTACCTGCACAGTTAGACAGAAAGTTCCTAGTCTAACTCCTGGGTAACTATACAACTGACACCCCAGACTCCACTGCCCACCCCCGCCCCCCGATTACCCCCTGACCCAACCTGACTAGCCCCACCACCCAACCTTTCCCTTCTTAACCTCCCCCAACTCTCCCCAGACCTGACCTGAGCAGCCCCAAACAAATAACTACCCCCAACTACTCCCCCAACCTGACCTGACCAGCCCATGTCCTGACAACCCTTCCTGACCCAACCTGACTACCCCCAGACTCACCTGCCCTACCCACTTCAGTCACCTACTGCCCTACCCATCTATCACCCTACCCATCTGCCACTCTACCCACCCACCATCCTACCCAGCTGCCACCCTACCCACTGCCACCCTACTCACTTACCAACCTACCTCACCCACCTGTCCAGTTACACACATACACACTCACATTCACTCATCCATTCACTCCTACACTCATTCACCAGGTAGGGGGTGGTGGGTGAGTGTTAGTTGGCACAAATCATTGAAGGTGGCAGGACTGGTTGAAACAACAGTTAAAAGTGCATTTGGGATCTTGGGTAAATAGAGCCATAGGGTACAAAAACAAGAAGATTATGATGAACTTTTAGAAAACACTGCTTCAGCCTCAGCAGGAGTATTGAGTGGGATTTAATGTAATAGTATGGGGTTCAGCCCATTGGTGAGAAAACAGTTGGGAAACCCATACCACCTCTTCAAGGGGTGCCCAACACTACTCAAGTGCAATAAGGGAGCCTGAGCCACAAATTAAGTCCACAGTAGGACAGAAACCCTGCCCACAAGAGCTGCTGGCCAATCAGAGGAGAGCTGCTGCCAGTAATTCAGTGAGGCCTTCACCAAGGATCATCGCTGGATCCCTGCAGACAGGTGAGTGCATGCGGGGTCACAGGGAAAGAGTCACCAGAGAGGGGCGGTGGGGGGAGGGGGGTGCGGATGCAAAAGCAGGGGAATGGCTCTCAGCAGGCAATCCCCTTCCCAAAGCTGGGACACTCAGCTGAGCACTGCCTTTGGAAGGGGAATTCTCTGGGAGGCTGATGGGTTTGCTGGGTAGCCTTCAGGAGACAAGAGAGCCCTGAGTGAGTTTGGAAAAATCCCCTGAGCCGCCGCTAAATACCAATGGGCTCAAAGATAATGGCCTTTAAGTGGTTCAATTATGAGCCTAATTCACCAGCAAGCAGGTTCCCCATGTCAGCCCATTCCTGCCACTGACTAAATGGGGGTCAGTTTTCCTGCTGGCAGAATGGGCCACATGGATTCCCCACAATTATGCAGGCCCGCCTGCCACCTAACATGCTCCAATGGGCTCCATTAAATCCTAACCATTGTGTCCAATTCTGGGTGCCATACTTTAGAAAGGATGTGAAGACTTTAGAGAGGGTGAAGGAAAGAACGGTTCCAAGGTTGAGGAACTTGAGTTGCATAGGTAGATTGGAGAGGTTTGGACTGTTCTCCTTAAAGAAGAAAAGGTTCAGCGGAGATTTGATTGAGGTGTGCAAAATCATGAGGGTCTAGACTGGGTAGATAGGGAGAACCTGTTTCCATTGGTGGCAGGAATGTGCTGCCTGAGAGTGTGGGGGAGACAGATTCAATCTTGGCTTTCAAGAGGGAATTGGATAAGCACCTGAAGCAAAAAGATTTACAGGGTTTCGGGGAAAGGGCAGGGGAGTGGGATCAGCTGAGTTGCTCTTGCAGAGAGCAAGCATAGACACAATGGGCCAAATGGCCTCCTGCTGCGTTGTAACCATTCTATGATCCTATTATGAGGAAGGAGCTTTTGAATTGGGACGCAACTTGTCTTGACGACTGAATCGGTAATTTTGCTGCCGACATTGACACTGAGACACACAGGCAATACTGAGCTTGCTGATGTCTGCCGTGGTAGAAGCAGGAGCCATTACAATTGGCCTCAGGGCCCCTGCTTAGGGTTGAGGAACTAAAAGCGACCCCGGTACCACCTCCTGATCACAACCCAACAACACTGCTGAATGTGCCTTGTGTGGATGGTGAGTTAGGGCAGGATAATTCAGGGGAGATAGTGGCGTTGTGGTAATATCACAGGACTAGTACTCCAGAGGCCCAGGCGAATGACCTGGGGATATGGGTTCAAATGCAAATTATTAACTCAATTAATAAATCTGGAATTGAAAACTAGTTTCAGTAATGGTAACCTTTAATTGATTGTTGTAAAAACTCATCTGGTTCACAAATGCCTTTTAGGGGAGGAAATCTGCTGTCCTTACCTGGTCTGGGCTACATGTGACTCCAGACCCACAGCAATGTGATTGACTCTTAACTGCCCTCTGAAATGGCCAAGATCCATCAAGAAGATGGTTCATCACTACCTCCTCAAGGGCAATTAGGGATGGGCAACAAATGCTGCCGTTGTCAGTGATGCCCACACCCAACAAAGAATAAAGGAAAAAAGACTACTTGTGATGCTCTGTGCCCCAAGTCAGACCCCCTCTTTGCCTCTATTAACCCCTCTCCCCCACCCCGTGGTTCATTATCCTGCTTAGTGCACCTCAATTGTATGTAAAGTCAGGATGGTTAAGGAGTTGCAGGTACTAGAGGACAACCAGCATCTGTGGAACCAAACCCAATACCATCCAGAGACCAGACAGGATATATTTATCATATTTATCTTATCCGATTCATCCAGGCTAGAAGGCATCAACTCTCGCTGCAGTAGATCTCCTGAGATCCATAGGTATCTGCAGCCCTCTTCCATTAACCTTGGACAGTGAATCTGAGTTATTTGGCTGTGAAAGGCATCGGAACTCATCTTGACCTTTCCCACACCTAATCTCCACGCTCATCCATCAGATGCATTGAATTCCCTCAGCAAGGGGATCTGAACTCAACTGCAGCACCTCTGCTGAGCCCCCGGCCGAGATTATTATTTAACGAATGCAAATCCCCGGAGCCAAGCAGTCACCTCCTCATTTGCTGAATTTAAGGTGATTAGTCTGCCACTTAGCCAGGTAATGTGCAGCATTCCTTAGTAATATGCAACAATGTTTGTGTCTCTCCACAAGTGCTTGAGGGATTTGTACTGAGGCCCCAATGGTAGAGACTGGCTGCACAGGGACCCTGGCTTGTTCTGAACCTGTTTAGCAAGGAGCACCCTCACTGTGGTAGATCAAAACCTGCCATTCAGCAGGTGGGGTTTGTCACAAGCAGCTTATTAGTGACTTTCCGTGTTTCCCAGCCCTTGGTCCAAGGGATGCCTGCTGGTAGACCTTGCTCAGGGAGATTACTCCATATGGGGCACCTAGATGGAAGGTGGGCAGTAAGTCAATTGAATATATCATTGTGGAGTGGAAACTGAGGTGCATCACGCATGCTTTCAACCAGCTTGTGAGTTTTTGTCAGTCGGCAATGTGTGGAGGAGTGATGTTTGTGAGGACAGGAAGCTGGAGGCTGGTGTTGAACGTAGAGTTCCAGTCATGATGCACATTGTTGCATTCAATTGAGTGTAAAAGAGATGTGTGTGTGATAACCCGTGCCAGACAGGTGCCCTCTGCTGCGGAATATGATAGAGCAAGTACTGTGCTGAGGTTCGGAGCGTTATGTCAGAGGTGCCCCACGTAGATACAGCAAGTTTGGTGAATAAATTGTTTCTGGTTTTGACCTTTGCTGCTGTTTTCTTCAGATGTCCTTGAAAGGACAGAGTCCTATTTAGAGTCACTCCCAAGTATGTTGGGTTGGGGGTCTAGCTTTAGTCTCTGACCATCCATGTAAATAGACGATCCTTTTTTGGCACTGGCATTATTGAGGCGGAATGCACTGGATATAGTTTTAGAGGAATTCAGTGTAAGTCACCATGTGCTGCAGTAGTCCGTCAACTTTGTAACGTATTTGTTAAGGATCTGGTCCAGGATGCAGAAGGATGGGGCTCGGGTGGCACAACAAGATGAACTTACGGGGTATGGTTGTTGGCAGGTCATTTGTTGAACAGCTTTGGGGCTGGCACTAGGCCCTGTGGTAGCTCATTGGCCAATCTTCTCCACACACTTCTCCCTTGTCTGAGGTGGACTCTAGATCATCTGATGTGAAGGGGTGTTTCAACAACTGTCCTGACGCAGGTCGGCAGCACTCTGGGCAGCTTTAGGAGCAGACCAGCATGCCACACTGTATAATAGGCAACAGTGAGCTCCAGCAGCACCACACCATCTTCAAGTTCTTTTGGAAACTATTTTCGATGTAGGTGGTGAGTGCCAGGACCTGGGCACATGTTCTGTGCCCCTTACGGAAACCGGCTTGGCCGACTTTAAGGATGGTCTTTACTCCTGGAGATATGCATTGCAGGACAAGATGCTCAAAGATCTTAAAGCACACAGAAAGTAGCAAAATCAGCCAAAGGCTGGCCACCAGTGTGGGATCTTTTCCAGGTTTTGGTATGGCAATGATTTTTGCCACACGCCATACCTTCAGGAGTGAATTTGAGCTGACGATTCTTGAGTAGAACTGAGTCAGCCAGGTACGAGCGCGGGTTTGAGCTGTTTCAGGAATTCTGGTGCAATGTTGTCATATCCCGCTGCTTTGCCACATTTCGGGTTCTTTAATGCCATCTCCAGTTCTGTGATCTTGACGGCATCAGGACTGCCGTGTTCCACATTTTGCTGGCATTGTTTATTCAGTTCGTTACAGATGATGCATTTTGTTTTCTTATCCAATGGCGTCCTTGCTACGTTGAGCAGATGGCGAGAAACTCACTTTGGGGCGACTGATGGCTGATTAATGCAAGTGATTTTTGGGCTGCTCCAGTACTTCCAGCTGGAATGAGTGAAATTGAGCCCTGCTGTCATTTCCTCCTATCTGGCATAGTGAGGAGCACTGAGAGACACCATGAGGTGGCCCTGCTGTGTCAGGGTCACCAGATGATTCATATCCCCTGAGGAGCGCTGCTCTCTCTGTATCAAGGCATAGGATGTAGATGAGTCGTTAGCCACAAGGGATGGCTATGCAAGCGGCTTTGTGAATGGCACCACAAAAGTGCTTATATATATCTTCCACAGTTTTGTTATGGATAGGTATAGGTACAATGATGTGGTCCAAGGTCTTACTGTATTTTTGACAATCAGCTTTACGGAAGTTCCATCACATCTTCCTTGCGCTGTTGATGTCTGGAAGGCAAAGGCCAATATGGATGAGCGGTGACCTCTGTTGACTATGTGGGAAATGATCCAGGACTAGGCACTGTGCTGGTTGAGGGAGACGATCAAGGGAAGCCAGCACAGGTCAGGTGAGGATTTCTGGGCCCATCTAGCTGAATCTTTTTTTAAATTCATTCATGGGAACGTTTCCTGCTGCTTGGGGTTGTGTATCAATGTGAGGTCATTTCTGGAGGCCCACTCTAGGAGCTGTTCATCATCACCCCAGTCAGTGTGGCGGCTGGTGAAGTCTCCCACATAGGGGGCTGGGTGAGGCAGTGTTGGTGGAACTTGCTGTTCCCAACTGGCACTTGGAGGCTCAAACACGTTTGTGGGATGGAAACTGCCAACCCGAATTGTGTCACAGAATGTAGCTGATGACAGGGCGGCTGTGTCAGCAATGCCAGATCAGACATAGGTGGCATGGGCGTGTTTCGCATGAGGACCGTAGCGCAGTAGGTCAAAGCTTTGGATGGAAAAGCGACCTGCTTCTTCAGTTCCAACATGGGTGTCTTGTGGGCAAATGATGTCGATGGAGTGTTGGATGACAAGGCAACCAACGAGGTTTCGCTTGGCAGCCAATAGGCCCTCAACATTGCTTTGTAAGATTCAGAGAGCATGGCCTGTAGCTGTAATGCCAGAGGGCTGCTCAGTGTTGAGGCTGCTGGTTCTGGGGTGACTGGCATTCTGCACAGAGGCTCTTTCAGAGTCCTTTAACTTTCTCTTGGAGTTCAGTCCGCTGGTAGGATCATTAGCTTCCCCAGGGGCACCTGGTTACTGATGGCAGATTGTGATGGGAACACTGATCCATTGTAGAAAAGGCTGAGATGAGCCTTTTCAACAGAATCCAGGTTTTGAACCTGGCTTGAGGTCTTTGCATTGGATGGCCCACTGTCATTCTGAATGATGCCTTTGTTCACGAGACCACAGGGGAAAGCCAGCAAAACTCTTTGCATGCTGCAGCAATCTCTGTCTCAGGTTTGTGCTGAGCTCACTGTCCCCGGACCATGAAGCAGCCGCACTGTCCTAGCAACTGCTACAACAACAACTTACATTTACAGAGCACCTAAAATGTCCTGAGGTGCTTCACAGAGGCAGGATCAGACAAAAATTGGCATTGAATCAAAGAAGATTTTAGGAGAGTTTTTTTTACGTTCGTTCACAGGGTATGGGCGTTGCTGAGGGCAGCATTTATTGCCCATCCTTAATTGCCCTTGTTCAGAGGGCATTTAAGAGTCAACCACATCAGCCAAAAGCCTGGTAAAAAAGATGGATTGAAATCATAAGCAGCAGATGTAGGTGGAGAGACAGAGGGGTACAGGGAGGGCACACTGCAATGGTGGGGCGGAGGGAAGCCTGTATAAGAGGCTACGGTCAGAGAATGGAGAGTTTGTGGCGTTGAGCGGGGGGGGGTAGAGGGAGGAAGGTTTATGTGGCCGAGGTTACAGTGATAGATAGGCAAGGACATGGAGGGGTTTGAACACGAGGATGAGAATTTGAAGTAAGACTCCCAACTCCTTCAACCCACAAGCACAGATCTCCAGTTTCAAGAAGCAGGTTGACAATTCATTTCCAATACCACGAGCTTCATTTGTGGGAGGCAGTACTACTCCTGCATGTCAGTGCTTAGAAGTTATGCAGTGACCTTGGTTTCTGAGTGCTACATCAATCCCTCATTGTGTATCCATTAGAATTCATCCCGGCCCCAACCATCTGTTTGGGCTGGTGAAGGTTCATTTCTTGACTGGTGTAGATAACTGATTGGGGTCAGTCGGGTTGAGTTGGCTGTTTATATTCAGACGCAGTTGGAAATGAAGAACAATAGGGAGTTGACCTGTAGCTTACAAGGAATGTAGAGATATATAAATACCGCTGGCATCCAAATGCAATGGACTGGAAAGTGCAGAGTGATTCAGTATGTTGTGTGTTACATTGAGAGCAGGGCACACACCAGGAGACAACAGTGCGAATCCATTCAGGAACTCTGTCACTGTAATAAATAGCAGCAGAACACTGATTCTTCTGATGTGTGTGTGTGCGTTTGTGTGTGCGCGCGTGTGTGTGTGTGCGTGCGTGTATGTGTGTGCGCATGTGTGTGTGTCACAGTGAGTTGCAGGTAATAGAGTTTTGTGCCATATAATGCAGAGTGTGCTATCAGTCCCAGAGATTCATCTAGGCCTTGTATTCATTATGATCCTCCACTTCTTCAGGCTTGATTTGCTGCTGTTTTATTTCGAGTTGTTCAATGAAATAGTGGCAGTTAAAATGAGGCCAGAAGTTAGTGCGGTTTTTAAGGAAGTGCGTGTTAGAAGTCCATTAAAATATTGGGCTGAGTTTCCCCAGCGTCTCAGAGATGGGTGTGGGGGCCCGAAAGCTGTGGGAAAGCCCGTCTTCTGGCTCCCCGGATACTGTCCCTTCCTTGGGCCGACTTTCCCAGGAAGGGATTCGTCAGCCTGCTCCAGCCTGAGGAAGGCAGGCAATGAAGCCAATTAAAGTCCCAACTGGGGGCCATTATGGCCCAGCACTGCCACTTTCCCCAGTGTGTCAGGAGCCTGGCAATGCTGTGGAGGTGCCCCCTCACCTGGAGGTCGCAGGTTCGCAGGTCATAGGTGACTGAACTAATTGGCAGCATCTTTCTCGCCAGTGAAGTGGTGGACCTTCGTGAGCGGCTCCATGTTGAAGTGTCCACTAGATCTCCCTCTTCTCAAGCAGCACTCACCCCTACTCGTGAGGCTGCGGTCCGGACACTGCTGTGGGCCCTCCTGTTGAAGCTTCCATTTTCCTGGTGTGCCCACCATCCTTAATTGGATGGCGAACATGCAGTTGGACAATTAGGAGATGGCCTCATGTAAAATTTCTCCAGTGGGTGCACAGCATGACAATGAATAGAATCACCACCAGCTGGATTGGGGTGACATTTGCAAGTTAAGGTGGCCCTCAGTGGTTCACATGCCATTCTTGCCCCCAATCAACAAATTACATTGGGCCTTTAACATAGTTAAATGTCGTATGGCACTTTTCAAGAGATGAAGAAAATCCGACACTATACCAAAGAAGCAGAAACCAGGTAGGTTTTAAGGACCGTCTTAAAGGAGGAGAGCGAGGTCGAGGGGCAAAGAGGGCTTGGGTGGGAATTCCTGAGCTTAAAGCCCAGAGAGCAAAGGCAAGGCTGTCATTCCTGGGAGGAAGGATGCGCAAGAGGCCAAAATTGGAAGAACACTGAGGGCTGGAGGAGATTAAAGATAGGATGGGGTGGATTTGAACACAGGGATGAGAATTTTAAACTTCAGTCCACTTCATACCAGCCTCAATTCCATCACTACACCACCTTTTCTTCTCTGAGCAATCCACTCAACCCCTTTATTACCACCTCTCCCTTAACCCTCCATCCATTCTCCACATTCGCTTCCCCAAGGGTTGGTGCCAAGAGGCGAGTGGTCCCTCAACCAGTTTCCCTCTGCCTACCCACTCTTAACCAACTCTCCAATTCTTTTCCTCAGAGGCTCTGTGTGCTTTCAAAACTCAAATTTGAGGTATAAATTAGAATGCGAGGATAAAGCTTGTCTGCCTTTCTATTTGTGTCTTAACGTTTCTCTCTTTAACCGCCTGACTAATAGGCATACAAATGACCTTCCGTCAAATAAACAGTTAGACAAATGTCTGGCTTTAACATTCATCTGGTGGCATTTTTCCGTGAAAAATTAAGTAACAATTTTGTTTAAAGATCCTTATTTTGGACATTGGAAATTTCAATTAGAGAAGAAAGAAATGACATTTGTAAAAAAAAAAAAGTTCTGGAAGCATTTTGATCTATTTTCAAGGACCCAGGAGCCAGATTCTGCAATCTCAGACTAATATTCCCTCACTATAACACAGAGGCTATTGGGTGTCACACAGTGTGATTCCTTAACCTGGAAAAGCCTATAGTGCCTCCTACAAGACCAACAGGTATTGCAGCTATGTACGAAGAGTTTTCACTACTGCCCACACCCAACACCCTGAATTTGATATCTAATAGATTTTTGTATTTATGCACCACGGCTCAGCTTTCCCACCTTCCTTTGAATTAACTAGGGGGGCGGTTACACTGAGCCTATCACATCAGCTCAGACTGCTCATAGACTGATTACTAGTGATTGCTATGAATTTTAGAAGCATCTCTTCAATTGACAACCTGTGAGCTTGAGTTACAATACCATCAAATTTGTGAACAAATCTATGAAGGTTTATCATCATTTTAATTAAAGGTGTTTGTGTTGTGCAGCTTTCTGGCCCATTGATCAAAAATATCTTATTCAGCAGGAGGGCAGAAATGAAGCTTCTGTTTATCAAAATCTCGTGGACAGGATTGCTCTTCAGCTGAAGGACTAGTGTTCTAATTCCAGACCTTGTTCTCCAGAATCTTTACACTGCTTTCTGATAGGTTTTGTGTTGAGATTACTCCTGAACAGGCTAATTTCTGCATTAGAATATGCCCTGCAAGGCCCTTCTTTTAACCTGCATCTCTTTCCTCCGAGCAATAGGTAGTGCTAATGTGCGTCACATTCCCTGATGTAAGGACAAGGAAAGTCAGACAGCCCATTGAAGTTCACCTGTCCAGTATATGAATTCTCCAAAAAGGGGACTGAGTTTTATTTTGAATGATTTCCAGGTTTCCCTTTATTATATTACTGAGAAGATTATTCCAACATTTTTTACTGTTTGAGGGAGGAAGTGTTTCTGATACCAATTCTAAATTTGCCTTTCACTAATTTCAGGTTTGCTGCCTTGTCTTAATAATCCGGGTATATTTTATGTCGATTATTCTTTCTTCATAGTTCACCCACTTCAGTTTTCCAGTGAGCCTTTTTGTTCTTATTTGTACTCTTTCTAATGCAACTGTATCTGGATTCTGTTATGACTGAAACATAGTGCAGTAAGTGTATCCTGACAACGTATTGTAAAACCTTAGCACCACACCCTTGCATTTGTTTCCTACCATTCTGGTTATGAGTATCGCCACGTTGTAAAATGATAGAAATTATAACACAGAAAGGGGTCATTCAGCCCATCAAGCTGTAACGTTCCTAGCTTTTCAATTGCTGTTACCCACTCCAATACCATTTCCTTCATTTTCCCAATATCCTTTTAGTTCTTTTTCAAAAAACTCATGCAAATCTTTCGCAAATGGCTTTTAGTCTGCCTCAATTCTGGTAAAACCTCCATGTCCTAGTAATCCCCCATGTGGGGCGAAAAGCTTGATTGCCTCTCAACCTTCTCTATTCCAGTAAAAAAAAGTAATTCCCATGATTCCAAAAGTATATCCATCCTCCAGGGGAGTGTCCAAAACTTCATGCTTTACTCAAGCCAGGGTTACATACAAATATAATGTCACACTCTCACTTTTATCTCTAATGGCCCTTTATATAACACTCAGAATACCATTAGTCTTGTACCTGTACTCCTATTTATAAAGATATGTGTTTTTTAATTCTTTCATGGGATTTGGACATCACTGGCAAGGCCAGCATTTGTTTCCCATCCCTAATTGCCCTTGAACTGAGTGGCTTGCAGGGTTATTTCAGAGGGCAGTTAAGAGTCAAACAACATTGCTGTGGGTCTGGAGTCACATGTAGACCAGATCAGGTAAGGATGACAGATTTCTTTCCCTAAAGGACATTAGTGAACCAGATGGGTTTTTACAACAATCATTTTAGGATAACAATTACTGAGATTAGCTTTTTTTAATTATATGTTGCTTTTATTAACTGAATTTAAATTGCACTAACCACAATGGGATTTGCACCTATGTCCCCAGAAGCAGGGTTTTGGATTACTAGTCCAATGATATTACCACTGTGCTACCATGTCCCTGTAGCTCTGCTGTTCCTTCACTCTGTTAAGAGTCTTGCTATTTTGGGATTGCCCCCAATGCATCTTCAACTAAGCTCTGGAATTCCTTCCCTAAACCTCTCAATTTCTCTGCCTCTCTCTCTCTTTCCTTCTTTATTTCACTGCTTAAAATCTACATCTCAATCTTCTTCTTCCTTGCCCTAATATTTCTTCCTACAACTCAGTTGTACACAACCTTGGGAAGCTTAACTACGTTAAAAGCGTTATATTAGTTGAAATTATTCTTGTTGTTTAGTACAAGTGATCCAAGTATAACCATATTTTACTATTGCAGAAACTTTGATTCTATTGCCTGCTAACATGTACTTCCCTTCCTAGAATTTTGTGTGCGTAGTGCATTTTCTCGGTCCGACCCCAATGGCTCAGGACACCACACAAGTAGGTGTAAAGCCCCCAACAATGGACACCCACATGATGAATGCTGGTGGGTCCTCTCCTCAATGAATCCAACAATCTTCCTTGCCCAGGATGCAGCCTTTCTTTGGAAAGTGGGCTCTGGAGTTCAGGATTTCTGTCCAGGATAGAAAAATGCGATTTCATTCTCTGTCTGGCCAGTTGGTTCCTGCATCGCACATGCCATCTGCTTTCTCCTCCTTGTTGCAGTCTCTAAACTGTCCACAAACTCCTTTTCTAAAGCTCCCTGGGGAGTGGAATGCTACCTGTTCTGCTGCTGTGTGCCAGTGATGGAATATCCTGTGAACTGCGTGGTTGCTTCTGGTCACTGGCCTCTCTGTCTCAGCTTCTTCTGCCAAAACCTGCGGAAGGAGATGAGGTGTTCCACACATTTTCTCATCACCTCTTGGTGCCATGTAAGGTTTACCCACAGTACTGGCATGGACCTGTCATTCAATGTCTGCTCCAGTAGGGGTCAGTGCCTGATTGAGCAATTTGGAGACCAAGGGAAGGATAAACTCAGTGCTGACTCTGAACTGCAGCCAGAGCGCTAACTTAAACCTTCTTTTCATGTTTAAGCTCCCCCCCACCCCTCCCTCAAGATCTCAACATCCCTAGCCTAGGAACTGCCTCCAGCCCTCTGCCCCAGCACACAGCCTCTGCTCTCTGACTGAACTCTAACACTTCTGCCTGCCACCCCTGCTCCACCAAGGTTCAGCTTTCAGTCCTCACACCCCCTACCCTCAGGAACCCTCCTCCTGACCATCTCTCTCCCCTTGTCTGAAAGCTGTGCTAGACTGCAGCCGCACCTTTAGTCACAATGACTTCTCTCCCACTTGCTGCTGGTGCCTCTAACCTCTCCTGTAACAACTGAGACCTTTTTCTTTATGTGAAAGGTGCTGCAGAGCAACATGTTCTGTATTTGATAGAAGCGTATTTAAGCTCTATTAACCAACACTTGCTCCTGGGCCACTAGACAACAACACTAGTAACTGAACCACAGTTAAAGTCACTGAACTATGCTCATTGTTGCCATGTAAATGTTCTTACCTTTTGCGACACAGGTAACTATCAAAGGGGCCTTGTAGAAAGTCTGTATGAGAAATTTTCTGTGTGGGAGGACAGTTCTTGGAGAGTGTTTTGCCAGAATGCACGTTCTAGTCTGCTGGAGTAACCACGCTCCACCTTTGTTCTCTGACCTTTCGTTAATTTCACCAGTACCAGTCTAATCGATCAGTATCAGGTCAGGCTGCCCGCCCATAGCTGCCCATGCAGCCTTTTCAAGCCTTCCACATACATCTCTGTCACACACAGAGTGTCTAGGCCCCCACCTCTAGGATTCGAACCTCAACTCTCCCCCTTTAATAGCCTTATTAAACCCACTTCTTTGACCAAATTTACAGTGGTCCATCTCTAAACTTTCTCCTGTCTGGTGTCAGATTTCATCTGATTACATTCTTGTGAAGCGGCTTGAGATGTTTTTCAGCGTTAAAGGTGCTATATAAATGCATGTTGTTGTTAAGCACAAGTTTCCTTGAGCTAGTCCTAGAGGTTTCCACTCTGAATTAACCCTAATGTCATGGCTTTTCCCCACTCCCCAGCTCTCTGCACTCCCTAAAGATCTTCCTGAGCAACTTTATTTATGCAAAACAGAGGAACATAGTTTGGCATTTGCTCTTCTGCTCTGCCCTGGCACTTGGTACCAGGTTCTTCAGCTGCCCTCTTACCTAGGGCAAATGGGAGTCTTCACAGATGTTGGTGTGTTATTCAACCAAGTCTGCTCCTGTCCACATAAATTTACTGCAATAGGAATGCCAGCCACTCTCCCCTCCCACACCCATGGGCACCAATGCTATATTGGAGTGCC
Organism: Cetorhinus maximus; assembly: GCF_964194155.1. NCBI lineage: Eukaryota > Metazoa > Chordata > Chondrichthyes > Lamniformes > Cetorhinidae > Cetorhinus > Cetorhinus maximus. The sequence goes on from NC_135884.1 coordinate 87,321,012, forward strand.
TCACCATGATCTAACACAGCAATGTATTTGGAACATATCCTGCTCTATATGGATAAAGTCACTCAACAATCAGCACCAATGATCCTATCCCCATGTATTTTAAAGAATGAAAGAAAAACTTGCTTTATATAGCACCTTTCACAGCCTCAGGATGTCTTTAAGCTTTTCACAGCCAACTAAGTTATTTTGAAGTGCAGTCAATGTTGTACTGTAGGAAACATGACAGCCAATTTATGCACAGCAAGTTCCTAAAAACATATCATCTCTTTTAGTGATGTTGTTTGAGGGATAAATATTGACCAAGACAGGAAGAACTCCAGCTTGCTCCGCCATTCAATAAGATCATGGTTGATCTGATTGTGGCCTCAACTCCACTTTGCCACCTGTCCCCCATAACTCTTGACTCCCCAATTGTTCAAGAGTCTGTCTCTCTCAGCCTTGAATATACTCAATGACCCAGCCTCCACAGTTCACTGAGATAGAGAATTCCAAAGATCAACAACCCTCTTACAGAAGAAAACCCATTTCACCTCTGTCTTTGGGCAACCCCTTTTTCTGAAACTATGACCCCTAGTTCATTCCCCGTGAGGGGAAAGATCCTCTCAGCGTTCACCCTGTCAGGCACACCCCTCAGAATTTTATATGTTTCAAGATCATCTCTTTACATAGCACCAGGGACCTTTCACATCCACCCAAGAAGGAAATGGGGCCTTGGCTTAGAGTCTCATCTGAAAGACAGCACCTCCCAACAATGCAGCATTCCCTCAGTAATGCACTAGAGAGCCAGCCTGGTTTATGTCTCTGGAGTGGGACTAGAATCCACAAATTTTTGATACAGAGGTAAGAGTGCTACCAACCAAGCCATGGCTAACACTTAGGAGATATTTCTGCCCTGCATGTAGTTAAACAATCAGGGGACTCAAAACTTTTGGGGACCCTACGCCTTACATTTTAGCTCAGTTCACAGATTGATTGGAACTTAGGGTTGTGCAGAGAGTGTTGTGTAAATGCAAACCAGTGAAAACAAAATCTCTCTCTTTTTCCCTCCACTGTAACTCTGCTGATTCCATGTGTATGTGTCTGTGTGTGTGTGTCTTTCTCTCTCTGTACGTTTGTGTGTTTGTGTGCATGTGGGTTTAAAGACAGCAGAGCTTCTCAGTGCTTTCTCATTGTAGGTCTTTATTGAACTGATCTAAGATAGCAGCTTACAGAGATTGCCTCATGGCAAAGGTCACCTGACTACAGCAAGCCAGATAGGACATGTAGTACTGTTGCATTTCAAAACCCAAACATCTCTTTTTCATAGTGAACAAAAGACATAAACATGCTTGTTTTCCTACCGAACAAAAGACAAATTTGCATGCACGATCATGTGTAACTGAATTACCCACTTTACCCACTATTCTCATGCATTAGCAACTGTTGGTTCGACTAGTCAGTTTCTGCACCTGCATTGCATACATATTTGTTAAATCATGCAGGTCTTTTGTGACGTGACAGATAATGTGTGCCAGGCAGACCAAATCCATAAGGGAAACTTGGCCATGCTATCACAATGGTTTTGAAATTTGTATTTATTACGAGAAGATGTGTCCAGTGAAGTCAGGAGCAGTGAGTCCACTAAGACCTTTAGAGATTTTAAAAATTAAATTAAAATACTTATTAACGAAAGAAAAGATTTCAAGTATGTACATAAGACTACAATTACTACTATAACAAATCCTAAAATTCATAATTAACCTGACTCCCAATTACACACCCCCTTTAAGGCAACAGTCCAACATAGATTTTAAAATTAAGAAAACAAGACAGCAAGTTACCACAGTACCTACTTGATAGGAGAATTCCAAAAGCTCATCTCATAACTTCCAAAACCCCTAATTTGGCTTCCAGTTGCACCCTCATTAAGGCAACTGTTTAAAAAAATGGATTTTAAACAGATCCAGGCAAGCTAACACAATACCCTTGACAGTAGAATTCAAAGTGGCTTTTCCCAGTTTTGGTTTCTATAGACAGCAGGCTTAATGCACAAATACTGGAGACTTTTCACACTTCTGGTAGATCTTACAATGCCTTCCCTGACACATGGCCTCATTCTCCTTTATACATGTTTCTCCCTTTTAATATAAATTACATTTTTCCCATATGTCTTTGGAACTTTAACTTTCTCATAATATAAATCTTTTCGTGGTGCTAATATTGTCAGTAACCTTTGGGAAAAATAAACACACTGCTTGGCCTAGCTTCTCTGGCTAGGTGTAAACATCCTACCATCTCTTTGAAATTCAAACTGCCCTAATTTAATACATTCCAGGACATCAGCCATGTTTAAGTATTTAGCATTTCAAACCTAGCTTCTATTGATGACTCAAAGCCTCCAGACCAGCTGTCTCCAATTCAATTAAATCCCCCACACACACAGAGAAGCTATTCAAGCACCACTATTAACCTACTTTTACAATAAATCACAATAATATTATGAGAATTATTATACGTTTGCGACAGGCTAGATGCTAAGATCCCATCCATGTTTATTCATTAGCATTTCAAGTACATTTCTACACCTAGGTTCTTTTGATGATTTCAAGCTTGCAATCTACCTGACTCCAAATGTAATTAAATCACACAGACAGAATCATCTACACTCCCACCCATAAACCTACTTTACAATAAACCAGAATAATATTATGAAAATTATTATACTTTTGTAACAGGTCTCTTAATAGTACGTATGCACGTTGTCATTGGCTGTTCATCTGAATGATGTTCCCTCTCCGGGGAGTGTCGTTCCCATGGCACTTGTTGCCATGGTAACTGTTGTTGTTCCATTGCAGTTGTTGGGGATTCATGGACCTCTGGGATTGATGGTAGCTCTGTACTCAGTACTGCTGGTGAGATCCCTTCTTCCTGACCAGCTGATGTTGTGAAAGAACAGTTCGCACTGTGAAGGAGCAGCTTCACTAGTTGTTCGGATTGCGCCTGTGGTTGCGCCAGTATATTTGGTCATTCACTCCCCCTCAACATACAATCGAGGTGACAATTTCTCTACGCGTGTCCCAAGTTTCCACGTGGGCTGACTCCTGTTGAGAGCGTTGAAGGTTTGCACCCTGACTGGCTCTCCAATAACAATGGTTTGGTCTTGTCAAAATGAAATTTGGCTTCCAGCCATTTCGCCTTGATTTTTTTTCAGTCGTGCTTGTTACTGCTTCTGATTTTAGCAGCTTTTTTGTTATTGGAAGAGTAGTTTGCGTGTGGCGTGACATTAGTCTTTGGACTGGGCTACTTTCCATGCCGTTAGTCAGTGTGTTTCTTCACTCAAGGATTGCCTTGTATACATCGGTGCTGGATTTGCTCGATTTCTTGATGATTCCTTTGGCGATTTTTACTGCTTTGCATTGAACTGGAGAAAGTACAGAGATGATGTATAGTGTTGAATTTCCCAATCCTTTGTGGAATGGCTGAATTCTTCATTCGTGAACTGAGGGCCATTGTCACTCATCACAATGTCTGGAATTCTGCAACAACTGAAGTGTGCTTTCAGACATTCTACTATTTCTCGTTGAAGTCAGCTGGTCTAACCCCAGGAGTCAGAATAGTAGTCTACAGTGACAAGATAATCAGTTCCTGCTTCATCCATAGTAGTCTGGGATTTCATGCATCATCAACAGCTCTAGATTGTTTGTACTCGTTACAAGCACTGCACTGTCCTATGTGGTCTTTAATTTCATTGCTCACATTTGGCCAGTAGAGCACTTCTCTTGCCTTTCTCAGACTGATTCAATTCCTTAATGGCTTGCATGGATGTGTTTCAGCATCTCTCCTCTCACCTCCTTCGGGATGATGCTTTACGAAATCCCACTTTTATTTCTACCTCCACTTTATCTGCTAACTCTCTCAGTTTAACGTTAGTCAAAGATTTCAAATAATCCATAGTTACATCTTCCACTCCCAGAAAAGTCGTAGCAACAGTCAGAGCCATTTTGAAATGCAACTACTTTAATATCGTTCAACCCAAAAAAAAACTCCTGAGCTCAGTACCCTCCATGTACTCGTATCTTTTAGATTCACAAATTCCAATCCAATCAAGGAATTTTGATCCCGGACGAGCCCCCAAATTTGTTACGACCGCTGATGTTAATGCTGAACAAGCCAGATATGAGATTGAAATCCATCTTGTCTGATCGTAATTCTTTTTATTGTAGAAACAAGGAGGGAAAGCTACTGAACATAAAAGCACAGGACTCCAGTGATAACTTTTAAAATTTGAAGAATTAAAATGTTTATTAAAAGAAAGAAAAGATAAAGCTAAAACACACACATGATGAAAGATACACCATTAGAAAAATCTTCCAAAATAATAATCCCCAAATGCTTTGTCAAAGGTACACAGTAAAACTATCTTTTTGGCAACAGCCCTTGTAGATTCTTAACCATAAACTCCAGGAAATACTACCCAAGCAGAGAAACTGCTTTCACTTTAAATAGAAGTGCAGTCCACGACTTCCCAGAACAACTCCACGCTGATGTGATTCTTCCAAAGGGAGATTCAAAAAAAACCAAAACAGCTGTTTCACAGGACAAAAAGTTTCCTGGCCCAAAACTGAGTTGCTTTCTTCAATTAAAAGGCTTTTACCGCTTTTCCAGCACACTCCACACACACACACACACACACACAGGAAGTGGCTTTCAATGGGACTTCCTCCCCTTCCCCCCACACCCCTCCTCCCATGGCTAATCTCTACAGCTGAAAACCTGTTTTCATAAATACACTTTCACCCCTTTCACCTTGGTTATCCATTGTCTTCAAATATCCTTTTGAAAACTCAAGATCCCAAATATTAAAACTTTTCATGTTCCTATTTTACCTCAATTTTTGGGCCAGTAAAATTTTAAATACCTGCACCAGATTGCTCAAGAATCTCCTGTGAAATGAAACTGTTCTTTAATACCTTTGGGACTCCTTTGAACTGCAACAGCTACACAACAATTCCAACAGTTATCTTCATATGCAAATTTCATATCTCCTCTGTTTTCTTGTACATTTAGACCCCCATAAGGCCTCATTACAAAATGCAAGAAATACATTTAGCCTTTCATCCCTTAGATTCCACAGATAATCTGACTCCAACAACTTTGATTAACCCTGGACACACACAGACACAGCTTTACCCTTACCTACACAGAATATATACATAAACACAGAAATATAAAAATATACCCATATCATTTTTTAAAATTCAGGTTCAGGAGATGTGGGTTTCGCTGGCTGGGCCAGCCTTTATTTCCCATCCCTAATTTCCCTTGAGAAGGTGGTGATGAGCTGCCTTCTTGAGCCGCTGCAGTCCATGTGGTGTAGGTGCATCCACAGTGCTGCTAGGAAGGAAGTTCCAGGATTTTGACCCAGCGACAGTGAAGGAACGACGATATATTTCCAAGTCAGGACAGTGAGTGACTTGAAGGGGAACTTCCAGATGGTGGTGTTCCCATGTGTCTGCTGCCCTTGTCCTTCTAGATGGTAGTGGTTGTGGGTTTTGAAGGTGCTGTCTAAGGAGCCTTGGTGAATTCCTGCAGTACATCTTGTAGATGGTACACACATCATCACATGCACCAGTGACTATCAGACACTTCTTGTTCACTTGATACTCTCCTTTTGTGGTCATCATTGTAACAGTGACAAATCATTTATCGTCTATAGACTTTATGGAACCAACCTGTTCTATTGCGTATGGTTCCTCATTAGACTCTTCTGCTGATATCTCTCCAGTGGCCATCGGTATAGGCTTGTTTTGCTTCTTTCTAGCCAAACACTTGTGTACGAAATGATTTGGCTTCTTGCAGTTAAAACACTGCTTTCCCCACACTGGGAAATCTTTCTTTTCCTTTGTATGATGTCCCCCACGGTACTTGCATCCTGCCCTTTATCTGCGATTGTTCTGCTCTTTTGGCCTCAAATGTCTCTCAACATAATGTATCTCCTAGTCTCCTCTGCTTTACATATGCTCTAACTGACATTTTACGAAATCCACATTTCTACACACATCTATCACTTTCCTGAGTGTAGGTTTGTCCTCTTGCAGTAGACTCTCTCTCACTGTGGGGTATTGTATGCCTAAGAGACTAGCTTTAATCAGATCATCTTTTAGATGCCCGAATTCACATGATTTGGCAAGCTGTGTCACTGCAGTCACACATTGTTCAATTGTTTCCTCTTCATCTTGAGCTCTAGTGTTGATTACATAGTGTTCATAAGCAACATTCACTCTGGGTTCAAAATGTGCGCTCAAGGCATTCAAAATCACAGTCGCCTGTCTCATTTGTTCATCAGATAGATTTAGGGTGCTATACAATTTGTGACAGTCCATCCCCAGCAGTGTTAGAAGTGTGGCTACTCTTATCGGTTCTGGCTTGTTAATTAACCCTGTTGCTAGCCCATAGTTTTGCCATTGCAAGTGGAAAAACTGCCAGTTCTGTCACATATCACCTTTCATTTCGACAAGAGCTGGGAGGGGGAAGTTTACAGTAGCCATGTTAACTAACTCAACATTTTACTTGCAGTCTCCGGTTTGTCTTTGTTTTTCCTCACTTTTTTTTTAGCAACTTTTAGCAGATTTGAACATTTCTATGTGCCTTTCTGAGCTATGGCTTCTCTGTTGCAGTTCCAGGGTCTAAAAACTGTCTTAAGTCCTACTTCTGACACCATGGGCAGAATTTTCTGCCTGTCGGGCGGGCGGGCCTGACCCAATCTCCGGCGAGTGGGGAGCCGATCCCCGCCAGCGAAGCGGGTCGCACCGCCGTTTTACGTGGGCGGGCCAATTAAGGCTCGCCCTGTGCAGGCGGGGGGAATTCCCTCAAAGCGATAGTGCGCTCTTTCACGCATGCGCACGAAAGAGCGCACATCTCCCTGAGGCTAAGTGCAGCCTCAGGGAGATCGCTTTCACTTTGAACAATATTAAAAACAGAAAAAAAAAATTCCCTAACATGTCCCCCTCACGTGACAATGTCACATGAGATGGGACATGTTCATAATTTACAGAATAATTTTATTAAAATTTTTGAAACCCTGCATGAAACCTCATCCCACCGCTGGATGAGGTTTCACGTTTTCTCTATTTGCCGCCGGGGCTCCTGGCCTGCCCGCCAACCTTAAGGTTGGATGGACAGGTCCTTTAATTGCTTAAATGATCCTGTCAATGACCTCAATTGGCCATTTACAGGTTGGCGGGCCAGCAGCTAATTTTGCTGCGCCCCCGCCTTCCTGAAAATTTAAATGGGGCGGGCCTCGCCCTCTGCTCGCTGACACCAAAATTCTGCCCCATGTTTCTTGTTTAAAGTGCTTTCTCATTGTGGAAGTCTTTATCAAACTGATCTAAGATGGCAGCTTACAGAGATTGCCTCATGCAAAGGTTACCTGAATATGGCAAGCCAGATTGGACATGTAGTACTGTTGCATTTCAAAACCCAAGCCATGTGTGTATGTCTGTGTGTGTCTGCGTGTATCTGTGTGTGTTTGTGTGTGTCTGTTTGTGTCTGTCTGCGTGTGTGCACATCTGTGTGTGTCTGTGTGTGTGTGTGGGGGGGTTTGCCTGTCTGTGTGTGTGCATGTGCACACGTTCTGTGTGAGTGTGTGCGCGCGTGTGTGTGTGTACCTGTGCGTGTGGGTCTGCCTGACTCTGTGTGTGCATGTGCACACATCTGTGTGTGTGTTTGTGTCTATTTGTGTGTGTGTGTGCGCGTGTCCGCATGTGTGTGTATCTGTCTGCCTGTCTCTGTGTATCTGTGTGTCTGTATGTATGTGTGTCTGTCTGTCTGCCTGTGTCTGCGTGTGTATGTCTGTGTCTGTGAGTTCCGTCCATTGTGTTGAAGCTCGGGCTCTATACCTCTCCTTTATTTACTGGTTTCTCTGCTGGGCACTGTGGAATGAAAGGAACTTTGTTCTATGTTCCAGTGAACACAATTGCTAAACAAAGAAAGGTGTTACTTGGCAGAACTGGCTAGCCATTAATCACGGTGGCTTGTTAAATAGTGCCAACTCTCTGTAAATACCGCTGAGGGAACAGGCACACTTCCAGCTGCCTGCTTGCTATTGGATTCTCACCCTTCCTGGGAGTCATTCCTCCCTGCTGGGGTTTTCATAATATATTCTGGCTTCTTGGCTTGTGCATTGAAGATGATGAAGCAGACACATTTTTCATTGCTATATAATGCAAATAGAAGCCTGATGCCAGCTTCCAGTTAAATCATAGAGATCATTGAAATTTACAGCATAAAAGGAGGCCATTCAACCCATCATGTACATGCCAGCCAATAAGTAACCATCCAGCCTGATCCCACTTTCCAGCTCTTGGTCCGTAGCTCTGTAGGTTTCAGTACTTCAAGTGCGTATCCAAGTACTTCTTAAATATTATGAGGGTTTCTGCCTGTACCACACTTTCAGTCAGTGAGTTCCACATCCCTACCACCCTCAGAGTGAAAAATACCTCCCCTTGAATTCCTTCCAAACCTCCTACCTCTTATTCTAAATCCATGTCCCTGGTTATGGACCCCTCAACCAAGGGGATCAGAGTCTTCCTATCTGCTCCAAACAGACCCCTCATACTTTTATACATTTCAGTTAGCTCTCCCCTCAGCCTCCCCTGTTCCATTTTCTGCTAAAAGGCAGCCACAATACTCCAGACTACAACTGAACAGGAGTCGGCCATTCAGCCCCTCGAGCCTGTTCCAATTAAGGTTCAAGGCTCAATGTTCATCTCTCCAACAGAATCACTAACATTATCTGGTCATTATCATACTGTATGTGGGATCTTGCTTGCTCAAGTTTCTTGCTGTGCTTACTGCATTACAATAGTGACTACATTCTGAAAGTACTTCATTCACATTGATACCCTTTGGGACACCCAAGGCTGTGAAGGATGCCATATAAATGCAAGATTGTTCTGTCTTTGATCTGTAACCTTAATTCCATTTTACCTGCCTTGGTTCCCTAACCCTTAATATCCTTACCTAATAAAAAATCTATTAATCCCAGTCTTGAAATTTTCAAGTGACCTCCCTACAGCTTTCCGAGGGAAAGTGTTCCTGATTTCTCTGGCCCTTTGTGTGAAGAAGTTTGTCCTGACATCACCCTCAAGTGGCCTGGCTCGAGTTTTAACGTTCTGCACCCTTGTTCTGGACGCTCCCCATTAGAAGAAACAGTTTCCCTCTATCAACACTATCAAATCCTTTAATTATCTCTAAGACCTGAAGTAGATCATTCCTTAATCTTCTGTATTTAATCAAATACAAACCTAGTCTATTCAATCAGGCCTCATAATTTAACCCTTTAAGCCCCAGTATCATGCTATGGAATCCGTGCTACACAAGGCTCCATGGTGTAAGATAATTTATTCATGTATGCATGTATATGCAGGATTAGGATTTGATTAATATCATTTGAGTAATGTTATTGTTTTTCTTTTAACTTGTGAACAGCTGGTGTATTTATACTGTAGCTAAAAATAATGAAATGGTTGTTAAATTGTTCATTTCCATAATTTAGTTGATGTCTCAGTTGACTGCTGTTCAGATGCATGATGTGCGATTCGTCACTGTTTAACTGAAACTTTGTTGATATATTTTGAAACAATGGACCCTACATGGAAGACAGGTCAGCATCTAGTGTTTTGACAAGAGCTACCTCATTTTTGGGGTTCTTGCTCATGATAACTGTTGCCAGGGTATAATCCAGAAGGAAAAGACCAGTTCAGACCAGTATTCTTATTTCCCAGTTTTCACTGTTTGTTCATTCTAGGACAGTGTGCACAGCTAGAGGCCTATTAAGGTCTTGAGCTGACCATAAGACATAGGAGCAGAAATTAGGCCATTCGGCCCATCGAGTCTGCTCCGCCATTCAATCATGGCTGATAAGTTTTTCAACCCCATTCTCACACCTTCTCCCTGTAACCTTTGATCCCCTTACCAATCAAGAACCTATCTATCTCGGTCTTAAATACACTCAATGACCTGGCCTCCACAGCCTTCTGTGGCAATGAATTCCATAGATTCGCCACTCTCTGGCTAAAGAAGTTTCTCCTCATCTCTGTTCTAAAAGGTCTTCCCTTTACTCTGAGGCTGTGCCCTCGGGTCCTAGTCTCTCCTACTAATGGAAACATCTTCCCCAGTCCACTCTGTCCAGGTCTTTCAGTAGTCTGTAAGTTTCAATCAGATCCCCCCTCATCCTTCTAAACTCCCTCGAGTTTACCTCCTCTGGACCCTCTCCAGGGCCAGCACATCCTTTCTGAGATACGGGGCCCAAAATTGCTCACAATATTCTAAATGTGGTCTGACCAGAGCCTTATAAAGCCTCAGCACCACATACCTGCTTTTATATTCTAGTCCGCTCGAAATAAATGCCAACATTGCATTTGCCTTCCTAACTACCGACTCAACCTGCAAGTTAACCTTAAGAGAATCCTGGACTAGGACTCCCAAGTCCCTTTGCACTCCAGATTTCTGAATTCTCTCCCCATTTAGAAAATAGTCTATTCCTCTATTCTTCTTACCAAAGTGCATGACCCCACACTTCCCCACGTTGTATTCCAGCTGCAACTTCTTTGCCCATTCTCCTAACCTGTCCAAATCCTTCTGCAGCCTCCCCGCCTCCTCAATACTACCTGTCCCTCCACCTATCTTTGTATCATCTGCAAACTTAGCCAGGATGCCCTCAGTTCCTTCATCTCGATCATTAATGTATAAAGTGAAAAGTTGTGGTCCCAACATTGACCCCTGCGGAACTCCACTAGTCACCGGCCGCCATCCTGAGAAGGACCCCCTTATCCCCCACTCTCTGCCTCCTGCCAGACAACCAATCTTCTATCCATGCTAGTACCTTGCCTCTAACACCATGGGCTCTTATCTTACAGAGCAGCCTCCTGTGCAGCACCTTGTCAAAGGCCTTCTGGAAGTCCAAGTAGATAACATCCATTGGCTCTCCTTTGTCTAACCTACTCGTTACCTCCTCAAAGAATTCTAACAGATTTGTCAGGCATGACCTCCCCTTGATGAAACCATGCTGACTTTGCCCTATTTTATCATGCACTTCCAAGTATTCTGAAATCTCATCCTTAATAATGGACTCTAAAATCTTACCAACGACCGAGGTCAGGCTGATCGGCCTGTAATTTCCTGTCTTTTGCCTCACTCCCTTCTTAAACAGGGGGGGTTACATTAGCGATTTTCCAGTCCTCTGGGACCCTCCCTGACTCGAGTGATTCTTGAAAGATCACCACTAATGCCTCCACTATCTCTTCAGCTATCTCCTTCAGAACTCTGGGGTGTAATCCATCTGGCCCAGGTGATTTATCCACCTTCAGACCTTTCAGTTTTCCTAGCACCTTCTCCTTGGTAATGGCCACCATACTCACCTCTGCCCCCCGACTCTCTTGAACTTTGGGGATGTTACTCGTGTCTTCCACCGTGAAGACTGATGCAAAGTACCTATTCAGTTCCTCCGCCATTTCTTTGTTCCCCACTACTACTTCTCCAGCGTCATTTTCCAGCGGCCCAATGTCCACTTTTGCCTCTCTCTTACCCTTTATATATCTAAAAAAACTCTTGCAATCCTCTTTTATATTACTGGCTAGTTTACCCTCATATTTAATCTTCTCCCTCCTTATTTCTTTTTTAGTTGTCCTCTGTTGGTCTTTGTAGGCTTCCCAATTCCCTGGTTTCCCACTGCTCTTCACCGCATTGTATGCTTTCTCTTTAGCTTTTATGCTGTCCCTGACTTCCCTTGTCAGCCATGATTGCCTCATCCTCCCTTTAGTATGCTTCTTCTTCCTAGGGATGAATTTTTGCTGTGTCTCCCACATTACTCCCAGAAATTCCTGCCATTGCTATTCCACTGTCTTTCCTGCTAGGCTCATCTCCCAGTCAATTCTGGCCAGCTCCTCCCTCATGCCTCTGTAGTTGCCTTTATTCAACTGTAATACTGTTACATCTGATTCCAGCTTTTTCCTCTCAATTTGCAGGGTAAATTCTATCATATTATGGTCACTTCCTCCTAAGGGTTCCTTCAGCTTAAGCTCCCTTATCAAATCTGCCTCATTACACATCATCCTTCATAATTTGTAGAGAGATTCAAAATCAAAAGGTATGCTGTACTGTCAGATAAGCCATGAAACCATCACAAGTGGACATAAAAGATCTCAAGGTGCTATTCAACGTGACCCTCCCTGATGGCCTGGTCAATGCTAATTCCTCGGTCAACATCACTAAAACAAATTACCAGCTCTGCAGTTCTGATCAAGAGTCATATTGGACTCAAAATGTTAACACTCTTTCTCTCTCCACAGATGCTGCCAGAGCTGCTGAGCTTTTCCAACATTTTCTGTTTTTAGACCAGTTCATTGTCTAGCCGCTGTTTGTCCTGCTGTTTAAAAAATATTTTATTGGCTGCAATGTGTTTTGGGAGCCCTGGGGTTGTGAAAGACACTATATAACCTTCTTTCTCCTTTCTTCTATCCTTAAAGCTTCAGAGTAGTGCAGTCTGGACCACTCTCTTTAAACTAAAACAGAAATTGAAACCATGTCACTGCGCCTTTCTACTCTTGTATTGCAATAGAGGCTTCCAATTGTCAACTGGAAGCTGCTCCAGACCAGATAGCAGGATAGCCATGGGAGAGGTTGGGACCGCGGCTTAGGTCTACTTGACGCTGCTGAAAATGAATATAAACACATCGCTTCTCCTGCCCTGACTCTTGCTGAGATAAGACTACACATACTCTGCCAGCCTTTTCTGTTACCTTGGCTAAGAGGCCATTCCTTGTGAGCAGACCATGCTGATGAATACATGCAGCTCATTGCATGTTGAGTTCAATCATGTCCTCACCTGGTTTTCTCACACTCTCTCAATGGACATCAATCGAGAGTGACAATACAGTCTGATTTGTTTCTCCTTCATTCCACCCATTCATAGTGGAGATGGTGACACAGTGGTAATGTCACTGGACTAGCAATCCAGAGACCCAGGCTAAAGCTCTAGAAACATAGGTTCAAATCCTGCAACTGCCATCATAGCTGGTAGAATTTAAATTCATTAGCAAAGCTGGACTATAAAGCTAGTCTCAGTAATGGTGACTATAAAACCATCTGGTTCACTAATGTCCTTTAGGGAAAGAAATCTGCTTGGCTTACATGTGACTCCAGACCCATGGCAATGTGGTTGACTCTTAACTGACCTCTGAAATGGCCCAGCAAACCACTCAGTTCATGGATGATTAGGGGCCGGCAATAAATCCTGGCCTTGCCAGTGACACCCACAACCCATCAAAGAAAAAGGAAATTCCAGAGCCCAGTTGAGGAACATTGCGGGCCCAACTGCTGCCCAGAGATCTGCACGGATTGGAATGGAATTGAGAGTTCCCAGCCTCCACGGACAGTACAGTAACAACCTTTAACCACTCAGACATCAGGAGCTCACTGAATTGTTACTGGGGGATTGGATTCACAGCATACATGAACTGCAAAGTGATCACCTTTGGATATCAGACTTTGGCAATACAGTATGAGCGTCTCCGAATGGCCTGATTCCCAGTTATTCCCATTACGTGGAATTCCATAAAATGGAATCATTTCCCAATTACTCCCATTATGTGGAATTCCAGAGAATTAAGTTGTTTCCCAAGCACCTCCAGTACATGAAATTCCTGAGTCTGTCATGAGACTGATATTGCTTCTCATTGATTTCCAGGACACAGTATTCCAGCGGACGAATCATCATTAATTTATATGGTTAAGGTTTTGCCCTGTTTGTTTTTTTGAGAGATGAAGTTTCGCAAAGGCACTCTCTTTTCACAACACATCCTCCCCTGCCCTTTTGTAGCACACTACACATTGTCCGAGGAGAACAGGGCAAGCCCCCGCTAGATTTGCAGAATCGTCACTTTGACATTAGCCTTTAGGAAGTGCACTGGAATTGGAAGTGACTGTCTCAGAGTTTTCATCCCTCCCCGGATGTGGGATGCCAGGACTGTGAAGCACAAGTCATTGACTGAAAGACTCCCTTGACCAGCTTGTACTTTGTTGCTTCTCCTGATTTGAGTTCAGCCGATACAAAGTCCTTTAGGTAGAAAATTAACTAAAGCCCCAGCATAATCCTTCACATTCCTTCTGCGGAAGATTAAGGCATACCTTGCCCTCACAGCGTTGTGGGTCAAAGATTATGTAGGCTTAAAGCTAGTGCTGTCCTTGAGAAGCAGTTCACGCTGTAACAGGGCAGGATCTAAAGTGACCACTGCATGAATGATTGACCAGAAGGAAGCTGTTCAAACTGACAGCTGAGAAATTGTTAGGATTGCCTCTTGCCTCTGTTAGGCTGCTGCAGTTGTAAATGACCGATACTTCTCTTTGGGTGGCCTTCATACAGCTAAAAAAGCATGAAACCGAAAGAATACCTGCTCACGTTTGACTGCTTGGGTGGAATCACTCTCCGTTAGTTCCCACTTTCTCTCCACCAGCCCCCTTCCCCCTGTTCATCCTTCCCCTATTTGTGAAAACCAGCGGCCCTGTTTCCTACATTACCATGGTGGCGACACTTCAAAAGCACTTTTTGGCTATGAAACACTTTCCGGCATTATGAGATTGTGAAAGGCGCTATATAAATGTAGGTTACTCCTTTCTTACCTAAAGGGACAAAGCCATTTTTGACCTCCCCAGACTGGTCATTCTTCACATGTGAGCCAAGCTGCTGAATACCAGCAACTTATTTGACTGTGGCGGAGGGTCAGACATACCTGTAAGACTCACCAGGTGGTGCTAGCCGCTGGAAGCCAGAACACTTTTCCCTTTTCCCCCTGTAGTTGGCATGGCAGCCAATGACAACGCTCTTACTGTCCAACCAAGACCAATGGGAAGGCTTCTTCAAAGCAGCGTGGCTGAGTTCAGGCACTTCAAGGTACACAAGGATGGAAGGAGGGATCTTCCTGTTGTATAATAGCTCAGTAACATAGCACAGTGAAGTTACACACTGCAAAGGGGTGTGTTATATTGCTAAATCCCAAACTCACGACCTCGACCATCTAGAAGGACAAGGGCAGCAGATAGATGGGAACACCACCACCTGGAAGTTCCCCTCCAAGTCACTCACCATCCTGACTTGGAAATATATCGCCGTTCCTTCACTGTCATTGGATCAAAATCCTGGAACTCCCTCCCTAACAGCACTGTGGGTGTATCTGCACCACATGGACTGCAGTGGTACAAGAAGGCAGCTCAGTACCACCTTCTCAAGGGCAGTTAGGGATGGGCAATAAATGCTGGCCTAGCCAGCAACGCTCACATCCCATGAATGAATTTTTTTTAAAATTTCAATGAATTTTTATAACACTAAAAAGAAACAATAAAAACATCCTTTGTGGGTAAATGCAGCGCCTGAAGTAACACTGAGTCAGTCACAATGGGACTCCCAATTTGATCCTCATTCAGTGCTGAGTTAGTTAATCTCAATTGGGAGGTTTAGGGGAGGGGAAATCACAGTCCATTGCCTTACTCCTGATCTGTATTCCACAAGCTCAGCTGGATAGTAATTGTGGGACACTGGGTGAGGACAGATTTGGACTCAGGGATGTTAGCAGCCCATGAGAGAAATGGGCACTTCAGTAGGACACTGTAGGGTTTGGATAGTGCCCATGGAGCTTTCCCCCAGCATGAGGCAGCCATTTTCAGTGAGCTGTGGGGAAACCTAAGGGAAATTGTCAGGGAGGAAACCAAAATGAACATGTTCTCAATTCATCGAGAATCGTCCTCAGCCACTCCATTTCCACTTCTTTGTCAGGCTGCACCACCTGGGTTCTGTCTCCACAGAGTGAGCTTCAAACAGTGTTCTCACAACTCTTCTTAACCACTTTCCCAGAGCCAGCAAACAGCCCAGCACAGCCTCCATTCCTGGAAGCACTGACACTGCTGCTGCCCCCTCGCGCCAACTGGCAAGGCCTACTGTGAAAGCCTGGCTGCTCTTTCTTGTGGTTTTACAGTAACGTACAGTTGTTGCAGGTGCAGGGGGAGGGTGGCTTTTTTTTTCTGTTGGATTTTTAAAATTCCAAATGGCCTGCTTTCCTTTCCCTTGCAGCGAGGCTGGTGACTCAGACAAACCCTTTCACGTCCTCCTGTCTTGTGGAACGGGACCATGATAATCATGGTGTTTAGGATAATTATAGGAACTGGTAGAATCGATGGAGAAAAACTATTTCTTATGGTGGGTGAGACCAGAACACAGGGGATACAGCTTTAAAATTAAAGCTTGGCCGTTCAGGTGTGATGTCAACCTCTTCACATGAAAATGGACATATGGAATTCACTCCCCGCAAAGAGCTGTTGAGGCTGGGGGCCAGTTGAAAATTTCAAGACTGGGAGAGATAGATTTTGATTAGGCAAAGATATTTTAAAGGATGTGGAACCAAAGCAGGTAAAATTGAATTATTGATCATTAAAAGAAAGAACTTGCATTTGTACAGCACCTTTAACAATGCACTTTAAAACCAACGGCATATTTTTCAAATGCAGCCACTATTATAATGTATGAAACACAGCAGGGGATTTGTGTATGGCAAGTGATGCTCTTTGAGGGATGGATATTCAGCCATGTTATAGTTGAACGGTAGAACAGGCTCCAGTAGCTGAATGACCTATTCCTATATTCCTATGCTGTCTGCAGGTATTGGAGCTGTCTGCATCCGTGCTTTTAGCTGGGAGCTGGCATCAGCCTCCTATTTGTATCCTAATCTTAACTGACACCACACATATCAATAAAAGTTCCTCTTTTATAGATAATGTGACTTCCGCACACAAAACCCAAGGAGCCACATTATAATAAGTGTTACGAACCCAGGTGGTAATTACCGAATTGGACGGTGGAACAGGCTTGAGGGGCTGAATGGCTGAGTCCTGCTCCTACATTCCCAAGTTTACAAACAGCCATCCTTCCTAAGCGAATGTGCTCAATGAGTGCTGGTCATTATTAGAGGATTTCTCAGCTGATTCCTATCCTGCCCTCCGTTCAGTGTTTAGACAGCAGTGGGCAAGCACCCATACACCACTGGGTAGCAGCGAGGAGTGGGAACCCCCCCACTACGCTTTTATTTCTCATGTTGGGGAAGCTTTCCTGCCCTAAGTAGGCATTTCTGGAATTATCCATTGGAAACCTTTCCAGTTGGGAAGGGGATCTCCTGTCTACCTCTGTCCTGGGATCTCATTTCTAGCTCCTACCCTAATGAACTACAACACAAGCTGTCTTTTTTTATTCAGCTATATGATTTTCATGTATTCTGTCAAGCTGCATTTTATCAAGCTAAGTAGTGCATTTGGTGGGGGTTTTAAAAACTGTTTTTATTTAGAATTGTCTTGAGGTTCAGTATTGCCCTCAACAATAACAGCTGGGATTTATACACCACTAAATTACTTGCACATTGATGCTGGTGGAAGTTTTTTTTTCACACCCAAATACCACAGGCTCTGGTTTGCTCTGATGGTCGTGCCTGCACTGAGTTGATATAAACGTTCGGTCGGTTAATCCTGCAGTGCCTAACCTTGTACCTTGGCACTTATTCCTGTTGAGTTGGTCACATTGGACTACTTTAGCACTGGACTTTCTGTCATCAGGCATTGTAGCTCTTGAAAGCCCCCAGCATGGTCACTTGTCCAATGCAACTCTGTGACAACTGGGAGATGACACAGAGACCTGTCTGAACTGTTGACTGTGCCAAGATACTGGGGCAAGTCTCTTTTGTTGCTTGGCTATTTTCATTGCTTCCACCAGCTTGCAGTAAGCTTTGTGTCCCTCAGTGCACCTGTCTCACTCCTTTAAGATGCCCCTTAAAGCCTACCTCTTAAAGCCAACCCATCCGAATATCTCCTGTTGTGGCTCAGTTTTAAATTTTGTTTGATAATGCTTCTGTGAAGCACCTTGGGATGTTTGACTGTTTTGAACGTGCTATATAAATGCAAGTTGTTGTTGTTTCCTGTGCAGCTGGCTTCTTGTACCTTGAACTTGCTCCTGTCCCTATTCACTTGTACATTGTGTTCCTCCCTTAGGATCTTTTCCAATCTTAGCTCAAGAACATCCTCCTCCACCTGGCCCCCCCCAACCCCCCGAACCCCTGCAGACCAGGAAATCAACTACAAATTAGCCACTCCTTCAATGGTAACTCTGTGATATAATGAAACATCTCTGATCCCATAGGGGACTTTGCTTTACACATAACTGCCAAATGAACAGTTAAATGTGGACAACTTTGACCTGCCTTGATCCGACTCCATTTGGGACCACAATTCAATCGAGATGCTGAAGGTTTTGACATTTTGCAACAATGGCAACATTCCCTCTCGGCTTTGCACTGGATAGGCTCTCTTTCTATGGCATCATTCAAATCTTTATGATCAAACATATCCTGCATCACTCACTGCTTATCTGGATTGCTGTCACACTGCTGACTGACTAGGTTAATTCTTCCACTTTCTTTGTCATACCCCTTCTACCTAACTTGTCACAATCTTTATCACAATGTGCGCCTGGCACTTTCCTTAGTAGATGTATGTATGACTGGTTGAGCAATTAGTTCTAGTTGTGTGCTTCACTTTCCTGCTATGCACCCCAAGCCTTTCAAAACATCAGCCAGGGTCTCTATGGCGTTTAGGCTTTTATCAGTGCTGACAGCTTCAATTCTTTTGTTCAACCCTAACTGCGATCGAAGTCCAACTTGCAACCTTAGACATTGTCTGGAGCCTTCATCACATGACCCCCCTGCCACTAACCACCCTGACCACAGGCTACCACCATTGGTCGGTCGCCTTGCCCATCGCCATGGTGCACCGTCGTCCCCCACTAATCAGAAATTGAACACACTCTTCATCGCCCAATCAGATTCCTCTTGACTGTCAGTAAAACAGCCGTTTGTCACCATCTCTGATATTGTTATAACTAATTAATGATGGAATTTAGAGAGAGTTTTTAAAAACACAATTTTTCTTTTGCCGCCCCCTACAATTTTTCTCCTGGGCTGCTGGGCAGCAGTGTCCTGGAGATCGATCCTTAATTCTTGGAGACTGCTGGGCAATACTGGAAGGTTGGCAACCCCATCTATCAGAGGTAATAATGTCCTGGCCTACACTTGCCCATTTTGCCAGCTCCTCTCAGAGCACAGCGAGTCTTTGTATCAGTCCCATCTGTAACCACCAGGTGACTCTGCTCCACATTGTACACATGGCTAAACGTGAAAGTAGGGCCCACGGAGCTGTAGAGCCTTTATTATTTTACACTTTCTTCCTGCTGATATGGATTGGTGAGTTACTGGCACTAATCTTGCTTTGCACTTATGAAATTTTAATTTCTGATTGAATTCACTCCTCTCCCAGCACCACCGCCTGCCCCTCGGTGACCTGATGGGATGGCGTGATCATGCAGTGATCTGATAACACACACCCATACTGGCAAACCAGCTGGTACTCCATGTAAAGCAACCTTTCTTTTGTTCTTTTGTGGGATGTGGATGTTGCCAGTAAAGCTGGCATTTGTTGCCCACCCCTAATTGCCCTGGTTAAGAAGTGGTAGTTAGGGTTTGGAATGCTCTGTCTGAAAGTGTAGTGGAGACAGGTTCAACTGAAGCATTCAAAAGGGAATTAGACTGTTATCTGAAAAGGACGAGTGTGCAGGGTTACAGGGAGAAGGCGGGAGAGTGGCACTAGATGAGTTCCTCATTCGGAGAGCCGGCGCAGACACGATGGGCCAAATGGCCTCTTTCTGTGCCTTAACAATTCTGCGATTCTTACGAGGTGGTGATGAGCTGCCTTTGTGAGCCGCTGCAGTCCATGTGGTGTAGGTACACCCAAAGTGCTGTTAGGGAGGGAGTTCCAGGATTTTCACCCAGCGACAGTGAAGGAATGGCGATATATTTCCAAGTCAGGATTGTGTGGGGATTGGAGGAGAGCTTGCAGGCAGTGGTGCCCCCATGCGTCGGCTTACCTTGTCCTTCTATGGGTAGAGGTCACGAGTTTGAAAAGTGCCATCAAAGGAGCCTTGGCGAGCTGCTGACATTTACGCAGATGTTTTCTTTAGGCCAGGATTTTCCCCTCGGTGATTTGGGGGCGGGGCCCGCTCGCCGAGGGGAAAATGACGCGGGATGACGTTGAGAGGAATCCCCGATGTCATCCCAGGCTATTTAAATTTTTAGGAAGGCGGGTGGACAGCGAAATCAACTGTCCGCCCGCCAACCTGTCAATGGCCAATTGAGGCCATTGACAGGCTAATTAAAGTAATGAATGACCTGCCCGGCCAACCTTAAGGCTGGCGGGCAGGCCAGGAGCCCCAGCGGGCTCCAGATTATTCATGAAACTTCATCCACTGGCGGGATGAAGTTTCATGTCCGTTTTTTAAAAATGTAATAAATTTTAAGTATTTATTATTAACATGTCCCATCTCGTGTGACATTGTCACATGAGGGGGACTTGTTAATAATTTTAATATTTTTCTATTTTTAGACTTTACTTACCTGTTACTAATCTCCCTGAGACAGGACTTTGCCTCAGGGAGCAGTGCACTCTTTCGTGCACATGTGCGAAAGAGCGCACTTTGACAGCTGGGGATTCCCTCTCCCCCCTGCACAGGAAGTGCATATCGCTTCCTGTCGGGCAGGCCGCTGGGTGGGCCTTAATTGGCCCGCCCACTCAAAATGGCAGCGGGCCCCGTTCCGGTGGCAGGGGTCGGCTGTCCGCTCGCCGCTAAGCCGGTGGGGCCCGCACGCCATCTGAGGGCAAAATTCTGCCCTTAAAAGCAGTTTTCTGCTGTGGGAACCAGCACTTCCATGGGCAGAATTCCACACAAATAAGGGGGTTTCTGTCACCATGGTGACGACTCTGCCAAGGTTTACAAACCGAGGACACAAGTGTGACCAGTGATGGAACCAGGTTTGATGGATTGCGGAGTGGAGAGAATGGTTCAAACCCGGGATCAGGCCCGCTTGACAGAAAGGGGATTAAGCTGGGAACCACGTCAACGCGCAGGCTGAACTGGAGGCCAAGGACGGCTGACGACGATGTGATATGGAGGCAATCCTCCAAACTCACATTGGCTGACCTCAAAATGATTATGAGCAACATGCCCTCCCCCACAAGCCCCCACCACGGGGTCTGACTGAGCCTGATCCTACTTTCATATGTCAAGTAAATTTACGTGGCAAGAGGTAAAAACGCCTGTCAAAAAAGCAACTAGGCCTGTCAGACCTCCTTGCTTGCCAGCTGTTGCCAATTCCCTCTGCTTAATAATAAACGAGCCCTGACAAACAGGAAACTGGTCCATCCAGTCTGTCCCACACATAGATATATTCCCCACCCCATCCAACCCAGTTTATCTCCTGGGAGAAGTGAGAAAGCAGATTAAGAAACACAGGCCAATTTGGCGGGAGCAGATAAATACCTCTCCGGCTCCCCTTCAGGAGATCAAAACAAGTCCCGGAGATCACTTTAGTCCCAATAATTCTATACAATACCCACCTAACTTGAACCTGCTTAGCCAAAAGGAAATAGTGATTGTAGAGCAGACAACAGCCGCTCGTACTGCATTTTTCCAAATTGTAGGACAAATGTTTGGAGGCTGTCACTGGGCTTGGCATGGTGCAGAAACTGTTCATGACAGGGAAGCTATTTCGCCATTTGTTTATGACCACAACAATGATGAGTCATACTGAAACCCATCACCCCAGTGAAGGGCGTAGGACCAGAGTGTAAAACACACCCAAGGGTGAGAAGATGGATCAGTTGCGATTAGGTGACAGCAAGCTTTACCTTGGGATTGCTGGAGGAATTAAAGATTGGTGGGGCAGGGGGAGGGGGGGTTGGGGAACTGGAGGGTTGGGGCGGAAGGAGCTGCACAGAGACCTGATCCTGGAAAGGCTTGAGATCCAGTTGGAGTGCATCAAGTGTAGATTTCAACCCAGTGAGGTTTCAGGCATGACGGTATATTCGAAGCTAAGAAGGGACAGAAGAGAGAAATCACCAGATGGTTACTATAGTCATGCAGATGAAATCAAGAGGTAATGAAAGTATTCTTTGGCACCTTTCGTGAATTCAGGCCTCCCTTACATGTTTTACAGTCAATGAGGTATTTTTGAAGTGTAGCCACAGTTGTAATAAGGGAAACACAGCACCCAATTTGCACATAACAAGATCCCGCAAACAGCAATGACCAGATGCTCTGTTCTTTTAACGACGTTGGGTGAGGGATGAATATTGGCCTCGACACCAGGGCAATCTCCCTTGCTGTTCTTTATCATAGGACCATGGGATCTTTCACATTCACCTGAGAGAGCAGATGGGGCCTTGGTTTAATGTTTCACCTCCCTTTGATAGTGCAGCATTCCCTCAGTGTGGCACTGGAGTGTCAGCCTAGTTATTGTGCTCTGCCTCGGAGATAGGAGCGCTGCCCACTGAGTTGTCATGATGAGAGTGGAATTAGAGGAATTAGACAACACATTTTTCTTTCTCTCTTTCCCACCTCCCCTCCCTCACCCAGTGCTTTCCATTCCTGATGGATCTTGCATATATGGACTTTCAGAAGACATTCTATAGAGTATCACACAGGAGTCCATTACTCTTTTCAGTTTCTATAAACGACTTAGACTTGGGTGCAGGGAGCAGCATTATAAAACTTGACATAATAATTGATTGTGATGAGGATAGTTATAGGCTTCAGGATGCTGAGACAAGAAAGGCAGAAGTGTGGCAGATGGAGTTCAGTCAAGAAAGGTGTGAAGTGATGAACTATGGGAGCACAAATATGGAAAGATAGTATACTATAAATGGCATGATTTTGAGAAGTTAGGAGAAATCTTGGTGTCCAAATCCGCAAACCCTTAATGTATTGCTGAAAAAAAGAAACATGCTGTCAAAGCTTTTCGTCTTACACTCATCAGGATAGGTTGCTTAAGGCTACATATATTCACACACACGGTCCTGTCCTTTGCAAACAGAAAGCACATGTCCAAAAGCTTGGGGGACAGCTGTTCCCTGGTTCATTCCCCATGACAATGCCTTGACCAATCAGAGTTGACCTGCCTGTTTTGAATGTAAACAAAAGCTTGGCAGTTAACTGGTCCCTGGTGCATTCTCCATGGCAATGCCTCTACGAATCAAAGTGTACTTGTCAACAAATCAGCGCCCTCTTCTCATGCAGTATAATTTTTGGATTACTTGGATTTAGAATATCAAAGCAAAGAGATCATACTCGAACTTTATAAATCACCAGTCAGGCCTCAATTCTGGTATTCTGAACAATTCTGGGCACCACACTCCAGGAAAGCTGTAAAAGCCTTCGGAAGAGCACTGAGGAGGTTCACTAGGATGTTACGAGGGATGAGGGACTTCAGTAATGGGGAGAAGTTGGAAAATTTAGGACTGTTCTCTTTGGAACAAGAAAGGTTAAGAGGTGAATGAATGAGATTTTCAAAATGATGAGATGTTTTGATAGAGTAAATAAGTGAAAAATATTATCTCTGGTGAATAAGTCAAGAATTAGAGATCAGTGGTAGTGATCTATCTAAGGAATGGTCCTCAACTCATTTCTCCACACCTCGCGGTCTTGTGCTTTACTCTTCAGTTGCTCATAGGAGCCTCCCATTTTCAAATTCAATGAGCAATATGACTAGAGTAAAGAATACACTAGGTGAGTTCCTGTTGCCCTCCTCATGTGTACTTAAAGGAAACACAATTCGTCTTCCCAAAGGATCCTCCACCTGTGAGCAGCCATTGTCCCTCGAGGTGCTAGAGCTCTTGCACCATCACCACTGAAAATTGACAGGTTCCGCCATTGGCCGTGGTTCATAACCCTGAACATGGACGATTCGCAAATGGGCAGGAATGACCATCCCCTGATGTCTCAAATGACCCTGCAAGGTCATTGGAAAAAGCTCTAAAGGGGCGATAAGGAGAAATATTTTCACTCTGAGAGTTCTCATTATCTGGAACACTCGGCCTGAAAAGATAATGGAAGCTGCTGCCAGAAATAATTTTAAACAGGAGTTGGGCAGTTAGTTGAAAATAAAGAGCTTAAAGGATTACAAACAAATGTGGGACTAAGCACAACTGCTCTTACAGTGAGCCAGCGTGAGCACAGCGGTAAAACCCAGAGTGACTTTAAAAAAGAGAATGGAGAGATATTTGTAAAAGAAAGATTTCAAAGGGCAGGGAGCTTGGGACTGGTGGAAGACTTGGGCAGAAATCCACGCTGGGTACAATATTCTGATAGATCAGATATTGGACATTGACCAATGAAGCATTTGTTTGTGATGCTCCGTGGTCATGTTCTTGGGTCCAGTGTTTTATTTATAGACCTTTAACTGGAATTCCAATCTTGGTGAGGAGCAATGGTCGGGTCAGCTTGGCAGAGGTAATTTTCTTTTTGATAACCTAAAATTGGGGAGGCTCGTGCCTCAGATGGACATTTGCCATACGCTAGGTTGATTGGCAGAAAAAGGAAGCATTCTGGAGTGGAAAGAAATCTAAATGGAAAACTGAGTTCAGAATAGAGACCATTGATTGATGGGAAGTTAAAGTACAGTTTGATTATCTGCAGAAGAGGACACCGGAGCTTTGAGCACAGATCTAGCCTGGCACCCCAGTGCAGTGCTCAGGGAGTGCCACACTGTCAGAGGTGCCATCTTTTGGACAAGGTGTTAAACTGAGGTCCCACCTGCTCTCTAAGGTGGATAGGGCCTTCAAATGGGAATTAGATCGTTATCTGAAGAGAAAAAAATTAGCAGAGCAGGTTTACAGGGAAAAGGCAGCGAAGTAAGACTAAACTGAGTTGCTCTGGCAGAGAGCCAGCATGGTCATGAAGGGCTGAATGGCCTCCTTCTGTGCTATAACCAGTCTATAGTTCTGTAAAAGATTCCATGGGGGAAATTGACGCCGGCAGGATTTTACGATCCAGCCGAAGTCAATGGAGTTTTGAACATCTTGCCACATTTTACGGCCCCGCCCCCGCTTCAATGGGGCCATAAAACTCTGCCCCATGGCACTGCTTCCTAAAGCAGGGAGTTCTCCCCAGTGTCCCGGTCACTATTTATCCATCAATCAACATCACTAAATCAGGTGATCTGATCATCATCACATTGCTCTTTGTGGGAGTTTGTAAATTGACTGCCATATTTCTTACATTACAACAGTGCCTACACTTCAAAAAAGTACTTCTTCAGCTGTAAAGCATTTTGGGACACCCTGGGGTCATGAAAGGTGCTATATAAAGATGCGAGAATATCTTTCTTTGCCAGACCAACCAGGCAAGAAGATTCACTAATATACATAATGCTGGAGAACACACTGCTGAGAAAAAGGTAGTGGTTTCAATGCAATTACATTGAATTACAATTACATACTCTTTAATATTAATATCAGCCAATATGCAGACCAATAGGAAGGGCGGGTTTGCCAATGTAACTATATGACATAAAACAAAAATGGTTAAAATTGTCTAACAGGGAGCAATATAGGAGCAGGAATAGACCATTCAGCCCATCGAGCCTGCTCTGCCATCCATTTAGATCGTGGCTGATCATCTACCTCAACGCCACTTTCCTGCGTTATCCCCAGATCGATAGTGCTCCTCAAAGTTGAATATATACTCAGCTGCCATGTTAGATTGAACCCAACGAAGGCTGTAATGCTGTCATTGAGTCCCAATCCATATTCCCGGAACAAATAGACACACCCTGAGAAACGCTACTTTCAAATACATTAAAAGATGTAAAAACTTCACTTGAAGCAGTCCTGGTTATTCTGGGAAAAGTTCTTAAACTGCGTATAATTTCCAAGCTGGCTCCACAGAGTCAACTGCCCCTTCCGGTTTGGTACCACTTGCATACCTGGCCCGTTCGCTGTGAGTTTCTGAATCTGTCATCCGTTTAAATCAGGAAGCTTGGGGAATCCTGAAACCGGCGAGTGGAGCCGTTCACTCAGCAAGCTTCCCACTGCACCAGCCCGACATTCCTCATGGGTACCTGCTGTTTCCTGACCACCCCCATTCCCAAATTTTAGCCTGAAACATTAACACTTGCAATTTTGCTTTGTACTGCGACCCATCAAAGATGTTTTGGAAATTAAAGTCGACCAATTTTTAGAGTTTTCCACGATCTGCATAGAATGTGTACAAAATTATGAGGGGAATAGATAGAGTGGACAGGATAAAATAGTTTCCCTTGGTGGAGAATTCTAGAACCAGGGGACATAGATTCAAGATAAGTGGCAGAAGGTGTAGGGGGGACATGAGGAAGAACTTTTTTACACAGAGGGTAGTGGGTGTCTGGAATTTGCTGCCAAGTTGGTGGTAGAGACAGAAACTTTAAACTCTTTTAAAAAGTATCTGGATCTGCACCTTAAGTGCTGTAAGCTGTAGGGCCATGGGCCGGGTGCAGGAAGGTGGGATTAGAAAGGACACCTGGGTGTCCTCGGGCTGGCATGGACAAGATGGGCCGAATGGCCTCCTTCTGTGCTGTAACTTTTCTATGGTTCTAATCCACAGAACAGAAACAGGTTGCTTGGCCTGAATGGTTTATATCAGTGTTTATGGTCCACTTTATTTCATTTCACCCGATCAACATATCCCACTATTCCTTTCTCCTTCATATATTTATCCACCTTCCCATTAAATGCATCTATTTAACTCAGCTATTCCATGTGGAAGGGCGGTCCACGGTCGGACCACTCCCTGGGTAAAGAAGTTTTTTCCTGAATTCCCAATTGGTTTAATAAATAATTAGCATCAGTTATGACCACTAGTTTTGAATTTTGCGACGAGCTGCAGGCCAATCAGAGGCCAGCAGCTCTTTTGCTCACCAGTGTCACCTGGGAGGAGGCAGCAGCCCCCAGAACAACAGGCACTGGAGGCCCAGGATCGAGAAGCAACCCAGGCCAGAGGGGAGGGTCACAGGGGAGGGGGCACAGCAGCAAGGACATGGGGGTGGTTCTCAGCGAGTCCCCCTTCCCAATGCCAGGTATCTTCATCAGAAAATGCCTTTGAACAAGGGACCCCCCACCCTCCAGGAGACCACATGCAGGCCCCACAGGTTTGCTCATGCCATTCTCCCTGTGTGGTGAGCCCTCCACCCACCGCTGGGTTAATGCCAGTGGCAGCGGGCTGAGGCCCTTAAGTGGTCGTTATTTGCCCACTTAAGGGTCTCAATTGGTGGCAGAATGGGAAAGCCACCCATGGGTCTTCCCACCACAGATCTGATCGTGTTGGAGGCAGGAAGGTGGCGGGTTAATGATTAAATGCCCTCCCCACGTCCAAACATGCCATGAGGGAGGGCTTAAAAATTGCCCCCTTCGGCCGACTGAGGAAAAGAGTATTTGAGGATTAGGATCTCAAACTGAGATGAAGATCATGGTTTACTGGGCAGCAGTAATCCCCACACTCCTATGTGCTTCGGGAGACTTGGACAACCCACAGCAGGCACCTCAGAGCACTGGAGATATACCAGCAGGAAGCCTTCATAAGATCCTCCAAATCCAGTGACAAGATAGGCGGTCCAACAGCAGCATCCTCTCACAAGCCAACTTGCCCTAGCATCGAGGTGCTAATCATTCAAAACCAGCTACGATGTGTGGGACATGTTGTTCGTATATCAACCACCAGATACCCGAAGCAACTGCTCTACTTGGAACTCAGTCACGACAGGAGACTCCCAGGAGGACAGTAGAAATGCTTTAGGGATGTCCTCAGAGCATCCCTGAGGAGGTCAAACATCCCCACTGGCTCCTGGGAGACACTGGCTTGTGACTGACCAAAATGGAGAAGGCTCATCCGACAAGGCAGCAAGCATATCGAGAGATTTTGTCAGGAACGTGCAGAGGCAAAATCAAGGTGTCAGAGGGATCTTACAAAACTCCAAACAACCCATCTACCCAATCCTTCAAGCACCACCCGTCCCACATCATCAAAACTCATCAAAACGGAGTGGAAGCAAGTCATCCTTGGTCTCAAGGGACTGCCTAAGAAGAAGAAAACGGGCACCATTTTAGCCTAAAAAATCTGGCAAGACCTCACCAGTGTTGGTCAACTTCCTCACAATGACCAGAAATATTTCACAAAGCACTTCCCTTGTCTCTCAGAGTGATCTGGAGTGAACACCATCGATCCACCAGGATATATTTGATTTGAACCCTATCTAGCACTTCCATCTTATTTATATCAAAGTTGTTCCTCTCAGCATTTTCATGACATGGATTATGTCCCCTCCTCATCTTCTTCATTGATGTAATAAAAGCACTGACAGATGGGGGAAAAGGTCAGTCACATTCTGCTACATACATACAAATTAGAAGCAGGAGTAGGCCATTTAGCACCTCGAACCCGCTCCGCCAATCAATAAGATCATGGATGAGCTAATGGTGGCCTCAACTCCTCTTTGTTTCCTAACCAACACCCCGCACCCCATCCCCAACATGGCCTTTGTCTATCTTGTTGGTCAAGAACCTATCCAACTCAGCCTTTAAAATATTCAATGACTCTGCCTCCAACTCATGAGTTTGACAGACTCACGATCCTCTAAGAGGAAAAAACTCTCTTCATCTCTGTCTTAAATAGGAGACCCTTTATTTTTAAGCTGTGCCCCCCTAGTTCTTTCCCTCAGGATCTTATATGTTTCAATAAGATCACCTCTCAATCTTCTAACCTCCAATGGGTACAGGCCCAGCCTGTCCAACCTTTCCTCATAAGATAACCCCTCATTTCAGGAATCAGTTGAGTGAACCTGCTCTGAACTGCTTCTCATGCAATTATGTCCTTTCAATCAGGCCAAACCTCTTGCTTTTCCCGTTGTGACAGGAGGTTGTCATGCCTCCTGGATAAATGCAACACCCGATGTAGAACTAAGCTAGATAGTCCAAAAGGGTCAAGGTCCATGGTGAGTTAACTAATCAGAAGAGGGCAGAGATGGGAAGGAGAATTACAATTACTCTTCACTCCCAGGGTGAGGGAGAGGGAATGATACCAGTTGCCCACTCCGAATTGGAATGCAATAAACTTTGCTAAAGAGTGAAGGTGATTTTGAGTGAGGATGGAATGAAGTGTGGTTGTGTGATGCATCCCTTGGTTAAATATACAAATGACACATATTGTCTAGACTCACATATTTTGGACAGCCATGTACCATAAGGATGCTGGTGCTGTGGAACTATCCTCCCAATCAGAGTTTGTAGATTTTTTTTTACGCAGTGGATCATGATCTGGAACGCATTGCTTGAAAGAGTGGTGGAAACAGATTCAATCGTAACTTTCAAAAAGGACGTTGGATAAACACTTCAAAAGGACAAATTTGCGAGGATATGGGGAAAGAGTGCAGAGAACGGGGCTAATTGGGTAGCTAGCTGTTTCTGGGTTGGCAAGGGGCTGGGGCGGGATGGGGCAGGGTGGTACCATTTTGGGGAAGGAGAGGAAAAACAATTTTTTTTTTGCCAAAATGGGGTTGATTTTCAACTTATCATTCAGATGTAAAACCACCCTTGTAGTTTGGAACCAAGGGACAATGAACAATGGGTGGTTTCTTTAATGGGCAACATCAGTGAAAAGCCAACCCCATTATTTTTAACTAATGCTAAGATTTGGTGATTATGAAGAAAGTCGTTGGGCACTGGGGATGCCCCAGCCGATTAAAAACTAGCACGGCGCCCATTATCAGAAAGGACGACAGAGCAAAATCACACAGCTTCAGGTACAATAATGGAATTAATTCCCAGGAGTAAGGATTACCAGTAAATAACCTGCTGCCTGCTAATAAACTGTGTGTTGGACAAACGGAGAGTAAGAAAGCATTCCACACACTTTGGTTTTTCAGTGTCCCTTTAATGCACCCAGAATGTTTTGTTACCTTGGCAACAGCTAGGAGGTCTGTCAGGCAGGTGAGGCCTTGTTGTTGAAGTAAGGTTAAATATTTGGGCGACCTTTGACTTCACCTTTGAGCCAAGTGGGCGACAGACGAGAAATGAACCTGTAAACATTGCTTTCTTTAAAATACAAATGCACACGTAGATAACAGAAAGTAAGGCCATTTGATATGGGCTGGTACAGTCTGAAAGACTCTTCGCAATGGATTTCCCAGAATGTAATTCAAAACAGTCACAGCAGAAATAAATTAAAGAAGTGCTTGCTTCAGGAAACAGCTTTTGCAACACTCTTCCCCTGCCCCTCCCATTTGAACATTCCTTACCATCACAGGGAATTCCATGTACACTGGAAATGGGCTTTGTGCAGGGTCTCCTGCCTTCCCACCCATTGGAGCAATGCCTACAGATGGTCCACAATGGTGTTATAGGGTAGAAACTTATCATAATGTGTGGTATCGCACTGTCCTCACATTACACGTACCATCTGATTTGGCGGAGCTGAACATTGGAGAGAGAATACATAACATCCAATCAATGTGCTTCTGCCCAAGGTGAATAGTTGCCGCAGTGTTGCTGTTCTCCCCCTCCTCCTTTCTTGCAGTTGTTGTCTCCCTGCTGTGGTGCAACCACCCACCAGACGCTGGTGGCTCTTGGGTGCCTACCCCAACCAACAATCCTTCAAGCGTGAGCCTCGACGATGGGCTGTTTGACCGTAGAGGCATCACGGCCAAGACTGAGCCGGCCCTCAACCAATGTACAGCAGGAATCACTGGATGGCAGTCATAAGGCATGGCCACGGCGGATTTTCCCTCACCCTAGCCTGGCTCTGCGGTCATTAGGTACAGTTGTCTGGCTTCATAATACCCCAGCTGAGATCAGCATTGGCCAGGGATCCAAACGGACTTTTTCTTGGTGTGTACTGGTCAGTATATACATCGGCCAAGTCATCACGGCTTATTCTGAGAACTTCTCCCAGTACAGATTGACTGCAGGTATTAATTATGCTACGCACATTTATTGTTTAACAGACCTCACAGTTCCATCTGCCATGTTTAGTTTAGGACTACATACAGGAAGATGCTTAAAGCTACTCAGGACCATTATGGCAAGAGACCATAGAATCAGATGAACTTACCTCACTGTGTCACACCCTACCAACCCTTGCTCCCAGGCTGTGCCTTTGTTCTTCTGGAATGCCCTCTAGTTACTGAATCACAGGCCCAGTTAAAAAAGATTTCCTCTTTTTAGCCTGTCAAAATTATCCATTTCTCCTCTTAACTTACCATGCTCTAATGAAAAGCAGTGAACAGTTCTTTACTTGACATGACACATTCCTTACCAGGGTCTTTTTAGGGTCAGCATTCAGTGAGGAGTTTAGCTCTCTGTGACCCTGTACTGTCAGGTTGCCTGCAGCTTTCTGTTATGCTTTGCACTTAGGCTGTGTGACAGCACCAAGTGACTTGTTCGAAGCTGATCTTTCTGGATCTGATTCTGGGCAGATTTTTTGGGTAGACGTGGGGGAGTTGCGGGGGAGGTTACTTGTGTGTCACCTCATCGAGATGGTCGCTGAAGCGGAATGACAAGGGTCACGGCCAGAGAATGCCTCTCAGCATCTGGCCCTGTGCTGCCACAGAGCGGATTACCTCTCATCAACCAAATTCACCCACCCCTTCATCTCGCAGCCCACCACCCCCCACCACTCCCATGTCCCCTCTCTCAAAACCACTGAAAATTCCACTGGTGCCAACCGCCCTCCAGTAAATCTTGTGAATGCACACTCTTAATGGGGGAGGCCAGACAGTGTGTGTTGACAGGCTATTCAACTTCAAAAGGCTTCATAGCAAAGTCCAATTATGTCTTTATCCATCACTCCTGTGTGCATTTTCTACTGGGAGTCAGTCAGGGATGAGACTGTGGTCTAGTTTAACCCTCCCTAGCCCAGATATGCTGAAGTCAATTGGCAACTCCCAATTGCTGCCCCCAGGTGAGAGCTGCAAACTCACCTAAGAGCAGGGGGCAAGTCTAGGCCTTCTATTTGTACGACTTAATTCTGCATCATGTACTTAAAAAGGAAGAAAGGAAGCATAACATTTATAGTGTAGTCACTGTAGTAAAGAGGAAAACGGGCTACAGCGGTTCAAGAAGGCAGCTCACCACCACCTTCTCAAAGGCAATTAGGGATGGGTAATAAATCCTAGCCTAGCCAGCAACACCCACATCCCGTAAATGAATTTTAAAAAGTGGAAACCTATGATTTACTTTGGGGTCGCATTGTTCGCGAACCAGTTGCACGGTTATCTGTCGGCAGGTGAGTTGATTACAATATACTGCAGACGGAGAGACCAATATGAAATGAAACACATGCTATTTATTTACACAAACAGCAGAGCACTAACATGATGTGTGCTTCTCCAACCAGACTGTACTCTAGGCTAACATTTACATGGTAGCCTGCGCTACACAGCTTTGGGTCTTACAGTCACGCAGTCAATCTGCTCACATTCTCTTGAAGGTGTATTATACTTCAGATTACCACATCCCTCCCGCTTTACTTGAAAGTATATTTTACAATATCTTAATTATTTACATAAATAAACTATCTACAAATTCAGTCTCTCAGGAGGCTTTTTCAAACATGTCGAATGTCGTAGTTCTACGGCTTCAGATGGTTTATCTGAGACCTCCCTCGCAGGAGTTATCTGTCCACCAGGCTCCCCAGTAGGAACCTGTAAGTTTGTCTCTTCAACTCTCTCAGGCTCAACGGGCTCTGCAGGTACTTCCAAAGCAAGAGGAGCTCTTTCTACCTGTGGTGTAGACTCCAATGGGAATGTTTTCACACTTTTTCGGGCCCCATCGCATGCACTCCTGCTACCCCTCCCCTCCTGGTTCGACAATATGACAGGCAATTGTCAGGCAGGTTCTGAGAATTAGGATGTTGGACAAGGCTAAATTTAACACAAAATGATCAGCCTCCTGTAGTGTAAAAACATTTTCAGGGCCTTGATAGTAATTTTGCTTTTTCTTCCTACTTGTCTTCTTTTGATGGGTTTTCTTCTTGACAACGCTGACTTTAATCTCAGCCTTCTTTTCAATTTCTCTATTGGCCTGACTAGGTTCAGGTATGAGCTCAGCTTGAGTGAACTCGGTTGAGTCTTCCAACATTTCCTCATCTGTCAGCTCCTTTGAAAACTCAGGGGTCTCTATTTTTAAGGCTTCTTGGCTTCCACATAGCTGGTTCTTCAGTTCTTCCATTTCTCTTTTATATTTGTTAGTTGTTTCCTGGGGAATGAAGTATTGTTGTGCTTTCTCGACCAATTGATTCTTCATCTCAGCCAGAGATACAAGTTCTTTCTGCTCTTCCTCATACCTCTTTAGTGGTACAAATTAGGATCTGAGGGAATCTTGCAATATGTACAAATCCTTCAGCAGGTTTTCTTTTTCTTTTTGAAGGTTACTGTTTTCAACTTGAACTCTGTCCTGAAACATCAGCTCTACGAGTTCTTTTTGTTTCGTCTTTACATGCTCCTTTTTCCAAACTGCAACATTTCCTGTTGCTGATTGAAATCTTAGTAATCTCTCAAAATTGATCTCTCTTAAACAGTTTCTTCTGAGGAGATTCGGTCCACTGCCTGCTATCACTGTGAGGGGTAGATTAGCAGACTGACTTCCAATTGTACTGGAACCTTGCATATACCCTTTACTCTTATGTTTTTGCCAGTATATGTCTTTAATCTGGCATCCAAGTTTTCCAGCTTTAGTGAATGACCTCCTCCAAACAGATACTTAAATGTGTGTTCCCCTATGGCTGTCCTGGATGTGTCTGTATCCACCTCCATTCGAATGGGTTTTCTGCTGACTTCTACTGTCACGTAGATTGGCTGTTTTACCCATTTTTAAGTTGCGTAGCGAGTAAATATCTGATGCCGTTTCTTTTGGTTCCTCCATTATATAAATTTCATAACTTCTGCCTTTTTGTTTGAAATTTGGCCTCAAATCTTTCTTCATGATATCACATAATGTGCCCATTGCGATGGCAGCAGAAACACTTGGTTCTTTCACATTGTTGTTTGTTTGTAGGCTGCCTGGTTCTAATTCTTCTATTATTAATGTGGTTTTTATCCGTTAAGCCATTGATTTTTGCTGATCTGTTAATGGCGGCTGTTTCCCGCCTATCCGCGGAGCTCTGTGCTTCCGCGCCATTTCTAACTGGTGCCTCTCTCCCGACATGAAGAACGGCTCCATTTTGTGCTCCCTTCATTCCCTCTGAGTCCCTGACTGTGCTCTCCATTGCGAGCACCAACTCCAGCGCCTTGCTGAAGTTTAAATTTGTTTCTGACAACAACCATTTTCAAATGGCGTCTTCATTAATCCCACTCACTGATTGGTCTCTTAACATGTCATTAATCGACATCCTGAATTCTCAGTCTCTGTCAGTTGTTTTAAGGCTGCTACATAGCAAACGACTGTCTCTCCAGGGGCGCGACACCTGGAATTGAATTTAAAACGTTGCATTGTTACCGAGGGTTTCGGCTGAAAATGGCTTTTCACAAGATTCACCAACTCAACAAAGCTCTTGGAATCTGGGGTGTTGGGTACCTATAGACTACGCATTAGGCCGTATGCTTTACTGCCAGATGTCGATAAGAGGATCGCCCACCTCTTCTCCTCCCTGATAGGTTGTTGGCCAGAAAGAAAAATGTGAGTGTTTAATATAATGTAACCAGTCATCGGTGGTCTGATCAAACGGATCGATACAGCCAAATTATGGCGTACTGGAGGGAGGTAACTTCGACGACTATAGTGAGAGCTTTACTTACAATTGGCCTGCAGGGCACGGTTAATTCACTTCAGTTGAGTTTTTGCACCTTTCCTTGGTGTCGTCGACTGGTCATGTTTTACCTCATCACCAGTTGTTATGGTTCTACTCCGGGGTCGCTTTGTTTGTGAACTGGTTGCTCGCTTACCTGTCGGCAGGTGAGTCGATTACAATATACTGTAGACGCAGAGACCAATATGAAATGAAGTACATTTATTTATATACTTACGCAAACAACAGAGCACTAACATGATGTGTGCTTCTCCAACTGGACCCCACTCTGGACTAACATTAACTTGGCAGCCTGCGCTACACAGGGTCTCACAGTCACATGGTCAATCTGCTCACATTCTCTTAAAGGTGTATTACACCTCAGATTGCCACAATGCCAATCTGCACATGGCAAAATTTCATCATCAGCAATAAATGAATGATTAGTGAGGGAGAAATCAGCTGCAGCTCAGATGATGGCATTCTCCCCTCAGAAACCCCACTCCACCCCACTTAAACATGTAATGTAGGCTGACACACTAGTACAGTACTGAGGAAATGCTGCATTGTCAGATGAGCTGTCTTTTCAGCTAAACATTAAACTAAGTTCCCCTCTTTCTCCAGCTGGATATAAACAATCTCATGGCAGTATTCAGATAAGAACAAGGGAGTTCCCCCAGGTACCCTGGCCAATATTTATCCAATAACACAGATTGTCTGGTCATTATCACATTGCTGTTTGTGGGAGCTCTCTGGGTACAAATTGGCTGCCCCGTTTCCTACATTATAACAGTGACTACGCTTCAATAGTACTTCATTGGCTGTAAAAGAATGGGATGTCCGAGGTTGTGAAAGACACAATAGAGATGCGAGTTCTTTCTTCAAATGTTGGCTGAGGTGGAACTTCTCTGCTCTCCTTTGAATAGTGTTGTGGGATCCTTAACATCCCCCTGACAGAATGGACGGACCTTCAGCTTAACGCCTCATCCAAAAGGCATTTTGAACACCTTGGAACTCCGAGGCCCCATAATTACTTCAATCCCTTAACAATCCTACCCTGCCAATACTCCAAGCGGTTGTTTATCTATTGTGTCTGAGGAATATAATGGACCATGAAATGGTTAAGGCCACCCTTCAAGCCTCAGAAAAGCCTCTTAGCTTGCAGTCTGAATGTACAACTGTTAAACAGACACCCAATCCTAAATTACCCACCACCCCTGTGCCCCCCCACAACTTCCCCAGCACCAAGGCTTCCCCCCACCCCAACCCCCCGCAAACAAAACTGTGCGTTAGGCCTTTGAAGTGAGGGAAAGCAGGATGTCGGATAATAAGCTGACTATTTTACTTCCTGTTTTCAATCATGGTCTTGTAACCACAGAACATTAATGACAGATGGCTTCCTATTGGAGAACCCTGTACTGTGAGGTGGAGGTCACGGATGCTGAATTCCTAACACTGAGCAGTTTATGGCCATGTTGTCTGAAGATATGGAATGGGGCGGGAGAGGCTGGGGGTGGGGGGATCAGGTTTCACTCGTACAGCAAGGTCTGTACAGTTTGTGCCCTCACTTTTGCTGTGAGAGGGTATTGTTACAGATAGGCAGCAGCCTTTTTTAAATTGAGGCCTAGCCTCTGTGGGCCTTCCAACCTCAGGGCAAACACACAGCTCGGTGTTGAGTGAACAGCTCAATTTGGTCAGGTTTCCAAACTGCTTTAGACCTCCCTCCAATTCTTACTCCCCTGGCCCCCAGCCCACTCCCACTTTCAAGTCCTTGCAAACAAAACCTCCTGTTTGATTCAAAATGTGAATGTTGAATGTGAAATGTGAAGTAAGTAACAAACACCACGAGGTGCTATGGCCAGCACAGGCCTTACTGGTAGCTGTAATAAAGTGAATTAATGCCCCACCACTCACTCCTCCTGCCACCACCACATCTGTAATGGAGAGAATCCTCCCCTCCCAGCACAACAAGTATAGATAAAACAACACACTAGTCCAATTGGAGTGAGTCACGTTTGGCTTCCTGGGATTGAGAAAGGTGCTATGTAAATGCAGCTTCTTTCCTTCCTTTCTATAGTTCATGTGTGAGCTGTGACAGGAGCAAGCTTACCAACCATGAGGGTATCATTACCTTGTTCGCTGCTGCGCTCACACACTGTTTACACACGCACTTCCACTCCGGGTAGCTGAATCGTTACCAAGTTTGGGAACCCTGACAGATTTCTCCATTGCTTAACCCAGGGGGTCCTGTGGCCAATTGTCATGCCCTGGGTAGTGAACCACTAACTTGTGCCAGGTCAGGGGTCAAATCTGAGACACTGCTGCATGGTCTGTGGCTATCAGAGGCAGAGAAACTGTCTGCAATTCCTTTGGGACAAAAACGCAAGAGGCGCTGCTCCTCCCGGGTTCTGGGGGCGTAGTGAGTTTGTCAGTTCACTATGGAGGAGGGAAGATTTAGAGAATCAAGGATGTGCTATCCAAGAAAGGTCGATGACGGCCGAGTGGAATGATCGGCTGAAGGGTGGAGAGGGTGAAATGACAAGTACAGAAGGTTGAGTGTTAGGAAGAAGAAGCAAATTGGAGAGAAGGCAGAACTGTGGAGAAGCCCTGCATTAATGGAATGACACTTCAGAGTTTAAACCGTCAAATCGGAGACGGGATTCAGAGATTTGAGTGAAGAATAAATAGCCAAGAATGTAGCTTTTCTGGGTGACTATAATCATGCTGGATATGCATAGTGCTCAACATACCAGAAACACCTGGAATCCCATCCTGTTACTTCAGCATGGGGAACATTAAGAACTTAAGAAATAGGAGCTGGATTAGGCCATTTGGCCCTTCGAACTTGCTTCACCACTCAGCAAGATCATCGCTGACCTTTGACCTTAATTCCACCTATCTGTATTATCCTCACATCCCTAAATTCCCTTGATTCCGCGACAGACAGGAGAGGAGAAATAAACTGCAACCCCCAATTTCCTGCCCTTAATATTCACAATCCATGTGTTTTTTTGGAAAGGTAGAGACATGTGATAAGCCTTCTTCAGTGTGTGGTCAACTTAAAGAGACAGCAGCAGGCTTTCACAGATTTAAAAATAAAGGAGCTTATTTATTCACACACTCACTGCAAAGAAGCCTAAGCACAATTGTCATTCACACACCACACACTCAAGAAAGATATATTTCAATAAGATAGTGCTCTTCTACAAGTGTTAAACCAAATAGTAGTTAACAGTTCACATGTTTGGCTTGTTGTAGGAGATCAGTTGGTGTGGGCCTGGTAAAGAGGAATCTTTTCCCACTCTTGAATTGTAGTTTCGATGGATCCAAAATAGCTGAAGTCAGCTATCCAGATCGTTTCAGGATTCCCTCTTAAGAGATGTACGTTTAGCAGGTCATGAAGTTAGGCATTTGTGACTTTCATATCAGGTCAAGCTTTTTTACAGGTGGCCTTGGAGTTTTGGAATCAGGCTTGGTGGCTTTTAAAAAGACTTACAGCATCCCGGTTCTTAAAAGGCAAAGATGACAACTTTTGCAGCTGTTGCTTTCGAGGTCCTTCTGCAGATGGCCCAGGTCTTTTCTGGGCTTTTAGATCAAAACTCATCATCTCCAGCCAGTTTTGGTCACATGACCAATACTGGTATTGTCTAACCAAAATGGTTTGAAAGTTCGAAGATATCACTACATAATAGGAGATGGTGGTTTTTCACCCTTATTCTGTACATAACTGGTCTCTCCTGCTCCCTTTTGTGAAACATTGATTTTGGAGGTGAGAAATCTAAAGGCCTATTGATTCTGCATTTGAGATGGACTTCATGCAAGGGCGTCTGTGAATTCCACAGATAACATTCATCTTGGTATGTCCATTCCAGGGGGAGGTCCCCACCCAGGTTGATTCAACTAGAATTTTCCAGAAGCTTGAGATAGCCTATGTTGAATGAACAAAGGTCACCTCACTCTTGGCAGCATCTTAGCTGTTCATCGCTGTCCATTTTAAAATGTAAAAGACAATTCCAGAAGCTTCCATAGGAACACTATCCATGGTTGAAGTGATGAATAGGACATGCCTTCACTGGGCATTACAGTTCCCAAAAACCTATCGACATCTGTCTTGAATATACTCACACATCTGCAAGAGTCACACAGGCCTCGGCTGCTAGTGCAGTTTGTGGTATCACTTCAGTTAGTTACTAGCTATTTACATCGAATGTACAGCACAGAAGCAGGCCATTTGGCCCAACTGGTTTCTGCTGGTGTTTATCTTCACATTAGCCTCTTCCCACTCTATCAGCATACCCTTCTATTCCTTTCTTCCTTATGTACTTAGATGCATTTAACTGGAAGTCAGCCATGTTAAACGCCTTCACCCTTCATGTGACAACTAGTCCCACATTCTCACCATCTCTGGGTAAAGACGTTTCTCTGGAATTCTAATTGAATTTATTAGTGAATAGGTTATATTTATAACACCTAGTTTTGGATCCCCACCCTCCCACCGACAAGTAGAAACATGTTCTTTATCTCCCTTTCAAACCCCTTCATCATTTGAAGTTTGTTAAGTAGAATTTCCTGTGCTTAGCGCAGATGAGACAATCCATTTTATCCACTGTTGTATGTCCAGGTATCCGACTGCTGTCCGATTATCTTATCATCGTGACTTAACATCCAAGCAGTGTGCTTCTCCACAATCAAAAATGATATTTGCAGGTCTGTAACAGGCTTGTCCCTGGAATTTTTAACCAGGTGGGCTGGTCATTGGCCTGATTCTCAAACCCTTGACCCACAGCCACCTCACTCTGCCCGACCAGAAAGACCGCTGGACTGGCCTTTCATTTCATTTGGCTCAGAAGTTTCGACTTGTCTGGCCTGTGTGATTCTACAAGGAATTATACTGCTGCCGGTGTACCTCTCACAATCACAGGCCTTCTCACCACATCAAGGTGCAGTCCCTGGAAAAGGTAGCATTCTACTGGGTGGGTCTCAAAGACAACTGTAAAATAGAGGCTGGCCCTGAAAGAGTTAATCCATTGGCTGCAGTGCTGCTCAAACACTCGGCTCGGTTTCACTTTCAAACTGGGCCTGGAATGTTCCCAGAAGGTGCCGGTCTAATCCCCTTCCTTTGGCTTTCTGACTACCCACTTGATCAGGGTGGTGTTGTATCTGCTTGACTGAGAGTCAGTCATGCGGCCAGAGCCTGTCATGCATAGAGAATTCCTCATAATGTGGACACCTGATAGATGTGGCGCATCAAAACAACTGCTCTGTGCCAGGCTTTGTGGATCGTGGAAGAGGGCAAACCACGAGCAATGGCCTATTGTCGCGACAGGACTACAAAAATTAATCTGTGCTGGGAAATGAAGCTCTTTAATTACAGTTGCAAAATACCACACAAGTTACTCCACCTGTGGTTTTTCTTTAAAGAGACAGTGCTTTCCTGCTGAAGTGTTTTTTTGCAATGAGCAATCTTACTGTTTGACAGAGGCTGGCAGAGTCCTGCTCAGGCATTGGCCTAGCTAGTTTGGGTCCCACTGGATCTGGTCAAACTTTATCCGATTTGGTTTGGGTGAGTTTGCCACTGTGTATTTGGTGATGAACTGATTTTTCAGCTCCGATCAGAGCTCAGCAGCCCCACATCTCCTCCAGAGATATCTACACTTCTCCAGTCCTGACTTCTTCCTCATTCCTGATTTTCATTACTCCGCCATTTTACACACATGCCTTCAGCTGCCAAAACTTGGAAGCTTTGGAATTCCCGCCCTAAATCTCCCTGCTTCTCTACATCCCCTCCTTCCTTCCTGACGGTGCTTAAATCTCCCCCTTTGAACAGGCTGTTGGTCATCTGACCTAATGGCCTGGATTTTACGGAACGTGTGGTTTCCAAACCCCAGCCCAAAAAAGTGGGTGCAAAGCCCTCCCAGTAGGACAACAGCTGCCCTGCGGCACTTCCACCTCCTCAGAAACATTTAGTAACGCCTCAGAGAGCTGTCAGCCAATCAGAGGAAGGGAACTCACCAGTACCGGCAGCACCACCAGGAGCGGTGGCCAGTGCCAGTACTGCACTCGGGGCTTGCGAAGCCATTCAGCACTGGATCGGAAACTCGTAAGTGTTAGGATGTCTCACCCGACCCCAGTGAGGTGGGTGGAGTTTGAGGGGCCAAGATGGGGAGGGAAACTTGGGGTGGGATAACAACTTGCGGCGGGGGGGGGCCTCCGTTGGGCCCAGGGGGCCCATTAAGGAGGGGGTCCTCCCCCCCCCCCCACCCGCCTCCAGCCCACACAGGGAAACCTGCCACCCTGGCCACTTGGCGTGAGCCTCTCCCACCGCCGGTTAAATCCTGGCAGCGGCTGGAAAGGCAGGCAGGCCACCCAACACCATCCTTGCCGCTGGTAAAATTGCAGTGGGGGCAAGGGCAAGCAGGAAGGTGGTGGCATGTCACCCGTTGGATTCTACTTATCACCCACCCCACACCGCAGCCCACCCCCTGCCCTCAAACCTGCAGGTGGAGGAACTTAAAATCCAGCCCACTATCTCTGTACATGACTTGGCATCAAATTTTGTTTGAGAATGCTCCTGTGAAGCCATTGGCCATTTTATTACTTTAACAGTGTTGTATAAATGCAAGCTGTTGCTGTTGCTTTTATAATACCCTCACAACACTGGTCATGAAACTTCAGTGACTCATGGAGCAGGATTTTACCATGGGCTTCGGGTCCCCAACATTGGACCCAAGGGGGGTCCCAAGCCCCACTTGTTGACAATGAGACCAGCTCAGCAATCTTCCCAGAGGCAGCTTCCCAATTGGCCGCGTCCGAGCTTGGCGTCCTATTAAGGACGGTGGGTGGAATTTTGATGCCGCTGCTTAACCAGAGACCCTGGGCAACCTCACAAGGAGCTGCTGCTGGGGCAGGTAGAAGACCACGAGGGCACCTCAAAATGGAAGCGCCTTCAGAGGGGCAAAATTAAATATAATTATCGGGGATGGGGGGAAAGCTGGGATCAGAGGATCAAACCTGTCTGGGAGGATTGTTGGGACCACAGAGGCTGCTTTCCGTGCCTGTGACACCATCGATGGGACATTGATTGTCCAGCTCTGATGGCCACCCAAGCTTCTGCAGGGGGGCCACCTTCACTGAGGTAGTAGCCTCCACATGGGGTTGGGTGGGGGTGGCATTGAGGGCAGGGGTGCTATATGGAAAAATGCTGGTGAGCTGGTAATATCTCCCTAATTGGGCCTTAATGATCTCAGTTAGGGAAAGATGGTG
Organism: Cetorhinus maximus; assembly: GCF_964194155.1. Lineage (NCBI taxonomy): Eukaryota > Metazoa > Chordata > Chondrichthyes > Lamniformes > Cetorhinidae > Cetorhinus > Cetorhinus maximus. The sequence goes on from NC_135884.1 coordinate 87,362,980, forward strand.
ACATTATGATCTAGAGCAAACCAGAGGCCCAGGCTAATGCTGTGGGACATGGGTTCAAATCCCACCATAGCAGGTGGTGCAATTTGAATGCAATTAATCAATCTGGGATATAGTCTCAGTGATGGTGACCATGGCAACTATCATCGATTGTTGTCAAAAGCCGTCAGCTTCGCTAATGTCCAACAGGGAAGGAAATCAGCCATCCTTACCGGTCTGGTCTACATGTGACTCCAGAACCACAGCAATGTGGTTGACTCTTAACTGCCCTCTGAAGAACCATCAAGTCACTCAGTTCAAGGGCAATTAGGGATGGGCAACAAATGCTGGCCTTGCCAGCGATGTCCGTATCCCATGAAAGAATAAAGAAAATTGGCTGCCTGCCTCCTTACAGCAGGTAGCCAATCTGTTGCCCCTGGAAACCTTCCCTGGTAGTGGGACATCTACTCCTAGCACCAAGGGGCCCAGAACAGTGTGCACTTGCTGTCTAAACAACCAGGTTGCTCTCCTGTTCAGCAGACCAGCTTCCCCTGTGCAAGATCATCACATTATTTTTCTATATTAAATAACATCTTCCACCTGTGGGCCCATTCCCCATCACATCTGGATTCACCAGATCTTCATTTTTAATCATTTCTCCTTATACTTGGAGGTTCTTTTTATCATCTATGGGTGTATGGATAGCTTCTCTAATTACCTCATCCAGATTACTGATCAATATTAAAGTCACTGTTCATGCATTGAATAAAGGATGGATCTGGAGCCAGTCTTTTCCTTAACACAGGTGCATTCACAAGAGCACAGACACCAACTCCCCTTTTCCTCCCACAACACCAGTATAAATCCGTTCTTATATACTTAAGAATAATTCCCTAATCTTTCCCCAATTAGTAACAGCTGCTCTCATTTACAAACTAAAGCATGAACTTCATTGTAACAGGATTCCAATATTAACAATCAAAATGTTGGCAGAATCATAAGAACATGATACACACATGAAATGATAAAGCACAGCAGGAGGCCTTATGGCCCATCGTACCTTTGCCAGCTCTTTGAAAGAGCTCTCTAATTAGTCCCGCTCCTCTGGTCTTAGGAACATAGGAACAGGAGAAGACCATTTAGCCCCTCAAGCCTGTTCCGGCATTCAATTCGATCATGGCTGATCCATATCTTCAATCCATTCACCTGCCTTCGTTCCACATCCCTTAATACCCTTTGCCAACAAAAACACACCAATCTCAGTTTTGACCTTTCCAATTGGTTTAGCCTCACAGCTTGAAAAAAGCTTGATACTGCAGGTACTGAAAATCTGAAATGCAAAAAGAAAATGCTAGAAACACTCAACAAGTCCAGCAGCGTCTGTGGAGAGATAAACAGAGTTTGACATTTCAGGTCTGTGGCCTTTTGTCAGAACTGGAAGAAGTTAGAGATGGAACAGGTTTTAAACAAAGACAGAGGCAGGGAAAGGAAGGGGAGGGGAGGACAGATCAAAAAATAGTCTGTGATAGGGTGGAAGGCAGGAAACCTTAAATAATAAAAATGGTGATGGTGTAAAGCCAAAGGAGATGGTAACGGGACAAGTAAAGGAACAAGATGGTTGTAGACGAGGTGTAAAAAGCAAAAGCAGAATCATTGCCAGCTCCTGCTCTCAGAAATAACTGGGGTCCATGATTATAAGCTGAAATTTTGAACTCAATGTTGAGTTCAGAAGGCTGTAAAGTGCCTAATGGAAAGATAAGGTGCTGTTCCTCAGCATTCTATTGAGCTTTGTTGGAACGGTGGAGCAGGCCAAGGACAGAAAGATCAGAGCAAGAGTGGGCAAAGAATTAAAATGACAGATAACTCGAAGCTCAGAGTCACACTTGCAGACTGAGCAGAGGTGTTTAGCAAAGCAATCTCCCAGTCTGCACTTGGTCTCCCCAGTGTAGAGGAGACCACATCGTAAGCAGTGAATACAATATACTAAATTGAAAGATGTATACATAAATCGTTGTTTCACTTGGATGGAGTGTTTGGGGCCTTGGACAGTGAGAAGGCAGGATGTAAAAGGGCAGGTGTTGCATCTCCTGTGCTATGGGAAGGGGAGGGGGTGTTGAGGGTGATTGAGGAGCGTCTCAGAGGGAATTAACCCTTCAGAATGCTGAAAGGGGAGGAGAGAGGGAGATGCGTTTGGTAGTGGCATCAGGCTGGAGGTGGTGGAAATGGTGGAAGATGATCCGTTGAATAGAGTCTGGCGGGGTGGAAGGTGAGGACAAGCCAAACGTACCCCTATCATGGTTCTGAGGGGGAGGGGAAAGGATAAGAGCAAATGTTTGGGAAATTAAACAGACTAGGCCAAGAGCCCTGTTAACTAACCCTGGTGGAGGGGAATCCTCGGTTAAGGAAGAAGGAAGACATTTTGGAAGCACTGGTGTGGGTCGCATTGTTTGAACAGATGCAATGGAGACGGAGAAACTGAAAGAATGGAATAGAATTCTTACAGAGATGCGGGGTGTGGGGAAGTGTAGTCAAGGTAGTTGTGGGAGTCAGTGGGTTTATAATGAGTTTTGATTGATCGCCTATCCTCAGAAAGGCAAGACAAGAGACGGGAAGGAGATGGACCATGTGAAGGTGAGGGAAGGGCGGAAAGTTTGTTGCACACTAACAGCACAGCATCTCCTGCAGGAATATTTTGCCACCCTTTGTCTGATGGTAGTCATTGATTCCACAGGTGCTAGCATTCTTCCAGGACCTCATACATGTGCCCACTTTTCTGCTGCGATTTTAATTTTTCATCTCAACCTTGTACAAGATGTTGACCTGTTTTCTTAAGCCCCTGTTCAGAAAAGATCTCAAGCGGCATTGCAGTTCATATACTGAAAACACATCAAGTGAGCCTCATACCGAGTTACCCAACTCAGTGCATGAGGCTTTGTAGTGTGTGATGGCTGAGGTAAGGACACTGAGGTGTTCCAATGAGCAATGACCATAATAGTGCAGTTTACAGAGCATTGAGGCCTGCCATCTCCCAGGAGTCCAACATTTATCGACCCAAACAACATCCACTGAAAAGCATTTCATTTGGCCATTTATTACATAGCTGTCAATTGGCCCCAGATGGACACAAAATGGCTGCTATGTTACCTACATTTCTGCCCCCCTCAAATGTACAGACAAGATGACATGGCACAATTTCGAGGAAGAGAACAGAATTGTCCCCCCATGTCCGGGCCAATATTTATCCCTCAACCAGCAACACAAAAAACAGAGGATCTGGTCATTTATCACATTGCTGCGTGTGGTATCTTGCTGTGTGATCATTGACAGCCACGTTTATTGACCTACAACAGACACTACACTTCAAAAGTATTTCGTTGGCTAAAAAGAGCTTTGGGAAGTCTTGAACTTGTGAAAGGCGCTATATAAATAAAAGCTTTCTCCTTACCGAGCAGGGGGTCCTGGTTTTCATCAGTTGTGGGATCTTGGCGATGGCTAAGAGTCTGGCCTGTGCGAACAGTATTGGTGATGGGTGACAGTCTGGCCTGTGCAATCAGTTTTGCCAATAGGTAAGAGTCAGGCCTGTGCGATCAGTATTGGGGTTGGGTAAGAGTCTGGCCTGTGCGATCACAATAGGCGATGAGTAAGAATCTGGCCTGTGCCACCAGCATTGGCGACGGGCGAGTCTGGCCTGTGCGATCAGTATTGGCGAGGGGCAAGTCTGGCCTCTGCGATCAGTATTGGCAAGGGGTAAGAGTCTGGCATGTGCAATCAGCATTGGCGATGGGTAAGATTCTGGCCTGTACGATCAGTATTGGCGATGGGCGAGTCTGGCCTGTGTGATCAGTATGGGGGATGGGTAAGAGTCTGGACTGTGCGATCATCATTGGCGATGGATTAGAGTCTGACCAGTGCGATCGGTATTGGCGATGGGCAAGAGCCAGGTCTGTGCGATCAGTATTGGCGATGTGTAAGAGTCTGGCCTGTGCGATCAGTATTGGGGATGGGTAAGAGTCTGGCCTGTGCGATCGTTATTGGCGATGGCTAATAGTCTGGCCTGTGCGATCAGTATTGGCGATGGGCAAGAGCCAGGTCTGTGCGATCAGTATTGGCGATGGGTAAGAGTCTGGCCTGTGCGATCTGTATTGGCGATAGGTAATAGTCTGGCCTGTGCGATTAGTATTGGTGATGGGGAAGAGTCTGGCCTGCGCGATCAGTATTGTCGATGGGTAAGAGTGTGGACTCTGCGAACAATCTTGGTGATGGGTAAGAGCCTGGCCTGTGCGATCAGTGTTGGCGACGGGTAAGATTCTGGCCTGTGCAATCAGTTTTGGCAATGGGTAAGAGTCAGGCCTGTGCGATCAGTATTGGTGTTGGGTAAGAGTCAGGCCTGTGCGATCACAATTGGCGATGAGTAAGAATCGGACCTGTGCCATCAGAATTGGCGATGGGTGAGTCTGGCCTGTGCGATCAGTATTGGCGAGGGGTAGAAATCTGGCAGGTGAGATCAGCATTGGCGATGGGTAAGAGTCTGGCCTGTACGATCAGTATTGGCGATGGGTAAGAGTCTGGCCTGTGCGATCAGTATTGACAATGGGCAAGAGTCTGGCCTGTGTGATCAGTATTGGGGATGGATAAGAGTCTAGCCTGTGCGATCATCATTGGCGATGGATTAGAGTCTGGCCAGTGCGATCGGTATTTGCGATGGGTAATGGTCTGGCCTGTGCGATCAGTATTGGCGATAAGCAAGAGCAGGTCTGTGCGATCAGTATTGGTGATGTGTAAGAGTCTGGCTTGTGCGATTAGTATAGGTGATGGGGAAGAGTCTGGCCTGCGTGATCAGTATTGGCAATGGGTAAGATTGTGGACTCTGCGAACAGTCTTGGCGATGGGTAAGAGCCTGGCCTGTGCGATCAGTATTGGTGAGGGGTAAGAGTCTGGCCTGTGTGATCACAATTGGCGACGAGTAAGAATCTGGCCTGTGCAATCAGTATTGGCGATGGGCGAGTCTGGCCTGTGTGATCAATATTGGTGATGGGTAAGAGTCTGGCCTGTATGATCGGTATTGACGATGGGTAAGAGTCCGGCCTGTGCGATCAGTATTGGCGATGGGTAAGATTTTGGCCTGTGCAATCAGTATTGGCGATGGGTAAGATTTTGGCCTGTGCAATCAGTATTGGTGATGGGCGAGTCTGGCCTGTGCGATCAGTATTGGCGATGGGTAAGAGTCTGGCCTGTGCGATTAGTATAGCTGATGGGGAAGAGTCTGGCCTGCGCAATCTGTATTGGCGATGGGTGAGTCTGGCCTGTACGATCAGTATTGGCGATGGGCGAGTCTGGCCTGTGCGATCAGTATTGGCGAGGGGTAAGAGTCTGGCCTGTGCGATCAGTATTGGCGACAGGTGAGTCTGGCCTGTACGATCAGTATTGGCGATGGGCGAGTCTGGCCTGTGCGATCAGTATTGGCGAGGGGTAAGAGTCTGGCCTGTGCGATCAGTATTGGCGACAGGCGAGTCTGGCCTGTGTGATCAATATTGGCGATGTGTAAGAGTCTGGCCTGTATGATCAGTATTGGCGATGGGTAAGAGTCTGGCCTGTGCGATCAGTATTGGCGATGGGTAAGAGTCTGGCCTGTGCGATTAGTATAGCTGATGGGGAAGAGTCTGGCCTGCGCAATCTGTATTGGCGATGGGTAAGAGTGTGGACTCTGCAAACAGTCTTGGCGATGGGTAAGAGCCTGGCCTGTGTGATCAGTTTTGGCAATCGGTAAGAGTCTGGCCTGTGCGATCACAATTGGCGATGAGTAAGAATCTGGCCTGTGCCATCAGTATTGGCAACGGGTGAGTCTGGCCTGTACGATCAGTATTGGCGATGGGCAAGTCTGGCCTGTGCGATCAGTATTGGCGAGGGGTAAGAGTCTGGCCTGTGCGATCAGTATTGGCGACAGGCGAGTCTGGCCTGTGTGATCAATATTGGCGATGTGTAAGAGTCTGGCCTGTATGATTAGTATTGGCGATGGGTAAGAGTCTGGCCTGTGCGATCAGTATTGGCGATGGGTAAGAGTCTGGCCTGTGCGATTAGTATAGCTGATGAGGAAGAGTCTGGCCTGCGCGATCAGTCTTGGCGATTGGTAAGAGTCTGGCCTGTGCGATCTGTATTGGCAATGGGTAAGAGTCAGGCCTGTTTGATCAGTATTGGCGATGGGTAAGAGTGTGGACTCTGCAAACAGTCTTGGCGATGGGTAAGATCCTGGCCTGTGTGATCAGTTTTGGCAATGGGTAAGAGTCTGGCCTCTGCAATCAGTATTGGCGATAGGAGAGAGTCTGGCCTGTGTGATCAATATTGGCGTTGGGTAAGAGCCTGGCTTGTGCCATCAGTTTTGGCGATGGGTACGAGCCTGGTCTGTGTGATCAGTATTGGCGATGCGCGAGGCTCTGGCCTGTGTGATCAGTATTGACGATGGGTAAGATTCTGGCCTGTGCAATCTGTATTGGCGATGGGTAAGAGTCTGGCCTGTGCGATTGATATTGGCGTTTGGCATGATTCTAGCCTGTGCAATCAGCATTGCCGATGGGTAAGACTTTGATCTGTGCGATCAGTATTGGCGATGCGTAAGAGTCTGTCCTGTACGATCAATATTGGCGATTGGTAAGAGTCTGGCCTGTGTGATCAGTATTGGCTATGGGCGGGAGTCTAGCCTGTGCGATCAGTGTTGGCGATGCGCAACAGTCTGGCCTGTGCAATCAGCATTTGCAGTGGGCAAGAGTCTGGCCTGTGCGATCAGTATTGGCGATGGGTAAGAGTCTAGCCTGTGTGCTCAACATTTGCGATGGTTAAGGTCTGGCCAGTGCGGTCAGTATTGGCAATGGGCGAGAGTCTGGCCTGTGTGATCTATTTTGGCGATGGGCGAGAGTCTGGCCTGTGCAATCTGTATTGACGATGGGCGAGAGTCTGGCGTGTGCGATCTGTATCGGCGTTGGGTGAGAGTCTGGCCTTTGCGATCGTTATTGGGGTTGGGCCAGAGTCTGGCCTCTGCGATCAGTGTTGGCGTTGGGCGAGAGTCTGGCCTGTGCGATCAGTATTGGTGATGGGCGAGAGTCTGGCATGTGCAATCTGTGTTGGTGATGAGTATGTCTGCCCTTTGCGATCAGTATTGGCGATGGGTAAGAGTCTGGCCTCTGCGATCAGTATTGGCGATAGGTGGGAGTCTGGCCTGTGTGATCAATATTGGCGTTGGGTAAGAGCCTGGCCTGTGCCATCAATTTTGGTGATGGGGAAAAGTCTGGACAGTGCGTTCAGTATTGACGATGGGTAAGAGTCTGGCCCGTGCGATCGTTATTGGCGATGGGTAAGAGTCTGGCCTGTACGACCAGTATTGGCGATGGATAAGACTCTGGTCTGCGCGATCATTATTGGCGGTGGGTAAGAGTCTGGTCAGCACGATCATTATTGGTGGTGGGTAAGTGTCTGGCCTGTGCGATCATTATTGGCGATGGGTAAGAGTCTGGCCAGTGCGATCAGTATTGGCAATGGGCGAGTCTGGCCTGTGCGATCAGTATTGGTGTTGGGTAAGAGTCTGGCCTGTGCGATCACAATTGGTGATGAGTAAGAATCTGGCCTGTGCCATCAGTATTGGCGACAGGCGAGTCAGGCCTCTGCGATCAGTATTGGCGATGGGCGAGTCTGGCCTGTGTGATCAGTATTGGCAAGGGGTAGGAGTCTGGCATGTGAGATCATCATTGCGATGGGTAAGAGTCTGGCCTGTGCGATCTGTATTGGCGATGGGGAAGAGTCTGGCCTTTGCAATCAGTATTGGCGATGTGTAACAGACTGGCCTATGCGATCAGTATTGACGATGGGTAAGAGTCTAGCCTGCGCGCTCAGCATTTGCGATGGGTAAGAGTCTGGCCAGTGCGATCAGTATTGGCGATGGTCAAGAGTCTGGCCTGTGCGATCTGTATTGGCGATGGGCGTGAGTCTAGCCTGTGCGATCAGTATTGGCGATGGGTGCGAGCCTCATCTGCGCGATCAGTATTAGCGTTGGGTAAGCGTCTGGCCTGTGTGATCAGTATTGGCGATGGGTAAGAATCTGGCCTGTGCGATCAGTATTGGCGATGGGCGGGAGTCTGGCCTGTGCGATCAGTATTGGCGATGTGTATGAGTCTGGCCTGTGCGATCAGTATTTGCAATGGGTAAGAGTCTGGCCTGTGCGATCAGTATTGGCGATGGGTTAGAGTCTGGCCTGTGCGCTCAGCATTTGCGATGGGTAAGAGTCTGTCCAGTGCGATCAGTATTGGTGATGGGCGAGAGTCTGGCCTGTGCAATCTGTATTGGCAATGGGCGAGGGTCTGGCCTATGCGATCTGTATTGGCGTTGGGTAAGAATCTGGTCTGTGCGATAAGTATTGGCGATGGGTAAGAGTCTGGCCTGTGCGATCCGTATTGGCGATGAGTAAGTCTGGCCTTTACAATCAGTATTGGCGATGTGTAACAGACTGGCCTGTGCGATCAGTATTGGCGATGGGTAAGAGTCTAGCCTGCGCGCTCAGCATTTGTGATGGGTAAGAGTCTGGCCAGTGCGATCAGTATTGGCGATGGTCAAGAGTCTGGCCTGTGCGATCTGTATTGGCGATGGGCGTGAGTCTAGCCTGTGCGATCAGTATTGGCGATGGGTGCGAGCCTCATCTGCGCGATCAGTATTAGCGTTGGGTAAGCATCTGGCCTGTGCGATCAGTATTGGCGATGGGTACGAGTCTTGCCTGTGCGATCACTATTAGCGATGGGTAAGACTCCGGCCGGTGCAATCAATATTCGCGATGGGTAAGAGTCTGGTCTCTGCGATCAGTGTTGGCGATGGATAGGAGCCTTGTTTGTGCGATCAGTATTGGTGATGGGTAAGAGCCTGGTCTGTGCGATTAGTATTGGCGATAGGTATGAGCCTGGTCTCTGCGATCAGTATTGGCGATGGATACTAGCCTGGCCTGTGCGATCAGTATTGGCGATGGATAAGAGTCTGGCCTGTGCGATCCGTTTTGATGATGGGAGAGAGTCTGGCCTGTGCAATCTGTATTGGCGATGGGGAAGAATCTGGCCTGTGCGATCAGTATTGACGATGGGTGAGGCTCTGGCCTGTGCAATCTGTATTGGCGATGGGTAAGAGTCTGGCCTGTGCGATCAGTATTGGCGATGGGCGGGAGTCTGGCCTGTGCGATCAGTATTGGCGATGTGTATGAGTCTGGCCTGTGCGATCAGTATTTGCAATGGGTAAGAGTCTGGCCTGTACGATCAGTATTGGCGATTGGTAATAGTCTGGCCTGTGCGATCAGTATTGGCGATGGGTTAGAGTCTGGCCTGTGTGATCAATATTGGCGTTGGGTAAGAGCCTGGCCTGTGCCATCAATTTTGGTGATGGGGAAAAGTCTGGACAGTGCGTTCAGTATTGACGATGGGTAAGAGTCTGGCCCGTGCGATCGTTATTGGCGATGGGTAAGAGTCTGGCCTGTACGACCAGTATTGGCGATGGATAAGACTCTGGTCTGCGCGATCATTATTGGCGGTGGGTAAGAGTCTGGTCAGCACGATCATTATTGGTGGTGGGTAAGTGTCTGGCCTGTGCGATCATTATTGGCGATGGGTAAGAGTCTGGCCAGTGCGATCAGTATTGGCAATGGGCGAGTCTGGCCTGTGCGATCAGTATTGGTGTTGGGTAAGAGTCTGGCCTGTGCGATCACAATTGGTGATGAGTAAGAATCTGGCCTGTGCCATCAGTATTGGCGACAGGCGAGTCAGGCCTCTGCGATCAGTATTGGCGATGGGCGAGTCTGGCCTGTGTGATCAGTATTGGCAAGGGGTAGGAGTCTGGCATGTGAGATCATCATTGGCGATGGGTAAGAGTCTGGCCTGTGCGATCTGTATTGGCGATGGGGAAGAGTCTGGCCTTTGCAATCAGTATTGGCGATGTGTAACAGACTGGCCTGTGCGATCAGTATTGGCGATGGGTAAGAGTCTAGCCTGCGCGCTCAGCATTTGCGATGGGTAAGAGTCTGGCCAGTGCGATCAGTATTGGCGATGGTCAAGAGTCTGGCCTGTGCGATCTGTATTGGCGATGGGCGTGAGTCTAGCCTGTGCGATCAGTATTGGCGATGGGTGCGAGCCTCATCTGCGCGATCAGTATTAGCGTTGGGTAAGCGTCTGGCCTGTGTGATCAGTATTGGCGATGGGTAAGAATCTGGCCTGTGCGATCAGTATTGGCGATGGGCGGGAGTCTGGCCTGTGCGATCAGTATTGGCGATGTGTATGAGTCTGGCCTGTGCGATCAGTATTTGCAATGGGTAAGAGTCTGGCCTGTAGGATCAGTATTGGCGATTGGTAAGAGTCTGGCCTGTGCGATCAGTATTGGCGATGGGTTAGAGTCTGGCCTGTGCGCTCAGCATTTGCGATGGGTAAGAGTCTGTCCAGTGCGATCAGTATTGGTGATGGGCGAGAGTCTGGCCTGTGCAATCTGTATTGGCAATGGGCGAGGGTCTGGCCTATGCGATCTGTATTGGCGTTGGGTAAGAATCTGGTCTGTGCGATAAGTATTGGCGATGGGTAAGAGTCTGGCCTGTGCGATCCGTATTGGCGATGAGTAAGTCTGGCCTTTACAATCAGTATTGGCGATGTGTAACAGACTGGCCTGTGCGATCAGTATTGGCGATGGGTAAGAGTCTAGCCTGCGCGCTCAGCATTTGCGATGGGTAAGAGTCTGGCCAGTGCGATCAGTATTGGCGATGGTCAAGAGTCTGGCCTGTGCGATCTGTATTGGCGATGGGCGTGAGTCTAGCCTGTGCGATCAGTATTGGCGATGGGTGCGAGCCTCATCTGCGCGATCAGTATTAGCGTTGGGTAAGCATCTGGCCTGTGCGATCAGTATTGGCGATGGGTACGAGTCTTGCCTGTGCGATCACTATTAGCGATGGGTAAGACTCCGGCCGGTGCAATCAATATTCGCGATGGGTAAGAGTCTGGTCTCTGCGATCAGTGTTGGCGATGGATAGGAGCCTTGTTTGTGCGATCAGTATTGGTGATGGGTAAGAGCCTGGTCTGTGCGATTAGTATTGGCGATAGGTATGAGCCTGGTCTCTGCGATCAGTATTGGCGATGGATACTAGCCTGGCCTGTGCGATCAGTATTGGCGATGGATAAGAGTCTGGCCTGTGCGATCCGTTTTGATGATGGGAGAGAGTCTGGCCTGTGCAATCTGTATTGGCGATGGGGAAGAATCTGGCCTGTGCGATCAGTATTGACGATGGGTGAGGCTCTGGCCTGTGCAATCTGTATTGGCGATGGGTAAGAGTCTGGCCTGTGCGATCGATATTGGCGTTTGGTACGATTCTAGCCTGTGTGATCAGCATTGCTGATGGGTAAGAGTCTGATCTGTGCGATCAGTATTGGCAATGCGTAAGAGTTTGTCCTGTACGATCAATATTGGCGATTGGTAAGAGTCTGGACTGTGTGATCTGTATTGGCGATGTGGAACAGTCTGGCCTGTGCGATCAGCATTTGCGATGGGTAAGAGTCTGGCCAGTGCGGTCAGTATTGGCGATGGGCGTGAGTCTGACCTGTGCGATCTGTATTGCGATGGGTGAGAGTCTGACCTGTGCAATATGTATTGGCGATGGGCGAGAGTCTGGCCTGTGCGATCTGTATTGGCGTTGGGTGAGAGTCTGGCCTTTGCGATCTTTATTGGCGATGGGCCAGAGTCTGGCCTCTGCGATCAGTATTGGCATTGGGCGAGAGTCTGGCCAGTGCGATCAGTATTGGTGATGGGCGAGAGTCTGGCCTGTGCGATCTGTGTTGGCGATGAGTAAGTCTGCCCTTTGCGATCAGTATTGGCGATGGGTAAGAGTCTGGCCTGCGCGATCAGTATTGGCGAAGGGTAAGAGCCTGGCCTGTGCGATCAGTATTGGCGATGGGTACGAGCCTGGTCTGTGCGATCAGTATTGGCGATGGGCACGAGCCTGATCTGCGCGAGCAGTATTGGCGATGGGTAAGAGCCTGGCCTGTGCGATCAGTATTGGCGATGGGTAAGAGCCTGGTCTGTGCGATCAGTATTGGCGATTGTTAAGAGCCTGGCCTGTGCCATCAGTATTGGCGATGGATAGGAGACTGGACTGTGCAATCAGTATTGGCGTTGGGTAAACGTCTGGCCTGCACGATCAGTATTGGCAATGGGTACGAGTCTGATCGGTGCGATCAGTATTGGCGATGAGTAAGTCTGGCCTTTACAATCAGTATTGGCAATGGGTGAGAGTCTGGCCTGTGCGATCAGTATTGGCGTTGGGCGAGAGTCTTGCCTGTGCGATCAATATTAGCAATGGGTAAGATTCTGGCCTGTGCGATAAGTATTGGGCATGGGTAAGAGTCTAGCCTGTGTGATCAGCTTTTGCGATGGGTAAGAGTCTGGCCTGTGTGTTCTGTATTGGCCATGAGCGAGAGTCTGGCTTGTGCGATCTGTATTGTTGATGGGTAAGAGTCTGGCTTGTTCGTTCTGTATTGGCCATGGGCGAGAGTCTGGCCTGTGCGATCTGTATTAATGATGGGTAAGAGTCTGGCCTGTGCGTTCTGTATTGGCCATGGGCGAGAGTCTGGCCTATGCGATCTGTATTGGTGATGAGTAAGAGCCTGGCCTGTGCGATCTGTATTGGTGATGGGCGAGAGTCTGGCCTCTGCGATCTATATTGGCGATAAGTCTGGCCCTTGCGATCAGTATTGGCGATGGGTAAGAGTCTGGCCTGTGCGATCAGTATTGGTGATGGGTGAGAGCCTGGACTGTGCGATCAGTATTGGCGATCGGAATGAGTCTGGCATATGCAATCAGTGTTGGCGATGGGCGAGGGTCTGGCCTGTGCGATCAGCATTGGCGATGGGTAAGAGTCTGGCCTGTGCGATCAGTATTGGCGATTGGTAAGAATCTGGCCTGTGCGATCAATATTGGCGATGAGTAAGAGTCTGGCCTCTGTGATCAGTATTGGCGATGGGTAAGAGTCTGGCCTGTGCGATCAGTATTGGCGATGGGTGAGAGCGTGGCCTGTACGATCAGTATTGGCGATGGGTGAGAGCGTGGCCTGTGCGATCAGTCTTGGTGATGGGTATGAGCCTGGACTGTGCGATCAGTATTGGCGATGCGTAAGAGTCTGGACTGTGCGATCAGTATTGTCGATGGGTACCAGCCTGGCCTGTGTGATCAGTATTGGCGATGCGTAAGAGTCTGGCCTGTGCAATCAATATTGGCGATTGGTAAGAATCTGGCCTGTGCGATCAGTATTGGCGATGGGCGGGAGTCTGGCCTGTGCGATCAGTATTGGCGATGTGTATGAGTCTGGCCTGTGCGATCAGTATTTGCAATGGGTAAGAGTCTGGCCTGTACGATCAGTATTGGCGATGGGTTAGAGTCTGGCCTGTGCGCTCAGCATTTGCGATGGGTAAGAGTCTGTCCAGTGCGATCAGTATTGGTGATGGGCGAGAGTCTGGCCTGTGAAATCTGTATTGGCAATGGGCGAGGGTCTGGCCTATGCGATCTGTATTGGCGTTGGGTAAGAATCTGGTCTGTGCGATAAGTATTGGCGATGGGTAAGAGTCTGGCCTGTGCGATCCGTATTGGCGATGAGTAAGTCTGGCCTTTACAATCAGTATTGGCGATGTGTAACAGACTGGCCTGTGTGATCAGTATTGGCGATGGGTAAGAGTCTAGCCTGCGCGCTCAGCATTTGCGATGGGTAAGAGTCTGGCCAGTGCGATCAGTATTGGCGATGGTCAAGAGTCTGGCCTGTGCGATCTGTATTGGCGATGGGCGTGAGTCTAGCCTGTGCGATCAGTATTGGCGATGGGTGCGAGCCTCATCTGCGCGATCAGTATTAGCGTTGGGTAAGCGTCTGGCCTGTGTGATCAGTATTGGCGATGGGTAAGAATCTGGCCTGTGCGATCAGTATTGGCGATGGGCGGGAGTCTGGCCTGTGCGATCAGTATTGGCGATGTGTATGAGTCTGGCCTGTGCGATCAGTATTTGCAATGGGTAAGAGTCTGGCCTGTAGGATCAGTATTGGCGATTGGTAAGAGTCTGGCCTGTGCGATCAGTATTGGCGTTGGGCGAGAGTCTGGCCTCTGCGATCTATATTGGCGATAAGTCTGGCCTTTGTGATCAGTATTGGCGATGGGTAAGAGTCTGGCCTGAGCGATCAGTATTGGCGATGGGTGAGAGCGTGGCCTGTGCGATCAGTATTGGTGATGGGTGAGAGCGTGGCCTGTGCGATCAGTATTGGTGATGGGTGAGAGCGTGGCCTGTGCGATCAGTATTGGTGATGGGTGAGAGCGTGGCCTGTGCGATCAGTATTGGTGATGGGTGAGAGCGTGGCCTGTGCGATCAGTATTGGCGATGGGTGCGAGCCTGGACTGTGCGATCAGTATTGGCGATGGGCAAGATTCTGGCCTGTGCGATCAGCATTGGCGATGGGTAAGAGTCTGGCCTGTGCGATCAGTATTGGCGATGCGTAAGACTCTGGCCTGTTTGATCAGTATTGGCGATGCGTAAGAGTTTGGCCTGTGCGATCAATATTGGCGATTGGTAAGAATCTGGCCTGTGCGATCATATTGGCGATGGGCGGGAGTCTGGCCTGTGCGATCAGTATTGGCGATGTGTATGAGTCTGGCCTGTGTGATCAGTATTAGCGATGTGTATGAGTCTGGCCTGTGCGATCGGTATTTGCGATGGGTAAGAGTCTGGCCTGTGCGATCAGTATAGGCGATTGCTAAGAGTCTGGCCTGTGCGATCAGTATTAGCGATGGGTAAGAGTCTGGCTTGTGCGCTCAGCATTTGCGATGGGTAAGAGTTTGTCCAGTGCGATCAGTATTGGCGATGGGTGAGGGTCTGGCCTATGTGATCTGTATTGGCGTTGGTTAAGAATCTGGTCTGTGCGATCAGTATTGGCGATGGGTAAGAGTCTAGCCTGTGTGATCAGCATTGGCGATGGGTAAGAGTCTGGCCTGTGTGATCGGTATTGGCGATGGGTAATAGTCTGGCTTGTGCGATCAGTATTGGCGATGGGTAAGAGTCTGGCCTGTGGAATCAGTATATTCGATGGGTGAGAGTCTGGCCTGTGCGATCTGTGTTGTTGATGGGTAAGAGTCTGGCTTGTTCGTTCTGTATTGGCCATGGGCGAGAGTCTGGCCTGTGCGATCTGTATTAGTGATGGGTAAGAGTCTGGCTTGTGTGTTCTGTATTGGCCATGGGCGAGAGTCTGGCCTGTGCGATCAGTATTGGCGATGGGTACAAGTCTGGCTTGCGCGTTCTGTATTGGCCATGGGCGAGAGTCTGGCCTGTGCGATCTGTATTAGTGATGGGTAAGAGTCTGGCTTGTGTGTTCTGTATTGGCCATGGGCGAGAGTCTGGCCTGTGCGATCAGTATTGGCGATGGGTACAAGTCTGGCCTGTGCGTTCTGTATTGGCCATGGGCGAGAGTCTGGCCTGTGCGATCAGTATTGGCAATGGGTACAAGTCTGGCTTGCGCGTTCTGTATTGGCCATGGGCGAGAGTCTGGCCTGTGCGATCTGTATTGGTGATGGGTAAGAGTCTAGCCTCTGCGATCAGTATTGGTGATGGGTACAAGTCTTGCCTGTGCAATCAGTATTGGCGATGGGTAAAACTCTGGCCTGTGCGATCATTATTGGCGATGCGCAAGAGTCTGGCCTGTGCGATCAGTATTGGTGATGCGTAAGAGTCTGGCCTGTGCGATCAGTATTGGCGATGGGCGAGAGTCTGGCCTGTGCGATCTGTATTGGCGATGGGCCAGAGTCTGGCCTCTGCAATCAGTACTGGCGATGGACGAGGGTCTGGCCTGTGCTATCAGTATTGGCGATGGGTGAGAGTCTGGCCTGTGCGATCTGTATTGGCGATGTGTATGAGTCTGGCCTGTGCGATCAGTATTTGCAATGGGTAAGAGTCTGGCCTGTAGGATCAGTATTGGCGATTGGTAAGAGTCTGGCCTGTGCGATCAGTATTGGCGATGGGTTAGAGTCTGGCCTGTGCGCTCAGCATTTGCGATGGGTAAGAGTCTGTCCAGTGCGATCAGTATTGGTGATGGGCGAGAGTCT
This sequence comes from Cetorhinus maximus, assembly GCF_964194155.1. Taxonomy (NCBI): domain Eukaryota; kingdom Metazoa; phylum Chordata; class Chondrichthyes; order Lamniformes; family Cetorhinidae; genus Cetorhinus; species Cetorhinus maximus. The sequence goes on from NC_135884.1 coordinate 87,379,080, forward strand.
GGCCTGTGCAATCTGTATTGGCGATGGGCGAGGGTCTGGCCTATGCGATCTGTATTGGCGTTGGGTAAGAATCTGGTCTGTGCGATAAGTATTGGCGATGGGTAAGAGTCTGGCCTGTGCGATCCGTATTGGCGATAAGTCTGGCCTTTACAATCAGTATTGGCGATGGGTGAGAGTCTGGCCTGTGCGATCAGTATTGGCGTTGGGCGAGAGTCTTGCCTGTGCGATCAATATTAGCAATGGGTAAGATTCTGGCCTGTGCGATAAGTATTGGCAATGGGTAAGAGTCTAGCCTGTGTGATCAGTTTTGGCGATGCGTAAGAGTCTGGCCTGTGCAATTGGTATTGGCGATGGGTAAGAGTCTGGCTTGTGCGATCAGTATTGGCGATGGGTAAGAGTCTGGCCTGTGCAATCAGTATATTCGATGGGCGAGAGTCTGGCCTGTGTGTTCTGTATTGGCCATGGGCGAGAGTCTGGCCTATGCGATCTGTACTGGTGATGGGTACGAGTCTGGCCTGTGAGTTCTGTATTGGCCATGGGCGAGAGTCTGGCCTCTGCGATCTGTATTGGTGATGGGCCAGAGTCTGGCCTGTGCGATCAGTATTGGCGTTGGGCGAGAGTCTGGCCTCTGCGATCTATATTGGCGATAAGTCTGGCCTTTGTGATCAGTATTGGCGATGGGTAAGAGTCTGGCCTGAGCGATCAGTATTGGCGATGGGTGAGAGCGTGGCCTGTGCGATCAGTATTGGTGATGGGTGAGAGCGTGGCCTGTGCGATCAGTATTGGTGATGGGTGAGAGCGTGGCCTGTGCGATCAGTATTGGCGATGGGTGAGAGCGTGGCCTGTGCGATCAGTATTGGTGATGGGTGAGAGCATGGCCTGTGCGATCAGTATTGGCGATGGGTGAGAGCGTGGCCTGTGCGATCAGTATTGGTGATGGGTGAGAGCGTGGCCTGTGCGATCAGTATTGGCGATGGGTGAGAGCGTGGCCTGTGCGATCAGTATTGGTGATGGGTGAGAGCGTGGACTGTGCGATCAGTATTGGCGATGAGAATGAGTCTGGCATGTGCGATCAGTATTGGCGATGGGCAAGATTCTGGCCTGTGCGATCAGCATTGGCGATGGGTAAGAGTCTGGCCTGTGCGATCAGTATTGGCGATGCGTAAGACTCTGGCCTGTTTGATCAGTATTGGCGATGCGTAAGAGTTTGGCCTGTGCGATCAATATTGGCGATTGGTAAGAATCTGGCCTGTGCGATCATATTGGCGATGGGCGGGAGTCTGGCCTGTGCGATCAGTATTGGCGATGTGTATGAGTCTGGCCTGTGTGATCAGTATTTGCAATGGGTAAGAGTCTGGCCTGTGCGATCAGTATTAGCGATGTGTATGAGTCTGGCCTGTGCGATCGGTATTTGCGATGGGTAAGAGTCTGGCCTGTGCGATCAGTATAGGCGATTGCTAAGAGTCTGACCTGTGCGATCAGTATTAGCGATGGGTAAGAGTCTGGCTTGTGCGCTCAGCATTTGCGATGGGTAAGAGTTTGTCCAGTGCGATCAGTATTGGCGATGGGTGAGGGTCTGGCCTATGTGATCTGTATTGGCGTTGGTTAAGAATCTGGTCTGTGCGATCAGTATTGGCGATGGGTAAGAGTCTAGCCTGTGTGATCAGCATTGGCGATGGGTAAGAGTCTGGCCTGTGTGATCGGTATTGGCGATGGGTAATAGTCTGGCTTGTGCGATCAGTATTGGCGATGGATAAGAGTCTGGCCTGTGGAATCAGTATATTCGATGGGTGAGAGTCTGGCCTGTGCGATCTGTGTTGTTGATGGGTAAGAGTCTGGCTTGTTCGTTCTGTATTGGCCATGGGCGAGAGTCTGGCCTGTGCGATCTGTATTAGTGATGGGTAAGAGTCTGGCTTGTGTGTTCTGTATTGGCCATGGGCGAGAGTCTGGCCTGTGCGATCAGTATTGGCGATGGGTACAAGTCTGGCCTGTGCGTTCTGTATTGGCCATGGGCGAGAGTCTGGCCTGTGCGATCAGTATTGGCAATGGGTACAAGTCTGGCTTGCGCGTTCTGTATTGGCCATGGGCGAGAGTCTGGCCTGTGCGATCTGTATTGGTGATGGGTAAGAGTCTGGCCTGAGCGATCAGTATTGGCGATGGGTGAGAGCGTGGCCTGTGCGATCAGTATTGGTGATGGGTGAGAGCGTGGCCTGTGCGATCAGTATTGGTGATGGGCGAGAGCGTGGCCTGTGCGATCAGTATTGGCGATGGGTGAGAGCGTGGCCTGTGCGATCAGTATTGGTGATGGGTGAGAGCATGGCCTGTGCGATCAGTATTGGCGATGGGTGAGAGCGTGGCCTGTGCGATCAGTATTGGTGATGGGTGAGAGCGTGGCCTGTGCGATCAGTATTGGCGATGGGTGAGAGCGTGGCCTGTGCGATCAGTATTGGTGATGGGTGAGAGCGTGGACTGTGCGATCAGTATTGGCGATGAGAATGAGTCTGGCATGTGCGATCAGTATTGGCGATGGGCAAGATTCTGGCCTGTGCGATCAGCATTGGCGATGGGTAAGAGTCTGGCCTGTGCGATCAGTATTGGCGATGCGTAAGACTCTGGCCTGTTTGATCAGTATTGGCGATGCGTAAGAGTTTGGCCTGTGCGATCAATATTGGCGATTGGTAAGAATCTGGCCTGTGCGATCATATTGGCGATGGGCGGGAGTCTGGCCTGTGCGATCAGTATTGGCGATGTGTATGAGTCTGGCCTGTGTGATCAGTATTTGCAATGGGTAAGAGTCTGGCCTGTGCGATCAGTATTAGCGATGTGTATGAGTCTGGCCTGTGCGATCGGTATTTGCGATGGGTAAGAGTCTGGCCTGTGCGATCAGTATAGGCGATTGCTAAGAGTCTGACCTGTGCGATCAGTATTAGCGATGGGTAAGAGTCTGGCTTGTGCGCTCAGCATTTGCGATGGGTAAGAGTTTGTCCAGTGCGATCAGTATTGGCGATGGGTGAGGGTCTGGCCTATGTGATCTGTATTGGCGTTGGTTAAGAATCTGGTCTGTGCGATCAGTATTGGCGATGGGTAAGAGTCTAGCCTGTGTGATCAGCATTGGCGATGGGTAAGAGTCTGGCCTGTGTGATCGGTATTGGCGATGGGTAATAGTCTGGCTTGTGCGATCAGTATTGGCGATGGATAAGAGTCTGGCCTGTGGAATCAGTATATTCGATGGGTGAGAGTCTGGCCTGTGCGATCTGTGTTGTTGATGGGTAAGAGTCTGGCTTGTTCGTTCTGTATTGGCCATGGGCGAGAGTCTGGCCTGTGCGATCTGTATTAGTGATGGGTAAGAGTCTGGCTTGTGTGTTCTGTATTGGCCATGGGCGAGAGTCTGGCCTGTGCGATCAGTATTGGCGATGGGTACAAGTCTGGCTTGCGCGTTCTGTATTGGCCATGGGCGAGAGTCTGGCCTGTGCGATCTGTATTAGTGATGGGTAAGAGTCTGGCTTGTGTGTTCTGTATTGGCCATGGGCGAGAGTCTGGCCTGTGCGATCAGTATTGGCGATGGGTACAAGTCTGGCCTGTGCGTTCTGTATTGGCCATGGGCGAGAGTCTGGCCTGTGCGATCAGTATTGGCAATGGGTACAAGTCTGGCTTGCGCGTTCTGTATTGGCCATGGGCGAGAGTCTGGCCTGTGCGATCTGTATTGGTGATGGGTAAGAGTCTAGCCTCTGCGATCAGTATTGGTGATGGGTACAAGTCTTGCCTGTGCAATCAGTATTGGCGATGGGTAAAACTCTGGCCTGTGCGATCATTATTGGCGATGCGCAAGAGTCTGGCCTGTGCGATCAGTATTGGTGATGCGTAAGAGTCTGGCCTGTGCGATCAGTATTGGCGATGGGCGAGAGTCTGGCCTGTGCGATCTGTATTGGCGATGGGCCAGAGTCTGGCCTCTGCAATCAGTACTGGCGATGGACGAGGGTCTGGCCTGTGCTATCAGTATTGGCGATGGGTGAGAGTCTGGCCTGTGCGATCTGTATTGGCGATGGGCCAGAGTCTGGCCTCTGCAATCAGTACTGGCGATGGGCGAGGGTCTGGCCTGTGCTATCAGTATTGGCGATGGGTGAGAGTCTGGCCTGTGCGATCTTTATTGGCGATGGGCCAGAGTCTGGCCTCTGCAATCAGCATTGGCGATGGGCGAGAGTCTGGCCTGTGCAATCAGTATTGCCGATGGGCGAGAGTCTGGCCTGTGCAATCAGTATTGGCGATGGGCGAGAGTCTGGCCTGTGCAATCAGTATTGGCGATGGGCGAGAGTCTGGCCTGTGCAATCAGTATTGGCGATGGGCGAGAGTCTGGCCTGTGCAATCAGTATTGGCGATGGGCGAGAGTCTGGCCTCTGCAATCAGTATTGGCGATGGGCAAGTGTATGGCCTGTGCAATCAGTATTCCGCAGCTCAAATCAGTTACTAATTTTCAATAACAGGAATTGATCAAAGCCCTATACCAGCCGGCAGGGAGGAACCATCCCTTTGAACAGATGGTTCACTGGCGATTGTTGGTGTCTGCTGAACAGCTCGTTAAATCCTGCCCCCAAAAGTCAGTGAATCCCTGGCAGTCAGTCCCAAAGTGAGTGTAAGTGGGGAGTCGGCACAGATTATCCAGTATCTGACACGCTCACAGCAAGTCACACGTGTGGGGCACAAACTGTTGAAGATATTTCTGTTGATTGGTGGTATCTCATTTGCATAATTGATTTATATGCAGGGACTGAGACTAATTCCCTGCTTTGGATCTCAGTTTGGCCTCAGTCAGTGCTTTTAAACTAATCCATCAAAGGGCCGACTTCAATTTCTCTCTCCGTGTCTCTTTGGCACTCTCAATACCAGTGCTTTTCTTTCTCCTCCCCAACAGCTCTAACTCGCCCTGAGCACAGCTCTGCCCTCACGAGCCTCTCGTCAGCACTTCTGCCCAGCTCCCATTGTATACACCAGGGATGGGGAATGCTGGCAGCCTGTATGAGGGGGCAAGTATCAGAGCGGAACCCAAACCAGAAGCTGAAGGGAATTGACTGGGATAATATGTGCTGGGAGCAATAAAACGCTCAGAGTGTGCATCACTCAGGGTGGGAATCTCGTATCTTTTCACAGGAAGATTGTACGGGCGATTTAAAAATCACCTTACTTTGACCTCAGCAGTTCAGGCTGCTGTGAGCACTGCTCGCATTTACTACGGAAGGCTGTGTTTCCAGGGGATACCTTTTCTGTTTTAAGGCTTCATTTAGCCTGCAGGAAAGTGCATTTAGACCCTCAACTGCACCTCAGTCATTTTGGTTGCACAAACATGGGGATGGTGGTCTCCGTGGGAGACACATCCCCCGCCGCCGCCCCACCCCCCCCCCCCACCCCGCCCGCCCACCCCAGTTAGGAGGAAGAGGAGGTGAAGGAGGAGATTGAAAAGGAGAGGGGGAAGGCCAGTTGGTCAGGGGCAGGATGCACTGGTGGTGCATAAGGATGTCAGATCTACGCTGGAGCTAGTAGCAATCAAGTATATGGACTGAGAACGAGTTACCTTCAGATGTCAGAGACACAGTGCCGGAGGAGACTCAGGCTCGCCAGAGCCACAGTGACCTCCCTCTCTGAGATGCTGGCAGGGGAGATAGCTTCCAACTGCGTGGGTGGCCACCCAGTGCCAGTCGGCATAAAGATAACTGGATCTTTGCCACTGGATACTTTCAGGCAGCCTGTGGAGGCCTCAGTGGCATTACCCAGCCTGCTGCCCACCACAGCATTAAGGTCTTCACAGATGCAATGTCTCAAAGGGCAGTTCAGTTCATTGCATTTTCAATGGGCCACCACAGTCAACTGGGAAGAGCCAGAGGCTTTGTAGCAATTGCAGGTTTCCCCAGGGCACGAGGGAGCAATAGACTGCACTCATATCGCCATAAAGGCTCCAGCAGGCCAGCCCTGTACATTCATTAACAGGAGGGGCTTTCACTCCTTAAACATCCAGTTGGTCTGTGACCACAGTTGAAGAATTCCGCAGGTACCCGGGCAGCAGCCTCAACGCCTACATTCTCCAGAACTACCAGGCGCCAGGGATGTTCAATGGGCTTGATGCCCTAGATGGTTGGCTTCTAGGCAACAAGGGTTACCCTTTCAAGAGATGGCTCATGATGCCAGTGAGAGCCCCTAGAACAGATGCGGAGAGGAGTTATAATGACAGCCATGGCACCACCAGGGCCATCATCGAGCAGACAACTGGGGTCCTAAAGATGAGGTTCCGATGCCTGGATAGATCAGGAGGAGCATTGCGGTACGGACCATCTAGAGTGTGCTGCGTCTACAGAACCTCGCCGCTCAGAAAGGGGAAGCTCTGGAGGAAGAGGAGATGCAAGATGGTGGGCCTTCCTCTGATGATGAGGTTGAAGAGGTGGTGAGGGAACACCCCGATGGAGAGATGCAAGGGCCTGCAGGGGAGCGCGTGGATGGCCATGACACAACAGAGGCCTTGATAAGACAGAGGTTCCAGTAGGTCATGCCTCTGAGATGCATGTACTGTCAGTGTCTCAACATCATTCTATCCAGACTGCCAGCTCACTGAGAAAATCCTGTCCGCACACTCACCCTCTTGATTCCTTAGGCATTGTTGCATCTTGACCAAAATTCACTGCTGACAATTCAGGAACCTTTTCTCCATATATTTCCTAAAGTGCTCACAGATACACTGAACCTCTGCATGAGGGATAGTGAATTGAAGGTTTAGTAACAAATTGGCAATGGCCCGTCTAATGATCGCATCTACAGAATGCACCCATGTGACCGGATTAGTGACTAATGAGGAGTTTTCTTAATTTCCGTGTGCTCTGGCGCAGTGCCCCCCCCCCAACCCATTCCCTCACCCCATCCTCTCTTGCTGCTGCACTGGACAGAGGCTGCTGATCTGCTTGCCCCCTTGCCCTGGGTGACTTTGGCGGCTGTCCTCTATGTGGCTGAGGCCTCGAGAGTCCCGCATGTTAGACGACTCCTGCTGAGTCACAGGAGCAGCTTCTGTCACCGCGGCAATCGATGAGGACTGGGCCAATGGCAGAGGGAGAGAGGAAAGGCTTCCCCCATCAGAAGTTGCCCCGAGAGGTGCTTCCAAGTGGCAGCAGCAGCTGCTCATCCTCTGCTGCGAGGATTGACTGGTCCTCCCTGCCTTCCCATGGGGGTCCCAGAAGTGGCTCAGTGTCCAGGATCCCAGTCTCCCTGTCGTCCTGGATCTGAGGGGCCCCTGAGCTCAGCCAGGGCAATGGTGTGCAGGTCAGAGCACATACCCACCACTGCGTCTACAATACGCTCGGTTTGCCCCTCCAGGACAGTCACCAGTCTGTCCATGGATGAGGCTTGGCACTCTGAAGAGTGGGTGATCACAGTGCACATGGCCTGGATGGACACCTCCACAGTCTGGGCCAGAACACGCAATCCCTCTGGTATATCTGCAAAATCTCCACGCACCTCGTGCTGGACACCCAACATCTGCCGCCTCATGGACAACTCCAGAGGCTCATCATCTGACTCGGAATCAGTCTCTGAATTACCTCGGACACTTCTCCGACTGCCCGAGGCCTGCTTCACCACAGTCTCCAGCAGCTGCACATGTGAATGTGAAGTGCCCTCACCAGATCGTGTTTACCCTCGCCCCAACGTGCTAATCCCTGCTGCAATGCCAGTATCTGTGATGGTGCTTGGTGGAGGGAGAGGAGGTGACGCTGCACCCACCGAGGCTTCCTGTTCCTCCTCGGAGGCTAGTGTCAGTCCCTCAGGCTGGTGGGGTCAGCAGAAGGTTCACCTGCGCAAGAGACACAGAAGAAAGGGCGTTAATTGGCCTTTCACAGCCTTTATGGGGTCTGCAAGGCCACAATATTAAACACCATTAGCAACATATGGATTAGAAGATACGGCACTTTGCAACCATTAAACCACATTAGTAGCAAACTCACAATGTTTCTATCAAGCTTCTGGCCTCTGAACGCAGAAACCACACCTGTACGATTCATATAAGCATGCCAGGCCTCGGTCACCTTCCCCCTCGCCCTCACACCATGACAGTGGTGCATAACACTGCCTTGGACCTCAGAGGTACTCTCAAGGCTCCAGCATTTTCAAACCTTCTCTGTACCTTCCTTGCACACTAGTACACAGAGTGAGGACTTCCTCGCCCTTGCGTATCATTTAGCCTCTTCCTGCATTGCCTCCAGTTTCGAGGCACAATGCCCACACCGCTGACCTCCGTGGCCACCTTTGCCCAAGCTGGTCGGGTTATTGAGGGAGGTCTCCTCCTCCCGTCAGCTGGCATCAGGGTCTCACGCCCAGTGGACACAACCTGGAGGAGGGCGTGGAGGGAGTTATCATCAAAACACGGGGCAGTTCTGGACGTTCTCCCCTGCCTCTCCTTCCATTTCCTTGTCTCAGCTATCTATGGAGGAAAATTATCGATGGAGGAAAACTATCGATGGAGGAAAACATGCTTTAGCTAAGTAGCTGCTCAATTTTCAGATCTGAACATCATGCGTGTGATCAGATGTAATGCCACCTGTGTTCACTGGCAGAAACGCTTAGGTGAAAGCCTCAGCAGAACTTGGCACATTTTTCAGAATAATAACACTTACCTCAAAGAATGCCAGAGAATCTTGCGGAAAACAAACACCTCCTGCTGGCCTTGCCCCTTAGAAAATCGCAGGGTCACCTGACACTGTCCCATGCCAGGCGCCCCTTGAAATGATAAAAACAAAAAACTGCAGATGCTGGAAATCCAAAACAAAAACAGAATTACCTGGAAAAACTCAGCAGGTCTGGCAGCATCGGCGGAGAGGAACAAAGTTGATGTTTCGAGTCCTCATGAGCCTTCAACAGAACTAAGTAAAAATAGGAGGGGTGAAATATAAGGTGGGGGGGGAAGTGCCCCTTTAAATGAGTGGCCGCCACCTCCTTGCTGCTCACGCCCAGCGATTACGGCCGCCGGACATGGCGTCCTCCAGCTCGGATTGAGCAGGGAAATGACAATCCAGCGATGCCGTGGACTTCAAACCCCGCCTTGCTGCCATTAATTGAGTTATTTGCCATTTTATACGGCGTGCTGCGGGGGCGGGAGTCGGACATCCCATCCACTTCTGGGTGCGAGACCCGCCCGCTGAAAAGCACCGTATCAAACCCAACACCATCCACCTTGACAGAATTCCTCTTCCTGGGTGAAAACAATTATCACTTGAGGGGAGGTTGTTGAGGGTTTTTTTTTCCCCCAGCTTTCTTCCTCCTCTTCGGCTGATGTTGCTGGTGTCTGTCTCCACAGCAACCAGCAAACCCATGGAAATGTGGTGTCTGGACTCTCTCAATTGTAAACAGCCTTAGTAGTGGATAGCAGAGTGGAGTGATGCATGGACCAAATGCTGTCCAGTGAACTTAAGCTAATGTAGCCAAATGGTGAACGGCAGGGTTCAGTGTAACAGAGAGTTCATTAAGTGAAAGCTAAGGGACAAGCCCAATCTCTCAGCAACTTTGTGCAGGAAAGATCAGAGCCATTCCCTCTGGCTCCTGCCAAGAGTTCTACATGAGGCATCGATTCAATCCACTTCCTACCATCACTGCTTCAGGAAAAATCGAACAGAGCACAACTGCAAGTGTTCCTTTTGACCCTGAGCTGAACTTTAAACTTCACATCCTATCCATCAGCCACGTTGTATATTACATCACCTTTAGTCTCCATGATGTAGAACATCAACATGTTGGAGCTGTATAAAACGCTAGTTAGGCTACAGCTGGAGTACTGTGTGCAGTTCTGGTTGCCACACTATACAAAGGATGTGATTGCACTGGAGAAGGTGCAGAGTAGATTCACCAGGATGTTGCCTGGGCTGGAGCGTTTCAGCTATGAAGAGAGACTGGGTAGGCCAGGCTTGTTTTCCTTAGAGCAGAGAAGGCTGAGGGGGGACCTGATAGAGGTGTACAAAATTATGAGGGGCATAGATAGGAACAAACTTTTCCCCTTAGTGGAGGTGTCAATAACCAGGGGGCATGGATTTAGGGTAAGGGGCAGGAGGTTTAGAGGGGATTTGAGGAGAAAGATTTTTTCCCGGGGGTGGTTGGAATCTGGAACACACTACCTGAGGGGGTGGCAGAAGCAGGCACCCTCAAAACATTTAAGAACTGTTAGGATGAACACTTGAAACGCCATAGCATGGGGGCTACGGGCCAAGTGCTTGAAAATGGGATTAGAATAGATAGGTGATTGTTGGCCAGCACAGACATGATGGGCCAAAGGGCCTGTTTCTGTGCTGTATAACTCTGACTCTATCTGTGACAGCCAGGAGGATCAATTGTACCTGTACTCCAGGAATATGGATCCTGCACATGGAATTAGTGAACCGTTGTACGCTGAAAGTTTCACAGCAGTTGGTTTTGCCATGGCCTTCCACGTCTGTGGATACATGTCTTTTAGAATTCACAGAGGTAGTATGTTGGCACTTGCCCCGTGTCAATCTTGGCCAGTAACGAATAGTTACCAACTTTCTTCAGGCAGATAATCAGAATTTGGCAAACATTTCGGACAGTGTGGCGGTGTCAATGTTTTCCATGAGATTGACGGTGTGAAACTTGTGTTCACCGCTCTTCACCTCATCGTGCACAACATCATCGTCATTTTCTGGTTTGTCAACCACCTCATGTATATGTTTCTGACCGGATTCCGGGCAGTCATTCATCTTGCCTGAAGGTGCCTGTTGTGTACGGTCTGTTTGGATCAGTGCACAGCTCATTGTAGCAGCATCAGCCTTTGCACCAGTGCATTGCCGCTGCCAACGGCCTTTTGTGCCACATGCCTTACAGGATTGATGGAAAGCTGGGCATTTCCTTGATACATGCAGAAGGCCACACCTTCCACATGTCTTGCTAGGTTTGGGTGTTCCAATGGCTGGGCTCAATTGGGGTTATACTTAGAACCTGCAAGCTTCATCGACCTGCAAGGATCGCTTCACACTTACACCCATTCTTGAGTGGCTCTGCTATACGTTTTGGGCTTGTCTAGCAGATCTTTCTGGAACACTTCCATGGGAGTGGATGCGATCACCAACTCAACAATTCAATCTGCTATCTCTGCGTTTGGAAAATCGCAGTACGAACTCTTTTCTCTGCATCTGCTGACAAAGTGGTCTATGAATTCTGTAGGCTGGTGTCAAAATGACAAACTCTAGTCAATGAATATTGAAGTTTAACCTGATTCTGAACCTGTCTTCCAATGATTTTTTTGCAGATCCTTTAGCTCTTTTTCTGTTAATCCTAACGTGTTCAGCCTGTGTAGACCTTCATTCCCAATAGGTGGGCAAATTTTTATGACTTGTTTGTCTGGTTCAGACACACCTGAACCAAGAAACCATAGCTCTGTACACTGTTTAAACATTTTGAATTCTAATAGTAGGTTAGCTGCATCCCAATTCAAACTGGGGAATTTTGTGAACATTCTGACAATATCCCTTTGGTCCTCATTCTGTAGGACCTGGAATGAGTGCCACAGAAGCCGCTTTCACACGCTTTTCCGAAGCTCCGCCTACAAAGACGAGCTGTGGCAGAAACGCACCATGGAGTAATGGCCTCTTTGCTTTCTATTCAATTTATTGTTTGGCAACTACTGAAGCCGCCCAATATAATTACAGCCATCTTTGGTCCAATTTTTATGATGGTTTTGTTTAGTTTTTTTTATTTAACCCTCTCACTCGCTCTCAATCCAGCCCACACCCTGGTCACTTGCCTGTCCCTACTGAGCTAACCCAGTGCGCTCCTCTCAACGCACTGTCCCACTCACTGAGCTGACAGGCTATGCATTGCAATCTCACCACAAGGGATCCATCTGCTTACCAGCTCTTTAGTTGAGTACTAGTTTGGTGCTGTGTCTCCAAAGCTTTTCTTCACAGTTACCATGCTGCGTTTTCAACACTCTGATGGAATATCTTTGCACCTCTCATTTCCATTCCATCACTCATTTTCCTCCAGAGTTGATTTGTGTTCATGACAAGCTGCTGTCTATTCTGCTGATTAAGCACAAGTACAAAGCCTTTGGCCTGTACGCTCGGAACTCTGTGACCATGGGCCCAGTGTATATTCACTGACTCCAGCCAACCGTAGTCCTGGTGGTGAAGCTCAAACCTTTCAGAGTGGCCCAACACTTCATGAAGCAATCACTCCTTGGTGTGCACATGCTGGTGCAGGAAATGCGGCAGCCAATTTGCACCAGCAAGATCCCAGCGATAGAGAATGAGGTGAGGAACGAGTTTTAGATGGTATTGGTTAGAGCAAGGATTAAGTGGCCAAGACACCTTCTTCAGATGATATCGTGGAATTTTTGACATCAATCTGACAGGACTGCCAGGGATCTGGGTGAATGCAAAGTGCTCTTGAACTGAGTGAGGAGCCCCATTCTCAGTCGGAGTGAGGGCTAATGACAAATGTCTCTGAAATTCCACAGCACATCAACAGGCTCCCACCAAAACTCTGGTGTGAGATTATCAAAGCCTCCAATGAAATTTGTAAATAGCAGCAAAGACCTGCATAGACCATTTACACATGATCTGCCAGAGTCCAGGACACAGTAGGATGTCAGGAGAACCCGCACATATTTCCTGGCCAATATTCTGATAAAGCACTCAGATAAAGGCTTTCACATGAATCCAATGGGAAACTCATTGGCTGGTTGATTGTATAGAACAGAGGGAGGGAGACACTGAGTGCAGGGTGAGGGGGTGGGAGGATAGTGAGAGTGAGTGCAGGGCGGGGAGGGGCGGGAGGGTAGTGAGACTGAGTGCAGGGTGGGGGCAGCGGGAGGGTAGTTAGAGTGAGTGCAGGGTGAGGGGGACAGAGTAGTGAGGGTGAGTGTAAGGTGGGGGGGAAGAGTGAAAGTGAGTGCAGGGTGGGGGATGGAAGGGTAGTGAGAGTGAGTGCAGGGTGTGGGGGGAGAGTGAGAGTGAGTGCAGTATGGAGGGACAGAGAGAGTGAGTGCAGTGTGGGAGGACAGAGAGAGTGAGGGTAGGGTGGGAGGAAGAGAGAGAGTGAGTGTTGGCTGTGGAGCCGGGGGGCGGGGTTCAGGACACAGCCCTTTGTTGATGGAACCTTCGAACTCAAATTTAAACCAAGAATATTTCTTACAGTTGATGTGAGTCAGACTGAGAGTCTAAGAGCACCGAGTGCAGTGCAACACAGGACTACATACGTGCCAAACAGCGGAAGTAGCATGCAAAAGACAAAACAATGCATTCCCACAACCAACAGACCTAAACTCCGCGGTCCTGCCACATCCAGTCATGAATGGTGGTGGACAATTAAACAACTCATTGGAGGAGGAGGCTCCTCAAATATCCCCATCCTCAATGATGGAGGAGCACATCAGTGCAGAAGAATGGCTGAAGCATTTGTAACAATCTTCAGCCAGAAGCGCTGAGTGGATGATCCATTTCAGCCTCCTCTGGAGGTCCCCAGCATCACAGATGCCAGTCTTCAGCCAATTCCATTCACTCCACGTGATATCAAAAAATGGTTGTAGACACTGGATACTGCAAAGGCTATGGGCCCTGACAATATTTCACTTGTAGCACTAAGGATTGTGCTCCAGAACTAGCCATGCCCGTAGCCAAACTGTTCCAGTTCAGCTACAATACTGGCATCTACCTGGCAATGTGGAAAATTGCTTATGTCCTGTCAGCAAAAAGTAGAACAAATCCATTCTGACCAAGTATTGTCCCATCAGTCTACTCTCAATCATCAAAGTGATGGAAGTTTTCATCAACAGTGCTATCAAGGGACACTTACTCAGTAAGATCCTGCTCACTCAGTTTGGGTTCTGCTAGGGCCACTCAGCTCCTGACCTCATTGCAGACTTGGTCCAAACATGGACAAAAGGGCTGAACTTCCGAGGTGAGGTGAGAGTAACTGCCCTTGACATCAGGGCAGCATTTGACCGAGTGTAGACCATAAGACATAGGAGCAGAAATTAGGCCATTCGGCCCATCGAGTCTTCTCCGCCATTCAATCATGGCTGATAAGTTTCTCAACCCCATTCTCCCACCTTCTCCCTGTAACCTTTGATCCCCTTACCAATCAAGAACTTATCTATCTTGGTCTTAAATACACTCAATGACCTGGCCTCCACAGCCTTCTGTGGCAATGAATTCCATGGATTCACCACTCTCTGGCTAAAGAAGTTTCTCCTCATCTCTGTTCTAAAAGGTCTTCCCTTTACTCTGAGGCTGTGCCCTTGGGTCCTAGTCTCTTCTACTAATGGAAACATCTTCCCCACGTCCACTCTATCCAGGCCTTTCAGTATTCTGTAAGTTTCAATCAGATCCCCCCTTATCCTTCTAAACTCCATCGAGTATTGACCCAGAGTCCTCAAACGTTCCTCATATGTTAAGCCTTTCATTCCTGGGATCATTCTCGTGAAGCTCCTCTGGACCCTCTCCAGGGCCAGCACATCCTTCCTGAGATACGGGGCCCAAAATTGCTCACAATATTATAAATGTGGTCTGACCAGAGCCTTATAAAGCCTCAGCAGCACATCCCTGCTTTTATATTCTAGTCCTCTCGAAATAAATGCCAACATTGCATTTGCCTCCCTAACTACTGCGTCAACCTGCAAGTTAACATTACAAGAATCCTGGACTAGGACTCCCAAGTTCCTTTGCGCTCCAGATTTCTGAATTCTCTCCCCATCTAGAAAATAGTCTATGCCTTTATTCTTCCTACCAAAGTGCATGACCTCACACTTCCCCACATTGTATTCCATCTGCCACTTCTTTGCCCATTCTCCTAACCTGTCCAAATCCTTCTGCAGCCTCCCCGCCTCCTCAATACTACCTGTCCCTCCACCTATCTTTGTATCATCTGCAAACTTAGCCATGATGCCCTCAGTTCCTTCATCTAGATCATTAATATATAAAGTGAAAAGTTGTGGTCCCAACACTGACCCCTGTGGAATTCCACTAGTCACCGGCCGCCATCCTGAGAAGGACCCCCTTATCCCCACTCTCTGCCTCCTGCCAGACAGCCAATCTTCTATCCATGCTAGTACCTTGCCTCTAACACCATGGGCTCTTATCTTACTGAGCAGCCTCCTGTGCAGCACCTTGTCAAAGTCCTTCTGGAAGTCCAAGTAGATGACATCCATTGGCTCTCCTTTGTCTAACCTACTCGTTACCTCCTCAAAGAATTCTAACAGATTTGTCAGGCATGACCTCCCCTTGATAAAACCATGCTGACTTTGCCCGATTTTACCATGCACTTCCAAGTATTCTGAAATCTCATCCTTAATAATGGAATCTAAAATCTTACCAACGACCGAGGTCAGGCTAATCGGCCTGTAATTTCCCATCTTTTGTCTCACTCCCTTCTTAAACGGGGGGTTACATTAGCGATTTTCCAGTCCTCTGGGACCCTCCCTGACTCCAGTGATTCCTGAAAGATCACCACTAATGCCTCCACTATCTCTTCAGCTATCTCCTTCAGAACTCTGGGGTGTAAGCCATCTGGTCCAGGTGATTTATCCACCTTCAGACCTTTTAGTTTTCCTAGCACCTTCTCCTTGGTAATGGCCACCATACTCACCTCTGCCCCCCAACTCTCTTGAACTTTGGGGATGTCACTCGTGTCTTCCACTGTGAAGACTGATGCAAAGTACTTTTTCAGTTCCTCCGCCATTTCTTTGTTCCCCACTACTACTTCTCCAGCGTCATTTTCCAGCGGCCCAATGTCCACTTTTGCCTCTCTCTTACCCTTTATATATCTAAAAAAACTCTTGCAATCTTCTTTTATATTACTGGCTAGTTTACCCTCATATTTAATCTTCTCCCTCATTTCTTTTTTAGTTGTCCTCTGTTGGTCTTTGTAGGCTTCCCAATCCCCTGGTTTCCCACTGCTCTTCGCCACATTGTATGCTTTCTCTTTAGCTTTTATGCTGTCCCTGACTTCCCTTGTCAGCCATGGTTGCCTCGTCCTCCCTTTAGTATGCTTCTTATTCCTAGGGATGAATTTTTGCTGTGTCTCCCAAATTACTCCCAGAAACTCCTGCCATTGCTGTTCCACTGTCTTTCCTGCTAGGCTCATCTCCCAGTCAATTCTGGCCAGCTCCTCCCTCATGCCTCTGTAGTTGCCTTTATTCAACTGTAATACCGTTACATCTGATTCCAGCTTTTTCCTCTCAAATTGCAGGGTAAATTCTATCATATTATGGTCACTTCCTCCTAAGGGTTCCTTCACCTTAAGCTCCCTTATCAAATCTGCCTCATTACACATCACTAAATCTAGAATTGCCTGTTCCCTAGTGGGCTCCACCACAAGCTGCTCCAAAAAGCCATCTCGTAGACATTCCACAAATTCCTTTTCTTGGGATCCACTACCAACCTGATTTTCCCAGTCTACCTGCATATTGAAATACCCCATGATCACTGTAACCTTGCCTTTCTTACACGCCTTTTCTATCTCCTGATGTATCTCGTGCCCCACATCCTGACTACTGTTCGGAGGCCTGTACATAACTCCCATTATGGTTTTTTAACCTTTGCGGTTCCTCAACTCTACCCACACAGATTCTATATCATCTGACCCTACATCATTTCTTGCTATCGATTTAATTTCATTTCTTACTAACAAAGCAACCCCACCCCCTCTGCCAACATGCCTATCTTTTCGATAGGATGTATATCCTTAGATATTTAGCTCCCAGCCCTTGCAGCCATGTCTCCATAATGCCCACTACATCATACCTGCCAATTTCAATCTGCGCCACAAGCTCATTTACATTATTTCGTATACTGCGTGCATTCATATACAACACCTTCAGTCCTGTATTTCCCGTCCCCTTTCTCATTGTCGTCCCTTTATCTGATGTGCTTGAAGTTAGATTCCTAGCCCTTTCCAAACACTCTGTGCTATAAAAACAAAAAGCTAAAAGCTACTGCGGATGCTGGAAATCCGAAACAAAAACAGAATTACCTGGAAAAACTCAGCAGGTCTGGCAGCATCGGTGGAGAAGAAATCAGTTAACGTTTCGAGTCTTCATGACCCTTCGGCAGAACTGAGTATAGTTAGGAGAAAAGTGAAATATAAGCTGGTCTAAGGTGGGGGGGCGGGGGGTGAGAGAAGTTGAGGGTGTGGTGATTGTGGAGATAAGCAGTGATAGGAGCAGATAATCAAAAGATGTCATAAACAAAAGGATCAAAGAGGTGTTGAAGATGGTGATATTGTCTAGGAAAAGTGCTAATTAAGAATGGAAGACAGGATACTCAAGGTACAGCTCTCGTGGGGGTGGGGTGGAAAGACTAACAAAGTTTTAGTTTTAGATTTAAAAATAATGGAAATAGGTGGGAAAAGAAGAATCTATACCCAAACCTCCCTGTCGCTTGCCATTTTAACACTCCACCCTGTTCTCTTGCCCACATGTCTGTCCTTGGCTTGCTGCATTGTTCCAGTGAAGCCCAACGCAAACTGAAGGAACAGCACCTCATCTTCCGACTAGGCACTTTACAGCCTTCCGGACTGAATATTGAATTCAACAACTTTAGATCTTAAACTCCCCCTCCCCCCATCCCCACCCCGTTTCTCCCCCCTCCCTTTTTTTTCAATAATTTATATAGATTCTTCTTTTCCCACCTATTTCCATTATTTTTAAATCTAAAACTAAAACTTTGTTAGTCTTTCCACCCCACCCCCACTAGAGCTGTAACTTGAGTTTCCTGTCTTCCATTCTTAATTAGCACTTTTCCTAGACAATATCACTACCTTCAACACCTCTTTGATCCTTTTGTCTGTGACATCTTTTGATTATCTGCTCCTATCACTGCTTATCTCCACAATCACCACACCCTCAACTTCTCTCTCCCCCCGCCCCCCTACCTTAGACCAGCTTATATTTCACTTTTCTCCTAACTATACTCAGTTCTGCCGAAGGGTCATGAAGACTCGAAACGTTAACTGATTTCTTCTCCACCGATGCTGCCAGACCTGCTGAGTTTTTCCAGGTAATTCTGTTTTTGACTCTGTCCTATTTTGTGTTCTGGAGACTTTAATAGCCTTTCCTGGGCTCTCCTTTCTTTTCAGTTTTTTCATAATTTTCCATGAAGTTGAATCCACCACCCCCCCCACACACTAACCTGCTGCTTTGTTTCCCATTAGTCATACTTCTTGGAGTTTTACCCTTCCCTCCTCCCCAACTTTCTAGTTTAAAGTCCTGTTGACCACCCTATTTACCCTTTTCGCTAGAACATTGGTCCCAGATTGGTTCAGGTGGAGACCGTCCCAACGGTACAGATCCCTCCTGTTCCAATACTGATGCCAGTGCCCCACGAAATGGAACCCCTCTTTCCCACACCACTCCTTTAGCCACGTGTTTACTTCCCTTATTCTCACGTCCCTATGCCAATTTGCACGTGGCTCGGGTAGTAATCTGGAGATTATAACCCTTGAGGAGCTGTTCTTTAATTTAGTTCCTAGTTCCTGATAATCCCCAAACAGGTCCTCTTTCCTAGTCTTATCTATGTTATTTGTCCCGACGTGGACCACGACAACTGGATCCTCCCCCTCCGTCTCCAATATGCTTTCAAGCCAGTCAGAGATGTCCCTCACCCTGGCACTGGGCAGGCAACATACCATGCTGGACTCTCGATCCTGCTTACAAAGGAAGCTATCAATTCCCCTAATTATAGAATCCCCTACAACTACCACTTGTCTTGTTGCTCCCCCCTCTTGAATGGTGGCATCAAGGAGCCCTAGCTAAACTGGAGTCAGTGGGAATCAGGGCTAAACTCTCCGCTGGCTGGAGTCATACCTAGCACAAAGGAAGATGGTTGTGATTGTTGGAGGTCAATCGTCTCAGTTCCCAGACATCACTGCAGGAGTTCCTTGGGATAGTGTCCTCGGCCCAATCATCTTCAGCTGCTTCATCAATGACCTTCCCTCCATCATAAGGTGGGGATGTTAGCTGTTGATTGCACGTTCTGTACCATTCGCAACTCCTTAGGTACTGAAGTAGCCTGTGCCTGCATGCAGCAATGTTACTTGTCATTTACCATGCCAAACCTGAATGTTGTCCAGATCTTGCTGTGTGCAGGCTTCAGTATCTGAGGAGTTGCAAATGGGATTCCAGGCAGTGACCATCTCAAACAAGAGAGAATCTAACCATCTCCCCTCATCATTCAATGGCATTACCATCACTGAATCCCCCACTATCAACATCCTGAGTGCTGACATTGACCAGGAACAGAACTGGACCAACCACATACATACTGTGGCTATAAGTGCAGATCAGAGGCTGGAAATTCTGTGAGTAACTCACCTCCTCACTCCCCAAATCCTGTCCACCATCTACCAGCCTCAAGTCAGGAATATGATGCAATACTCTCCACTTGCCTGGATGAGTGCAGCGCCCACAACATTTAAGAAGCTCAACACCATCCAGGACAAAGCAGCCCACTTGATTGGCACCCCATCCACAAATATTTACTCCCCCCACCAACAATGCACAGTGGCAGCAGTGTGTACCATCTCTAAGATGCACTGTAGCAACTCAGCAAGCACTTCAAGGCACACAAGGATGGAAGACGGGATCTTCCTGTTGTATAATAGCTCAGTAACACAGCACATTGAATTTACACACTGTGTTATGTTGCTAAATTCCAAACCCACGACCTCGACCACCTAGAAGGACAAGGGCAGCAGACACATGGGAACACCACCATCTGCAAGTTCCCCTCCAAGCCACCATCCTGACTTGGAAATATATTGCTGTTCATTCACAGTCGCTGGGTCAAAATCCTGGAAATCCCTCCCTAACAGCACTGTGGGTGTACCTACACCACATGGACTCCAGTGGTTCAAGGCGGCAGCTCACCACCACCTTCTCAAGGGCAATTAGGGATGGACAATAAATGCTGGCCTAGCCAGTGATGCCTGCACCCCATGAATGAATATATGAAAAGAATTCCCTTGCAGAGAGGACAGTGAAGGCTGCCACAAGCTTGGCAGTACATCGTCAAGAGGTGGAGATATACAGTTAGTCTGTCAGCATCCAACGAGAGTGAAAAGTGATGAACTTTGTGGATGGGTCCCATTCACATAGCCTGGTGTTATTTCCGATGTTCAGTATTCACTGCTCCCTCTTACCTCAGTCACAATGCCCTCCACAGCTGTCAACAACATGATATAACGTAATATAGGTGAAACTCTGTCGAATCTATGATGACTACACATGCATGTATTATTTAAATCCGTTTATCCATTATATCACAGGCTTCAAGTGTCCCAGCAAAGCAACAAGACAGTCACAGCAGTAAGAACATTCTCACATTGGCAACACTTCCAACAGGACAGTGATTATCCAAATCAGAGGAGCAACCACAACTGCTTTCTTCTGTGGAGGAATTACTGTAGCTTTTTGCCTAACTGTGGACCCTGTCTTTGTAAACCTTCTCTTATCATTCCTGTGTGACAGCTCCCCAGCCCCCACATGACCTTTAATCCACTTGTCTGGACACAGATGCCCATATTGTTGCTGACATCCTGCCAATCAGCCCTTGTAACTGTCTTTCACCCAGATTAACAGCCAGACGATGAAGTTGAAAAGGATCCTGAAATAGTGTAGGTTACTGATGAAAGCGGGCAATGACCAGCATGGTTCTGAGCTGGGAGTTACACAGCAGCTGCACATTGAGTCAAACCCCACTGTGTTCACACAGGTTGTACAGAGAGAAGCAGGACTGACCACATGGGTGTGTCCAACAGGTACACCAATCACAGAGAGGGAATAAATGGGTTAAGTGGCCTGAAAAATTGTGTAACAGTGAAAGTTAGATGATGTAAAAGGTTCATATCATTAGTTGGGAGGGACGGTTTTGTCAAAATGGCAAAAGGGCTGGAACTTTTCAGAGGCAGCAGAAGTCCAACTGGTGTACATGGACTTCCAAAAGGCATCTGATAAAGTGCCACAAAACAGACTTGTGAGCAAAGTTAGAGCTGAGGGAATAAAAGGGACAGCGCTACAACCAGTCCCCAGCTGAGGTCCCCCAATTTGTTAACTTCCTGAACGGGTCCCCAACTTTGTTATGCTCCCGAGTGAGGAGGAATGAGCTGGCTTCCCTTCTTTATTCAACCCCCTCGGTTGGTCGCAACAAGGTTAATTTAAAAGGGATTCCTTTCCCTGTGGATACCTTTTCCCGGTCCAAATGTATTTATTTTTAGAAGGAGCCAATTTAACCAGGCTTTCTTGAGTCAAAGAAAGAGTAAGTTTATTAGTTACTAAAAACCCGAGGAAAAAAATAATAAAAATGGAACACAGATATGCACAGATCAGAAGAAATTAGAAGTTAGGAGTCAAATAAAAGTTCATGTTTGGCTTGTCTGAGGTGTAGATGGCAATATGTTGCAGCCGTTAAGTTGGGTGATTCCAGTAGTGCTGACTTTGGCAGTTTAGCAGTTGGTTTGGAGACACTTGGTTCTGCAGGTTGGCTGAAGGAGCTGTCCTATTTCCTTTCTGATAGTGGCTTCTTCTGAGCCTTGCCACAAGAGCAAGAGCAAGAGCCTTCCCCTACAACTGCAGGGGTGACTAGTTGGTTTTCCTCTTGCTGTCACATGCACAGCACACCAGCACACACTGCACTGTTCTGCAGCAATCTTTTTAACCCTTTTTCCCCTGTGTATTCCTGCAGGGTAAAAAAGCCATTTCTTGCACTGAGAGTCTGTTTTCTTTATCTCCGACCATTTTAGACATTGAGATATGAATCAACAAGAGATGGACTTTAGATGACTGCTGAGACGTGGTAATCAGTCTTTGTCTCCGTAACCACAGGAGATTAAAGTTCAGTCTTTTACATCTTTCCTATCTCCCTTTCAAGTGTCTCTGCTTGAAGAAGGTCATGACACCTTTTCAGGTGCAACATTCCATGTTCTCTCAGGACAGGTCTATCAGTATAATACACAGGAATTTTCCAGAAAGTGGTCACTTTATCAGCCATTTTTTGTTCAGTGTCCTTGCTTGTATATCTTTAAAAACACACACGTCTTTCTTAAAAAGTTCAATATGCCTTTAAGTAAATTATGGCTATAATCAGTTTTTCATGACAACAGTAACAACATGGATACAAAACAGAGTAGTGGTAAATGGTTGTTTTTCAGGTTAGAGGAAGGTTTATAGTGGAGTTCCCCAGGGATCAGTGTTAGACCCCTGCTTTTCCTGATAAATATTAATGACCTAGACTTTAATGTATGGGGCACAATTTTAAAATACATGGATGACACGAAACTTTAGAAATATTGTGAACTGTGAGGAGGATAGTGTAGAACTTCCAACGAACAGGAACAGGTTGGTGCAATGGGTGGACAAGTAGTAGGTGAAAATTAATGCAGAGAAATATGAAGTGATCCACTTTGGTAAAAAGAACTGACGGACAATATCAAATAAAGGGTACAATTCTAAAGAGGCTACAAGAGCAGAGGGACCCATGCACAAATCATTGGAGGTGGCAGGACAGATTGAGAAAGCGGTTGATAAAACATATGGGATCCTTTGCTTTCTAGGGGCATAGCATACAAAAGCAAGGAAGTTATGTTAAACCTGTATAAAACACTTATTCAGCCTCAACTGGAATATTGCGTCCAGTTCTGGATACCACATTTTAGAAAGGATGTGAAGACATTAGAGAGGGTGCAGAAAAGATTCACAAGAATGCTTTCAGGGATGAGAAACTTCAGTTATACAAATAGAATGGAGACTGTTTTTCTTGAAGAGAAAGTTGAGAGATTTGATAGAGGTATTCAAAATCATGAGGCCTGGACAGAGTAACTAGGGAGAAACTGTTCCCATTGGTGGAAGGATCAATAACGAGAGGGCACAGTGCCAAGGTAATTGGCAAAAGCAGCAATGGCAACGTGAGGAAAATCTTGTTCACGCAGCAGGTGGTTAGGATCTGGAATGCACTGCCTGAGTGTGCTGGAGGCTGGGTCAATTGTGCTGTAATGAGGGAATTGGATCATTATCTGAAAAGGAAGAATGTGCAGGGCTCTGGGGGAAAAGGCAGGGAAGCGGCACTGGGTGAATTGCTCCAGAGGGCCAGCACAGACACAATGGACTGAATGGCCTCCTTCTGTGCTGTAACCATTCTATGACTATACTGGGAAACGATTCAGTGGGGAGAGAGTGAGGGTGTAACTGAGGACAAAGGAATCAAGTATGAAAGTAGGGGTGTTGTCGAGCAGGTAAACTGCTGCAGCAAGGTCATGACTAATGGCAGGCCAAAGGTTAAATAGGTGTTAGTTTAAAAGTACCAACATGAGTGACTTGGGTAGAATTTTCCAGAAGTTAGTGCAAATGGAATTGAGGTTGGAAGGAGGAATGAATTTTGAGAGATCCAAGGAAGTGATCAGAAATGAACTTGTCTGCATTTGTAATGTTGGGAGCAGAGAGAGACCAGGTGAGATGGCACAGTCGAGAGGGTGGCAGTGGCTATGACACTCTATACTGTAGGAGAGGTTACAGGAGTAGTCAGTGAAATCAGTGTGAAGAAGGCAGTGGGGATAGGAGATATCTGTTTGCACCTCCCAAACATTGGCAACCACAAACCCCAGGTAACTCAGCCCTGTGCTTTTAGCTCTTGCTGACTGGCTTTGTTTGAATTCAGGGGGCCTGGATCAGTGCTATAGTGAGGAATGATGAAGGCACTGGAGAGTAAGACGTAGAGTCAGCCTGGATAGAAATAAGAAATAGCAAGGGAAAGAAGTCCCCAAACAGTAGTTCAGCAGTAGGGCACAGTATAAACCAGGAAATACTGGGAGCATGTAAGAAAGGCACGGCAATAATCATGGGCGATTTTAATATGCATATAGACTGGACTAATCAAATTGGCAAGGGTAGCCTCAAGGGAGAGTTCATAGAGTGTATTAGAGATTGTTTCTTGGGACAATATGTTGT
Source organism: Cetorhinus maximus (assembly GCF_964194155.1). Lineage (NCBI taxonomy): Eukaryota > Metazoa > Chordata > Chondrichthyes > Lamniformes > Cetorhinidae > Cetorhinus > Cetorhinus maximus. The sequence continues at coordinate 87,403,048 of NC_135884.1, forward strand.
GATACCAACCAGGGACCAGGCTATTCTGGATTTGGTTTTGTGTAATGAGATGGAATTAATTAATGATCTCATAGTAAAGGATCTTCTAGGGAAGAGTGATCATAGCATGCTAGAATTTCAAGTTCAGTTTGAGAGCGAGAAACTTGAGTCCCACACTAGCGTTCTGGAGTTAAACAAAGGTAACTACATAGGCATGAGGGCAGATTTGGCCCTAGTGGACTGGGCAGGAAGACTACAAGGTAGGACAGTTGATGAACAGTGGAATATATTTAAGGGGATATTCAATTCCTCCCAAGTAAAATATATTCCAAAGAGGAAGAAAGATGGTAAGGGGGAGAAAAAGCATCCATGGCTAAGCAAGGAAGTTAAAGATAACATAAAGGCAAAAACTAAGGCATACCAAATTGCAAAGGTCAGAGGCAGGCTGGAAGATTGGGAAACTTTTAAAGATCAACAAAGGGTTACCAAAAAAATAATAAAGAGTAAAGGTAAATTATGAAAGAAAACAAGCGCAAAATGTAAAAACTGATAGCAAAAGCTTCTACAAGTATATAAAAGGAAAGAGAGTAGCTAAAGTGATTGTTGGTCCCTTGGAGGATGAGACTGGGGAGTTAATAGTGGGGAACACAGAAATGGCAGAGACATTTTGCCTCAGTTTTTACTGTGGAGGACACTAGTACAACCCCAATAGTAACAGGTAGTGCAGAGGGTATAGAGAAGGAGGAACTTAGAACAATCACCATCACTAGAGAAAAAGTACTCAGCAAACTATTGGGATTAAAGGATGACAAGTCCCCAGGACCTGCTACATCCCAGGGTCTTAAAGGAAGTGGCAGCGGAGATCGTGGATGCATTGGCTATAATATTCCAAAATTCCCTGGATTCTGGAAATGTTCCAGTTGATTGGAAAAATACTAATATAACACCCTTATTCAAAAAGGAGGGCGGGAGGCAAAAAGTAGGAAACTATAGACCAGTTAGTTTAATGTCTGTCATTGGGAAGTTGTTGGAATCCATTATTAAGGAAGTAGTAATGGGTTATTTGGAAAGTCAAAATGCAATCCATCAGAGTCAGCATGGTTTTATGAAGAGTTTCAGTCGTGTTTGACTGATTTGCTGGAGTTCTTTGGAGATGTGACAAGCAAAGTGGATAATGGGGATCCTGTTGATGTACTACATCCGGACTTCCAGGAGGCCATTGATAAGGTGCCACACAAAAGATTAATACACAAGATAAGATCACATGGGAGTTAGGGGTAATATATTAGCTTGGATAGAGGATTGGCTAACCAACAGAAAGCACAGAGTCGGGATAAATGGGTCTTTTTCTGGATGGCAAGCTGTAACTAGTGGGGTGTCACATGGTTCGGTCCTTGGGCCCCAACTATTTACAATCTATATTAATGACTTGGATTCAGGGATAGAAGGTACTATAGCTAAATTTACAGATGACACCAAAATAGGTGGGAAAGTAAGTTGCAATGAAGAAATAAGAAATTTACAAATGGATATGGACAGGTTAGCTGAATGGGCCAAAATTTGGCAGATGGAGTTTAACATGGATAAGTGTGAGGTTATCCATTTTGGTTGGAAGAATAAAAAGGCTACTTATTATTTAAATGGAGAGAAACTTCAGAATGCTTCAGTGCAGAGGGATCTGGGTGTCCTCATGCATGAATCGCTGAAAGCTAGTGTGCAGGTACAGCAGGTAATAAAGAAAGCAAATGGAATTTTGGCATTTATTGCTAAAGGAATAGAGTATAAAAATAGGGAAGTGTTGTTGCAACTATTCAAGGCATTGGTGAGACCACACCTGGAGTACTGTGTACAGTTTTGGTCCCCTTACTTGAGGAAGGATGTAGTTGCACTGGAGGCGGTTCAGAGGAGGTTCACCAGATTGATTCTAGAGATGCGGGGCTTGTCTTATGCGGAGAGATTGAGCAGTTTAGGCCTATACTCGCTAGAGTTTAGAAGGATGAGAGGAGATCTAATTGAGGTATATAAAATGCTAAAGGGGATAGACAAAGTAGATGTGGAGCGGATGTTTCCCCTTGTGGGGCATTCTAGAACGAGAGGCCATAGTTTTAGGCTAAGGGGTGGTAGATTTAAATCAGAGATGAGGAGGAATTACTTTTCTCAAAGGGTCGTGAATCTGTGGAATTCACTACCTCAGAGTGCAGTGGATGCTGGGACGCTGAATAAATTTAAGGAGGAGATAGACAGATTTTTAATCAGTAACGGGTTGAAAGGTTATGAGGAGAGGGCGGGAAATTGAAGTTGAGGCCAAAATTAGATCAGCCATGATTGTATTGAATGGCTGGGCAGGCTCGAGGAGCTGAACTGCCTACTCCTGCTCCTAGTTCTTATGTTCTTATGGAGGTTTGCTGTCAGCACATTGGTGAATGAATGCAAAATCCAAACACCAGGATCTGTCAGGATTGGCAACTGGAGGTCGATGGAAAAGTAAAACAGGAGCAGGAGTAGGCCATTCAGCCCATTAAACCTGCTCCGTCATTCAGTGCAATCATAGCTGATCATCCAGTTCAATGCCTTTTTCCCCACACTATCCCCATATTCCTCTATGTCATTTGCATTTAGAAATCTGTCAACCGCTGCTTTAAATGTACACAATGACTGAACTTCCACAGCCCTCCAGGGTAGAGAATTCCAAAGATTCAAAACGCTCTGAGTAAAAAAAATTCTCCTCATCTCAGTCCTAAGTGGCTTCCCCCTTATTTTGAAATTATGTCTCCTGGTTCTTGATTCCCCGACCAGAGGAAAACATCTTACCTGCATCTACCCTGTCTATCCCTTTAAGCATTTTATAGGTTTCAGTGAGATGAATGAGTTCCCATTCAAATGGATGGGAACAGGGATGGAAACTGTGTGTGTGTGGTTCCCCTGAGGCACCATAGTAAATTCCTAAGCAGCCCACAAAAATAAAAGCTTTGGCCCATGATGGTTGAATGACTTGCTAGCACTCAGAGTTTTGGCTCCAACATAAAGGATGGATTGAAGCCAGCGCCATTGACACCATATCCGAATATGAGCCAGCATCTGTCAGGCAGCAGAAAACCACAAGCTTTGTTCGACTCCTGAGCAGTGTTATAATCGGGGCTGATCAGCTCAGCCACCTGGCTGTAGCAAGCGAGTGGCATCTGCCACCAGGATTCCAACTCTAGTTCTGGAAGTTTCACCCACTAGTCAGGAGGATGCCACATTTCCCTCGTGTATCTCCTCCAGCCCTACAACCTTCACCCTGCACCCTCCAATCCTGGCCTCTTGCACATCCCAGATCTCATTGACCCATCATTGGTGGCTATGCTTTCAGCTACCTAATCTCTAAACTTTGGAATTCCCTCCTTAAACGTTTCTGCTTCTCTGCCTCTTAATCTTCTTTTAAAACGTCCCTTAACCTCTGTCTATGGCCTAGCTGTCTGAATACCTCCCTTGTGGCTCAGTGTCTGGTTCTGATCCTGCGCAACATTATGGTACTTTACTATGTTAAAGAGGCTATATAAATGCACACTGTTGTTGTATCCCGCTACATTTCGAGAGAGGTTGCAGACATTCATTGACAAGGATTGCATGAAAACTGGCAGACACATCAAAGCCACCGGGCAGAGGTTGAGCGAGATAAGGACAATTTACGAGGTAAAAGGGTTGTACTGCCTTTGAATGCTCCGACTCCTTCAGTCCCCGACATCTCCCCCTCTGATTTCCATCAGCTTATCATCCTGCATTGCTCAACATTTGATTACATTTCCTGTTTGTTTCCACATCAGTCACTGAACGTCCTTGAATTCAGGCTGACAGGCAATCAGGGCAAAGTGAGGATATTCCGAGAAGACCAATACCCTGCCCCTTCCATTGCCATGACCTCTTGCTAGGTGAAGTGCTATGGACCCCAGCAGCCTTCATCCAAGAGCCCATTCTTTAGATACACTTAAGAGTTCAGTACGGACTAAATATCATACTGACCATGAGCCCCTGTTCACTTGAAACACATAAACCTCCCAACTAGGGTTACTGGGTGATGATCAGGACCAAGAACCCTGGCTGTTCTCTTTGCCTCCATTGCCCAGAGCCTGGAAATTGGCCAAAGCAGCAGAGATGGGGAATTGGACCCAGAATCCAGGTGGTTCATATGGTTCAGTGCTAAAGGGGATGTTTAATATCTGCAGTGATCAGTGCAGCTCACACACTCCTATCCATAGCAGAAATTCCCTAACACCTTGGGCTGGGAGCTGGGCAATTCTCTCTGGTTATGGTGAAGACTAGATGCTCACCAATCACCAGGCAATTCATTTTTAGGGAATCAAATATTCCCTAGTGGATGGACCAGGAGAGTTTCCTGGCATTTTGACCAGAGTTGGGACAGCCCATGGCCCATGCAGTGTGAAGCAAGCATGAAGGGATTACTTGCATTGCAGGTCCAGCAATCAAAAAGGCAGCAGTGAAAGCCAATACAACAAGCTGCCCTCAGAGTGACACCTCATCATGTACACTCCGTCCCACACTGCGTCCTGTATCTGGTCAGTATCACTCCATCCCACACTGTGTCCTGTATCTGGTCAGTATCATTCCATCCCACACTGTGTCCTATATCCGGTCAGTATCACTTAGTCCCACACCATTTACTGTATCCGGTCAGTATCACTCAGTCCCACATTGTGTCCTGTATCTGTTAAATATCACTCAGTCCCACACTGTTTACTATATCTAGACAGTATGGCTCAGTTCTACACTATGTCCTGTATCCGGTCAGTATCACTCAGCCCCACAGTGTGTCCTTATTCTGGTCTGTGTCACTGAGACTCGCACTGTGTCCTGTATCTGGTCAGTATCACTCAGTCCCGCACTGTCTCCTGTATCCGGTGAGTATCACTCAGTCCTACACTGTGTCCCGTATCCGGTCAGTATCATTCAGTCCCACACCATGTACTGTATCCAGTCATGATCACTCAGTCCCACACAGTTTACTGTACCTGGTCAGTATTACTCAGTCGCACACTGTGTCCTGTATCCGTTCAATATCAGGCAGTCGCACATTGTGTCCTGCATCCATTCAGTATCACTCAGTCCCAAAGCTTTTTTCTGTAACCGGTCAGTATCACTCACTCCCACACTGTTTACAGTATCCGGTCAGTATCGCTCAGTCACACAATGTCTCCTGTATCCGGTCAGTATCAAACAATCCAAAATTGTTTGCTGTAACTGGTCAGTATCGCTCAGTCCCCCACAGTTTACTGGATCCGGTCAGTATCACTCAGTCCCAAACCGTGTCCTGCATCCCGTCAGTGTCACTCAGTCCCACATTGTGTCAGTATCCGGTCTTTATCATTCCGTCCCACACGGTTTACTGTATCTGGTCAGTATCACTCAGTGCCGCACTGTGTCCTGTATCTGGTCAGCATCCCTCAGCGCCACACTGTATACTGTATCTGGTCACTATCACTCAGTACCACACTGTGTCCTGTATCTGGTCAGTATCACTCAGTCCCACTCTGGGTCCTGTGTCTGGTTAGTATCTCTCAGTCCCACACCAATTACGGTACCTGGTCAGTATCACTCAGTACCACACTGTGTCCTGTATTTGGTCAGTATCACTCAATACCACACCATGTCCTGTATCTGGTCACTATCACTCATTACCACACTGTGTCCTGTATCTGGTCAGTATCTCTCAGTGCCGCACAGTGTCCTGTATCTGGTCAGTATCACACAGTCACACACTGTGTCCTCTATCCGCTCAGCATGACTCAGTCCCACACCAGTTACTGTACCTGGTCAGTATCACTCAATATTACACCGTATCCTGTACCTGGTCAGTATCTCTCATTCCCATACCTTTTACTGTTTCTGGTCAGTTTCACTTAGTCCTGCACTGTGTCCTGTATCCGGTGAGTATGACTCAGTCTCACACAGTGTCCTGTATCTGCTCAGTTTCACTCAGTCCAACATCCTTTAACATATCTGGTCAGTATCACTCAGTGCCACACTGGTTTCTGTGTCCGGTCAGTATTGTTCAGTACCACAATGTGTCCTCTATCTGATCATTATCACTCAGTCCCACACTGTGTTCTGTATCTGGTCAGTTTCACTCAGTCCCTCATCCTTTACTAAACCTAGTCAGTATCACTCAGTCCCACACTGTTTATTGTAACTGGTCAGTATCACTTTAGTCCACACCGTGTGCTGTATCCGGTCAGTACCACTCAGTCCCTCATCCTTTACTATACCTAGTCAGTATCACTCAGTCACACACTGTGTCCTGTATCCGTTCAGTATCACTTAGTCCCAAAGCTTTTTTCTGTAAATGGTCACTATCACTCACTCCCACACTGTTTACTGTCTCCAGTCAGTGTCACTCAGTCCCGCATTGTGTCCTGTATCTGGTCAGTATCACTCAGTCCCATAACATGTCCTGTGTCCGGTCAGTATCACTCAGTCCCACAGTTTATTGTAACCAGTCAGTATCACTTTAGCCCACACCGTGTCCTGTATCTGATCAGTATCACTCAGTCCCACACTATTTTCTGTATCCGGTCAGTATTGTTGAGTACCACAATGTGTCCTGTATCTGGCCAATATCATTCAAGTCCCACTCTGTCTCCAGTATCCCATCAGTATCACTCAGTCCCACACTGTTTAATGTATCCCAGTCAGTATCACTCAGTCCCACACTGTTTTATGTATCTGGTCAGTATCACTCAGTCCCACACTGTTTACGGTATCCAATCAGTATCACTCAGTCCCAGACCATTTACTGTAATTGGTCAGTATCACTCAGTCCCACACTGTGTCCTGTATCTGGTCAGTATCATTCAGCCCACACCATTTACTGCATCCGGTCGGTATCACTCAGTCCCACACTGCGTCCTGTATCTTGCCAGTGTCACTCAGTCCAAAACCCTGTTCTGTATCTGGTCAGTTTCACTCAGCCCCACACCGTTTCCAGCTTCCAGTCAGTATCACTCAGTCCCACACCGTTTACTGCATCGCATCAGTATCACAAAGTCCCACTCTGTGTCCTGTATCCGGTCAGTATGACTCAATCTCACATAGTTTACTGTATCCAGTCAGTATCACTCAGTCCCACAAAGGGTCCTTTATCTGGCCAGTATCACTCACTTCCACATTGTGTCCTGCATCTGTTAAATATCTCTCAGTCCCGCAGCGTGTCCTGTATCCACTCAGTATGACTCAGTACCACACCCATTACTGTACCTGGTCAGTATCACTCAGTCCCACACCATTTACTGTATCTGGTCAGTATCACTCAGTCCCACACCGTTTACTGTATCTGGTCAGTATCACTCAGTCCCACACCGTTTACTGTATCTGGTCAGTATCACTCAGTCCCACACCGTTTACTGTATCTGGTTAGTATCTCTCAGTCCCACACCATTTACTGTATCTGGTCAGTATCACTCAGTCCTACACTGTTTTCTGTATCCGGTCAGTATCACTCAGTCCCACACCATTTAATGTATCTGGTCAGTATCACTCAGTCCCACACTGTTTACTGTGTCTGGTCAGTATCACTCGGTACCACACTGTTTACTGTATCTGGTCAGTATCACTCGGTACCACACTGTTTTCTGTATCCGGTCAGTATCATTCAGTCCCACACCGTTTACTGTATCCGGTCAGTATCAGTCAGTCCCACACCATTTACTGTATCTGGTCAGTATTACTCGGTACCACACTGTTTTCTGTATCCGGTCAATATCGTTCAGCACCACACTGCATTCTGTACCTGTTCAGTATCACTCAGTCCTACACTGTGCCCCATATCCAGTCAGTATCACTCAGTCCTACACTGTCTCCTGTATCTGGTGAGTATCACTCAGTCCCACTCTGTGTCCAGTACTGGTCTGTATCACTCAGTCCCACACTGTTTAATGTATCTGGTCAGTATCACTCAGTCCCACACTGTGTCCTGTAACCAGACAGTATCATTCAGTCCCACACTGTGTCCTGCATCTGGTCGGTATCTCTTGGTCCCAAATCTTTTGATGTTTCTGGTCAGTTTCACCTAGTCCAGCACTGTGTCCTGTATCCGGTCTGTATCACTTAATTTCACAATTTGTCCAGTATCTGGTCAGTATCACTCAGTCCTACACTGTGTCCTTATTCTGGTTAGTGTCACTCAGTCCCAAAGTGTGTCCTTATTCTGGTCAGTATCACTGGGAATAGTGTCCTGCAGTCAGCATCATGATGAAGCAGTCTGGGAAAAGTGTCCTGCAGTCAGCATCGCTGTGAAGCAGTCTGGGAAGAGTGTCCCGCAGTCAGCATCATGGTGAAGCAGTGTGGGAAGAGTGTCCTGTAGTCAGCATCACTGTGAAACAGTCTGGGAAGAGTGTCCTGCAGTCAGCATCGCAGTGAAGCAGTCACTTCAAAAATTAACGTTACCACAAAGGTGAGAGCTGATTGGGGAGTAGTAGGTAAGTGTTTTTCTCCAGTTTTTTTCTCCAGTTTTTCTCCAGTTTAAAATAGATTAAGCTAAGGAAAGGTAAGGGTTTTAGTATTTTATTTAAAGTGCATAAATAATTTTAACTTTTTTTACTCTATTTAACTTAAAGTAAGGTTTTTTTTCAACTAGATGCATGGCAGGGCTGCTCAGTCCCGTGTTATGTACCGCCTGCAACATGTGGGAAGTCCTAGATGCTCCCTGTGCTCTAACCGACCACGAGTGCAGGAAGTGCCACCAGCTGAAGCTAGTTGAGCTCCAATTTTCAGAGTTTGAGCAGCAGCTGGAGGCGCTGAGGTGCATCCGCGAGGCTGAGAGTTTCGTGGATAGCACGTTTTTAGACGTGGTCACCCCACAGCTTACGGAAGTGCAGACAGAGAGGGAATGGGTGACCATCAGTCAGAAGAAAGATGCCAGACAGGTAGTCAGGAAATCCCCAGGGTGTTGGAAAACAGTAAGAGTGACGGTTCCTCTGGGGAGTGCAGCCACGCTCATGGCACTGTGAGTGGCTCAGCTGCAAAGTGGGGGAGGAAAAAGAGGGGAAGAGCAATAGTGGTAGGAGATTCGATAGTAAGGGGAACAGACAGGCATTTCTGTGGCCATAGATGTGACTCCAGGATGGTATGTTGCTTCCCTGGTGCCAGGGTCAAGGATGTCACTGAACGGCTGAAGGGCATCTAAAGGGGGAGGTCAAACAGACAGAGATCGTGGTACATATTGGTACCAACGACATAGGTAGAAAGAGGGATGAGGTCCTGCAAGCAGAATTTATGGAGCTAGGAAACAGACTAAAAAACAGGACCTCAAAGGTAGTAATCTTTGGATTACTTCGGGTGCCACGCGCTAGTGAGTATAGAAGTAGGAGGTTAGTCCAGATGAATGCGTGGCTGGAGAGATGGTGCAGGAGGGAGGGCTTTAGATTTCTGGGACATTGGGACAATTTCTGGGGGCGGTGGGATCTGTATAAGGTGGATGGGTTGCACCTGAAGCACCTGAATCGGAATGAGACCAACATCCTCACAGGGAGTTTGCTAGTGCTGTTGGGGAGGGTTGAAACTAACTTGCCAAGGGGATGAGGTCCTGAGAGGAGGTTCAGCAGGAGAAGATGCACAGCCAAAATTAGAAGAGAGAGCAAGTGAGTCTGGAAGGCATAGAAATTATAGGCCAGTTAAGCACAAGAGAGTTTGGCAAGGTTGGATGGTATTTATTTTAATGCAAGGAGTCTGACAAATGAAGCAGGTGAGTTGAGGGCACAAATTAACACATGGAAGTATGCCGGCATTGCTGTCACAGAGACATAGTTGAGAGAGGGGCAGGATTGGCAGCTCAATATTCCAGGATATAGGGTCTTCAGGCAAGACAGGGAAGGAGGTAAAAGAGGAGAGGGTATTGCAATATTGATCAAGGAATCAATTACAGCAGTAAGGAGGGATGACATCTTAGAAGGCTTCTCAAATGAAGCCATATGGGTAGAACTAAAAAACAAAAAGGAACAATCACATTGCTGGGAGTGTACTATAGGCCCCAAACGGTCAGAGAGAAATAGAAGAGCAGATATGTAGGCAAATTTCAGAGAAGTGTGAAAATAATAGGGTAGTAATAGTGGGGGATTTCAACTTCCCCAACATTAACTGAGTTAGTCATAGTGTGATAGGTTTAGAGGGAGCGGAATTTTTAAAATGCATCCAGGAGAGCTTTTTAAGCCAATACGTAGAAGGTCCTACAAGAGGGTGGGCAGTCCTGGACTTAATTTTAGGGAATGAAGCCGGGCAAGTGGTAGAGGTATCTGTGGGAGAGCATTTTGCAGATTGTGATCATAACTCTGTTAGATTCAAAGTTGTTATGGAAAAGGACAAGGATAGGCCAGGAATCAGAGTTCTAAATTGGGGGAAGGCCAGTTTTAATAAGGTCGGATATAATTTGGCCAGAGTGGTCTGGGAGCAGCTACTTTTAGGCAAATCTACGTCAGAGCAGTGGGACTTATTCAAGAAGAAAATAGGGAGAGTACAGGGCCAACATATTCCAGTAAAGATAAAGGGTGGGACCAACAAATCCAGGGAACCCTGGATGTCGAGGGATGTACAGGATTGGATAAAGAGAAAAAGGGAGGCTTATGGCAGATACCGAGGGCTCAAAACAGCAGAAGCCCTAGAGGAGTATAGAATGTGTAGGGGGGAACTTAAAAAGGAAATTAGGAGACCAAAAAGGGGGCATGAAAAAACATTGGCAGGTAAAATAAAGGGAAATCCAAAGTTATTTTACAAGTACATTAAGAGTAAGAGGATAACTAGGGAAAGAGTAGGGCTCATTATGGACCATAGTGGCAACTTGTGTGTGGAACCGGAAGACGTAGGTAGGGTTCTAAATGAATACTTTGTGCCGGTGTTCACAAGTGAGAGGGATGACATGGGCATGGAAATCAGGCAGAAGGACTGTGATATAATCAAAGAAATAAGCATAGAAAGGGAGGAGGTTATCAGTGGTCTGGCATTCTTAAAAGTAGATAAATCTCCAAGCCCGGATGAAATGTATCCCAGGCTGTTGAGTGAGGCAAGGGAGGAGATAGCAGGGGCGCTGGCAATAATTTTCAATACCTCTCTGGCCAGAGGAGACGTGCCAGAGGACTGGAGGACAGCCAATGTGACAGAAAAGGCCCTTCGGCCCATCGAGTCTGCGCCGGTCAAACAAGTACCTAACTATTCTATTCCCATTTTCCAGCACTAGGCCCATAGCCTTGTATGCCATGGCATCGCAAGTGCACATCCAAATACTTCTTAAATGTTATGAGGGTTTCGGCCTCTACCACCCTTTCAGGCAGTGAGTTCCAGATTCCCATGGCCTCAGTATGAGCAATAATGGTCCAAAGTGATACAGATCTTGCTAACAAATGCAGGAGGCAATTGAGTCTAGTTGCTTCTCAAAGGCAGCATGGATCCACAAGGACACAGCTGTCCTAGGCCAGGCCACTGTGCATTTAAAAATTCTTCCTCACATTCCCTCTAAACCTCCTGTCCCTTACCTTAAATCTATGCCCCCAGTTATTGATCCTTCCACCAAGGGGAGAAGTTCCTTCCTGTCTATCCTATCTATGCGCCTCATAATTTTATACACCTCAATCTTGTCCCCCCTCAATCTCCTCTGCTCCAGGAAAAATAACCCTAGTCCATCCAATCTCTCCTCACAACGAAAACTCTCCAGCCCAGGCAACAACCTGGTAAATCTCCTCTGCACTCTCTCAAGAGCAATCACATCCTTCCTATAATGCGGATTCCAGATCTGCATGCAATACTCTAGCTGTGGCCTAACCAGTGTTTTATACAGTTCCAGCATAACCTCCTTGCGCTTATATTCTATGCCTCGGCTAATAAAGACAAGTATCCCACATGCCTTCTTAACCACCTTATCTACCTTTCCCACTGCCTTAAGGGACCGATGGACATGTACACAAAGGTCCCTCTGATCCTTGGTACTTCCCAGGGTCCTACCATTTATCGTGTATTCCCGTGCCTGGTTTGTCCTGCCCAAGTGCATCGCCTCATACTTACCCAGATTAAATTCCATTTGCCACTGATCAGCCCATCTGACCAGCCCATCTATATCCTCCTGTAATCTAAGGCTATCTTCCTCGTTATTTACCACCCCACCAATTTTCATATCATCCGTGAACTTCCTGATCAACCCTCCTACATTCAAGTCTAAATCATTTATATATACCACAAATAGCAAGGAGCCCAACATCGATCCCTGTGGAACCCCACTTGACACAGGCATCCAGTCACAAAAACACCCCTCAACCCTCACCCTCTGCTTCCTGCCACTCAGCCAATTCTGGATCCAATTTGCCAAATTGCCTTGGATCCCATGGGTTCTTACCTTCGTTATCAATCTCCCATGAGGGACCTTATCAAAAGCCTTGCTGATGTCCAAGTAGACTACATCAAATGCATTGCCCTCATCTACACACCTAGTCACCTCTTCAAATATTCAATCAAATTGGTCAGACATGACCTCCCCTTAACAAAACCATGCTGACTGTCCTTGATTAATCCCTGCCTCTCCAAGTGTAGATTAATTATGTCCCTCAGAATTGCTTCCAATAGTTTCCCCACCACTGAGGTTAGACTGACTGGCCTGTAGTTCCCTGGTTTATCCCTCCTCCCTTCTTGAATAATGGTACCACATTGGCTGTCCTCCAGTCCTCTGGCATGTCTCCTCTGGCCAGAGGGGTATTGAAAATTATTGCCAGCACCCCTGCTATCTCCTCCCTTGCCTCACTCAACAGCCTGGGATACATTTCATGCGGCCTTGGAGATTTATCTACTTTTAAGACTGCCAGACCACTGAGAACCTCCTCCCTTTCTATGCTAATTTATTTAATTATATCACAATCCTTCTGCCTGTTTTCTATACCCATGTCGTCCCTCTCACTTGTGAACACAAAGTATTCATTTAAAACCCTACCTACGTCTTCCAGCTCCACACACAAATTACCACTATGATCCTTAATGGGCCCTACTCTTTCCCTAGTTATCCTCTTACTCTTAATGTACTGGTAAAATAACTTTGGATTTTCCTTTATTTTACTGCCAATGCTTTTTCATGCCCCTTTTTGGTCTCCTAATTTCCTTTTTAAGTTCCCCCCTACACATTCTATACTCCTCTTGGGCTTCTGCTGTTTTGAGCCCTCGGTATCTGCCATAAGCCTCCCTTTTTCTCTTTATCCAATCCTGTATATCCCTCGACATCCAGGGTTCCCTGGATTTGTTGGTCCCAATTTTTGTCTTTACCGGAATATGTTGGCCCTGTACTCTCCCTATTTCCTTCTTGAATGAGTCCTGCTGCTCTAATGCAGATTTACCTACAAGTAGCTGCTCCTAGTTGACTCTGGCCAAATCATATCTGATCTTATTAAAATCAGCCTTCCCCCAATTTAGAACTCTGATTTCTGGCCCATCCTTGTCCTTTTCCATAACAACCTTGAATCTAATGGAGTTATGATCACTATCTGCAAAATGCTCTTCCACTGATACCTCTACCACTTGCCCGACTTCATTCCCTAAAATTAAGTCCAGGACTGCCCCCTGTCTTGTAGGACCTTCTACGTACTGATCAATATCACTCTGGTCAATATCAGTCAGCCCCACACTGTTTCCTGTATCCAGTCAGTATCTCGCAGTCCCACACTGTGTCCTGCAGCCAGTCAGTATCACTCAGTCCCACACTGTGCCCTGCAGCCAGTCAGTATCTCGCAGTCCCACACTGTGCCCTGCAGCCAGTCAGTATCACTCAGTCCCACTCTGTGCTCTGCATCTGGTCAGCATCTCTCAGTCCCACACTTTTTACTGAATTCGGTCAGTATCGTTCAGTCCCACGTCATTTACTGTATCTGTTCGGCATCACTCAATCCCACACTGTTTACTGTATCTGGTCAGTATCGCTCCATCCCACATCGTGTCCTATATCTGGTCAGTATCACTGAGTCCCACACTGTGTCCATATTCTGGGCAGTTTCACTCAGTCCGACACTGTGTCCTATATATAGACAGTATCACTCAGTCCCATATTGCGTCTTTATTCTGGTCAGGGACGCTCAGTCCCGCACTATGTCCTGTGTCCGGTCAGTGTCTCTCAGTCCCACACCGTTTACTGTACCCGGTCAGTATCACTCAATCCCACACTGTGTCCTTATTTTGGCCAGTGTCACTCAGTCCTACATTGTGTCCTGTATCCAGCCAGTATCACTCAGTCCCACACTGTTTACTGTATCTGGTCTTTACCACTCAGTCCCACATTCTGTCCTTATTCTGGTAAGTGTTACTCAGTTCCACACTGTTTATTGAATCCGGTCAGTATGACTCAGTCCCACAATGTGTCAGTATCACTCAGCCCCACTTTGTGCACTGTATCCTGTCAGTATCACTCAGTCCCACACTGTGTTCCTGTATCGGGCCAGTATTATGAAGTTCCACTGTTCTATTTGCTACCCCGCTCATCAGTTAGTTTGTTTTATATAGCAGTGATAAAATAATCTGAAATGTTTGTAGTTGCTAACATCAATCAGTGTGGTATCATTTTATCACTAATATTGCACCATAATTCTCGTCTAACCCAAACCACTCCTGTCATTATAATGCTGCCTCTATAACTGGTCTTTCAGAGTAGGTGTAAACTCATTCATTTTGAAACTTGAGTTTGATTGCTGCCGCTTGTATTTGATCAAAATGAGCTGCTACGATTTCCGCCACTCCCTGGTGAGACACTGTGCTTCCTTTTTGCTCATTCTGCACCCTGAGTTAGGCTTTGGTATGAAATATGAACGGGCACCCCAGGAATAAGCAACAAACTGGAATATTGCTAGGACAAAGAAGTGGGCCAGTCGTACAACCTGATACACCACAGTCCTGCACGTTGTTTCTCCAACACACTGCCTCTCACTGCCTCCAAAACAAAGGTTATCCTGGTGCCTTGTTAAAGGAAGGAATAAAAGGATTTTTTTTCATCCTTGGGATGTGGGCTTCGCTGGCTGGGCCAGCATTTATTGCCCATGCCTAATTGCCCTTGAGAAGGCGGTGGTGAGCTGCTTTCTTGAACCCCTGCAGTCCATGTGGTGTAGGTACACCCACAGTGCTGTTAGGAAGGGAGTCCCAGGATTTTGACCCAGTGACAGTGAAGGAACGGCAATATATTTCCAAGTCGGGATGGTGAGTGACTTGGAGGGGAACTTTCAGGTGGTGGTGTTCCCATCTATCTGCTGCCGGTGTCCTTCTAGATGGTAGTGGTCGTGGATTTGGAAGGTGCTGTCGAAGGAGATTTGGTGAATTCCTGCAGTGCATCTTGTAGATGGTACACACTGCTGCTACTATGTGTTGGTGGTAGAGGGAGCGAATGTTTGTGGATGTGGTGCCAATCAAGCGGGCTGCTTTGTCCTGGATGGTGTCAAGCTTCTTGAGTGTTGTGGGAGCTGCACTCATCCAGGCAAATGGGAAGTATTCCATCACACTCCTGACTTGTGCCTTGTAGATGATGGACAGACTCCTTTGGGGAGTCAGTAGGTGAGTTACTCGCCACAGGATTCCTAGCCTCTGACCTGTCTTGTAGCCACAGTATTTATATGGCTAGTCCAGTTCAGTTTCTAGTCAATAGTAGCCCCCAGGATGTTGATAGTGGGGGATTCATTGATGGCAATGCCATTGAACATCAAGGGTCAACAGTTGAATTCTCTCTTGTTGGAGATGGTAATTTCCTGACACTTGTATGGCATGAATGTTACTTGCCACTTGTTAGCCCAAGCCTGGATATTGTCCAGGTCTTGCTGCATTTGGACATGGACTGTTTCAGTTTCTGAGGAGTTGCGAATGGTGCTGAACATTGTGCAATCATCAGCGAACATCCCCACTTCTGACCTTATGATGGAAGGAAGGTCATTGATGAAGGAGCTGAAGATAGTTGGGCCCAGGACACTATCCTGAGGAACTCCTGCAGTGATGTCCTGGAGCTGAGATGACTGACCTCCAATAACAACAACCATCTTCCTAGGCATGCCTCCAACCAGCGGAGAGTTTTCCCCGATTCCCATTGACTTCAGTTTTGCTAGGGCTCCTTGATGTCACACTCTGTCAGATGCTGCTTGATGTCAAGGGCAGTCACTCTCACCACACCTCAGGAGTTCAGCTCTTTTGTCCATGTTTGAACCAAGGCTGTAATGAGGTCAGGAGCTGATTGGCTCCAAACTGGGTGCCAGTGAGCAAGTGCTGCTTGATAACACTGTTGATGACCCCTTCTATCACTTTCCTGATGATCGAGAGTAGATTGATGGGGCGGTAAATGTTATGTTCAACAAGGAGGAGCACTGGTTCATCAGCTGAGGGAGGGCATTATGTGATAATCAGCAGGAGGTTTCCTTGCCCATGTTTGACCTGATGAGGCTCCATGAGACTTCATGGCGTCCAGAGTTGATGTTGAGGGCTCCCAAGGCAACTCCTCCCGACTGTATACCACTGTGCTGCCACCTCTGCTGGGCCTGTCCTGCCAGTGGGACAGGACATACCCAGGAATGGTTATGGTGGTGTCTGGGACATTGTCTGTAAGGTATGATTCTGTGAGGATGATTGTGTCAGCCTGTTGCTTGACTAGTCTGTGAGACAGCTCTCCCAATTCTGGCACTAGTTAGTGAGGAGGACTTTGCAGGGTCAACTGGGATTGCCGTTGTCATTTCTGGTGCTTCGGTCAATGCCAGGTGGTCCCTCCGGTTTCATTTTTGTGACCTTGTAGCGGTTTGTTACAACTGAGTGGTCGTTTAACAGGGCATTTTGCGACTCAGCCACATTCCTGTGGGTCAGCAGTCACACATAGGCCAAACCAGATAAGGACGACAGATTCCCTTCCCCAAAGGGCAGGGCATTAATGAACCAGATGGGTTTTCACAACAATCAATTCATGGTCATCATCAGACTTTTAATTCCAGATTTTTATTAGATTCAAGTTCCACTTTCTGCCGTGGTGGGATTCAAACCCAGGTCCCCAGAGCTCTACCCTGGGTCTCTGCATTATGAGTCCAGTGACAATACCACGACACCTTCGCCTCCTTATGCTGATATGGTGAGATAAAAGCTCATGTGGAATATACACACCAGCATGGAGCAGCTGGGCTGAATGGTCTGTTTCTGTGCTGTAAATTTTCTTTAATCCTATGTAACTCTTTTTTCCCCCTAACCATCTATCTTGTTGTGCTGCCCTCTACTGAAAGCACTGACTTGAGCTGATTACAGTTGAGGTATCTCAGCCATTTCTCACATGACTACAGACAGGAACAGAGATGCTCCAGTGTCTGATCCTGTCCTCACCCACTGTCCACTCAGGGTCACCCTGGTCTGATCCTGTCCTCACCCACTGTCCACTCAGGGTCACCCTGGTCAGATCCTGTCCACACCCACTGTCCACTCAGGGTCAACTTGGTCTTTTCCTGTCCACACCCACTGTCCACTCAGGGTCAACCTGGTCTGATCCTGTCCATACCCACTGTCCACTCAGGATCAACCTGGTCTGATCCTGTCCACACCCACTGTCCACTCAGGGTCAACCTGGTCGGATCCTGTCCACACCCACTGTCCACTCAGGGTCAACCTGGTCTCATCCTGTCCACACCCACTGTCCGCTCAGGGTCAACTTGGTCTTTTCCTGTCCACACCCACTGTCCACTCAGGGTCAACCTGGTCTGATCCTGTCCATACCCACTGTCCACTCAGGATCAACCTGGTCTGATCCTGTCCACACCCACTGTCCACTCAGGGTCAACCTGGTCGGATCCTGTCCACACCCACTGTCCACTCAGGGTCAACCTGGTCTCATCCTGTCCACACCCACTGTCCGCTCAGGGTCAACGTGGTCTGATCCTGTCCACACCCACTGTCCACTCAGGGTCAACCTGGTCTGATCCTGTCCACACCCACTGTCCACTCAGGGTCAACGTGGTCTGATCCTGTCCATACCCACTGTCGACTCGGGGTCAACCTGGTCTGATCCTGTCCATACCCACTGTCCACTCAGGATCAATCTGGTCTGATCCTGTCCACACCCACTGTCCACTCAGGGTCAACCTGGTCTGATCCCGTCCACACCCACTGTTCACTCAGGGTCAACCTGGTCTCATCCTGTCCACACCCACTGTCCACTCAGGGTCAACCTGGTCTCATCCTGTCCACACCCACTGTCCACTCAGGGTCACCCTGGCCTGGTCCTGTCCGCACCCACTGTCCACTCAGGCTCACCCTGGTCTGGTCCTGTCCGCACCCACTGTCCACTCAGGGTCACTCTGGTCTGATCCTGTCCACACCCACAGTCCACTCAGAGTCACCCTGGTCTGATCCTGTCCACACACACTGTCCGCTCAGGGTCATCCTGCTATTATGACTTCCACCTTACAACTTGGGTAGCGATAAGCAGCCACCTTTTCACTCCCTCCCTAGCCCAGGGGAAGCCAGTTGTCCTCTGTTTAAAAAAAAAGCCTGGTGACAATGTGCCTCATGGAGGCACGGTGACACTTTCATTCATTCTGGCATGATTTCTGATGCATTCAAAACTAACGTGAGCCTGTCGTGTCTGCCAGCATCTCATAGGTGGGCAGCTCCGTGGGGTGCCTGGGCTGCCTGGGGACAGGAGAACCAAATTGCCTTCTGCTCAGTCCCAACCATATGGAAGAAACAGCTGTAGCAAGTCAGCATGGTTATAAATTTGCTTCATGTTATTTTCAATGTTGCATTGATTTCTGTACGAATGAATTGCTGATAAAATACTACATCTGGCCATTTGGCCTAACCAGTCCATCTTGGTGTTCATCCTCCACATTAACGGTGCTTCTAATCCCATGTATTCCCACATTCCATTATTCTCATTACATCACCTAGCCCTCCAATTTCTTGTGAAGCATTGACATAGGTCGGAATTTTCCAATCCTTTCTGCGATGGGTTTAATGGCGGGCGGCGGGGGAGGGGGGGTCAATGTGATGGGAGCTGAAAAATCGGTTTTCCGCCAGCGTGAAGTAAGGGTGGGAATGTGAGCTCCCACCAAGCTTGGAGGGTTGCCATTCCTGCCAGAGGCAGTGAAGCTATTCTGTACCCCGTTAACGGTGGGTAGATGAGGCCCCGAATGAAATTGTCCACTTCTGTCAAATCATCGAGGCCACCAGCAGGATATCACTACATCCAGAACGCTCCCGGATCAAAAAGTCATTGAAATGTCGGGACACACCTGGAAAAAGACCTGGCGCAGCTTGCGGAGGTCAAAACATGGAGGCTTCCAGTGGCTGTGCAACCTGGAACACCACATGCAGCAGTGGATGGGCAGATCAAACACCACGAGGATCATCACACTGCAGGAGATTCCAGGATGTGGATCTACACACTGCAGCAGATTCCAGGATGTGGATCTTCTCATTGCAGGAGATTCCAGGATGTGGATCTGCACACTGCAGGAGATTCCAGGATGTGGATCTGCACACTGCAGGAGATTCCAGAGTGTGGATCTTAACACAGCAGGAGATTCCAGGATGTGGATCTTCTCACTGCAGGAGATTCCAGGATGTGGATCTACACACTGCAGGAGATTCCAGGATGTGGATCTTCACACTGCAGGAGATTCCAGGATGTGCATCTTCTCACTGCACGGGTTTCCGGGATGTGGATCTTCACACTGCAGGAGTTTCCAGGATGTGCATCGTTACACTGCAGGAGATTCCAGGATATGGATCTTCACACTGCAGGAGATTCCAAGATGTGGATCTTCACACTGCAGGAGTTTCCAGGATGTGCATCGTTATACTGCAGGAGATTCCAGGATGTGGATCTTCACACTGCAGGAGGTTCCAGGATGTGGATCTTCACACTGCAGGAGATTCCAGGATGTGGATGTTCACACTGCAGGAGATTCCAGGATGTGGAATTTCACGCAGCTGGAGATTTCAGGATGTGGATCTTCAAACTGCAGGAGATTCGAGGAACTGGATCTTAACTCTGAAGAAGATTCCAGGATGCGGATCATTACACTACAGGAGATAGCAGGATGGGGATCTTCACACTGCAGGAGCTTCCAGGATGTGGATCATCTCACTGCAGGAGATTCCAGGATGTAGAGCTTCACTCTGCATGAGATTCCACGATGTAGATCTTCACACTGCAGGAGATTCCAGGATGTGGTTCTTCACTCTGCAGGAGATTCCAGGATGCGAATCTTCTCACTGCAGGAGATTCCAGGATGTGGATCTGCAAAATGCAGGAGATTCCAGAATGTGGATCTTCACACAGCAGGAGATACCAGGATGTGGATCTTCACAGTGCAGGAGATGCCGGGATGTGCATCTTCTCACTGCACGGGTTTCTGGGATGTGGATGTTCACACTGCAGGAGTTTCCAGGATGTGGATCTTCACACTGCAGGAGATTCCAGGATGTGGAATTTCACGCTGCCGGAGATGTCAGGATGTGGATTTTCACACTGCAGGAGATTCCAGAATGTGGATCTTCACACAGCAGGAGATTCCAGGATGTGGATCTTCTCACTGCAGGAGATTCCAGGATGTGGATCTTCACACTGGAGGAGATTCCGGGATGTGCATCTTCTCACTGCACGGGTTTCCAGGATGTGCATCGTTACACTGCAGGAGCTCCCAGGATGTGGACCTTCTCACTGCAGGAGATTCCAGGATGTGGATCTTCTCATTGCAGGAGATTCCAGGATGTGGATCTACACACTGCAGGAGATACCAGGATGTGGATCTTCTCACTGCAGGAGATTCCAGAATGTGGATCTGCACACTGCAGGAGATTCCAGGATGTGCATCTGCACACTGCAAGAGATTCCAGAATGTGGATCTTCACACAGCAGGAGATTCCAAGATGTGGATCTTCTCACTGCAGGAGATTCCAGGATGTGGATCTACACACTGCAGGAGATTCCAGGATGAGGATCTTCACACTGCAGGAGATTCCGGTATGTGCATCTTCTCACTGCACGGGTTTCCGGGATGTGGATCTTCACACTGCAGGAGTTTCAAGGATGTGGATCTTCACACTGCAGGAGATTCCAGGATGTGGATCTTCACACTGCAGGAGATTCCAGGATGTGGATCTTCACACTGCAGGAGATTCCAGGATGTGGAATTTCACGCTGCTGGAGATTTCAGGATGTGGATCTTCAAACTGCAGGAGATTCGAGGAACTGGATCTTAACTCTGCATGAGATTCCAGGATGTGGATCTGCACACTGCAGGAGATTCCAGAATGTGGATCTTCACACAGCAGGAGATTCCAGGATGTGGATCTTCACACTGCAGGAGATTCCAGGATGTGGTTCTTCCCTCTGCAGTAGTTTCCAGGATGTGGATGTTCATACAGCAGGAGATTCCACGATGTGGATCTTCAATCTGCAGGACATTCCAAAATGTGGATCATCACACTGCAGGAGATTCCAGGATGTGGATCTTCTCACAGGAGGAGATTCAAGGATGTAGATCTTCTCACTGCAGGAGCATCCAGGATGTGGAACTTCTCATTGCAAAACATTCCAGGATGTGGATCTTCACGCTGCCGGAGATTCCAAGATGTATACCTTCATACTACAGGGGATCCCAGTATGTGGATCGCGTCACTGCAGGAGATTCCAGGATGGGGATCTTCACACTGCAGGGGATTCCAGGATGTAGATCATCTCACTGCAGTAGATTACAGGATGTGGATCTTCCCTCTGCAGGTGATTCAAGGATGTGGATCTTCACACTGCAGGAGATTCCAGGATGTGGTTCTTCTCATTGCAGTAGATTCCAGGATGTGGATTTTCACACTGCAGGAGTTCCAAGGATGTGGATCTTCTCACGGCAGTAGATTCCAGGATGTGGATTTTCTCACTGCAGGAGATTCCAGAATGTGTATCTTCTCATTGCAGGCGATTCCAGGATGAGGATCTTCACACTGCAGGAGTTCCAAGGATGTGGATGTTCTCACGGCAAGAGATTCCAGGATGTGGATCTTCACACTGCAGGAGATTCCAGGATGTGTATCTTCACACTGCAGGAGATTCCAGGATTGGATCTTCACTCTGCAGGAGATTCCAGGATGTGGATCTTCACGCTTCAGGAAATTCCAAGATGTGGATATTCTCTCTGCAGGAGATTCCAGGATGTGGATCTTCACACTGAAGGAGATTCCAGGATGTGGATATTCTCACTGCAGGAGATACCAGGATGTGGATCTTCACACTGCAGGAGCTCCCAGGATGTGGATCATTACACTGCAGGAGATTCGAGGATATGGATCTTCACACTGCAGAAGTTTCCAGGATGTGGATCATTACACTGCAGCAGATTCCTGGATCTGGTTTGTTTCACTGCAGGAGATTCGAGTTTGTAGAACTTCACACTGAAGGAGATTCGAGGATGTGGACCTTCAATCTGCAGGACATTCCAGGATGTGGATCCTCAAACTGCAGGATATTCCAGGATGTGGATCTTCACACTGCAGGAGATTCCAAGATGTGCAGCATCATACTACAGGGGATTCCAGTATGTGGATCTTGTCACTGCAGGAGATTCCAGGATGTGGATCTTCACACTGCAGGAGATTCCAGGATGAGGATCTTCACACTGCAGGAGTCCTAAGGATGTGAAACTTTAGACTGCAGGAATTGCAGGCTCTGGATCTTCACACTGCAGGGCATTGCAGGATGTGGATCTTCACGCTGCAGGAGATTCCAAGATGTGCACCTTCATACTACAGGGGATCCCAGTATGTGGATCTTGTCACTGCAGGAGATTCCAGGACGTGAATCTTCAGTCTGCAGGAGCTCCCAGGATGTGGATCTTCTCGGTGCAGGAGATTCCAGGATGTGGATCTTCACACTGCAGGAGTTCCAAGGATCTGGATCTTCTCACGGCAGGAGATTCCAGGATGTGGATCTTCACACTGCAGGAGATTCCAGGATGTGGATCTACACACGGCAGGCGACTCCAGGATGCGGATCTCCTCACTGCAGGAGATTCCAGGATGTGGATCTGCACACTGCGGAGATTCCAGGATGTGGATCTGCACACTGCAGGAGATTCCAGAATGTGCATCTTCACACAGCAGGAGATTCCAAGATGTGGATCTTCTCACTGCAGGAGATTCCAGGATGTGGATCTACACACTGCAGGAGATTCCGGGATGTGCATCTTCTCACTACACGTGTTTCCGGGATGTGGATCTTCACACTACTGGAGTTTCCAGGATGTGCATCGTTACACTGCAGGATATTCCAGGATGTGGATCTTCACACTGCAGGAGATTCCAGGATGTGGATCTTCACACTGCAGGAGTTTCCAGGATGTGGATCTTCACACTGCAGGAGATTCCAGGATGTGGATCTTCACACTGCAGGAGATTCCAGGATGTGGAATTTCACGCTGCTGGAGATTTCAGGATGTGGATCTTCAAACTGCAGGAGATTCGAGGAACTGGAGCTTAACTCTGCAGGAGATTCCAGGATGCAGATCTTCTTACTGCAGGAGATTCCAGATGTGGATCTGCACACTGCAGGAGATTCCAAGATGTGGTTTTGCACACTGCAGGAGATTCCAGAATGTGGATCTTCACACAGCGGAGATTCCAGGATGTGGATCTTCTCACTGCAGGGGATTCCAGGATGTGGATCTACACACTGCAGGAGATTCCAGGATGTGGATCTTCACACTGCAGCAGATTCCGGGATGTGCATCTTCTCACTGCATGGGTTTCCGGGATGTGGATCTTCACACTGCAGGAGTTTCCAGGATGTGCATCGTTACACTGCAGGAGTTTCCAGGATGTGGATCTTCACACTGCAAGAGATTCTAGGATGTGGATCTTCACACTGCTGCAGTTTCCAGTATTTGCATCGTTACACTGCAGGAGATTCGAGGATGTGGATCTTCACGCTACAGAAGTTTCCAGGATGTGGATCATTACACTGCAGCAGATTCCTCGATTTGGTTTGTGTCACTGCAGGAGATTCGAGTTTGTAGAACTTCACACTGAAGGAGTTTCGAGGATGTGGACCTTCAATCTGCAGGACATTCCAGGATGTGGATCCTCAA
Source organism: Cetorhinus maximus (assembly GCF_964194155.1). NCBI lineage: Eukaryota > Metazoa > Chordata > Chondrichthyes > Lamniformes > Cetorhinidae > Cetorhinus > Cetorhinus maximus. The sequence goes on from NC_135884.1 coordinate 87,427,122, forward strand.
ACTGCAGGAGATTCCAGGATGTGGATCTTCATGCTGCAGGAGATTCCAAGATGTGCACCTTCATACTACAGGGGATTCCAGTATGTGGATCTTGTCACTGCAGGATATTCCAGGATGTGGATCTTCACACTACAGGAGATTCCAGGATGTGGATCTTCACACTGCAGGAGTCCTAAGGATGTGAAACTTTAGACTGCAGGAATTCCAGGCTCTGGATCTTCACACTGCAGGGCATTGCAGGATGTGGATCTTCTCAATGCAGCAGATTCCCTGCTGTGGATCTTCACACTGCAGGAGTTCCAAGGATGTTGATCTTCTCACGGCACGAGATTCCAGGATGTGGATCTTCACACTGCAGGAGATTCCAGGATGTGGATCTACACACTGCAGGAGATTCCAGGATGCGGATCTTCTCACTGCAGGAGATTCCAGGATTTGGATCTGCGCACTGCAGTAGATTCCAGGATGTGGATCTGCACACTGCAGGAGATTCCAGAATGTGGATCTTCACACAGCTGGAGGTTCCAAGATGTGGATCTTCTCACTGCAGGAGATTCCAGGATGTGGATCTACACACTGCAGGAGATTCCAGGATGTGGATCTTCACACTGCAGGAGATTCCAAGATGTGGATATTCTCACTGCACGAGTTTCCAGGATGTGGATCTTCACACTGCAGTAGTTCCAAGGTTGTGGATCTTCTCACAGCAGGATACTCCAGGATGTGGATCTTGACACTGCAGGAGATTCCAGGATGTGGATCTTCACACTGCAGGAGATTCTAGGTTTGGATCTTCACTCTGCAGGAGATTCCAGGATGTGGATCTTCACGCATCAGGAAATTCCAAGATGTGCACCTTCACACTACAGGGGATTCCAGGATGTGGATATTCTCACTGCAGGAGATTCCAGGATGTGGATCTTCACACTGCAGGAGCTCCCAGGATGTGGATATTTGCACTGCAGTCGATTTGAGGATGTGGATCTTCACACTGCAGAAGTTTCCAGGATGTGGACCATTACACTGCAGCAGATTCCTGGCTTTGGTTTGTTTCACTGCAGGAGTTTCGAGTTTGTAGAACTTCACACTGTAGGAGATTCGAGGATTTGGACCTTCAATTTGCAGGGCATTCCAGGATGTGGATCCTCAAACGGCAGGAGATTCCCGGATGTGGATCTTCACGCTGCAGGAGATTCCAAGATGTGGATATTCTCTCTGCAGGAGATTCCAGGATGTGGATCTTCACACTGCAGGAGCTCCCAGGATGTGGATCTTCGCACTGCAGGAGATTCGAGGATATGGATCTTCACACTGCAGAAGTTTCCAGGATGTGGATCATTACACTGCAGCAGATTCCTGGATTTGGTTTGTTTCACTGCAGGAGATTCGAGTTTGTAGAACTTCACACTGAAGGAGATTCGAGGATGTGGACCTTCAATCTGCAGGACATTCCAGGATGTGGATCCTCAAACTGCAGGATATTCCAGGATGTGGATCTTCACACTGCAGGAGATTCCAAGATGTGCAGCATCATACTACAGGGGATTCCAGTATGTGGATCTTGTCACTGCAGGAGATTCCAGGATGTGGATTTTCACACTGCAGGAGATTCCAGGATGAGGATCTTCACACTGCAGGAGTCCTAAGGATGTGAAACTTTAGACTGCAGGAATTGCAGGCTCTGGATCTTCACACTGCAGGGCATTGCAGGATGTGGATCTTCACGCTGCAGGAGATTCCAAGATGTGCACCTTCATACTACAGGGGATCCCAGTATGTGGATCTTGTCACTGCAGGAGATTCCAGGACGTGAATCTTCAGTCTGCAGGAGCTCCCAGGATGTGGATCTTCTCGATGCAGGAGATTCCAGCATGTGGATCTTCACACTGCAGGAGTTCCAAGGATCTGGATCTTCTCACGGCAGGAGATTCCAGGATGTGGATCTTCACACTGCAGGTGATTCCAGGATGTGCATCTACACACGGCAGGCGACTCCAGGATGCGGATCTTCTCACTGCAGGAGATTCCAGCATGTGGATCTGCACACTGCGGAGATTCCAGGATGTGGATCTGCACACTGCAGGAGATTCCAGAATGTGCATCTTCACACAGCAGGAGATTCCAAGGTGTGGATCTTCTCACTGCAGGAGATTCCAGGATGTGGATCTACACACTGCAGGAGATTCCAGGATGTGGATCTTCACGCTGCAGGAGATTCCGGGATGTGCATCTTCTCACTACACGTGTTTCCGGGATGTGGATCTTCACACTACTGGAGTTTCCAGGATGTGCATCGTTACACTGCAGGATATTCCAGGATGTGGTTCTTCACAATGCAGCAGATTCCAGGATGTGGATCTTCACACTGCAGGAGTTTCCAGGATGTGGATCTTCACACTGCAGGAGATTCCAGGATGTGGATCTTCACACTGCAGGAGATTCCAGGATGTGGAATTTCACGCTGCTGGAGATTTCAGGATGTGGATCTTCAAACTGCAGGAGATTCCAGATGTGGATCTGCACACTGCAAGAGATTCTAGGATGTGGATCTTCACACTGCTGCAGTTTCCAGTATTTGCATCGTTACACTGCAGGAGATTCGAGGATGTGGATCTTCACGCTACAGAAGTTTCCAGGATGTGGATCATTACACTGCAGCAGATTCCTCGATTTGGTTTGTGTCACTGCAGGAGATTCGAGTTTGTAGAACTTCACACTGAAGGAGTTTCGAGGATGTGGACCTTCAATCTGCAGGACATTCCAGGATGTGGATCCTCAAACTGCAGGAGATTCCAGGATGTGGATCTTCATGCTGCAGGAGATTCCAAGATGTGCACCTTCATACTACAGGGGATTCCAGTATGTGGATCTTGTCACTGCAGGATATTCCAGGATGTGGATCTTCACACTACAGGAGATTCCAGGATGTGGATCTTCACACTGCAGGAGTCCTAAGGATGTGAAACTTTAGACTGCAGGAATTCCAGGCTCTGGATCTTCACACTGCAGGGCATTGCAGGATGTGGATCTTCTCAATGCAGCAGATTCCCTGCTGTGGATCTTCACACTGCAGGAGTTCCAAGGATGTTGATCTTCTCACGGCACGAGATTCCAGGATGTGGATCTTCACACTGCAGGAGATTCCAGGATGTGGATCTACACACTGCAGGAGATTCCAGGATGCGGATCTTCTCACTGCAGGAGATTCCAGGATTTGGATCTGCGCACTGCAGTAGATTCCAGGATGTGGATCTGCACACTGCAGGAGATTCCAGAATGTGGATCTTCACACAGCTGGAGGTTCCAAGATGTGGATCTTCTCACTGCAGGAGATTCCAGGATGTGGATCTACACACTGCAGGAGATTCCAGGATGTGGATCTTCACACTGCAGGAGATTCCAAGATGTGGATATTCTCACTGCACGAGTTTCCAGGATGTGGATCTTCACACTGCAGTAGTTCCAAGGTTGTGGATCTTCTCACAGCAGGATACTCCAGGATGTGGATCTTGACACTGCAGGAGATTCCAGGATGTGGATCTTCACACTGCAGGAGATTCTAGGTTTGGATCTTCACTCTGCAGGAGATTCCAGGATGTGGATCTTCACGCATCAGGAAATTCCAAGATGTGCACCTTCACACTACAGGGGATTCCAGGATGTGGATATTCTCACTGCAGGAGATTCCAGGATGTGGATCTTCACACTGCAGGAGCTCCCAGGATGTGGATATTTGCACTGCAGTCGATTTGAGGATGTGGATCTTCACACTGCAGAAGTTTCCAGGATGTGGACCATTACACTGCAGCAGATTCCTGGCTTTGGTTTGTTTCACTGCAGGAGTTTCGAGTTTGTAGAACTTCACACTGTAGGAGATTCGAGGATTTGGACCTTCAATTTGCAGGGCATTCCAGGATGTGGATCCTCAAACGGCAGGAGATTCCCGGATGTGGATCTTCACGCTGCAGGAGATTCCAAGATGTGGATATTCTCTCTGCAGGAGATTCCAGGATGTGGATCTTCACACTGCAGGAGCTCCCAGGATGTGGATCTTCGCACTGCAGGAGATTCGAGGATATGGATCTTCACACTGCAGAAGTTTCCAGGATGTGGATCATTACACTGCAGCAGATTCCTGGATTTGGTTTGTTTCACTGCAGGAGATTCGAGTTTGTAGAACTTCACACTGAAGGAGATTCGAGGATGTGGACCTTCAATCTGCAGGACATTCCAGGATGTGGATCCTCAAACTGCAGGATATTCCAGGATGTGGATCTTCACACTGCAGGAGATTCCAAGATGTGCAGCATCATACTACAGGGGATTCCAGTATGTGGATCTTGTCACTGCAGGAGATTCCAGGATGTGGATTTTCACACTGCAGGAGATTCCAGGATGAGGATCTTCACACTGCAGGAGTCCTAAGGATGTGAAACTTTAGACTGCAGGAATTGCAGGCTCTGGATCTTCACACTGCAGGGCATTGCAGGATGTGGATCTTCACGCTGCAGGAGATTCCAAGATGTGCACCTTCATACTACAGGGGATCCCAGTATGTGGATCTTGTCACTGCAGGAGATTCCAGGACGTGAATCTTCAGTCTGCAGGAGCTCCCAGGATGTGGATCTTCTCGATGCAGGAGATTCCAGCATGTGGATCTTCACACTGCAGGAGTTCCAAGGATCTGGATCTTCTCACGGCAGGAGATTCCAGGATGTGGATCTTCACACTGCAGGTGATTCCAGGATGTGCATCTACACACGGCAGGCGACTCCAGGATGCGGATCTTCTCACTGCAGGAGATTCCAGCATGTGGATCTGCACACTGCGGAGATTCCAGGATGTGGATCTGCACACTGCAGGAGATTCCAGAATGTGCATCTTCACACAGCAGGAGATTCCAAGGTGTGGATCTTCTCACTGCAGGAGATTCCAGGATGTGGATCTACACACTGCAGGAGATTCCAGGATGTGGATCTTCACGCTGCAGGAGATTCCGGGATGTGCATCTTCTCACTACACGTGTTTCCGGGATGTGGATCTTCACACTACTGGAGTTTCCAGGATGTGCATCGTTACACTGCAGGATATTCCAGGATGTGGTTCTTCACAATGCAGCAGATTCCAGGATGTGGATCTTCACACTGCAGGAGTTTCCAGGATGTGGATCTTCACACTGCAGGAGATTCCAGGATGTGGATCTTCACACTGCAGGAGATTCCAGGATGTGGAATTTCACGCTGCTGGAGATTTCAGGATGTGGATCTTCAAACTGCAGGAGATTCGAGGAACTGGATCTGAACTCTGCAGGAGATTCCAGGATGCAGATCTTCTCACTGCAGGAGATTCCAGATGTGGATCTGCACACTGCAAGAGATTCTAGGATGTGGATCTTCACACTGCTGCAGTTTCCAGTATTTGCATCGTTACACTGCAGGAGATTCGAGGATGTGGATCTTCACGCTACAGAAGTTTCCAGGATGTGGATCATTACACTGCAGCAGATTCCTCGATTTGGTTTGTGTCACTGCAGGAGATTCGAGTTTGTAGAACTTCACACTGAAGGAGTTTCGAGGATGTGGACCTTCAATCTGCAGGACATTCCAGGATGTGGATCCTCAAACTGCAGGAGATTCCAGGATGTGGATCTTCATGCTGCAGGAGATTCCAAGATGTGCACCTTCATACTACAGGGGATTCCAGTATGTGGATCTTGTCACTGCAGGAGATTCCAGGATGTGGATCTTCACACTACAGGAGATTCCAGGATGTGGATCTTCACACTGCAGGAGTCCTAAGGATGTGAAACTTTAGACTGCAGGAATTCCAGGCTCTGGATCTTCACACTGCAGGGCATTGCAGGATGTGGATCTTCTCAATGCAGCAGATTCCCTGCTGTGGATCTTCACACTGCAGGAGTTCCAAGGATGTTGATCTTCTCACGGCACGAGATTCCAGGATGTGGATCTTCACACTGCAGGAGATTCCAGGATGTGGATCTACACACTGCAGGAGATTCCAGGATGCGGATCTTCTCACTGCAGGAGATTCCAGGATTTGGATCTGCGCACTGCAGTAGATTCCAGGATGTGGATCTGCACACTGCAGGAGATTCCAGAATGTGGATCTTCACACAGCTGGAGGTTCCAAGATGTGGATCTTCTCACTGCAGGAGATTCCAGGATGTGGATCTACACACTGCAGGAGATTCCAGGATGTGGATCTTCACACTGCAGGAGATTCCAAGATGTGGATATTCTCACTGCACGAGTTTCCAGGATGTGGATCTTCACACTGCAGTAGTTCCAAGGTTGTGGATCTTCTCACAGCAGGATACTCCAGGATGTGGATCTTGACACTGCAGGAGATTCCAGGATGTGGATCTTCACACTGCAGGAGATTCTAGGTTTGGATCTTCACTCTGCAGGAGATTCCAGGATGTGGATCTTCACGCATCAGGAAATTCCAAGATGTGCACCTTCACACTACAGGGGATTCCAGGATGTGGATATTCTCACTGCAGGAGATTCCAGGATGTGGATCTTCACACTGCAGGAGCTCCCAGGATGTGGATATTTGCACTGCAGTCGATTTGAGGATGTGGATCTTCACACTGCAGAAGTTTCCAGGATGTGGACCATTACACTGCAGCAGATTCCTGGCTTTGGTTTGTTTCACTGCAGGAGTTTCGAGTTTGTAGAACTTCACACTGTAGGAGATTCGAGGATTTGGACCTTCAATTTGCAGGGCATTCCAGGATGTGGATCCTCAAACGGCAGGAGATTCCCGGATGTGGATCTTCACGCTGCAGGAGATTCCAAGATGTGGATATTCTCTCTGCAGGAGATTCCAGGATGTGGATCTTCACACTGCAGGAGCTCCCAGGATGTGGATCTTCGCACTGCAGGAGATTCGAGGATATGGATCTTCACACTGCAGAAGTTTCCAGGATGTGGATCATTACACTGCAGCAGATTCCTGGATTTGGTTTGTTTCACTGCAGGAGATTCGAGTTTGTAGAACTTCACACTGAAGGAGATTCGAGGATGTGGACCTTCAATCTGCAGGACATTCCAGGATGTGGATCCTCAAACTGCAGGATATTCCAGGATGTGGATCTTCACACTGCAGGAGATTCCAAGATGTGCAGCATCATACTACAGGGGATTCCAGTATGTGGATCTTGTCACTGCAGGAGATTCCAGGATGTGGATTTTCACACTGCAGGAGATTCCAGGATGAGGATCTTCACACTGCAGGAGTCCTAAGGATGTGAAACTTTAGACTGCAGGAATTGCAGGCTCTGGATCTTCACACTGCAGGGCATTGCAGGATGTGGATCTTCACGCTGCAGGAGATTCCAAGATGTGCACCTTCATACTACAGGGGATCCCAGTATGTGGATCTTGTCACTGCAGGAGATTCCAGGACGTGAATCTTCAGTCTGCAGGAGCTCCCAGGATGTGGATCTTCTCGATGCAGGAGATTCCAGCATGTGGATCTTCACACTGCAGGAGTTCCAAGGATCTGGATCTTCTCACGGCAGGAGATTCCAGGATGTGGATCTTCACACTGCAGGTGATTCCAGGATGTGCATCTACACACGGCAGGCGACTCCAGGATGCGGATCTTCTCACTGCAGGAGATTCCAGCATGTGGATCTGCACACTGCGGAGATTCCAGGATGTGGATCTGCACACTGCAGGAGATTCCAGAATGTGCATCTTCACACAGCAGGAGATTCCAAGGTGTGGATCTTCTCACTGCAGGAGATTCCAGGATGTGGATCTACACACTGCAGGAGATTCCAGGATGTGGATCTTCACGCTGCAGGAGATTCCGGGATGTGCATCTTCTCACTACACGTGTTTCCGGGATGTGGATCTTCACACTACTGGAGTTTCCAGGATGTGCATCGTTACACTGCAGGATATTCCAGGATGTGGTTCTTCACAATGCAGCAGATTCCAGGATGTGGATCTTCACACTGCAGGAGTTTCCAGGATGTGGATCTTCACACTGCAGGAGATTCCAGGATGTGGATCTTCACACTGCAGGAGATTCCAGGATGTGGAATTTCACGCTGCTGGAGATTTCAGGATGTGGATCTTCAAACTGCAGGAGATTCGAGGAACTGGATCTGAACTCTGCAGGAGATTCCAGGATGCAGATCTTCTCACTGCAGGAGATTCCAGATGTGGATCTGCACACTGCAGGAGATTCCAAGATGTGGTTTTGCACACTGCAGGAGATTCCAGAATGTGGATCTTCACACAGCAGGAGGTTCCAGGATGTGGATCTTCTCACTGCAGGGGATTCCAGGATGTGGATCTACACACTGCAGGAGATTCCAGGATGTGGATCTTCACACTGCAGGAGATTCCGCGATGTGCATCTTCTCACTGCATGGGTTTCCGGGATGTGGATCTTCACACTGCAGGAGTTTCCAGGATGTGCATTGTTACACTGCAGGAGTTTCCAGGATGTGGATCTTCACACTGCAAGAGATTCTAGGATGTGGATCTTCACACTGCTGCAGTTTCCAGGATGTGCATCGTTACACTGCAGGAGATTCGAGGATGTGGATCTTCACGCTGTAGAAGTTTCCAGGATGTGGATCATTACACTGCAGCAGATTCCTCGATTTGGTTTGTTTCACTGCAGGAGATTCGAGTTTGTAGAACTTCACACTGAAGGAGTTTCGAGGATGTGGACCTTCAATCTGCAGGACATTCCAGGATGTGGATCCTCAAACTGCAGGAGATTCCAGGATGTGGATCTTCACGCTGCAGGAGATTCCAAGATGTGCACCTTCATACTACAGGGGATTCCAGTATGTGGATCTTGTCACTGCAGGATATTCCAGGATGTGGATCTTCACACTACAGGAGATTCCAGGATGTGGATCTTCACACTGCAGGAGTCCTAAGGATGTGAAACTTTAGACTGCAGGAATTCCAGGCTCTGGATCTTCACACTGCAGGGCATTGCAGGATGTGGATCTTCTCAATGCAGCAGATTCCCTGCTGTGGATCTTCACACTGCAGGAGTTCCAAGGATGTGGATCTTCTCACGGCACGAGATTCCAGGATGTGGATCTTCACACTGCAGGAGATTCCAGGATGTGGATCTACACACTGCATGAGATTCCAGGATGCGGATCTTCTCACTGCAGGAGATTCCAGGATGTGGATCTGCGCACTGCAGTAGATTCCAGGATGCGGATCTGCACACTGCAGGAGATTCCAGAATGTGGATCTTCACACAGCAGGAGGTTCCAAGATGTGGATCTTCTCACTGCAGGAGATTCCAGGATGTGGATCTACACACTGCAGGAGATTCCAGGATGTGGATCTTCACGCTGCAGGAGATTCCGGGATGTGCATCTTCTCACTACACGTGTTTCCGGGATGTGGATCTTCACACTGCTGGAGTTTCCATGATGTGCATCGTTACACTGCAGGACATTCCAGGATGTGGTTCTTCACACTGCAGGAGATTCCAGGATGTGGATCTTCACACTGCAGGAGATTCCAGGATGTTGAATTTAACGCTGCTGGAGATTTCAGGATGTGGATCTTCAAACTGCAGGAGATTCGAGGAACTGGATCTTAACTCTGCAGGAGATTCCAGGATGCGGATCTTCTCACTGCAGGAGATTCCAGGATGTGGATCTGCACACTGCAGGAGATTCCAGGATGTGGATCTTCACACAGCAGGATATTCCAGGATGTGGATCTTCCCACTGCAGGAGATTCCAGGCTGTGGATCATCTCATTGCAGGAGATTCCAGGATGTGGATCTACACACTGCATGAGTTCCTAGGATGTGGATCTTCTCATGGCTGGAGATTCCAGGATGTGGATCTTCACACTTCAGGAGATTCCAGGATGTGGATCTTCACACTGCAGAAGTCCTCAGAATGTGAAACTTTAGACTACAGGAATTCCAGGCTCTGGATCTTCACACTGCAGGGCATTGCAGGATGTGGATCTTCACGCTGCAGGAGATTCCAAGATGTGAACCTTCATACTACAGAGGATCCCAGTATGTGGATCTTGTCGCTGCAGGAGATTCCAGGATGTTGATCTTCTCATTGCAGGAGATTCGAGGATGTGGATCTTCACACTGCAGGAGATTCCAGGATTGGATCTTCACTCTGCAGGAGATTCCAGGATGTGGATCTTCACGCATCAGGAAATTCCAAGATGTGCACCTTCACACTACAGGGGATTCCAGGATGTGGATATTCTCACTGCAGGAGATTCCAGGATGTGGATCTTCACGCTGCAGGAGCTCCCAGGATGTGGATATTTGCACTGCAGTCGATTCAAGGATGTGGATCTTCACACTGCAGAAGTTTCCAGGATGTGGAACATTACACTGCAGCAGATTCCTGGATTTGATTTATTTCACTGCAGGAGTTTCGAGTTTGTAGAACTTCACACTGAAGGAGATTCGAGGATGTGGACCTTCAATCTGCAGGACATTCCAGGATGTGGATCCTCAAACTGCAGGATATTCCAGGATGTGGATCTTCACACTGCAGGAGATTCCAAGATGTGCAGCATCATACTACAGGGGATTCCAGTATGTGGATCTTGTCACTGCAGGAGATTCCAGGATGTGGATCTTCACACTGCAGGAGATTCCAGGATGTGGATCTTCACGCTGCAGGAGATTCCGGGATGTGCATCTTCTCACTACACGTGTTTCCGGGATGTGGATCTTCACACTGCTGGAGTTTCCAGGATGTGCATCATTTCACTGCAGGAGATTCCAGGATGTGGATCTTCACACTGCAGGAGATTCCCGGATGTGGATCTTCACACTACAGGAGTTTCCAGGATGTGCATCGTTACACTGCAGGAGATTCCAGGATGTGGATCTTCACACTGCAGGAGATTCCAGGATGTGGATGTTCACACTGCAGGAGATTCCAGGATGTGGATCTTCACACTGCAGGAGATTCCAGGATGTGGAATTTCACGCTGCTGGAGATTTCAGGATGTGGATCTTCAAACTGCAGGAGATTCGAGGAACTGGATCTTAACTCTGCAGGAGATTCCAGGATGCAGATCTTCTCACTGCAGGAGATTCCAGATGTGGATCTGCACACTGCAGGAGATTCCAGAATGTGGATCTGCACACAGCAGGAGATTCCAGGATGTGGATCTTCTCACTTCAGGGGAATCCAGGATGTGGATCCTCAAACGGAAGGAGATTCCAGGATGTGGATCTTCACACTGAAGGAGATTCCAGGATGTGGATATTCTCACTGCAGGAGATACCAGGATGTGGATCTTCACACTGCAGGAGCTCCCAGGATGTGGATCTTTGCACTGCAGGAGATTCGAGGATATGGATCTTCACACTGCAGAAGTTTCCAGGATGTGGATCAGTACACTGCAGCAGATTCCTGGATTTGGTTTGTTTCACTGCAGGAGATTCGAGTTTGTAGAACTTCACACTGAAGGAGATTCGAGGATGTGGACCTTCAATCTGCAGGACATTCCAGGATGTGGAACCTCAAACTGCAGGATATTCCAGGATGTGGATCTTCACACTGCAGGAGATTCCAAGATGTGCAGCATCATACTACAGGGGATTCCAGTATGTGGATCTTGTCACTGCAGGAGATTCCAGGATGTGGATCTTCACACTGCAGGAGATTCCAGGATGTGGATCTTCACACTGCAGGAGATTCCAGGATTGGATCTTCACTCTGCAGGAGATTCCAGGATGTGGATCTTCACGCATCAGTAAATTCCAAGATGTGCACCTTCACACTACAGGGGATTCCAGGATGTGGATATTCTCACTGCAGGAGATTCCAGGATGTGGATCTTCACGCTGCAGGAGCTCCCAGGATGTGGATATTTGCACTGCAGTCGATTCAAGGATGTGGATCTTCACACTGCAGAAGATTCCAGGATGTGGACCATTACACTGCAGCAGATTCCTGGATTTGATTTGTTTCACTGCAGGAGTTTCGAGTTTGTAGAACATCACACTGTAGGAGATTCGAGGATGTGGACCTTCAATTTGCAGGGCATTCCAGGATGTGGATCCTCAAACGGAAGGAGATTCCCGGAAGTGGATCTTCACGCTGCAGGAGATTCCAAGATGTGGACATTCTCTCTGCAGGAGATTCCAGGATGTGGATCTTCACACTGAAGGAGATTCCAGGATGTGGATATTCTCACTGCAGGAGATACCAGGATGTGGATCTTCACACTGCAGGAGCTCCCAGGACGTGGGTCTTTGCACTGCAGGAGATTCGAGGATATGGATCTTCACACTGCAGATGTTTCCAGGATGTGGATCAGTACACTGCAGCAGATTCCTGGATTTGGTTTGTTTCACTGCAGGAGATTCGAGTTTGTAGAACTTCACACTGAAGGAGATTCGAGGATGTGGACCTTCAATCTGCAGGACATTCCAGGATGTGGATCCTCAAACTGCAGGATATTCCAGGATGTGGATCTTCACACTGCAGGAGATTCCAAGATGTGCAGCATCATACTACAGGGTATTCCAGTATGTGGATCTTGTCACTGCAGGAGATTCCAGGATGTGGATCTTCACACTGCAGGAGATTCCAGGATGTGGATTTTCACGCTGCAGGAGATTCCGGGATGTGCATCTTCTCACTACACGTGTTTCCGGGATGTGGATCTTCACACTGCTGGAGTTTCCAGGATGTGCATCATTTCACTGCAGGAGATTCCAGGATGTGGATCTTCACACTGCAGGAGATTACCGGATGTGGATCTTCACACTGCAGGAGTTTCCAGGATGTGCATCGTTACACTGCAGGAGATTCCAGGATGTGGATCTTCACACTGCAGGAGATTCCAGGATGTGGATGTTCACACTGCAGGAGATTCCAGGATGTGGATCTTCACACTGCAGGAGATTCCAGAATGTGGAATTTCACGCTGCTGGAGATTTCAGGATGTGGATCTTCAAACTGCAGGAGATTCGAGGAACTGGATCTTAACTCTGCAGGAGATTCCAGGATGCAGATCTTCTCACTGCAGGAGATTCCAGATGTGGATCTGCACACTGCTGCAGTTTCCAGGATATGCATCGTTACACTGCAGGAGATTCGAGGATGTGGATCTTCACGCTGCAGAAGTTTCCAGGATGTGGATTATTACACTGCAGCAGATTCCTCGATTTGATTTGTTTCACTGCAGGAGATTCGAGTTTGTAGAACTTCACACTGAAGGAGTTTCGAGGATGTGGACCTTCAATCTGCAGGACATTCCAGGATGTGGATCCTCAAACTGCAGGAGATTCCAGGATGTGGATCTTCACGCTGCAGGAGATTCCAAGATGTGCACCTTCATACTACAGGGGATTCCAGTATGTGGATCTTGTCACTGCAGGATATTCCAGGATGAGGATATTCACACTGCAGGAGTCCTAAGGATGTGAAACTTTAGACTGCAGGAATTCCAGGCTCTGGATCTTCACACTGCAGGGCATTGCAGGATGTGGATCTTCTCAATGCAGCAGATTCCCTGCTGTGGATCTTCACGCTGCAGGAGTTCCAAGGATGTGGATCTTCTCACGGCACGAGATTCCAGGATGTGGATCTTCACACTGCAGGAGATTCCAGGATGTGGATCTACACACTGCAGGAGATTCCAGGATGCGGATCTTCTCACTGCAGGAGATTCCAGGATGTGGATCTGCGCACTGCAGTAGATTCCAGGATGCGGATCTGCACACTGCAGGAGATTCCAGAATGTGGATCTTGACACAGCAGGAGGTTCCAAGATGTGGATCTTCTCACTGCAGGAGATTCCAGCATGTGGATCTACACACTGCAGGAGATTCCAGGATGTGGATCTTCACGCTGCAGGAGATTCCGGGTTGTGCATCTTCTCACTACACGTGTTTCCGGGATGTGGATCTTCACACTGCTGGAGTTTCCAGGATGTGCATCGTTACACTGCAGGAGATTGCAGGATGTGGATCTTCACACTGCAGGAGATTCCAGTATGTCGATCTTCAGACTGCAGGAGTTTCCAGGATGTGCATCGTTACACTGCAGGAGATTCCAGGATGTGGTTCTTCACACTGCAGGAGATTCCAGGATGTGGATGTTCACACTGCAGGAGATTCCAGGATGTTGAATTTAACGCTGCTGGAGATTTCAGGATGTGGATCTTCAAACTGCAGGAGATTCGAGGAACTGGATCTTAACTCTGCAGGAGATTCCAGGATGCGGATCTTCTCACTGCAGGAGATTCCAGGATGTGGATCTGCACACTGCAGGAGATTCCAGGATGTGGATATGCACACTGCAGATGATTCCAGAATGTGGATCTTCACACAGCAGGAGATTCCAGGATGTGGATCTACACACTGCATGAGTTCCTAGGATGTGGATCTTCTCATGGCTGGAGATTCCAGGATGTGGATCTTCACACTGCCGGAGATTCCAGGATGAGGATCTTCACACTGCAGAAGTCCTCAGGAAGTGAAACTTTAGACTACAGGAATTCCAGGCTCTGGATCTTCACACTGCAGGGCATTGCAGGATGTGGATCTTCACGCTGCAGGAGATTCCAAGATGTGAACCTTCATACTACAGAGGATCCCAGTATGTGGATCTTGTCGCTGCAGGAGATTCCAGGATGTCGATCTTCTCATTGCAGGAGATTCGAGGATGTGGATCTTCACACTGCAGGAGATTCCAGGATTGGATCTTCACTCTGCAGGAGATTCCAGGATGTGGATCTTCACGCATCAGTAAATTCCAAGATGTGCACCTTCACACTACAGGGGATTCCAGGATGTGGATATTCTCACTGCAGGAGATTCCAGGATGTGGATCTTCACGCTGCAGGAGCTCCCAGGATGTGGATATTTGCACTGCAGTCGATTCGAGGATGTGGATCTTCACACTGCAGAAGTTTCCAGGATGTGGACCATTACACTGCAGCAGATTCCTGGATTTGATTTGTTTCACTGCAGGAGTTTCGAGTTTGTAGAACATCACACTGTAGGAGATTCGAGGATGTGGACCTTCAATTTGCAGGGCATTCCAGGATGTGGATCCTCAAACGGAAGGAGATTCCCGGAAGTGGATCTTCACGCTGCAGGAGATTCCAAGATGTGGATATTCTCTCTGCAGGAGATTCCAGGATGTGGATCTTCACACTGAAGGAGATTCCAGGATGTGGATATTCTCACTGCAGGAGATACCAGGATGTGGATCTTCACACTGCAGGAGCTTCCAGGACGTGGATCTTTGCACTGCAGGAGATACGAGGATATGGATCTTCACACTGCAGAAGTTTCCAGGATGTGGATCAGTACACTGCAGCAGATTCCTCGATTTGGTTTGTTTCACTGCAGGAGATTCGAGTTTGTAGAACTTCACACTGAAGGAGATTCGAGGATGTGGACCTTCAATCTGCAGGACATTCCAGGATGTGGATCCTCAAACTGCAGGAGATTCCAGGATGTGGATCTTCACGCTGCAGGAGATTCCAAGATGTGCACCTTCATACTACAGGGGATTCCAGTATGTGGATCTTGTCACTGCAGGATATTCCAGGATGAGGATATTCACACTGCAGGAGTCCTAAGGATGTGAAACTTTAGACTGCAGGAATTCCAGGCTCTGGATCTTCACACTG
The DNA here is from genome assembly GCF_964194155.1 of Cetorhinus maximus. Taxonomy (NCBI): domain Eukaryota; kingdom Metazoa; phylum Chordata; class Chondrichthyes; order Lamniformes; family Cetorhinidae; genus Cetorhinus; species Cetorhinus maximus. The sequence goes on from NC_135884.1 coordinate 87,442,781, forward strand.
CAGGGCATTGCAGGATGTGGATCTTCTCAATGCAGCAGATTCCCTGCTGTGGATCTTCACGCTGCAGGAGTTCCAAGGATGTGGATCTTCTCACGGCACGAGATTCCAGGATGTGGATCTTCACACTGCAGGAGATTCCAGGATGTGGATCTACACACTGCAGGAGATTCCAGGATGCGGATCTTCTCACTGCAGGAGATTCCAGGATGTGGATCTGCGCACTGCAGTAGATTCCAGGATGCGGATCTGCACACTGCAGGAGATTCCAGAATGTGGATCTTGACACAGCAGGAGGTTCCAAGATGTGGATCTTCTCACTGCAGGAGATTCCAGCATGTGGATCTACACACTGCAGGAGATTCCAGGATGTGGATCTTCACGCTGCAGGAGATTCCGGGATGTGCATCTTCTCACTACACGTGTTTCCGGGATGTGGATCTTCACACTGCTGGAGTTTCCAGGATGTGCATCGTTACACTGCAGGAGATTGCAGGATGTGGATCTTCACACTGCAGGAGATTCCAGTATGTCGATCTTCAGACTGCAGGAGTTTCCAGGATGTGCATCGTTACACTGCAGGAGATTCCAGGATGTGGTTCTTCACACTGCAGGAGATTCCAGGATGTGGATGTTCACACTGCAGGAGATTCCAGGATGTTGAATTTAACGCTGCTGGAGATTTCAGGATGTGGATCTTCAAACTGCAGGAGATTCGAGGAACTGGATCTTAACTCTGCAGGAGATTCCAGGATGCGGATCTTCTCACTGCAGGAGATTCCAGGATGTGGATCTGCACACTGCAGGAGATTCCAGGATGTGGATATGCACACTGCAGATGATTCCAGAATGTGGATCTTCACACAGCAGGAGATTCCAGGATGTGGATCTACACACTGCATGAGTTCCTAGGATGTGGATCTTCTCATGGCTGGAGATTCCAGGATGTGGATCTTCACACTGCCGGAGATTCCAGGATGAGGATCTTCACACTGCAGAAGTCCTCAGGAAGTGAAACTTTAGACTACAGGAATTCCAGGCTCTGGATCTTCACACTGCAGGGCATTGCAGGATGTGGATCTTCACGCTGCAGGAGATTCCAAGATGTGAACCTTCATACTACAGAGGATCCCAGTATGTGGATCTTGTCGCTGCAGGAGATTCCAGGATGTCGATCTTCTCATTGCAGGAGATTCGAGGATGTGGATCTTCACACTGCAGGAGATTCCAGGATTGGATCTTCACTCTGCAGGAGATTCCAGGATGTGGATCTTCACGCATCACTAAATTCCAAGATGTGCACCTTCACACTACAGGGGATTCCAGGATGTGGATATTCTCACTGCAGGAGATTCCAGGATGTGGATCTTCACGCTGCAGGAGCTCCCAGGATGTGGATATTTGCACTGCAGTCGATTCGAGGATGTGGATCTTCACACTGCAGAAGTTTCCAGGATGTGGACCATTACACTGCAGCAGATTCCTGGATTTGATTTGTTTCACTGCAGGAGTTTCGAGTTTGTAGAACATCACACTGTAGGAGATTCGAGGATGTGGACCTTCAATTTGCAGGGCATTCCAGGATGTGGATCCTCAAACGGAAGGAGATTCCCGGAAGTGGATCTTCACGCTGCAGGAGATTCCAAGATGTGGATATTCTCTCTGCAGGAGATTCCAGGATGTGGATCTTCACACTGAAGGAGATTCCAGGATGTGGATATTCTCACTGCAGGAGATACCAGGATGTGGATCTTCACACTGCAGGAGCTTCCAGGACGTGGATCTTTGCACTGCAGGAGATACGAGGATATGGATCTTCACACTGCAGAAGTTTCCAGGATGTGGATCAGTACACTGCAGCAGATTCCTCGATTTGGTTTGTTTCACTGCAGGAGATTCGAGTTTGTAGAACTTCACACTGAAGGAGATTCGAGGATGTGGACCTTCAATCTGCAGGACATTCCAGGATGTGGATCCTCAAACTGCAGGATATTCCAGGATGTGGATCTTCACACTGCAGGAGATTCCAAGATGTCCAGCATCATACTACAGGGGATTCCAGTATGTGGATCTAGTCCATGCAGGAGATTCCAGGATGTGGGTCTTCACACTGCAGGAGATTCTAGGATGTGGATCTTCACGCTGCAGGAGATTCCAGGATGTGCATCTTCTCACTACACGTGTTTCCGGGATGTGGATCTTCACACTGCTGGAGTTTCCAGGATGTGCATCATTTCACTGCAGGAGATTCCAGGATGTGGATCTTCACACTGCAGGAGATTCCCGGATGTGGATCTTCACACTGCAGGAGTTTCCAGGATGTGCATCGTTACACTGCAGGAGATTCCAGGATGTGGATCTTCACACTGCAGGATATTCCAGGATGTGGATGTTCACACTGCCGGAGATTCCAGGATGTGGATCTTCACACTGCAGGAGATTCCAGGATGTTGAATTTAACGCTGCTGGAGATTTCAGGATGTGGATCTTCAAACTGCAGGAGATTCGAGGAACTGGATCTTAACTCTGCAGGAGATTCCAGGATGCAGATCTTCTCACTGCAGGAGATTCCAGATGTGGATCTGCACACTGCTGGAGTTTCCAGGATGTGGATCTTCACACTGCAGGAGATTCGAGGATGTGGATCTTCACACTGCAGGAGATTCCAGGATGTGGAATTTCACGCTGCTGGAGATTTCAGGATGTGGATGTTCAAACTGCGAGAGATTCGAGGAACTGGATCTTAACTTTGCAGGAGATTCCAGGATGCAGATCTTCTCACTGCAGGAGATTCCAGATGTGGATCTGCACACTGCAGGAGATTCCAAGATGTGGATTTGCACACTGCAGGAGATTCCAGAATGTGGATCTTCACACAGCAGGAGATTCCAGGATGTGGATCTTCTCACTGCAGGGGATTCCAGGATGTGGATCTACACACTGCAGGAGATTCCAGGATGTGGATCTTCACACTGCAGGAGATTCCGGGATGTGCATCTTCTCACTGCACGGGTTTCCGGGATGTGGATCTTCACACTGCAGGAGTTTCCAGGATGTCCATCGTTACGCTGCAGGAGTTTCCAGGATGTGGATCTTCACACTGCAAGAGATTCTAGGATGTGGATCTTCACACTGCAGGAGTTTCCAAGATGTGGATATTCTCTCTGCAGGAGATTCCAGGATGTGGATCTTCACACTGAAGGAGATTCCAGGATGTGGATATTCTCACTGCAGGAGATACCAGGATGTGGATCTTCACACTGCAGGAGCTCCCAGGATGTGGATCTTTGCACTGCAGGAGATTCGAGGATATGGATCTTCACACTGCAGAAGTTTCCAGGATGTGGATCAGTACACTGCAGCAGATTCCTGGATTTGGTTTGTTTCACTGCAGGAGATTCGAGTTTGTAGAACTTCACACTGAAGGAGATTCGAGGATGTGGACCTTCAATCTGCAGGACATTCCAGGATGTGGATCCTCAAACTGCAGGATATTCCAGGATGTGGATCTTCACACTGCAGGAGATTCCAAGATGTGCACCTTCACACTACAGGGGATTCCAGTATGTGGATCTTGTCACTGCAGGAGATTCCAGGATGTGGATCTTCACACTGCAGGAGCTCCCAGGATGTGGATATTTGCACTGCAGTCGATTTGAGGATGTGGATCTTCACACTGCAGAAGTTTCCAGGATGTGGACCATTACACTGCAGCAGATTCCTGGATTTGATTTGTTTCACTGCAGGAGTTTCGAGTTTGTAGAACATCACACTGTAGGAGATTCGAGGATGTGGACCTTCAATTTGCAGGGCATTCCAGGATGTGGATCCTCAAACGGAAGGAGATTCCCGGAAGTGGATCTTCACGCTGCAGGAGATTCCAAGATGTGGATATTCTCTCTGCAGGAGATTCCAGGATGTGGATCTTCACACTGAAGGAGATTCCAGGATGTGGATATTCTCACTGCAGGAGATACCAGGATGTGGATCTTCACACTGCAGGAGCTCCCAGGATGTGGGTCTTTGCACTGCAGGAGATTCGAGGATATGGATCTTCACGCTGCAGAAGTTTCCAGGATGTGGATCAGTACACTGCAGCAGATTCCTGGATTTGGTTTGTTTCACTGCAGGAGATTCGAGTTTGTAGAACTTCACACTGAAGGAGATTCGAGGATGTGGACCTTCAATCTGCAGGACATTCCAGGATGTGGATCCTCAAACTGCAGGATATTCCAGGATGTGGATCTTCACACTGCAGGAGATTCCAAGATGTGCAGCATCATACTACAGGGGATTCCAGTATGTGGATCTTGTCACTGCAAGAGATTCCAGGATGTGGATCTTCACACTGCAGGAGATTCCAGGATGTGGATCTTCACGCTGCAGGAGATTCCGGGATGTGCATCTTCTCACTACACGTGTTTCCGGGATGTGGATCTTCACACTGCTGGAGTTTCCAGGATGTGCATCATTTCACTGCAGGAGATTCCAGGATGTGGATCTTCACACTGCAGGAGATTCCCGGATGTGGATCTTCACACTGCAGGAGTTTCCAGGATGTGCATCGTTACACTGCAGGAGATTCCAGGATGTGTATCTTCCATCTGCAGGAGATTCCAGGATGTGGATGTTCACACTGCAGGAGATTCCAGGATGTGGATCTTCACACTGCAGGAGATTCCAGGATGTGGAATTTCACGCTGCTGGAGATTTCAGGATGTGGATCTTCAAACTGCAGGAGATTCGAGGAACTGGATCTTAACTCTGCAGGAGATTCCAGGATGCAGATCTTCTCACTGCAGGAGATTCCAGATGTGGATCTGCACACTGCAGGAGATTCCAGGATGTGGATTTGCACACTGCAGGAGATTCCAGACTGTAGATCTTCACACAGCAGGAGATTCCAGGATGTGGATCTTCTCATTGCAGGGGATTCCAGGATGTGGATCTACACACTGCAGGAGATTCCAGGATGTGCATCTTCACACTGCAGGAGATTCCGGGATGTGCATCTTCTCACTGCACGGGTTTCCGGGATGTGGATCTTCACACTGCAGGAGTTTCCAGGATGTGCATCGTTACGCTGCAGGAGTTTCCAGGATGTGGATCTTCACACTGCAAGAGATTCTAGGATGTGGATCTTCACACTGCAGGAGTTTCCAGGATATGCATCGTTACACTGCAGGAGATTCGAGGATGTGGATCTTCACGCTGCAGAAGTTTCCAGGATGTGGATCATTACACTGCAGCAGATTCCTCGATTTGGTTTGTTTCACTGCAGGAGATTCGAGTTTGTAGAACTTCACACTGAAGGAGTTTCGAGGATGTGGACCTTCAATCTGCAGGACATTCCAGGATGTGGATCCTCAAACTGCAGGAGATTCCAGGATGTGGATCTTCATGCTGCAGGAGATTCCAAGATGTGCACCTTCATACTACAGGGGATTCCAGTATGTGGATCTTGTCACTGCAGGATATTCCAGGATGTGGATCTTCACACTACAGGAGATTCCAGGATGTGGATCTTCACACTGCAGGAGTCCTAAGGATGTGAAACTTTAGACTGCAGGAATTCCAGGCTCTGGATCTTCACACTGCAGGGCAATGCAGGATGTGGATCTTCTCAATGCAGCAGATTCCCTGCTGTGGATCTTCACACTGCAGGAGTTCCAAGGATGTGGATCTTCTCACGGCACGAGACTCCAGGATGTGGATCTTCACACTGCAGGAGATTCCAGGATGCGGATCTTCTCACTGCAGGAGATTCCAGGATGTGGATCTGCGCACTGCAGTAGATTCCAGGATGTGGATCTGCACACTGCAGGAGATTCCAGAATGTGGATCTTCACACAGCAGGAGGTTCCAAGATGTGGATCTTCTCACTGCAGGAGATTCCAGGATGTGGATCTACACACTGCAGGAGATTCCAGGATGTGGATCTTCACGCTGCAGGAGATTCCGGGATGTGCATCTTCTCACTACACGTGTTTCCGGGATGTGGATCTTCACACTGCTGGAGTTTCCAGGATGTGCATCGTTACACTGCAGGAGATTGCAGGATGTGGTTCTTCACACTGCAGGAGATTCCAGGATGTGGATCTTCACACTGCCGGAGATTCCTGGATGTTGAATTTAACGCTGCTGGAGATTTCAGGATGTGGATCTTCAAACTGCAGGAGATTCGAGGAACTGGATCTTAACTCTGCAGGAGATTCCAGGATGTGGATATGCACACTGCAGGTGATTCCAGAATGTGGATCTTCACACAGCAGGAGATTCCAGGATGTGGATCTTCCCACTGCAGGAGATTCCAGGCTGTGGATCATCTCATTGCAGGAGATTCCAGGATGTGGATCTACACACTGCATGAGTTCCTAGGATGTGGATCTTCTCATGGCTGGAGATTCCAGGATGTGGATCTTCACACTGCAGGAGATTCCAGGATGAGGATCTTCACACTGCAGAAGTCCACAGGATGTGAAACTTTAGACTACAGGAATTCCAGGCTCTGGATCTTCACACTGCAGGGCATTGCAGGATGTGGATCTTCACGCTGCAGGAGATTCCAAGATGTGAACCTTCATACTACAGAGGATCCCAGTATGTGGATCTTGTCGCTGCAGGAGATTCCAGGATGTCGATCTTCTCATTGCAGGAGATTCGAGGATGTGGATCTTCACACTGCAGGAGATTCCAGGATTGGATCTTCACTCTGCAGAAGATTCCAGGATGTGGATCTTCACGCATCAGGAAATTCCAAGATGTGCACCTTCACACTACAGGGGATTCCAGGATGTGGATATTCTCACTGCAGGAGATTCCAGGATGTGGATCTTCACACTGCAGGAGCTCCCAGGATGTGGATATTTGCACTGCAGTCGATTCGAGGATGTGGATCTTCACACTGCAGAAGTTTCCAGGATGTGGACCATTACACTGCAGCAGATTCCTGGATTTGATTTGTTTCACTGCAGGAGTTTCGAGTTTGTAGAACATCACACTGTAGGAGATTCGAGGATGTGGACCTTCAATTTGCAGGGCATTCCAGGATGTGGATCCTCAAACGGAAGGAGATTCCCGGAAGTGGATCTTCACGCTGCAGGAGATTCCAAGATGTGGATATTCTCTCTGCAGGAGATTCCAGGATGTGGATCTTCACACTGAAGGAGATTCCAGGATGTGGATATTCTCACTGCAGGAGATACCAGGATGTGGATCTTCACACTGCAGGAGCTCCCAGGATGTGGGTCTTTGCACTGCAGGAGACTCGAGGATATGGATCTTCACACTGCAGAAGTTTCCAGGATGTGGATCAGTACACTGCAGCAGATTCCTGGATTTGGTTTGTTTCACTGCAGGAGATTCGAGTTTGTAGAACTTCACACTGAAGGAGATTCGAGGATGTGGACCTTCAATCTGCAGGACATTCCAGGATGTGGATCCTCAAACTGCAGGATATTCCAGGATGTGGATCTTCACACTGCAGGAGATTCCAAGATGTGCAGCATCATACTACAGGGGATTCCAGTATGTGGATCTTGTCACTGCAAGAGATTCCAGGATGTGGATCTTCACACTGCAGGAGATTCCAGGATGTGGATCTTCACGCTGCAGGAGATTCCGGGATGTGCATCTTCTCACTACACGTGTTTCCGGGATGTGGATCTTCACACTGCTGGAGTTTCCAGGATGTGCATCATTTCACTGCAGGAGATTCCAGGATGTGGATCTTCACACTGCAGGAGATTCCCGGATGTGGATCTTCACAGTGCAGGAGTTTCCAGGATGTGCATCGTTACACTGCAGGAGATTCCAGGATGTGGATCTTCACACTGCAGGAGATTCCAGGATGTGGATGTTCACACTGCAGGAGATTCCAGGATGTGGATCTTCACACTGCAGGAGATTCCAGGATGTGGAATTTCACGCTGCTGGAGATTTCAGGATGTGGATCTTCAAACTGCAGGAGATTCGAGGAACTGGATCTTAACTCTGCAGGAGATTCCAGGATGCAGATCTTCTCACTGCAGGAGATTCCAGATGTGGATCTGCACACTGCAGGAGATTCCAGGATGTGGATTTGCACACTGCAGGAGATTCCAGACTGTAGATCTTCACACAGCAGGAGATTCCAGGATGTGGATCTTCTCACTGCAGGGGATTCCAGGATGTGGATCTACACACTGCAGGAGATTCCAGGATGTGCATCTTCACACTGCAGGAGATTCCGGGATGTGCATCTTCTCACTGCACGGGTTTCTGGGATGTGGATCTTCACACTGCAGGAGTATCCAGGATGTGGACCTTCAATCTTCAGGACATTCCAGGATGTGGATCTTGTCACTGCAGGTGATTCCAGGATGTGGATCTTCACACTGCAGGACTTCCAGGCTCTGGATCTTCTCACTGCAGGTCATTGCAGGATGTGGATCTTCATGCTGCAGGAGATTCCAAGATGTGCACCTTCATACTACAGGGGATCCCAGTATGTGGATCCTGTCACTGCAGGAGATTCCAGGACGTGAATCTTCACTCTGCAGGAGCTCCCAGGATGCGGATCTTCTCAGTGCAGGAGATTCCAGGATGTGGATCTTCACGCTGCAGGAGATTCCAGGATGTGGATCTACACACTGCAGTAGATTCCAGGATGTGGAACTGCACACTGCAGGAGATTCCAGAATGTGGATCTTCACAAGCAGGAGGTTCCAAGATTTGGATCTTCTCACTGCAGGAGATTCCAGGATGTTCATCTACACACTGCAGGAGATTACAGGATGTGCATCTTCACGCTGCAGGAGATTCCGGGATGTGCATCTTCTCACTACACGTGTTTCTGGGATGTGGATCTTCACACTGCTGGAGTTTCCAGGATGTGCATCGTTACACTGCAGGAGATTCCAGGACGTGGATCTTCACACAGCAGGAGATTCCTGGATATGGATCTTCACACTGCAGGAGTTTCCAGGATGTGCATCGTTACACTGCAGGAGATTCCAGGATGTGGATCTTCACACTGCAGGAGATTCCAGGATGTGGATCTTCACACTGCTGGAGATTCCAGGACGTGGATCTTCTCACTGCAGGAGATTCCAGGATGTGGAACTTCACGCTGCTGGAGATTTCAGGATGTGGATCTTCAAACTGCAGGAGATTCGAGGAACTGGATCTTAACTCTGCAGGAGATTCCAGAATGCAGATCTTCTCACTGCAGGAGATTCCAGGATGTGGATCTGCACACTGCAGGAGATTCCAGGATGTGGATTTGCACACTGTAGGAGATTCCAGAAAGTGGATCTTCCCTCTGCAGGAGATTCCGGCATGTGCATCTTCTCACTGCACGGGTTTCCAGGATGTGGATCTTCACACTGCAGGAGTTTCCAGAATGAGCATCGTTACACTGCAGGAGATTTTAGGATGTGGATCTTCACACTGCAGGAGATACCAGGATGTGGATCTTCATACTGCTGCAGTTTCCAGGATGTGCATCGTTACACTGCAGGAGATTCGAGGATGTGGATCTTCACACTGCAGAATTTTCCAGGATGTGGATCATTACACTGCAGCAGATTCCTCGATTTGGTTTGTTTCACTGCAGGAGATTCGAGTTTGTAGAACTTCACACTGAAGGAGTTTCGAGGATGTGGACCTTCAATCTGCAGGTCATTCCAGGATTTGGATCCTCAAACTGCAGGAGATTCCAGGATGTGGATCTTCACGCTGCAGGAGATTCCAAGATGTGCACCTTCATAGTAGAGGGGATTCCAGTATGTGGATCTTGTCACTGCAGGAGATTCCAGGACGTGAATCTTCACTCTGCAGGAGATACCAGGATGCTGATCTTCTCACTGCAGGAGATTACAGGATGTGGATCTGCACACTGCAGGAGATACCAGGATGTGGATATGCACACTGCATGTGATTCCAGAATGTGGATCTTCACACAGCAGGAGATTCCAGGATGTGGATCTTCTCACAGCAGGAGATTCGAGGATGTGAATCCTCTCATTGCAGGAGATTCCAGGATGTGGATCTACACACTGCAGGAGATTCCAGGATGTGGATCTACACACTGCAGGAGATTCCAGGATGTGGATCTTCTCACTGCAGGAGATTCCAGGATGTGGATCTGCACACTGCAGTAGATTCCAGGATGTGGATCTGCACACTGCAGGAGATTCCAGAATGTGGATCTTCACAAGCAGGAGGTTCCAAGATGTGGATCTTCTCACTGCAGGAGATTCCAGGATGTGGATCTACACACTGCAGGAGATTCCAGGATGTGGATCTACACACTGCAGGAGATTCCAGGATGTGGATCTTCACGCTGCAGGAGATTCCGGGATGTGCATCTTCTCACTACACGTGTTTCCGGGATGAGGTTCTTCACACTGCTGGAGTTTCCAGGATGTGCATCGTTATACTGCAGGAGATTGCAGGATGTGGATCTTCACACTGCAGGAGATTCCAGGATGTCGATCTTCAGACTGCAGGAGTTTCCAGGATGTGCATCGTTACACTGCAGGAGATTCCAGGATGTGGAATTTCACGCTGCTGGAGATTTCAGGATGTGGATCTTCAAACTGCAGGAGATTCGAGTAACTGGATCTTTACTCTGCAGGAGATACCAGGATGCTGATCTTCTCACTGCAGGAGATTCCAGGATGTGGATCTGCACACTGCAGGAGATACCAGGATGTGGATATGCACACTGCATGTGATTCCAGAATGTGGATCTTCACACAGCAGGAGATTCCAGGATGTGGATCTTCTCACAGCAGGAGATTCGAGGATGTGGATCCTCTCATTGCAGGAGATTCCAGGATGTGGATCTACACACTGCAGGAGATTCCAGGATGTGGATCTTCTCACGGCAGGAGATTCCAAGATGTGGATCTTCACACTGCAGGAGTTTCCAGGATGAGGATCTTCACACTGCAGAAGTCCTCAGGATGTGAAACTTTAGACTGCAGGATTTCCAGGCTCTGGATCTTCACAGTGCAGGGCATTGCAGGATGTGGATCTTCACGCTGCAGGAGATTCCAAGATGTGCACCTTCATACTATAGGGGATCCCAGTATGTGGATCTTGTCACTGCAGGAGATTCCAGAATGTGGATCTTCTCAGTGAAGGAGATTCGAGGATGTGGATCTTCTCAATGCAGGAGCATCCAGGATGTGAAACTTCTCATTGCAGGGCATTCTAAGATCTGGATCTTCACGCTGCAGGAGATTCCAAGATGTGCACCTTCATACTACAGGGGATTCCAGTATGTGGATCTTGTCACTGCAGGAGATTCCAGGATGGGGATCTTCACACTGCAGGGGATTCCAGGATGTGGATCTTCACACTGCAGGAGATTCCAGAATATGGATCTTCACACAGCAGGAGATTCCAGGATGTGGATCTTCTCACTGCAGGAGATTCCAGGATGTGGATCTACACACTGCAGGAGATTCCAGGATGTGGATCGTCACACTGCAGGAGATTCCGGGATGTGCATCTTCTCACTGCACGGGTTTCCGGGATGTGGATCTTCACACTGCAGGAGATTCCAGGATGTGCATTGTTACACTGCAGGAGATTCCAGGATGTCGATCTTCACACTGCAGGAGATTCCATGATGTGGATCTTCACACTGCAGGAGTTTCCAGGATGTGCATCGTTACACTGCAGTAGATTCGAGGATGTGGATCTTCACACTGCAGAAGTTTCCAGCATGTGGATCATTACACTGCAGCAGATTCCTCGATTTGGTTTGTTTCACTGCAGGAGATTCGAATTTGTAGAACTTCACACTGAAGGAGTTTCGTGGATATGGACCTTCAATCTGCAGGACATTCCAGTATGTGGATCTTGTCACTGCAGGAGATTCCAGGATGTGGATCTACACACGGCAGGAGATTCCACGATGTGGATCTTCACCCTGCAGGAGATTCCAAGATGTGGATATTCTCACTGCAGGAGATTCCAGGATGTGGATCTACACACTGCAAGAGATTCCAGGATGTGTATCTACACACTGCAGGAGATTCCAGGATGTGGATCTTCACGCTGCAGGAGATTCCGGGATGTGCATCTTCTCACTACACGTGTTTCCGGGATGAGGTTCTTCACACTGCTGGAGTTTCCAGGATGTGCATCGTTACACTGCAGGAGATTCCAGGATGTGGATCTTCACACAGCAGGAGATTCCAGGATGTCGATCTTCAGACTGCAGGAGTTTCCAGGATGTGCATCGTTACACTGCAGGAGATTCCAGAATGTGGTTCTTCACACTGCAGGAGATTCCAGGATGTGGATCTTCACACTGCAGGAGATTCCAAGATGCGCATCTTCACACTGCAGGAGATTCCAGGATGTGGAATTTCACGCTGCTGGAGATTTCAGGATGTGGATCTTCAAACTGCAGGAGATTCGAGGAACTGGATCTTTACTCTGCAGGAGCTACCAGGATGCGGATCTTCTCACTGCAGGAGATTCCAGGATGTGGATCTGCACACTGCAGGAGATACCAGGATGTGGATATGCACACTGCATGTGATTCCAGACTGTGGATCTTCACACAGCAGGAGATTCCAGGATGTGGATCTTCTCACAGCAGGAGATTCCAGGATGTGGATCTACACACTGCAGGGGTTCCTAGGATGTGGATCTTCTCACGGCAGGAGATTCCAAGATGTGGATCTTCACACTGCAGGAGATTCCAGGATGAGGATCTTCACACTGCAGAAGTCCTCAGGATGTGAAACTTTAGACTGCAGGAGTTCCAGGCTCTGGATCTTCACACTGCAGGGCATTGCAGGATGTGGATCTTCACGCTGCAGGAGATTCCAAGATGTGCACCTTCATACTAGAGGGGATCCCAGTATGTGGATCTTGTCACTGCAGGAGATTCCAGGATGTGGATCTTCTCAGTGAAGGAGATTTGAGGATGTGGATCTTCTCACTGCAGGAGCATCCAGGATGTGAAACTTCTCATTGCAGGGCATTCTAAGATGTGGATCTTCACGCTGCAGGAGATTCCAAGATGTGCACCTTCATACTACAGGGGATTCCAGTATGTGGATCTTGTCACTGCAGGAGATTCCAGGATGGGGATCTTCACACTGCAGGAGATTCCAGGATGTGGATCTTCACACTGCAGGAGATTCCAGAATGTGGATCTTCACACAGCAGGAGATTCCAGGATGTGGATCTTCTCACTGCAGGAGATTCCAGGATGTGGATCTACACACTGCAGGAGATTCCAGGATGTGGATCGTCACACTGCAGGAGATTCCGGGATGTGCATCTTCTCACTGCACGTGTTTCCGGGATGTGGATCTTCACACTGCAGGAGTTTCCAGGATGTGCATCTTTACACTGCAGGAGATTCCAGGATGTGGATCTTCACACTGCAGGAGATTCCAGGATGTGGATCTTCACACGGCAGGAGTTTCCAGGATGTGCATCGTTACACTGCAGTAGATTCGAGGATGTGGATCTTCACACTGCAGAAGTTTCCAGCATGTGGATCATTACACTGCAGCAGATTCCTCGATTTGGTTTGTTTCACTGCAGGAGATTCGAATTTGTAGAACTTCACACTGAATGAGTTTCGTGGATGTGGACCTTCAATCTGCAGGACATTCCAGTATGTGGATCTTGTCACTGCAGGAGATTCCAGGATGTGGATCTACACACGGCAGGAGATTCCACGATGTGGATCTTCACCCTGCAGGAGATTCCAAGATGTGGATATTCTCACTGCAGCAGATTCCAGGATGTGGATCTTCACACTGCAGCAGTTCCAAGGATGTGGATCTTCTCACAGCAGGAGATTCCAGGATATGGATCTTCACACTGCAGGAGTTTCCAGGAATGGATCTTCACTCTGCAGGAGATTCCAGGATGTGGATCTTCACGCTGCAGGAGATTCCAAGATGTGGATATTCTCACTGCAGGAGATTCCAGGATGTGGATCTTCACACTGCAGGAGATTCCAGGGTGTGGATATTCTCACTGCAGGAGATACCAGGGTGTGGATCTTCACACTGCAGGAGCTCCCAGGATGTGGATCTTTGCACTGCAGGAGATTTGAGGATGTGGATCTTCACACTAAAGAGGTTTCCAGGATGTGGATCATTACACTGCAGCAGATTTCTCGATTTGGTTTGTTTCACTGCAGGAGATTCGAGTTTGTAGAACTTCACACTGAAGGAGATTCGAGGATGTGGACCTTCAATCTGCAGGACATTCCAGGATGTGGATCCTCAAACTGCAGGAGATTCCAGGATGTGGATCTTCACGCTGCAGGAGATTCCAAGATGTGCACCGTCATACTACAGGGGATTCCAGTATGTGGATCTTGTCACTGCAGGAGATTCCAGGATGTGGATCTTCACACTGCAGGAGATTCCAGGATGAGGATCTTCACACTGCAGGAGTCCTCAGGATGTGAAACTTTAGACTGCAGGAATTCCAGGCTCTAGATCTTCACACTGCAGGGCATTGCAGGATGTTGATCTTCACGCTGCAGGAGATTCCAAGATGTGCACCTTCATACTACAGGGGATCACAGTTTGTGGATCTTATCACTGCAGGAGATTCCAGGATGGGGATCTTCACTCTGCAGGGGATTCCAGGATGTAGATCATCTCACTGCAGTAGATTATAGCATGTGGATCTTCACTCTGCAGGTGATTCTAGGATGTGGATCTTCACACTGCAGGAGATTCCAGGACGTCAATCTTCACTCTGCAGGAGCTCCCAATATGTGGATCTTCTCACTGCAGGAGATTCCAGGACGTGGATCTTCACACTGCAGCAGTTCCAAGGATGTGGATCTTCTCACGGCAGGAGATTCCAGGATGTGGATCTTCACACTGCATGGGATTCCAGGATGTTGATCATCTCACTGCAGGATATTCCAGGATGTGGATCTTCACACTGCAGGTGATTCCAGGATGTGCATCTTCACACTGCTGGAGATTCCAGGATGTGGATCATTACACTGCAGGAGCTTCCAGGATGTGGCTCTTCACACTGCAGGAGATTACAGGATGTGGATTTTTACACTGAAGGTGATTCCAGGATGTGCATCTTCACACTGCAGGAGATTCCAGAATGTGGAATTTCACGCTGCTGGAGATTTCGGGATGTGGATCTTCAAACTGCAGGAGATTCGAGGAACTGGATCTTAACTCTGCAGGCGATTCCAGGATGCGGATCTTCTCACAGCAGGAGATTCCAGGATGTGGATCTTCTCACTGCAGGAGATTCCAGCATGTGGATCTACACACTGCGCAGATTCCTTGATGTGGATCTTCACACTGCAGGAGATTCCGGGATGTGCATCTTCTCACTGCACGGATTTCCGGGATGTGGATCTTCACACTGCAGGAGTTTCCAGGATGTGCATCGTTACACTGCAGGAGATTCCAGGATGTTGATCTTCACACTGCAGGAGATTCCAGGATGTGGATCTTCACACTGCAGGAGTTTCCAGGATATGCATCGTTACACTGCAGGAGATTCCAGTATGTGGAATTTCACGCTGCTGGTGATTTCAGGATGTGGATCTTCAAACTGCAGCAGATTCCAGGAACTGGATCTTAAAGCTGCCGGAGATTACAGGATGCGGATCTTCTCACTGCAGGAGATTCCAGGATGTGGATCTGCATACTGCAGGCGATTCCAGAATGTGGATCTTCACACAGCAGGAGATTCCAGGATGTGGATCTTCTCACTGCAGGAGATTCCAGGATGTGGATCTACACACTGCAGGAGATTCCAGGATGTGGATCTTAACACTGCAGGAGATTCCGGGATGTGCATCTTCTCACTGCACTGGTTTCCGGGATGTGGATCTTCACACTGCTGGAGTTCCAGGATGTGCATCGTTACACTGCAGGAGATTCCAGGATGTGGATCTTCACACTACAGGAGATTCCAGGATGTGGATCTTCAGACTGCAGGAGTTTCCAGGATTTGCATCGTTACACTGCAGGAGATTCAAGGATGTGGATCTTCACACTGCAGGAGATTCCAGGATGTGGATCTTCACACTCCAGGAGATTCCAGGATGTGGATTTTCACACTGCAGGAGATTCCAGGTTGTGGTTCTTCACACTGCAGGGGATTCCAGGATGTGGATCTTCACAAAGCAGGAGATTCCACAATATGGATCTTCAATCTGCAGGACATTCCACAATGTGGATCATCACACTGCAGGAGCATCCAGGATGTGGAACTTCTCATTGCAGGACATACCAGGTTTTGGATCCTCAAACTGCAGAAGATTCCAGGATGTGGATCTTCACGCTGCAGGAGATTCCAAGATGTGCACCTTCATACTACAGGAGATTCCAGTATGTGGATCTTGTCACTGCAGGAGATTCCAGGATGGGGATCTTCACACTGCTGGGGATTCCAGGATGTAGATCATCTCACTGCAGTAGATTACAGGATGTGGATCTACACTCTGCAGGTGATTCAAGGATGTGGATCTTCACACTGCAGGAGATTCCAGGATGTTGATCTTCTCATTGCAGGAGATTCCAGGATGTGGATCTTCACACTGCAGGATCTCCCAGAATGTGGATCTCTACACTGCAGCAGAGTCCAGAATGTGGATCTTCTCAATGCAGGTGATTCCAGTGTAATGATCGTCACACTGCAGGAGATTCCAGTATGTGGAACTTCTCACTGCAGGAGATTCCGGGACGTGGATCTTCTCACTGAAGGAGATTCCGGGATGTTGATCTTCACACTGCCAGAGTTTCCAGGATGTGGATTTTCTCACTGCAGAAGATTCCAGGATGTGGATCTTTACACTAGAGGAAATTCCAGGATGTGGATCTTCACACTGCAGTAGATTCCAGGATGTGGATCTTCACACTGCAGCACATTCCAAGATGTGGATCTTCACTCTGCAGGAGATTCCTGGGTGTGGATTGTTTCATTGCACAAGATTCCAGGTTGTGGATCCTCTCAGTGCAGCTGTTTCCAGGATGTGGATCTTGACACTGCAGGAGTTTCCAGGATGTAGAACTTCACACTGCAGGACATTCCAGGATGTCAATCGTCTCAATGCAGCAGATTCCATGATGTGGATCTTCACAATGCAGGAGATTCCACGATGTGGATCTTCAATCTGCAGGACATTCCACAGTGTGGATCATCACACTGCAGGAGCATCCAGGATGTGGAACTTCTCATTGCAGGACATTCCAGGATGTGGATCCTCAAACTGCAGGAGATATCAGGATGTGGATCTTCACGCTGCAGGAGATTCCAAGATGTGCACCTTCATACTACAGGGGATCCCAGTATGTGGATCTTGTCACTGCAGGAGATTCCAGGATGGGGATCTTCACACTGCAGGGGATTCCAGGATGTAGATCATCTCACTGCAGTGGATTACAGGAAGTGGATCTTCACTCTGCAGGTGATTCAAGGATGTGGATCTTCACACTGCAGGAGATTCCGGGATGTTGATCTTTTCATTGCAGGAGATTCCAGGATGTGGATCTTCACACTGCAGGATCTCCCAGAATGTGCATCTCTACACTGCAGCAGAGTCCAGAATGTGCATCTTCTCAATGCAGGTGATTCCAGTGTGATGATCTTCACACTGCAGGAGATTCCAGTATGTGGAACTTATCACTGCAGGAGATTCCGGGATGTGGATCTTCTCACTGCAGAAGATTCCAGGATGTGGATCTTTACACTACAGGAAATTCCAGGATGTGGATTTTCACACTGCAGGAGATTCCAGGATGTGCATCTTCACACTGCAGGAGATTCCAGAATGTGGAATTTCACGCTGCTGGAGATTTCGGGATGTGGATCTTCAAACTGCAGGAGATTCGAGGAACTGGATCTTAACTCTGCAGGAGATTCCAGGATGCGGATCTTCTCACAGCAGGAGATTACAGGATGCGGATCTTCTCACAGCAGGAGATTCCAGGATGTGGATCTTCTCACTGCAGGAGATTCCAGAATGTGGATCTACACACTGCAGGAGATTCCAGGATGTGGATTTTCACACTGCAGGAGATTCCGGGATGTGCATCTTCTCACTGCACGGATTTCCGGGATGTGAATCTTCACACTGCAGGAGTTTCCAGGATATGCATCGTTACACTGCAGGAGATTCCAGGATGTGGATCTTCACACTGCACGAGATTCCAGGATGTGGATCTTCACACTGCAGGAGTTTCCAGGATATGCATCGTTAAACTGCAGGAGATTCCAGGATGTGGAATTTCACGCTGCTGGAGATTTCAGGATGTGGATCTTCAAACTGAAGGAGATTCCAGGAACTGGATCTTAACTCTGCAGGAGATTCCAGGATGCGGATCTTCTCACTGCAGGAGATTCCAGGATGTGGATCTGCACACTGCAGGAGATTCCAGAATGTGGATCTTCACACAGCAGGAGATTCAAGATGTGGATATTCTCACTGCAGGAGATTCCAGGATGTGGATCTAAACACTGCAGGAGATTCCAGGATGTGGATCTTCACACAGCAGGAGATTCCAGGATGTGGATCTTCTCACTGCAGGAGATTCCAGGATGTGGATCTACACACTGCAGGAGATTCCAGGATGTGGATCTTCACACTGCAGGAGATTCCGGGATGTGCATCTTCTCACTGCACGGGTTTCCGGGATGTGCATCTTCACACTGCAGGAGTTTCCAGGATGTGCATCGTTACGCTGCAGGAGATTCCAGGATGTGGATCTTCGCCACTGCAGGAGATTCCTGGATGTGGATCTTCACACTGCAGGAGTTTCCAGGATGTGCATCGTTACACTGCAGGAGATTCAAGGTTGTGGATCTTCACACTGCAGGAGATTCCAGGATGTGGATCTTCACATTGCAGGAGTTTCCAGGATGTGGATTTTCACACTGCAGGAGATTCCAGGTTGTGGTTCTTCACACTGCAGGGGATTCCAGGATGTGGCATTTCACGCTGCTGCAGATTCCAAGATGTGGATCTTCAATCTGCAGGACATTCCACAATGTGGATCATCACACTGCAGGAGCATCCAGGATGTGGAACATCTCATTGCATGACATTCCAGGATTTGGATCCTCAAACTGCAGGAGATTCCAGGATGTGGATCTTCACGCTGCAGGAGATTCCAAGATGTGCACCTTCATACTACAGGGGATCCCAGTATGTGGATCTTGTCACTGCAGGAGATTACAGGATGGGGATCGTCACACTGCAGGGGTTTCCAGGATGTAGATCATCTCACTGCAGTGGATTACAGGATGTGGATCTTCACTCTGCAGGAGATTCCTGGGTGTGGATTGTTTCATTGCACAAGATTCCAGGTTGTGGATCCTCTCAGTGCAGCTGTTTCCAGCATGTTGGTCTTGACACTGCAGGAGTTTCCAGGATGTAGCACTTCACACTGCAGGACATTCCAGGATGTGAATCGTCTCAATGCAGTAGATTCCATGTTGTGGATCTTCACACTGCAGGAGATTCCACGATGTGGATCTTCAATCTGCAGGACATTCCACAATGTGGATCATCACACTGCAGGAGCATCCAGGATGTCGATCTACACACTGCGCAGATTACAGGATGTGGATCTTCACACTGCAGGAGATTCCGGGATGTGCATCTTCTCACTGCACGGATTTCCGGGATGTGGATCTTCACACTGCAGGAGATTCCAGGATGTGGATCTTCACACTGCAGGAGTTTCCAGGATATGTATCGTTACACTGCAGGAGATTCCAGGATGTGGAATTTCACGCTGCTGGAGATTTCAGGATGTGGATCTTCAAACTGCAGGAGATTCCAGGAACTGGATCTTAACGCTGTCGGAGATTACAGGATGCGGATCTTCTCACTGCAGGAGATTCCAGGATGTGGATCTGCATACTGCAGGCGATTCCAGAATGTGGATCTTCACACAGCAGGAGATTCCAGGATGTTGATCTTCTCACTGCGGGAGATTCCAGGATGTGGATCTACACACTGCAGGAGATTCCAGGATGTGGATCTTCACACTGCAGGAGATTCCGGGATGTGCATCTTCTCACTGCACTGGTTTCCGGGCTGTGGATCTTCACACTGCTGGAGTTCCAGCATGTGCATCGTTACACTGCAGGAGATTCCAGTATGTGGATCTTCACACTACAGGAGTTTGCAGGATGTGCATCGTTACACTGCAGGAGATTCCAGGATGTGGATCTTCACACTGCAGGAGATTCCAGGATGTGGATCTTCACACTCCAGGAGATTCCAGGATGTGGATTTTCACACTGCAGGAGATTCCAGGTTGTGGTTCTTCACACTGCAGGGGATTCCAGGATGTGTATCTTCACAAAGCTAGAGATTCCACGATATGGATCTTCAATCTGCAGGACATTCCACAATGTGGATCATCACACTGCAGGAGCATCCAGGATGTGGAACTTCTCATTGCAGGACATACCAGGATTTGGATCCTCAAACTGCAGAAGATTCCAGGATGTGGATCTTCACGCTGCAGGAGATTCCAAGATGTGCACCTTCATACAACAGGGGATCCCAGTATGTGGATTTGTCACTGCAGGAGATTCCAGGATGGGGATCTTCACACTGCAGGGGATTCCAGGAAGTAGATCATCTCACTGCAGTGGATTACAGGATGTGGATCTTCACTCTACAGGTGATTCAAGGATGTGGATCTTCACACTGCAGGAGATTCCAGGATGTTGATCTTCTCATTGCAGGAGATTCCAGGATGTGGATCTTCACACTGCAGGATCTCCCAGAATGTGGATCTCTACACTGCAGCAGAGTCCAGAATGTGGATCTTCTCAATGCAGGTGATTCCAGTGTGATGATCTTCACACTGCAGGAGATTCCAGTATGTGGAACTTATCACTGCAGAAGATTCCGGGATGTTGATCTTCTCACTGAAGGAGATTCCGGGATGTTGATCTTCACACTGCCAGAGTTTCCAGGATGTGGATCTTCTCACTGCAGAAGATTCCAGGATGTGGATCTTTACACTACAGGAAATTCCACGATGTGGATCTTCACACTGCAGTAGATTCCAGGATGTGGATCTTCACACTGCAGCAGATTTCAAGATGTGGATCTTCTCACTGCAGGAGTTTCCAGGATGTGGATCATTACACTGCAGGAGATTCCAGGATGTGGCTCTTCACACTGCAGGAGATTCCAGGATGTGGATATTCACACTGCAGGAGATTCCAGGATGTGCATCTTCACACTGCAGGAGATTCCAGAATGTGGATCTTCACACTGCAACAGATTCCAAGATGTGGATCTTCTCACTTCAGGACATTCCAGGATGGGGAACTTCACACTACATGGGGATTCTGGGATCTGGATCCTCACACTGTATGATATTCCAGGAAGTGGATCTTCACTCTGCAGGAGATTCCTGGGTGTGGATTGTTTCATTGCACAAGATTCCAGGTTGTGGATCCTCTCAGTGCAGCTGCTTCCAGGATGTAGATCTTGACACTGCAGGAGTTTCCAGGATGTAGAACTTCACACTGCAGGACATTCCAGGATGTGAATCGTCTCACTGCAGTAGATTCCATGATGTGGATCTTCACACTGCAGGAGATTTCAGGATGTGGATCTTCACACTGCAGGAGATCCCAGGACGTGGATCTTCACACTGCAGGAGATTCCAGGTTGTGGATCTTCAGTCTGCAGGAGATTCCAGGACGTAGATCTTCATACTGCGGGAGATTCCAGGATGTGCACCATCACACTACTGGGGATTCCAGTATGTGGATATTGTCACTGCAGGAGATTCCAGGATGTGGATCTTCACACTGCAGGAGGTTCCAGGATGTGGATCTTCACACTGCAGGAGATTCCCGGATATGGATCTTCACACTGAAGGAGTTTCCAGCATGTGGATATTCTCACCGCAGGAGATTCCAGGCTGTGGATCTTCACACTGCAGGGCATTATGGGATGTTGTCCTTCACACTGCAGCAGATTCCAAGACGTGGATCTTCACACTGCGCTCGATTCCAGGATGTGGTTCGTCACACTGCAGGATCTCCCAGAATGTGCATCTTTACACTGCCGCAGATTCCAGATTGTGGATCTTCTCAATGCAGGTGATTCCAGTGTGATGACCTTCACACTGCAGGAGATTCCAGGATGTGAATCTTCACTCTACAGGAGCTCCCCGGAAGTGGATCTTCTCACTGCAGGAGATTCCAGGATCTGGATCTTCTCATTACAGGAGATTCCAGGCTGTGGATCTTCACACTGCAGGAGTTCCGAGGATGTGAAACTTATCACTGCAGGAGATTCCGGGATGTGGATCTTCTCCCTGAAGGAGATTTCGGGATATGGATCTTTACACTGCAAGAGATTCCAGTATCTGGATATTCTCACTGCAGGAAATTCTGGGATGTGGATCTTCACATTGCAGGAGTCCTCAGGATGTGAACCTTTAAACTGCAGGAGATTCCAGGCTGTGGATCTTCACGCTGCAGGGCATTGCAGGATGTGGATCACAACACTGCAGGTGATAACTGCACGTGGATCTTCACACTGCAGGATCTCCCAGGTTGTGGATCTTTACACTGCAACAGATTCCAGAATGTGTATCTTCTCAAGGCAGGTGATTCCAGTATGACGATCTTGACACTGCAGGAGATTCCGTAATGTAGATCTTATCACTGCAGGAGATTCCGGGATGTGGATCTTCTCACTGAAGGAGATTCCGGGATGTAGATCTTCACACAGCAGAAGATTCCAGGTTGTGTATCTTCTCATTGCAGGAGATTCCAGGATGTGGATCTTCACACTGCAGGAGAATACAGGTTTTGGATCTCCACTCTGCAGGGGATTCCAGTATGTGGATCTTGTCACTGCAGGAGATTCCAGGATGTGGATCTTGACAATAAAACAGCTCCCAGGATGTGGATCTTCTCACTGCAGGAGATTCCAGGATGTGGATCTACACACTGCAGGAGATTCCAGGATGTGGATCTTCACACTGCAGGAATTTCCAAGATGTGCATTGTTACACTGCAGGAGATTCCAGGATGTGGATCTTCACACTGCAGAAGATTCCAGGATATGGATCTTCACACTGCAGGAGATTCCAGGATGTGGATCTTCAAACTGCTGGAGATTCGAGGAAGTGGATCTTAACTCTGCATGAGACACCAGGATGGGGATCTTCACACTGCAGGAGATTCCAGGATGAGGATCTTCACACTGCAGGAGATTCCAGGACGTGAATCTTCACTCTGCAGGAGCTCCCAATATGTGGATCTACTCACTGCAGGAGATTCCAGGATATGGATCTTCACACTGCAGCAGTTCCAAGGATGTGGATCTTCTCATGGCAGGAGATTCCAGGATGTGGATCTTCACACTGCAGGGGATTCCAGGATGTTGATCATCTCACTGCAGTAGATTCCAGGATGTGGATCTTCTCACTGCAGGAGATTCCAGGATGTGGATCTGCACACTGCAGGAGATTCCAGGATGTGGATCTGCACACTGCAGGAGATTCCAGAGTGTGGATCTTCACACAGCAGGAGATTCCAAGATGTGGATCTTCTCACTGCAGGAGATTCCAGGATGTGGATCTGCACACTGCAGGAGATTCCAGGATGTGGATCTTCACGCTGCAGGAGATTGCGGGATGTGCATCTTCTCATTGCCCGTGTTTCCGGGATGTGGATCATCACACTGCAGCAGTTTCCAGGATGTGCATCGTTACACTGCAGGAGATTCCAGGATGTCGATCTTCACACTGCAGGAGTTTCCAGGATGTGGATCATTACACTGCAGGAGCTTCCAGGATGTGGCTCTTCACACTGCTGGAGATTCCAGGATGTGGATCATTACACTGCAGGAGCTTCCAGGATGTGGCTCTTCACACTGCAGGAGATTCCAGGATGTGGATTTTCACACTGCAGGTGATTCCAGGATGTGCATCTTCACACTGCAGGAGATTCCAGGATGTGGATCTTCTCACTGCAGGAGATTCCAGGATGTGGATCTTCTCACTGCAGGAGATTCCAGGATGTGGATCTGCACACTGCAGGAGATTCCAGGATGTGGATCTGCACACTGCAGGAGATTCCAGAGTGTGGATCTTCACACAGCAGGAGATTCCAAGATGTGGATCTTCTCACTGCAGGAGATTCCAGGATGTGGATCTGCACACTGCAGGAGATTCCAGGATGTGGATCTTCACGCTGCAGGAGATTGCGGGATGTGCATCTTCTCATTGCCCGTGTTTCCGGGATGTGGATCATCACACTGCAGCAGTTTCCAGGATGTGCATCGTTACACTGCAGGAGATTCCAGGATGTCGATCTTCACACTGCAGGAGTTTCCAGGATGTGGATCATTACACTGCAGGAGCTTCCAGGATGTGGCTCTTCACACTGCTGGAGATTCCAGGATGTGGATCATTACACTGCAGGAGCTTCCAGGATGTGGCTCTTCACACTGCAGGAGATTCCAGGATGTGGATTTTCACACTGCAGGTGATTCCAGGATGTGCATCTTCACACTGCAGGAGATTCCAGAATGTGGAATTTCACGCTGCTGGAGATTTCGGGATGTGGATCTTCAAACTGCAGGAGATTCGACGAACTGGATCTTAACTCTGCAGGCGATTCCAGGATGCGGATATTCTCACAGCAGGAGATTCCAGGATGTGGATCTTCTCACTGCAGGAGATTCCAGCATGTCGATCTACACACTGCGCAGATTACAGGATGTGGATCTTCACACTGCAGGAGATTCCGGGATGTGCATCTTCTCACTGCACGGATTTCCGGGATGTGGATCTTCACACTGCAGGAGATTCCAGGATGTGGATCTTCACACTGCAGGAGTTTCCAGGATATGTATCGTTACACTGCAGGAGATTCCAGGATGTGGAATTTCACGCTGCTGGAGATTTCAGGATGTCGATCTTCAAACTGCAGGAGATTCCAGGAACTGGATCTTAATGCTGTCGGAGATTACAGGATGCGGATCTTCTCACTGCAGGAGATTCCAGGATGTGGATCTGCATACTGCAGGCGATTCCAGAATGTGGATCTTCACACTGCAGGAGATTCCGGGATGTGCATCTTCTCACTGCACTGGTTTCCGGGCTGTGGATCTTCACACTGCTGGAGTTCCAGCATGTGCATCGTTACACTGCAGGAGATTCCAGTATGTGGATCTTCACACTACAGGAGTTTGCAGGATGTGCATCGTTACACTGCAGGAGATTCCAGGATGTGGATCTTCACACTGCAGGAGATTCCAGGATGTGGATCTTCACACTCCAGGAGATTCCAGGATGTGGCTTTTCACACTGCAGGAGATACCAGGTTGTGGTTCTTCACACTGCAGGGGATTCCAGGATGTGTATCTTCACAAAGCTGGAGATTCCACGATATGGATCTTCAATCTGCAGGACATTCCACAATGTGGATCATCACACTGCAGGAGCATCCAGGATGTGGAACTTCTCATTGCAGGACATACCAGGATTTGGATCCTCAAACTGCAGAAGATTCCAGGATGTGGATCTTCATGCTGCAGGAGATTCCAAGATGTGCACCTTCATACTACAGGAGATTCCAGTATGTGGATCTTGTCACTGCAGGAGATTCCAGGATGGGTATCTTCACACTGCTGGGGATTCCAGGATGTAGATCATCTCACTGCAGTAGATTACAGGATGTGGATCTTCACTCTACAGGTGATTCATGGATGTGGATCTTCACACTGCAGGAGATTCCAGGATGTTGATCTTCTCATTGCAGGAGATTCCAGGATGTGGATCTTCACACTGCAGGATCTCCCAGAATGTGGATCTCTACACTGCAGCAGAGTCCAGAATGTGGATCTTCTCAATGCAGGTGATTCTAGTGTAATGATCGTCATACTGCAGGAGATTCCAGTATGTGTAACTTCTCACTGCAGGAGATTCCGGGACGTGCATCTTCTCACTGAAGGAGATTCCGGGATGTTGATCTTCACACTGCCAGAGTTTCCAGGATGTGGATTTTCTCACTGCAGAAGATTCCAGGATGTGGATCTTTACACTAGAGGAAATTGCAGGATGTGGATCTTCACACTGCAGTAGATTCCAGGATGTGGATCTTCACACTGCAGCAGATTCCAAGATGTGGAACTTCTCACTTCAGGACATTCCAGGATGGGGAACTTCACACTACATGGGGATTCTGGGATCTGGATCTTCACACTGTAGGATATTCCAGGATGTGGATCTTCACTCTGCAGGAGATTCCTGGGTGTGGATTGTTTCATTGCACAAGATTCCAGTTTGTGGATCGTCTCAGTGCAGCTGTTTCCAGGATGTGGATCTTGACACTGCAGGAGTTTCCAGGATGTAGAACTTCACACTGCAGGACATTCCAGGATGTCAATCGTCTCAATGCAGCAGATTCCATGATGTGGATCTTCACAATGCAGGAGATTCCATGATGTGGATCTTCAATCTGCAGGACATTCCACAGTGTGGATCATCACACTGCAGGAGCATCCAGGATGTGGAACTTCTCATTGCAGGACATTCCAGGATGTGGATCCTCAAACTGCAGGAGATATCAGGATGTGGATCTTCACACTGCAGGAGATTCCAAGATGTGCTCCTTCATACTACAGGGGATCCCAGTATGTGGATCTTGTCACTGCAGGAGATTCCAGGATGGGGATCTTCACACTGCAGGGGATTCCAGGATGTAGATCATCTCACTGCAGTGGATTACAGGATGTGGATCTTCACTCTGCAGGTGATTCAAGGATGTGGATCTTCACACTGCAGGAGATTCCAGGATGTTGATCTTTTCATTGCAGGAGATTCCAGGATGTGGATCTTCACACTGCAGGATCTCCCAGAATGTGCATCTCTACACTGCAGCAGAGTCCAGAATGTGGATCTTCTCAATGCAGGTGATTCCAGTGTGATGATCTTCACACTGCAGGAGATTCCAGTATGTGGAACTTATCACTGCAGGAGATTCCGGGATGTGGATCTTCTCACTGAAGGAGATTCCGGGATGTGGATCTTCACACTGCCAGAGTTTCCAGGATGTGGATCTTCTCACTGCAGAAGATTCCAGGATGTGGATCTTTACACTAGAGGAAATTCCACGATGTGGATCTTCACACTGCAGTAGATTCCAGGGTGTGGATCTTCACACTGCAGCAGATTCCAAGATGTGGATCTTCTCACTGCAGGAGTTTCCAGGATGTGGATCATTACACTGCAGGAGATTCCAGGATGTGGCTCTTCACACTGCAGGAGATTCCAGGATGTGGATTTTCACACTGCAGGAGATTCCAGGATGTGCATCTTCACACTGCAGGAGATTCCAGAATGTGGAATTTCACGCTGCTGGAGATTTCGGGATGTGGATCTTCAAACTGCAAGAGATTTGAGGAACTGGATCTTAACTCTGCAGGAGATTCCAGGATGCGGATCTTCTCACAGCAGGAGATTCCAGGATGCGGTTCTTCTCACAGCAGGAGATTCCAGGATGTGGATCTTCTCACTGCAGGAAATTCCAGAATGTGGATCTACACACTGCAGGAGATTCCAGGATGTGGATTTTCACACTGCAGGAGATTCCGGGATGTGCATCTTCTCACTGCACGGATTTCCGGGATGTGAATCTTCACACTGCAGGAGTTTCCAGAATGTGCATCGTTACACTGCAGGAGATTCCAGGATGTGGATCTTCACACTGCAGGAGATTTCAGGATGTGGATCTTCACACTGCAGGAGTTTCCAGGATATGCATCGTTAAACTGCAGGAGATTCCAGGATGTGGAATTTCACGCTGCTGGAGATTTCAGGATGTGGATCTTCAAACTGCAGGAGATTCCAGGAACTGGATCTTAACTCTGCAGGACATTCCAGGATGCGGATCTTCTCACTGCAGGAGATTCCAGGATGTGGATCTGCACACTGCAGGCGATTCCAGAATGTGGATCTTCACACAGCAGGATATTCCAGGATGTGGATCTTCTCACTGCAGGAGATTCCAGGATGTGGATCTACACAATGCAGGAGATTCCAAGATGTGGATCTTCACACTGCAGGAGATTCCGGGATGTGCATCTTCTCACTGCACGGGTTTCCGTGATGTGGATCTTCACACTGCAGGAGTTTCCAGGATGTGCATCGTTACACTGCAGGAGATTCCAGGATGTGGATCTTCACACTGCAGGAGTTTCCAGGATGTGCATCGTTACACTGCAGGAGATTCAAGGATGTGGATCTTCACATTGCAGGAGATTCCAGGATGTGGATCTTCACACTGCAGGAGATTCCAGGATGTGGATTTTCACACTGCAGGAGATTCCAGGTTGTGGTTCTTCACACTGCAGGGGATTCCAGGATGTGGCATTTCACGCTGCTGGAGATTCCAAGATGTGGATCTTCAATCTGCAGGACATTCCACAATGTGGATCATCACACTGCAGGAGCATCCAGGATGTGGAACATCTCATTGCAGGACATTCCAGGATTTGGATCCTCAAACTGCAGGAGATTCCAGGATGTGGATCTTCACGCTGCAGGAGATTCCAAGATGTGCACCTGCATACTACAGGGGATCCCAGTATGTGGATCTTGTCACTGCAGGAGATTCCAGGATGGGTATCTTCACACTGCAGGGGTTTCCAGGATGTAGATCATCTCACTGCAGTAGATTACAGGATGTGGATCTTCACTCTGCAGGTGATTCAAGGATGTGGATCTTCACACTGCAGGAGATTCCAGGATGTTGATCTTCTCATTGCAGGAGATTCCAGGATGTGGATCTTCACACTGCAGGATCTCCCAGAATGTGGATCACTACACTGCAGCAGAGTCCAGAATGTGGATCTTCTCAATGCAGGTGATTCCAGTGTGATGATCTTCACACTGCAGGAGATTCCGGGATGTGGATCTTCTCACTGAAGGAGATTCCGGGATGTTGATCTTCACACTGCCAGAGTTTCCAGGATGTGGATTTTCTCACTGCAGAAGATTCCAGGATGTGGATCTTTACACTAGAGGAAATTCCAGGATGTGGATCTTCACACTGCAGTAGATTCCAGGATGTGGATCTTCACACTGCAGCAGATTCCAAGATGTGTATCTTCTCACTTCAGGACATTCCAGGATGGGGAACATCACACTACATGGGGATCCTGGGATCTGGATCTTCACACTGTAGGATATTCCAGGATGTGGATCTTCACTCTGCAGGAGATTCCTGGGTGTGGATTGTTTCATTGCACAAGATTGCAGGATGTGGATCTTGACACTGCAGGAGTTTCCAGGATGTAGAACTTCACACTGCAGGACATTCCAGGATGTGAATCGTCTCACTGCAGTAGATTCCATGATGTGGATCTTCACACTGCAGGAGATTCCACGATGTGGATCTTCAATCTGCAGGACATTCCACAATGTGGATCATCACACTGCAGGAGCATCCAGGATGTGGAACTTCTCATTGCAGGACATTCCAGGAAGTGCATCCTCAAACTGCAGGAGATTCCAGGATGTGGATCTTCACGCTGCAGGAGATTCCAAGACATGCACCTTCATACTACAGGGGATCCCAGTATGTGGATCTTGTCACTGCAGGAGATTCCAGGATGGGGATCTTCACACTGCAGGGGATTCCAGGATGTAGATCATCTCACTGCAGTGGATTACAGGATGTGGATCTTCACTCTACAGGTGATTCAAGGATGTGGATCTTCACACTGCAGGAGATTCCAGGATGTTGATCTTCTCATTGCAGGAGATTCCAGGATGTGGATCTTCACACTGCAGGATCTCCCAGAATGTGCATCTCTACACTGCAGCAGAGTTCAGAATGTGGATCTTCTCAATGCAGGTGATTCCAGTGTGATGATCTTCACACGGCAGGAGATTCCAGTATGTGGAACTTATCACTGCAGGAGATTCCGGGATGTGGATCTTCTCACTGAAGGAGATTTTGGGATGTTGATCTTCTCACTGCAGAAGATTCCAGGATGTGGATCTTTACACTACAGGAAATTCGAGGATGTGGATCTTCACACTGCAGTAGATTCCAGGATGTGGATCTTCACACTGCAGCAGATTTCAAGATGTGGATCTTCTCACTGCAGGAGTTTCCAGGATGTGGATCATTACACTGCAGGAGATTCCAGGATGTGGCTCTTCACACTGCAGGAGATTCCAGGATGTGGATTTTCACACTGCATGAGATTCCAGGATGTGCATCTTCACACTGCAGGAGATTCCAGAATGTGGATCTTCACACTGCAGCAGATTCCAAGATGTGGATCTTCTCAGTTCAGGACATTCCAGGATGGGGAACTTCACACTACATTCGGATTCTGGGATCTGGATCTTCACACTGTATGATATTCCAGGAAGTGGATCTTCACTCTGCAGGAGATTCCTGGGTGTGGATTGTTTCATTGCACAAGATTCCAGGTTGTGGATCCTCTCAGTGCAGCTGTTTCCAGGATGTAGATCTTGACACTGCAGGAGTTTCCGGGATGTAGAACTTCACACTGCAGGACATTCCAGGATGTGAATCGTCTCACTGCAGTAGATTCCATGATGTGGATCTTCACACTGCAGGAGATTGCAGGATGTGGATCTTCACACTGCAGGAGATCCCAGGACGTGGATCTTCACACTGCAGGAGATTCCAGGTTGTGGATCTTCCGTCTGCAGGAGATTCCAGGACGTAGATCTTCATACTGCGGGAGATTCCAAGATGTGCACCTTCACACTACTGGGGATTCCAGTATGTGGATATTGTCACTGCAGGAGATTCCAGGATGTGGATCTTCACACTGCAGCAGATTCCAAGATGTGTATCTTCTCACTTCAGGACATTCCAGGATGGGGAACATCACACTACATGGGGATCCTGGGATCTGGATCTTCACACTGTAGGATATTCCAGGATGTGGATCTTCACTCTGCAGGAGATTCCTGGGTGTGGATTGTTTCATTGCACAAGATTCCAGGTTGTGGATCCTCTCAGTGCAGCTGTTTCCAGGATGTGGATCATCACACTGCAGGAGCATCCAGGATGTGGAACTTCTCATTGCAGGACATTCCAGGAAGTGCATCCTCAAACTGCAGGAGATTCCAGGATGTGGATCTTCACGCTGCAGGAGATTCCAAGACGTGCACCTTCATACTACAGGGGATCCCAGTATGTGGATCTTGTCACTGCAGGAGATTCCAGGATGGGGATCTTCACACTGCAGGGGATTCCAGGATGTAGATCATCTCACTGCAGTGGATTACAGGATGTGGATCTTCACTCTACAGGTGATTCAAGGATGTGGATCTTCACACTGCAGGAGATTCCAGGATGTTGATCTTCTCATTGCAGGAGATTCCAGGATGTGGATCTTCACACTGCAGGATCTCCCAGAATGTGCATCTCTACACTGCAGCAGAGTCCAGAATGTGGATCTTCTCAATGCAGGTGATTCCAGTGTGATGATCTTCACACTGCAGGAGATTCCAGTATGTGGAACTTATCACTGCAGGAGATTCCGGGATGTGGATCTTCTCACTGAAGGAGATTCCGGGATGTTGATCTTCTCACTGCAGAAGATTCCAGGATGTGGATCTTTACACTACAGGAAATTCGAGGATGTGGATCTTCACACTGCAGTAGATTCCAGGATGTGGATCTTCACACTGCAGCAGATTTCAAGATGTGGATCTTCTCACTGCAGGAGTTTCCAGGATGTGGATCATTACACTGCAGGAGATTCCAGGATGTGGCTCTTCACACTGCAGGAGATTCCAGGATGTGGATTTTCACACTGCAGGAGATTCCAGGATGTGCATCTTCACACTGCAGGAGATTCCAGAATGTGGATCTTCACACTGCAGCAGATTCCAAGATGTGGATCTTCTCAGTTCAGGACATTCCAGGATGGGGAACTTCACACTACATGGGGATTCTGGGATCTGGATCTTCACACTGTATGATATTCCAGGAAGTGGATCTTCACTCTGCAGGAGATTCCTGGGTGTGGATTGTTTCATTGCACAAGATTCCAGGTTGTGGATCCTCTCAGTGCAGCTGTTTCCAGGATGTAGATCTTGACACTGCAGGAGTTTCCGGGATGTAGAACTTCACACTGCAGGACATTCCAGGATGTGAATCGTCTCACTGCAGTAGATTCCATGATGTGGATCTTCACACTGCAGGAGATTGCAGGATGTGGATCTTCACACTGCAGGAGATCCCAGGACGTGGATCTTCACACTGCAGGAGATTCCAGGTTGTGGATCTTCCGTCTGCAGGAGATTCCAGGACGTAGATCTTCATACTGCGGGAGATTCCAAGATGTGCACCTTCACACTACTGGGGATTCCAGTATGTGGATATTGTCACTGCAGGAGATTCCAGGATGTGGATCTTCACACTGCAGGAGGTTCCAGGATGTGGATCTTCACACTGCAGGAGATTCCCAGATATGGATCTTCACACTGAAGGAGTTTCCAGCATGTGGATATTCTCACCGCAGGAGATTCCAGGCTGTGGATCTTCACACTGCAGGGCATTACGGGATGTTGTCCTTCACACTGCAGCAGATTCCAAGACGTGGATCTTCACACTGCGCTCGATTCCAGGATGTGGATCTCCACACTGCAGGATCTCCCAGAATATGCATCTTTACACTGCTGCAGATTCCAGATTGTGGATCTTCTCAATGCAGGTGATTCCAGTGTGATGACCTTCACACTGCAGGAGATTCCAGGATGTGAATCTTCACTCTACAGGAGCTCCCCGGAAGTGGATCTTCTCACTGCAGGAGATTCCAGGATCTGGATCTTCTCATTGCAGGAGATTCCAGGATGTGGATCTTCACACTGCAGGAGTTCCGAGGATGTGAAACTTATCACTGCAGGAGATTCCGGGATGTGGATCTTCTCCCTGAAGGAGATTTCGGGATATGGATCTTTACACTGCAAGAGATTCCAGTATCTGGATATTCTCACTGCAGGAAATTCTGGGATGTGGATCTTCACATTGCAGGAGTCCTCAGGATGTGAACCTTTAAACTGCAGGAGATTCCAGGCTGTGGATCTTCACACTGCAGGGCATTGCAGGATGTGGATCACAACACTGCAGGAGATAACAGCACGTGGATCTTCACACTGCAGGATCTCCCAGCTTGTGGATCTTTACACTGCAACAGATTCCAGAATGTGTATCTTCTCAAGGCAGGTGATTCCAGTATGACGATCTTGACACTGCAGGAGATTCCGTAATGTGGATCTTATCACTGCAGGAGATTCCGGGATGTGGATCTTCTCACTGAAGGAGATTCCGGGATGTAGATCTTCACACAGCAGAAGATTCCAGGTTGTGTATCTTCTCATTGCAGGAGATTCCAGGATGTGGATCTTCACACTGCAGGAGAATACAGGTTGTGGATCTCCACTCTGCAGGGGATTCCAGTATGTGGGTCTTGTCACTGCAGGAGATTCCAGGATGTGGATCTTGACAATAAAACAGTTCCCAGGATGTGGATCTTCTCACTGCAGGAGATTCCAGGATGTGGATCTACACACTGCAGGAGATTCCAGGATGTGGATCTTCACATTGCAGGAGATTCCAGGATGTGGATCTTCACACTGCAGGAGATTCCAGGATGTGGATCTTCACACTGCAGGAATTTCCAGGATGTGCATCGTTACACTGCAGGAGATTCCAGGATGTGGATCTTCACACTTCACAAGATTCCAGGTTGTGGATCCTCTCAGTGCAGCTGTTTCCAGGATGTGGATCTTGACACTGCAGGACATTCCAGGAGGTGAATCGTCTCAATGCAGTAGATTCCATGTTGTGGATCTTCACATTGCAGGAGCATCCAGGATGTGGAACTTCTCATTGCAGGACATTCCAGGAAGTGCATCCTCAAACTGCAGGAGATTCCAGGATGTGGATCTTCACGCTGCAGGAGATTCCAAGATGTGCACCTTCATACTACAGGGGATCCCAGTATGTGGATCTTGTCACTGCAGGAGATTCCAGGATGGGGATCTTCACACTGCAGGGGATTCCAGGATGTAGATCATCTCACTGCAGTGGATTACAGGATGTGGATCTTCACTCTACAGGTGATTCAAGGATGTGGATCTTCACACTGCAGGAGATTCCAGGATGTTGATCTTCTCATTGCAGGAGATTCCAGGATGTGGATCTTCACACTGCAGGATCTCCCAGAATGTGGATCTCTACAGTGCAGCAGAGTCCAGAATGTGGATCTTCTCAATGCAAGTGATTCCAGTGTGATGATCTTCACACTGCAGGAGATTCCAGTATGTGGAACTTATCACTGCAGGAGATTTCGGGATGTGGATCTTCTCACTGAAGGAGATTCCGGGATGTTGATCTTCACACTGCCAGAGTTTCCAGGATGTGGATCTTCTCACTGCAGAAGATTCCAGGATGTGGATCTTTACACTACAGGAAATTCGAGGATGTGGATCTACACACTGCGCAGATTCCAGGATGTGGATCTTCACACTGCAGGAGATTCCGGGATGTGCATCTTCTCACTGCACGGATTTCCGGGATGTGGATCTTCACACTGCAGGAGATTCCAGGATGTGGATCTTCACACTGCAGGAATTTCCAGGATATGCATCGTTACACTGCAGGAGATTCCAGGATGTGGAATTTCATGCTGCTGGAGATTTCAGGATGTGGATCTTCAAACTGCAGGAGATTCCAGGAACTGGATCTTAACGCTGTCGGAGATTACAGGATGCGGATCTTCTCACTGCAGGAGATTCCAGGATGTGGATCTGCATACTGCAGGCGATTCCAGAATGTGGATCTTCACACAGCAGGAGATTCCAGGATGTGGATCTTCTCACTGCAGGATCTCCCAGAATGTGGATCTCTACAGTGCAGCAGAGTCCAGAATGTGGATCTTCTCAATGCAAGTGATTCCAGTGTGATGATCTTCACACTGCAGGAGATTCCAGTATGTGGAACTTATCACTGAAGGAGATTCCGGGACGTGGATCTTCTCACTGAAGGAGATTCCGGGATGTTGATCTTCACACTGCCAGAGTTTCCAGGATGTGGATTTTCTCACTGCAGAAGATTCCAGGATGTGGATCTTTACACTAGAGGAAATTCCAGGATGTGGATCTTCACACTGCAGTAGATTCCAGGATGTGGATCTTCACACTGCAGCAGATTCCAAGATGTGGAACTTCTCACTTCAGGACATTCCAGGATGGGGAACTTCACACTACATGGGGATTCTGGGATCTGGATCTTCACACTGTAGGATATTCCAGGATGTGGATCTTCACTCTGCAGGAGATTCCTGGGTGTGGATTGTTTCATTGCACAAGATTCCAGTTTGTGGATCGTCTCAGTGCAGCTGTTTCCAGGATGTAGATCTTGACACTGCAGGAGTTTCCAGGATGTAGAACTTCACACTGCAGGACATTCCAGGGTGTCAATCGTCTCAATGCAGCAGATTCCATGATGTGGATCTTCACAATGCAGGAGATTCCACGATGTGGATCTTCAATCTGCAGGACATTCCACAGTGTGGATCATCACACTGCAGGAGCATCCAGGATGTGGAACTTCTCATTGCAGGACATTCCAGGATGTGGATCCTCAAACTGCAGGAGATATCAGGATGTGGATCTTCACGCTGCAGGAGATTCCAAGATGTGCTCCTTCATACTACAGGGGATCCCAGTATGTGGATCTTGTCACTGCAGGAGATTCCAGGATGGGGATCTTCACACTGCAGGGGATTCCAGGATGTAGATCATCTCACTGCAGTGGATTACAGGATGTGGATCTTCACTCTGCAGGTGATTCAAGGATGTGGATCTTCACACTGCAGGAGATTCCAGGATGTTGATCTTTTCATTGCAGGAGATTCCAGGATGTGGATCTTCACACTGCAGGATCTCCCAGAATGTGCATCTCTACACTGCAGCAGAGTCCAGAATGTGGATCTTCTCAATGCAGGTGATTCCAGTGTGATGATCTTCACACTGCAGGAGATTCCAGTATGTGGAACTTATCACTGCAGGAGATTCCGGGATGTGGATCTTCTCACTGAAGGAGATTCCGGGATGTGGATCTTCACACTGCCAGAGTTTCCAGGATGTGGATCTTCTCACTGCAGAAGATTCCAGGATGTGGATCTTTACACTAGAGGAAATTCCACGATGTGGATCTTCACACTGCAGTAGATTCCAGGGTGTGGATCTTCACACTGCAGCAGATTCCAAGATGTGGATCTTCTCACTGCAGGAGTTTCCAGGATGTGGATCATTACACTGCAGGAGATTCCAGGATGTGGCTCTTCACACTGCAGGAGATTCCAGGATGTGGATTTTCACACTGCAGGAGATTCCAGGATGTGCATCTTCACACTGCAGGAGATTCCAGAATGTGGAATTTCACGCTGCTGGAGATTTCGGGATGTGGATCTTCAAACTGCAGGAGATTTGAGGAACTGGATCTTAACTCTGCAGGAGATTCCAGGATGCGGATCTTCTCACAGCAGGAGATTCCAGGATGCGGATCTTCTCACAGCAGGAGATTCCAGGATGTGGATCTTCTCACTGCAGGAGATTCCAGAATGTGGATCTACACACTGCAGGAGATTCCAGGATGTGGATTTTCACACTGCAGGAGATTCCGGGATGTGCATCTTCTCACTGCACGGATTTCCGGGATGTGAATCTTCACACTGCAGGAGTTTCCAGAATGTGCATCGTTACACTGCAGGAGATTCCAGGATGTGGATCTTCACACTGCAGGAGATTTCAGGATGTGGATCTTCACACTGCAGGAGTTTCCAGGATATGCATCGTTAAACTGCAGGAGATTCCAGGATGTGGAATTTCACGCTGCTGGAGATTTCAGGATGTGGATCTTCAAACTGCAGGAGATTCCAGGAACTGGATCTTAACTCTGCAGGACATTCCAGGATGCGGATCTTCTCACTGCAGGAGATTCCAGGATGTGGATCTGCACACTGCAGGCGATTCCAGAATGTGGATCTTCACACAGCAGGATATTCCAGGATGTGGATCTTCTCACTGCAGGAGATTCCAGGATGTGGATCTACACACTGCAGGAGATTCCAAGATGTGGATCTTCACACTGCAGGAGATTCCGGGATGTGCATCTTCTCACTGCACGGGTTTCCGTGATGTGGATCTTCACACTGCAGGAGTTTCCAGGATGTGCATCGTTACACTGCAGGAGATTCCAGGATGTGGATCTTCACACTGCAGGAGTTTCCAGGATGTGCATCGTTACACTGCAGGAGATTCAAGGATGTGGATCTTCACATTGCAGGAGATTCCAGGATGTGGATCTTCACACTGCAGGAGATTCCAGGATGTGGATTTTCACACTGCAGGAGATTCCAGGTTGTGGTTCTTCACACTGCAGGGGATTCCAGGATGTGGCATTTCACGCTGCTGGAGATTCCAAGATGTGGATCTTCAATCTGCAGGACATTCCACAATGTGGATCATCACACTGCAGGAGCATCCAGGATGTGGAACATCTCATTGCAGGACATTCCAGGATTTGGATCCTCAAACTGCAGGAGATTCCAGGATGTGGATCTTCACGCTGCAGGAGATTCCAAGATGTGCACCTGCATACTACAGGGGATCCCAGTATGTGGATCTTGTCACTGCAGGAGATTCCAGGATGGGGATCTTCACACTGCAGGGGTTTCCAGGATGTAGATCATCTCACTGCAGTAGATTACAGGATGTGGATCTTCACTCTGCAGGTGATTCAAGGATGTGGATCTTCACACTGCAGGAGATTCCAGGATGTTGATCTTCTCATTGCAGGAGATTCCAGGATGTGGATCTTCACACTGCAGGATCTCCCAGAATGTGCATCTCTACACTGCAGCAGAGTCCAGAATGTGGATCTTCTCAATGCAGGTGATTCCAGTGTGATGATCTTCACACTGCAGGAGATTCCGGGATGTGGATCTTCTCACTGAAGGAGATTCCGGGATGTTGATCTTCACACTGCCAGAGTTTCCAGGATGTGGATTTTCTCACTGCAGAAGATTCCAGGATGTGGATCTTTACACTAGAGGAAATTCCAGGATGTGGATCTTCACACTGCAGTAGATTCCAGGATGTGGATCTTCACACTGCAGCAGATTCCAAGATGTGTATCTTCTCACTTCAGGACATTCCAGGATGGGGAACATCACACTACATGGGGATCCTGGGATCTGGATCTTCACACTGTAGGATATTCCAGGATGTGGATCTTGTCACTGCAGGAGATTCCAGGATGGGGATCTTCACACTGCAGGGGATTCCAGGATGTAGATCATCTCACTGCAGTGGATTACAGGATGTGGATCTTCACTCTACAGGTGATTCAAGGATGTGGATCTTCACACTGCAGGAGATTCCAGGATGTTGATCTTCTCATTGCAGGAGATTCCAGGATGTGGATCTTCACACTGCAGGATCTCCCAGAATGTGCATCTCTACACTGCAGCAGAGTCCAGAATGTGGATCTTCTCAATGCAGGTGATTCCAGTGTGATGATCTTCACACTGCAGGAGATTCCGGGATGTGGATCTTCTCACTGAAGGAGATTCCGGGATGTTGATCTTCACACTGCCAGAGTTTCCAGGATGTGGATTTTCTCACTGCAGAAGATTCCAGGATGTGGATCTTTACACTAGAGGAAATTCCAGGATGTGGATCTTCACACTGCAGGAGATTCCAGGATGTGGATCTTCACACTGCAGCAGATTCCAAGATGTGTATCTTCTCACTTCAGGACATTCCAGGATGGGGAACATCACACTACATGGGGATCCTGGGATCTGGATCTTCACACTGTAGGATATTCCAGGATGTGGATCTTCACTCTGCAGGAGATTCCTGGGTGTGGATTGTTTCATTGCACAAGATTCCAGGTTGTGGATCCTCTCAGTGCAGCTGTTTCCAGGATGTGGATCTTGACACTGCAGGAGTTTCCAGGATGTAGAACTTCACACTGCAGGACATTCCAGGATGTGAATCGTCTCACTGCAGTAGATTCCATGATGTGGATCTTCACACTGCAGGAGATTCCACGATGTGGATCTTCAATCTGCAGGACATTCCACAATGTGGATCATCACACTGCAGGAGCATCCAGGATGTGGAACTTCTCATTGCAGGACATTCCAGGAAGTGCATCCTCAAACTGCAGGAGATTCCAGGATGTGGATCTTCACGCTGCAGGAGATTCCAAGACGTGCACCTTCATACTACAGGGGATCCCAGTATGTGGATCTTGTCACTGCAGGAGATTCCAGGATGGGGATCTTCACACTGCAGGGGATTCCAGGATGTAGATCATCTCACTGCAGTGGATTACAGGATGTGGATCTTCACTCTACAGGTGATTCAAGGATGTGGATCTTCACACTGCAGGAGATTCCAGGATGTTGATCTTCTCATTGCAGGAGATTCCAGGATGTGGATCTTCACACTGCAGGATCTCCCAGAATGTGCATCTCTACACTGCAGCAGAGTCCAGAATGTGGATCTTCTCAATGCAGGTGATTCCAGTGTGATGATCTTCACACTGCAGGAGATTCCGGGATGTGGATCTTCTCACTGAAGGAGATTCCGGGATGTTGATCTTCACACTGCCAGAGTTTCCAGGATGTGGATTTTCTCACTGCAGAAGATTCCAGGATGTGGATCTTTACACTAGAGGAAATTCCAGGATGTGGATCTTCACACTGCAGGAGATTGCAGGATGTGGATCTTCACACTGCAGGAGATCCCAGGACGGGGATCTTCACACTGCAGGAGATTCCAGGTTGTGGATCTTCCGTCTGCAGGAGATTCCAGGACGTAGATCTTCATACTGCGGGAGATTCCAAGATGTGCACCTTCACACTACTGGGGATTCCAGTATGTGGATATTGTCACTGCAGGAGATTCCAGGATGTGGATCTTCACACTGCAGCAGATTCCAAGATGTGTATCTTCTCACTTCAGGACATTCCAGGATGGGGAACATCACACTACATGGGGATCCTGGGATCTGGATCTTCACACTGTAGGATATTCCAGGATGTGGATCTTCACTCTGCAGGAGATTCCTGGGTGTGGATTGTTTCATTGCACAAGATTCCAGGTTGTGGATCCTCTCAGTGCAGCTGTTTCCAGGATGTGGATCATCACACTGCAGGAGCATCCAGGATGTGGAACTTCTCATTGCAGGACATTCCAGGAAGTGCATCCTCAAACTGCAGGAGATTCCAGGATGTGGATCTTCACGCTGCAGGAGATTCCAAGACGTGCACCTTCATACTACAGGGGATCCCAGTATGTGGATCTTGTCACTGCAGGAGATTCCAGGATGGGGATCTTCACACTGCAGGGGATTCCAGGATGTAGATCATCTCACTGCAGTGGATTACAGGATGTGGATCTTCACTCTACAGGTGATTCAAGGATGTGGATCTTCACACTGCAGGAGATTCCAGGATGTTGATCTTCTCATTGCAGGAGATTCCAGGATGTGGATCTTCACACTGCAGGATCTCCCAGAATGTGCATCTCTACACTGCAGCAGAGTCCAGAATGTGGATCTTCTCAATGCAGGTGATTCCAGTGTGATGATCTTCACACTGCAGGAGATTCCAGTATGTGGAACTTATCACTGCAGGAGATTCCGGGATGTGGATCTTCTCACTGAAGGAGATTCCGGGATGTTGATCTTCTCACTGCAGAAGATTCCAGGATGTGGATCTTTACACTACAGGAAATTCGAGGATGTGGATCTTCACACTGCAGTAGATTCCAGGATGTGGATCTTCACACTGCAGCAGATTTCAAGATGTGGATCTTCTCACTGCAGGAGTTTCCAGGATGTGGATCATTACACTGCAGGAGATTCCAGGATGTGGCTCTTCACACTGCAGGAGATTCCAGGATGTGGATTTTCACACTGCAGGTGATTCCAGGATGTGCATCTTCACACTGCAGGAGATTCCAGAATGTGGATCTTCACACTGCAGCAGATTCCAAGATGTGGATCTTCTCAGTTCAGGACATTCCAGGATGGGGAACTTCACACTACATGGGGATTCTGGGATCTGGATCTTCACACTGTATGATATTCCAGGAAGTGGATCTTCACTCTGCAGGAGATTCCTGGGTGTGGATTGTTTCATTGCACAAGATTCCAGGTTGTGGATCCTCTCAGTGCAGCTGTTTCCAGGATGTAGATCTTGACACTGCAGGAGTTTCCGGGATGTAGAACTTCACACTGCAGGACATTCCAGGATGTGAATCGTCTCACTGCAGTAGATTCCATGATGTGGATCTTCACACTGCAGGAGATTGCAGGATGTGGATCTTCACACTGCAGGAGATCCCAGGATGTGGATCTTCACACTGCAGGAGATTCCAGGTTGTGGATCTTCCGTCTGCAGGAGATTCCAGGACGTAGATCTTCATACTGCGGGAGATTCCAAGATGTGCACCTTCACACTACTGGGGATTCCAGTATGTGGATATTGTCACTGCAGGAGATTCCAGGATGTGGATCTTCACACTGCAGGAGGTTCCAGGATGTGGATCTTCACACTGCAGGAGATTCCCAGATATGGATCTTCACACTGAAGGAGTTTCCAGCATGTGGATATTCTCACCGCAGGAGATTCCAGGCTGTGGATCTTCACACTGCAGGGCATTACGGGATGTTGTCCTTCACACTGCAGCAGATTCCAAGACGTGGATCTTCACACTGCGCTCGATTCCAGGATGTGGATCTCCACACTGCAGGATCTCCCAGAATATGCATCTTTACACTGCTGCAGATTCCAGATTGTGGATCTTCTCAATGCAGGTGATTCCAGTGTGATGACCTTCACACTGCAGGAGATTCCAGGATGTGAATCTTCACTCTACAGGAGCTCCCCGGAAGTGGATCTTCTCACTGCAGGAGATTCCAGGATCTGGATCTTCTCATTGCAGGAGATTCCAGGATGTGGATCTTCACACTGCAGGAGTTCCGAGGATGTGAAACTTATCACTGCAGGAGATTCCGGGATGTGGATCTTCTCCCTGAAGGAGATTTCGGGATATGGATCTTTACACTGCAAGAGATTCCAGTATCTGGATATTCTCACTGCAGGAAATTCTGGGATGTGGATCTTCACATTGCAGGAGTCCTCAGGATGTGAACCTTTAAACTGCAGGAGATTCCAGGCTGTGGATCTTCACACTGCAGGGCATTGCAGGATGTGGATCACAACACTGCAGGAGATAACAGCACGTGGATCTTCACACTGCAGGATCTCCCAGCTTGTGGATCTTTACACTGCAACAGATTCCAGAATGTGTATCTTCTCAAGGCAGGTGATTCCAGTATGACGATCTTGACACTGCAGGAGATTCCGTAATGTGGATCTTATCACTGCAGGAGATTCCGGGATGTGGATCTTCTCACTGAAGGAGATTCCGGGATGTAGATCTTCACACAGCAGAAGATTCCAGGTTGTGTATCTTCTCATTGCAGGAGATTCCAGGATGTGGATCTTCACACTGCAGGAGAATACAGGTTGTGGATCTCCACTCTGCAGGGGATTCCAGTATGTGGGTCTTGTCACTGCAGGAGATTCCAGGATGTGGATCTTGACAATAAAACAGTTCCCAGGATGTGGATCTTCTCACTGCAGGAGATTCCAGGATGTGGATCTACACACTGCAGGAGATTCCAGGATGTGGATCTTCACATTGCAGGAGATTCCAGGATGTGGATCTTCACACTGCAGGAGATTCCAGGATGTGGATCTTCACACTGCAGGAATTTCCAGGATGTGCATCGTTACACTGCAGGAGATTCCAGGATGTGGATCTTCACACTTCACAAGATTCCAGGTTGTGGATCCTCTCAGTGCAGCTGTTTCCAGGATGTGGATCTTGACACTGCAGGACATTCCAGGAGGTGAATCGTCTCAATGCAGTAGATTCCATGTTGTGGATCTTCACATTGCAGGAGCATCCAGGATGTGGAACTTCTCATTGCAGGACATTCCAGGAAGTGCATCCTCAAACTGCAGGAGATTCCAGGATGTGGATCTTCACGCTGCAGGAGATTCCAAGATGTGCACCTTCATACTACAGGGGATCCCAGTATGTGGATCTTGTCACTGCAGGAGATTCCAGGATGGGGATCTTCACACTGCAGGGGATTCCAGGATGTAGATCATCTCACTGCAGTGGATTACAGGATGTGGATCTTCACTCTACAGGTGATTCAAGGATGTGGATCTTCACACTGCAGGAGATTCCAGGATGTTGATCTTCTCATTGCAGGAGATTCCAGGATGTGGATCTTCACACTGCAGGATCTCCCAGAATGTGGATCTCTACAGTGCAGC
Organism: Cetorhinus maximus; assembly: GCF_964194155.1. Classification (NCBI taxonomy): domain Eukaryota; kingdom Metazoa; phylum Chordata; class Chondrichthyes; order Lamniformes; family Cetorhinidae; genus Cetorhinus; species Cetorhinus maximus. The sequence continues at coordinate 87,486,228 of NC_135884.1, forward strand.
AGAGTCCAGAATGTGGATCTTCTCAATGCAAGTGATTCCAGTGTGATGATCTTCACACTGCAGGAGATTCCAGTATGTGGAACTTATCACTGCAGGAGATTTCGGGATGTGGATCTTCTCACTGAAGGAGATTCCGGGATGTTGATCTTCACACTGCCAGAGTTTCCAGGATGTGGATCTTCTCACTGCAGAAGATTCCAGGATGTGGATCTTTACACTACAGGAAATTCGAGGATGTGGATCTACACACTGCGCAGATTCCAGGATGTGGATCTTCACACTGCAGGAGATTCCGGGATGTGCATCTTCTCACTGCACGGATTTCCGGGATGTGGATCTTCACACTGCAGGAGATTCCAGGATGTGGATCTTCACACTGCAGGAATTTCCAGGATATGCATCGTTACACTGCAGGAGATTCCAGGATGTGGAATTTCATGCTGCTGGAGATTTCAGGATGTGGATCTTCAAACTGCAGGAGATTCCAGGAACTGGATCTTAACGCTGTCGGAGATTACAGGATGCGGATCTTCTCACTGCAGGAGATTCCAGGATGTGGATCTGCATACTGCAGGCGATTCCAGAATGTGGATCTTCACACAGCAGGAGATTCCAGGATGTGGATCTTCTCACTGCAGGATCTCCCAGAATGTGGATCTCTACAGTGCAGCAGAGTCCAGAATGTGGATCTTCTCAATGCAAGTGATTCCAGTGTGATGATCTTCACACTGCAGGAGATTCCAGTATGTGGAACTTATCACTGAAGGAGATTCCGGGACGTGGATCTTCTCACTGAAGGAGATTCCGGGATGTTGATCTTCACACTGCCAGAGTTTCCAGGATGTGGATTTTCTCACTGCAGAAGATTCCAGGATGTGGATCTTTACACTAGAGGAAATTCCAGGATGTGGATCTTCACACTGCAGTAGATTCTAGGATGTGGATCTTCACACTGCAGCAGATTCCAAGATGTGGAACTTCTCACTTCAGAACATTCCAGGATGGGGAACTTCACACTACATGGGGATTCTGGGATCTGGATCTTCACACTGTAGGATATTCCAGGATGTGGATCTTCACTCTGCAGGAGATTCCTGGGTGTGGATTGTTTCATTGCACAAGATTCCAGTTTGTGGATCGTCTCAGTGCAGCTGTTTCCAGGATGTAGATCTTGACACTGCAGGAGTTTCCAGGATGTAGAACTTCACACTGCAGGACATTCCAGGATGTCAATCGTCTCAATGCAGCAGATTCCATGATGTGGATCTTCACAATGCAGGAGATTCCACGATGTGGATCTTCAATCTGCAGGACATTCCACAGTGTGGATCATCACACTGCAGGAGCATCCAGGATGTGGAACTTCTCATTGCAGGACATTCCAGGATGTGGATCCTCAAACTGCAGGAGATATCAGGATGTGGATCTTCACGCTGCAGGAGATTCCAAGATGTGCTCCTTCATACTACAGGGGATCCCAGTATGTGGATCTTGTCACTGCAGGAGATTCCAGGATGGGGATCTTCACACTGCAGGGGATTCCAGGATGTAGATCATCTCACTGCAGTGGATTACAGGATGTGGATCTTCACTCTGCAGGTGATTCAAGGATGTGGATCTTCACACTGCAGGAGATTCCAGGATGTTGATCTTTTCATTGCAGGAGATTCCAGGATGTGGATCTTCACACTGCAGGATCTCCCAGAATGTGCATCTCTACACTGCAGCAGAGTCCAGAATGTGGATCTTCTCAATGCAGGTGATTCCAGTGTGATGATCTTCACACTGCAGGAGATTCCAGTATGTGGAACTTATCACTGCAGGAGATTCCGGGATGTGGATCTTCTCACTGAAGGAGATTCCGGGATGTGGATCTTCACACTGCCAGAGTTTCCAGGATGTGGATCTTCTCACTGCAGAAGATTCCAGGATGTGGATCTTTACACTAGAGGAAATTCCACGATGTGGATCTTCACACTGCAGTAGATTCCAGGGTGTGGATCTTCACACTGCAGCAGATTCCAAGATGTGGATCTTCTCACTGCAGGAGTTTCCAGGATGTGGATCATTACACTGCAGGAGATTCCAGGATGTGGCTCTTCACACTGCAGGAGATTCCAGGATGTGGATTTTCACACTGCAGGAGATTCCAGGATGTGCATCTTCACACTGCAGGAGATTCCAGAATGTGGAATTTCACGCTGCTGGAGATTTCGGGATGTGGATCTTCAAACTGCAGGAGATTTGAGGAACTGGATCTTAACTCTGCAGGAGATTCCAGGATGCGGATCTTCTCACAGCAGGAGATTCCAGGATGCGGATCTTCTCACAGCAGGAGATTCCAGGATGTGGATCTTCTCACTGCAGGAGATTCCAGAATGTGGATCTACACACTGCAGGAGATTCCAGGATGTGGATTTTCACACTGCAGGAGATTCCGGGATGTGCATCTTCTCACTGCACGGATTTCCGGGATGTGAATCTTCACACTGCAGGAGTTTCCAGAATGTGCATCGTTACACTGCAGGAGATTCCAGGATGTGGATCTTCACACTGCAGGAGATTTCAGGATGTGGATCTTCACACTGCAGGAGTTTCCAGGATATGCATCGTTAAACTGCAGGAGATTCCAGGATGTGGAATTTCACGCTGCTGGAGATTTCAGGATGTGGATCTTCAAACTGCAGGAGACTCCAGGAACTGGATCTTAACTCTGCAGGACATTCCAGGATGCGGATCTTCTCACTGCAGGAGATTCCAGGATGTGGATCTGCACACTGCAGGCGATTCCAGAATGTGGATCTTCACACAGCAGGATATTCCAGGATGTGGATCTTCTCACTGCAGGAGATTCCAGGATGTGGATCTACACACTGCAGGAGATTCCAAGATGTGGATCTTCACACTGCAGGAGATTCCGGGATGTGGATCTTCACACTGCAGGAGTTTCCAGGATGTGCATCGTTACACTGCAGGAGATTCCAGGATGTGGATCTTCACACTGCAGGAGATTCCTGGATGTTGATCTTCACACTGCAGAAGATTCCAGGATGTGGATCTTCACACTGCAGGAGATTTCAGGATGTGGATCTTCACACTACAGGAGCTCCCTGGAAGTGGATCTTTGCACTGCAGGAGATTCGAGGATGTGGATCATCACACTGCAGGAGTTTCCAGGATGTGGATCATTACACTGCAGCAGATTCCTGGATTTGGTTTGTTTCAGTGCAGGAGATTCGAGTTTGTAAAACTTCACACTGTAGGAGATTCGAGGATGTGGACCTTCAATCTGCAGGACATTCCAGGATGTGGATCCGCAAACTGCAGCAGATTCCAGGATGTGGATCTTCACGCTGCAGGAGATTCCAAGATGTGCACCTTCATACTACAGGGGATTACAGTATGTGGATCTTGTCACTGCAGGAGATTCCAGGATGTGGATCTTCACACTGCAGGGGATTCCAGGATGTGGATATTCTCACTGCAGGAGATTCCGGGATGTGGATCTTCGCACTGCAGAAGATTCCAAGTTGTGTATCTTCTCATTGCAGGAGGTTCCAGGATGTGGATCTGCACACTGCAGGAGAATCCAGGATGTGGATCTCCACTCTGCAGGGGATTCCAGTATGTGGATCTTGTCACTGCAGGAGATTCCAGGATGTGGATCTACACAATACAACAGCTCCCAGGATGTGGATCTTCTCACTGCAGGAGATTCCAGAATGTGGATCTACACACTGCAGGTATTTCCAGGATGTGGATCTTCACACTGCAGGAGATTCCGGGATGTGCATCTTCTCACTGCACGTGTAACCGGGATGTGGATCTTCACACTGCAGGAGTACCCAGGATGTGCATCGTTACACTGCAGGAGATTCCAGGATGTGGATCTTCACACTGCAGGAGATTCCAGTATGTGGATCTTCACACTGCAGGAGTTTCCAGGATGTGCATCGTTACACTGCAGGAGATTCCAGGATGTGGATCTTCACACTGCAGGAGATTCCTGGATGTGGATCTTCACACTGCAGAAGATTCCAGGATGTGGATCTTCACACTGCAGGAGATTCCAGGATGTGGAATTTCATACTGCCGGAGATTTCAGGATGTGGATCTTCAAATTGCAGGAGATTCGAGGAAGCGAATCTTAACTCTGCAGGAGATTCCAGGATGCGGATCTTCACACTGCAGGAGATTCCAGGATGTGGATCTTCAAACTGCAGGAGTTTCCAGGATGTGCATCGTTACACTGCAGGAGATTCCAGGATGTGGATCTTCACACTGCAGGAGTTTCCAGGATGTGCATCGTTACACTGCAGGAGATTCCAGGATGTGGATCTTCACACTGCAGGAGATTCCAGTATGTGGATCTTCACACTGCAGGAGTTTCCAGGATGTGCATCGTTACACTGCAGGAGATTCCAGGATGTGGATCTTCACTCTGCAGGAGATTCCAGGATGTGGATCTTGACACTGCAGAAGATTCCAGGATATGGATCTTCACACTGCAGGAGGTTCCAGGATGTGGAATTTCATACTGCCGGAGATTTCAGGATGTGGATCTTCAAATTGCAGGAGATTCGAGGAAGCGGATCTTAACTCTGCAGGAGATTCCAGGATGCGGATCTTCTCACTGCAGGAGATTCGAGGATGTGGATCTTCTCACTGCAGGAGCATCCAGGATGTGGAACTTCTCATTGCAGGACATTCCAGGAAGTGCATCCTCAAACTGCAGGAGATTCCAGGATTTGGATCTTCACACTGCAGGAGATTCCAGGATGTGGAATTTCATACTGCCGGAGATTTCAGGATGTGGATCTTCAAACTGCTGGAGATTCGAGGAAGTGGATCTTAACTCTGCATGAGATACCAGGATGGGGATCTTCACACTGCAGCAGTTTCCAGGATGTGGATCATCTCACAGCAGGAGATTCCAGGATGTAGAGCTTCACTGTGCATGAGATTCCAGGATGTGGATCTTCACACTGCAGGAGATTCCAGGATGTGGTTCTTCACTCTGCAGAAGTTTCCAGGATGTGGATCTTCACACTGCAGGAGATTCCATGATGTGGTTCTTCACTCTGCAGGAGTTTCCAGGATGTGGATCATCACACTGCAGGAGCTTCCGGGATGTGCATCTTCTCACTGCACGGGTTTCCGGGATGCGGATCTTCACACTGCAGGAGTTTCCAGGATGTGCATCGTTACACTGCAGGAGATTCCAGGATGTGGATCTTCACACTGCAGAAGATTCCAGGATGTGGATCTTCACACTGCAGGAGATTCCAGGATGTGGAGTTTCATACTGCTGGAGATTTCAGGATGTGGATCTTCACACTGCGGGAGATTCCACGATATGGTTCTTCACTCTGCAGGAGATTCCAGGATGTGGATCTTCACACTGCAGGAGATTCCTAGATACCGATCTTCACACTGCAGGAGATTCCAGGATGTGGATCTTCACACTGCAGGAGATTCCAGGATGTGGAATTTCATACTGCCGGAGATTTCAGGATGTGGATTTTCAGACTGCAGGAGATTCGAGGATATGGTTCTTCACTCTGCAGGAGTTTGCAGGATGTGGATCTTCACACTGCAGGAGATTCCACGATGTGGTTCGTCACTCTGCAGGAGTTTCCAGGATATGGATATTCACACTGCAGGAGATCCCAGGATGTGGATCTTCTCACTGTAGGGGATTCGAGGATGTGGATCTTCTCACTGCAGGAGCATCCAGGATGCGGAACTTCTCATTGCAGGACATTCCAGGAAGTGGATCCTCAAACTGCAGGAGATTCCAGGATGTGGATCCTCACGCTGCAGGAGATTCCAAGATGTGCACCTTCATACTACAGGCGATCCCAGTATGTGGATCTTGTCACTGCAGGAGATTCCAGGATGGGGATCATCACACTGTAGGGGATTCCAGGATGTAGATCGTCTCACTGCAGTTGATTACAGGATGTGGATCTTCACTCTGCAGGAGATTCCAGGATGTGGTTCTTCACTCTGCAGGAGTTCCCAGGATGTGGATCTTCACACTGCAGGAGATTCCAGGATGTGGATCTTCACACTGCAGGAGTTCTAAGGATGTGGATCTTCTCACGGCAGGAGATTCCAGGATTAGGATCTTCACTCTGCAGGAGAATCCAGGATGTGGATCTTCACACTGCAGGAGATTCCAAGAGTGCAACTTCAAACTACAGGGGATTCCAGTATGTGGATCTTCACACTGTAGGAGATTCCAGGATTGGATCTTCACTCTGCAGGAGATTCCCGGATGTGGATCTTCACGCTTCAGGAAATTCCAAGATGTGCACCTTCACACTACAGGGGATTCCAGTATGTGGAAATTCTCACTGCAGGAGATTTCAGGATGTGGATCTTCACACTACAGGAGCTCCCTGGAAGTGGATCTTTGCACTGCAGGAGATTCGAGGATGTGGATCATCACACTGCAGGAGTTTCCAGGATGTGGATCATTACACTGCAGCAGATTCCTGGATTTGGTTTGTTTCACTGCAGGAGATTCGAGTTTGTAAAACTTCACACTGTAGGAGATTCGAGGATGTGGACCTTCAATCTGCAGGACATTCCAGGATGTGGATCCGCAAACTGCAGCAGATTCCAGGATGTGGATCTTCACGCTGCAGGAGATTCCAAGATGTGCACCTTCATACTACAGGGGATTACAGTATGTGGATCTTGTCACTGCAGGAGATTCCAGGATGTGGATCTTCACACTGCAGGGGATTCCAGGATGTGGATATTCTCACTGCAGGAGATTCCAAGTTGTGTATCTTCTCATTGCAGGAGGTTCCAGGATGTGGATCTGCACACTGCAGGAGAATCCAGGATGTGGATCTCCACAATACAACAGCTCCCAGGATGTGGATCTTCTCACTGCAGGAGATTCCAGAATGTGGATCTACACACTGCAGGTATTTCCAGGATGTGGATCTTCACACTGCAGGAGATTCCGGGATGTGCATCTTCTCACTGCACGTGTAACCGGGATGTGGATCTTCACACTGCAGGAGTACCCAGGATGTGCATCGTTACACTGCAGGAGATTCCAGGATGTGGATCTTCACACTGCAGGAGATTCCAGTATGTGGATCTTCACACTGCAGGAGTTTCCAGGATGTGCATCGTTACACTGCAGGAGATTCCAGGATGTGGATCTTCACACTGCAGGAGATTCCTGGATGTGGATCATCACACTGCAGAAGATTCCAGGATGTGGATCTTCACACTGCAGGAGATTCCAGGATGTGGAATTTCATACTGCCGGAGATTTCAGGATGTGGATCTTCACACTGCAGAAGATTCGAGGAAGCGAATCTTAACTCTGCAGGAGATTCCAGGATGCGGATCTTCACACTGCAGGAGATTCCAGGATGTGGATCTTCACACTGCAGGAGTTTCCAGGATGTGCATCGTTACACTGCAGGAGATTCCAGGATGTGGATCTTCACACTGCAGGGGATTCCAGTATGTGGATCTTCACACTGCAGGAGTTTCCAGGATGTGCATCGTTACACTGCAGGAGATTCCAGGATGTGGATCTTCACTCTGCAGGAGATTCCAGGATGTGGATCTTCACACTGCAGAAGATTCCATGATATGGATCTTCACACTGCAGGAGATTCCAGGATGTGGAATTTCATACTGCCAGAGATTTCAGGATGTGGATCTTCAAATTGCAGGAGATTCGAGGAAGCGGATCTTAACTCTGCAGGAGATTCCAGGATGCGGATCTTCTCACTGCAGGAGATTCGAGGATGTGGATCTTCTCACTGCAGGAGCATCCAGGATGTGGAACTTCTCATTGCAGGACATTCCAGGAAGTGCATCCTCAAACTGCAGGAGATTCCAGGATTTGGATCTTCACGCTGAAGGAGATTCCAAGATGTGCACCTTCATACTACAGGGGAACCCAGTATGTGGCTCTTGTCACTGATGGAGATTCCAGGATGGGGATCTTCACACTGCAGGGGATTCCAGGATGTAGATCGTCTCACTGCAGTAGATTACAGGATGTGGATCTTCACTCTGCAGGAGCCCGCAGGATGTGGACCTTCTCACTGCAGGACATTCCAGGATGTGGATCTGCTCATTGCAGGAGATTCCAGGATATGGATCTTCACACTGCAGGAGTTCAACATATGTGGATCTTCTCACGGCAGAAGATTCCAGGATGTGGATATTCTCACTGCAGGAGATTCCGGGATGTGGATCTTCACTCTGCAGGAGATTCCAGGATGTGGATCTTCACACTGCTGGGGATTCCAAGATGTGGATATTCTCACTGCAGGAGATTCTGCGATGAGGATCTTCACACTGTAGGAGTCCTCAGGTTTTGAACCTTTACACTGCAGGAGATTCCAGGATGTGGATCTTCACACTGCAGAAGATTCCAGGATATGGATCTTCACACTGCAGGAGATTCCAGGATGTGGAAATTATCACTGCAGAAGATTCCAGGATGTGGATCTTCACACTGAGTAGATTCCACGTTGTGGATCTTCTCACTTCAGGACAATCCAGGATGGGGAACTTTACACTACATGGGGATTCTGGGATCTGGATATTCACACTGCAGGAGATTCCAGGCTGTGGATCATCAGTCCGCAGGGGATTCCTGGTTGTGGATCATTTCATTGCATGAGATTCCAGGTTGTGAATCCTCACAGTGCAGCAGTTTATAGGATATGGATCTTCACACTGCAGGAGTTTCCAGGATGTAGAACTTCACACTGCAGGACATTTCAAGATGTGAATCATCTCACTGCAGGAGATTCCAGGATGTGGATCTACACAATACAACAGCTCCCAGGATGTGGATCTTCTCACCGCAGGAGATTCCAGGATGTGGATCTACACACTGCAGGTGATTCCAGGATGTGGATCTTCACACTGCAGGAGATTCCGGGATGTGCATCTTCTCACTGCACGTGTAACCGGGATGTGGATCTTCACACTGCAGGAGTTTCCAGGATGTGCATCGTTACACTGCAGGAGATTCCAGGATGTGGATCTTCACACTGCAGGAGATTCCAGGATGTGGATCTTCACACTGCAGAAGATTCCAGGATGTGGATCTTCACACTGCAGGAGATTCCAGGATGTGGAATTTCATACTGCCGGAGATTTCATGATGTGGATCTTCAAATTGCAGGAGATTCAAGGAAGCAAATCTTAACTCTGCAGGAGATTCCAGGATGCGGATCGTCACACTGCAGGAGTTTCCAGTATGTGGATCTTCACACTGCAGGAGTTTCCAGGATGTGCATCGTTACACTGCAGGAGATTCCAGGATGTGGATCTTCACACTGCAGGAGATTCCAGTATGTGGATCTTCACACTGCAGGAGTTTCCAGGATGTGCATCGATACACTGCAGGAGATTCCAGGATGTGGATCTTCACTCTGCAGGAGATTCCAGGATGTGGATCTTCACACTGCAGAAGATTCCAGGAAATGGATCTTCACACTGCAGGAGATTCCAGGATGTGGAATTTCATACTGCCGGAGATTTCAGGATGTGGATCTTCAAATTGCAGGAGATTCGAGGAAGCGGATCTTAACTCTGCAGGAGATTCCAGGATGCGGAACTTTACACGACAGGAGATACCAGGATGGGGACCTTCACACTGCAGGAGTTTCCAGGATGTGGATCATCTCACTGCAGGAGATTCCAAGGTGTTGAGCTTCACTGTGCATGAGATTCCAGGATGTAGATCTTCACACTGCAGGAGCATCCAGGATGTGGAACTTCTCATTGCAGGACATTCCAGGAAGTGCATCCTCAAACTGCAGGAGATTCCAGGATGTGGATCTTCACGCTGCAGGAGATTCCAAGATGTGCACCTTCATACTACAGGGGATCCCAGTATGTGGCTCTTGTCACTGATGGAGATTCCAGGATGGGGATCTTCACACTGCAGGGGATTCCAGGATGTAGATCATCTCACTGCAGTAGATTACAGGACGTGGATCTTCACTCTGCAGGAGCCCCCAGGATGTGGACCTTCTCACTGCAGGAGATTCCAGGATGTGGATCTGCTCATTGCAGGAGATTCCAGGATATGGATCTTCACACTGCAGGAGTTCCAAAGATGTGGATCTTCACACGGCAGAAGATTCCAGGATGTGGATATTCTCACTGCAGGCGTTTCCGTGATGTGGATCTTCACACTGCAGGAGTTTCCAGGATGTGGATATTCTCAATGCAGGAGATTGCAGGATGTGTATCTTCACTCTGCAGGTGATTCAAGGACGTGGATCTTCACACTGCAGGAGATTCCAGGATGTGGATCTTCACACTGCTGGGGATTCCAGCATGTGGATATTCTCACTACAGGAGATTCTGGGATGAGGATCTTCACACTGTAGGAGTCCTCAGGTTGTGAACCTTTACACTGCAGGAGATTCCAGGCTGTGGAACTTCACACTACAGGGCATTGCGGGATGTGGATCTTCACACTGCAGCAGATTCCAAGACGTGGATCTTCACACAGCAGTCGATTCCAGGATGTGGATCTTCAAACTGCAGGAGATTCCAGAATGTGGAAATTACCACTGCAGAAGATTCCAGGATGTGGATCTTCACACTGAGTAGATTCCAAGTTGTGGATCTTCTCACTTCAGGACAATCCAGGATGGGGAACTTTACACTACATGGGGATTCTGGGATCTGGATATTCACACTGCAGGAGATTCCAGGCTGTGGATCATCAGTCCGCAGGGGATTCCTGGTTGTGGATCATTTCATTGCATGAGATTCCAGGTTGTGAATCCTCACAGTGCAGCAGTTTATAGGATATGGATCTTCACACTGCAGGAGTTTCCAGGATGTAGAACTTCACACTGCAGGACATTTCAAGATGTGGATCATCTCACTGCAGGAGATTCCAGGATGTGGATCTACACAATACAACAGCTCCCAGGATGTGGATCTTCTCACCGCAGGAGATTCCAGGATGTGGATCTACACACTGCAGGTGATTCCAGGATGTGGATCTTCACACTGCAGGAGATTCCGGGATGTGCATCTTCTCACTGCACGTGTAACCGGGATGTGGATCTTCACACTGCAGGAGTTTCCAGGATGTGCATCGTTACACTGCAGGAGATTCCAGGATGTGGATCTTCACACTGCAGGTGATTCAAGGATGTGGATCTTCACACCGCAGGAGCTCCCAGGATGTGGAAATTATCACTGCAGGAGATTCCAGGATGTGGATCTTCACACTGCAGGAGATTGCAGGATGTGGATCTTCACTCTGCAGGTGATTCAAGGATGTGGATCTTCACACTGCAGGAGCTCCCAGGATGTGGATCTTCTCACGGCAGGAGATTCCAGGATGTGGATCTTCACACTGCAGGAGATTCCAGGATGTGGATCTTCACTCTGCACGAGATTCCAGGACGTTGATCTTCACACTGCAGGAGATTCCAAGATGTGCACCTTCACACGACAGGGGATTCCAGTATGTGGATCTTGTCACAGCAGGAGATTCCAGGATGTGGATCTTCACACTGCAGGAGGATCCAGGATGTGGATCTTCACACCGCAGGACATTCCAGGAGTGGATCTTCACAGTGCAGGAGTTTCCAGCATGTGGATATTCTCACTGCAGGAGATTCTGGGATGAGGATTTTCACACTGCAGGAGTTCTCAGGATGTGAACCTTTACACTACAGGAGATTCCGGGCTGTGGATCTTCACACTGCAGGGCATTACGGAATTTTGTTCTTCACACTGCAGCAGATTCCAAGACGTGGATCTTCACACTGCGGTCGATTCCAGGATGTGAATCGTAACACTGCAGGATCTCCCAGAATGTGGATCTTTACACTGCAGCAGATTCCAGAATGTGGATCTTCTCAATGCAGGTGATTCCAGTATGATGATCTTCACACTGAGGGAGATTCCAGGATGTGAATCTTCACTCTACAGGAGGTCCCAGGATGTGGATCTTCTCACTGAAGGAGATTCCAGGATGTGGATCTTCTCATTGCAGGAGATTCCAGGATGTGGATCTTCTCACTGCAGGTGTTCCGAGGATGTGGAACTTATCACTGCAGGAGATTCCGGGATGTGGATCTTCTCACTGATGGAGATTCCAGGATGCGGATCTTTACACGACAGGATATACCAGGATGGGGACCTTCACACTGCCGGAGTTTCCAGGATGGGGATCTTCTCATTGCAGAACATTCCAGGATGTGGATCTTTAAACTGCAAGAGATTCCAGGATGTAGATCTTCACACTGCAGGAGATTCCAGGATGTGGTTCTTCACTCTGCAGGAGTTCCCAGGATGTGGATCTTCACACTGCAGGAGATTCCAGGATGTGGATCTTCACACTGCAGGGTATTGCAGGACGTGGATCTTCTCACTGCAGGAGATTCCAGCATGTGGATCTTCACACTGCAGGATCTCCCAAGTTGTGGATCTTTACACTGCAACAGATTCCAGAATGTGGATCTTATCAAGGCAGGTGATTCCAGTATGATGATCTTGACACTGCAGGATATTCCAGAATGTGGATCTTCACTCTGCAGGAGATTCCAGGATGTGGATCTTCACACTGAATGAGATTCCGGGATGTGGATCTTCACACTGCCAGAGTTTCCAGGTTGGGGGTCTTCTCACTGCAGAAGATTCCAAGATGTGGATCTTCTCACTTGAGGACATTCCAGGATGGGGAATTTCACACTACATGGGGATTCTGGGATGTGGATCTCCGAACTGCAGGAGATTCCAGGATGTGGATCTTCACTCTGCAGGATTTTCCAGGATGTGGATCTTCACGCTGCAGGAGATTCCAAGATGTGGATCTTCACACTACAGGGGATTCCAGGATGTGGATCTTCTCACTGCAGGAGATTCCAGAATGTGGATCTTATCACTTCAGAACATTCCAGGATGCGGAACTTCACACTACATTGGGATTCCGGGATGTGGATCTTCATACTGCAGGAGATTCCAGGATGTGGATCTTCAAGCTGCAGGAGATTCCAGGATGTGGATCTTCACACTAAAGAGGATTCCAGGATGTGGATCTTCACACTGCAGGATATCCCAGGAGGTGAATCTTCACACTGCAGGAGATTCCAAGATGTGCACCTTCACACGACAGGGGATTCCAGAATGTGAATCTTGTCACAGCAGGAGATTCCAGGATGTGGATCTTTACACTGCAGGAGGTTCCAGGATGTGTATCTTCACACTGCAGGAGATTCCAGGAGTGGATCTTCACAGTGCAGGAGTTTCCAGCATGTGGATATTCTCACTGCAGGAGATTCTGGGATGAGGATCATCACACTGCAGGAGTTCTCAGGATGTGAACCTTTACACTACAGGAGATTCCAGGCTGTGGATCTTCACACTGCAGGGCATTACGGAATTTTGTTCTTCACACTGAAGCAGATTCCAAGATGTGGATCTTCACACTGCGATCGATTCCAGGATGTGGATCGTCACACTGCAGGATCTCCCAGAATGTGGATCTTTACACTGCAGCAGATTCCAGAATGTGGATCTTCTCAATGCAGGTGATTCCAGTGTGATGATTTTCACACTGCGGGAGATTCCAGGATGTGAATCTTCACTCTACAGGAGGTCCCAGGATGTGGATCTTCTCACTGAAGGAGATTCCAGGATGTGGATCTTCTCATTGCAGGAGATTCCAGGATGTGGATCTTCTCATTGCAGGTGTTCCGAGGATGTGGAACTTATCACTGCAGGAGATTCCTGGATGTGGATCTTCTCACTGAAGGAGATACCGGGATGCGGATCTTTACACTGCAAGAAATTCCAGGATGTGGTTCTTCACACTGCTGGAGTTTCCAGGATGGGGATTTTCTCATTGCAGAACATTCCAGGATGTGGATCTTTAAACTGCAAGAGATTCCAGGATCTGGATATTCTCACTGCAGGAGATTCTGGGATGTGGATCTTCACACTGGAGGAGTTTCCAGGATGTGGATATTCTCACTGCAGGAGATTCCGGGATGAGGATCTTCACATTGCACGAGTCCTCAGGATGTGAACCTTTAAATTGCAGGAGATTCCAGGCTGTGGATCTTCACACTGCAGGGCATTGCAGGACGTGGATCATCACACTGAAGAAGATTCCAGCACATGGATCTTCACGCTGCAGGATCTCCCAGGTTGTGAATCTTTACACTGCAACAGATTCCAGAATGTGGATCTTCTCAAGGCAGGTGATTCCAGTATGATGATCTTGACACTGCAGGAGATTCCAGAATGTGGATCTTATCACTGCAGGAGATTCCAGGATGTGGAACTTCTCACTGAATGAGGTTCCAGGATGTGGATCTTCACACTGCCAGAGTTTCCAGGATGGGGGTCTTCTCACTGCAGAAGATTCCAACATGTGGATCTTCTCACTTCAGGACATTCCAGGATGGGGAACTTCACACTACATGGTGATTCCAGGATGTGGATCTTCACCCTGCAGGAGATTCCAGGATGTGGATCTTCACCCGGCAGGACAGTCCAGAATGAGGATCTTCACCCTGCAGGAGATTCCAGGATGTGGATCTTCACACTGCATGGGGTTCCAAGGACGTGGATCTTCTCACAACAGGAGATTCCAGTTTGTGGATCATTGTACTGCAGGCGTTTCCAGGTTGTGGTCCTTCTCATTGCAGGAGATTCCAGGATTTGTATCTTCTGACTGTGGGAGATTGCAGGACGTGGATCTTCACTCTGCAAGGGATTCCAGGATGTGGATCTTCACACTGCAATAAATTCCACTATGTGCACCTTCACACTGCAGGAGATTCCAGGATGTGGTTCTTCACTCTCTAGGAGAGTCCAGGATGTGGAGCTTCACACTGCAGGAGATTGCAGGATGTGGATCCTCAAACTGCAGGAGATTCCAGGATGTGGATCTTCACACTGCAGTCAATTCCAGGATGTGGATCGTCACACTGCAGGATCTCCCAGGATGTGGATCTTTACACTTCAGCAGATTCCAGAATGTGGATCTTCTCAATGCAGGTGATTCCAGTATGATGATCTTCACACTGCAGGAGACTCCAGAATGTGGATCTTATCACTTCAGGACATTCCAGGATGTGGAACCTCACACTACATTGGGATTCCGGGATGTGGATCTTTACACTGCAGGAGATTCCAGGATGTGGATCTTCACACTGCAGGAGATTCCAGGATGTGGATCTTCACACTGCAGAAGATTCCAGGATGTGGATCTACACACTGCAGGAGATTCCAGGATGTGGAATTTCATACTGCCGGAGATTTCAGGATGTGGATCTTCAAATTGCAGGAGATTCGAGGAAGCGAATCTTAACTCTGCAGGAGATTCCAGGATGTGCATCTTCACACTGCAGGAGATTCCAGTATGTGGATCTTCACACTGCAGGAGTTTCCAGGATGTGCATCGTTACACTGCAGGAGATTCCAGGATGTGGATCTTCACACTGCAGGAGATTCCAGTATGTGGATCTTCACACTGCAGGCGTTTCCAGGATGTGCATCGATACACTGCAGGAGATTCCAGGATGTGGATCTTCACTCTGCAGGAGATTCCAGGATGTGGATCTTCACACTGCAGAAGATTCCAGGAAATGGATCTTCACACTGCAGGAGATTCCAGGATGTGGAATTTCATACTGCCGGAGATTTCAGGATGTGGATCTTCAAATTGCAGGAGATTCGAGGAAGCGGATCTTAACTCTGCAGGAGATTCCAGGATGCGGAACTTTACACGACAGGAGATACCAGGATGGGGACCTTCACACTGCAGGAGTTTCCAGGATGTGGATCATCTCACTGCAGGAGATTCCAAGGTGTTGAGCTTCACTGTGCATGAGATTCCAGGATGTAGATCTTCACACTGCAGGAGCATCCAGGATGTGGAACTTCTCATTGCAGGACATTCCAGGAAGTGCATCCTCAAACTGCAGGAGATTCCAGGATGTGGATCTTCACGCTGCAGGAGATTCCAAGATGTGCACCTTCATACTACAGGGGATCCCAGTATGTGGCTCTTGTCACTGATGGAGATTCCAGGATGGGGATCTTCACACTGCAGGGGATTCCAGGATGTAGATCATCTCACTGCAGTAGATTACAGGACGTGGATCTTCACTCTGCAGGAGCCCCCAGGATGTGGACCTTCTCACTGCAGGAGATTCCAGGATGTGGATCTGCTCATTGCAGGAGATTCCAGGATATGGATCTTCACACTGCAGGAGTTCCAAAGATGTGGATCTTCACACGGCAGAAGATTCCAGGATGTGGATATTCTCACTGCAGGCGTTTCCGTGATGTGGATCTTCACACTGCAGGAGTTTCCAGGATGTGGATATTCTCAATGCAGGAGATTGCAGGATGTGTATCTTCACTCTGCAGGTGATTCAAGGACGTGGATCTTCACACTGCAGGAGATTCCAGGATGTGGATCTTCACACTGCTGGGGATTCCAGCATGTGGATATTCTCACTACAGGAGATTCTGGGATGAGGATCTTCACACTGTAGGAGTCCTCAGGTTGTGAACCTTTACACTGCAGGAGATTCCAGGCTGTGGAACTTCACACTACAGGGCATTGCGGGATGTGGATCTTCACACTGCAGCAGATTCCAAGACGTGGATCTTCACACAGCAGTCGATTCCAGGATGTGGATCTTCAAACTGCAGGAGATTCCAGAATGTGGAAATTACCACTGCAGAAGATTCCAGGATGTGGATCTTCACACTGAGTAGATTCCAAGTTGTGGATCTTCTCACTTCAGGACAATCCAGGATGGGGAACTTTACACTACATGGGGATTCTGGGATCTGGATATTCACACTGCAGGAGATTCCAGGCTGTGGATCATCAGTCCGCAGGGGATTCCTGGTTGTGGATCATTTCATTGCATGAGATTCCAGGTTGTGAATCCTCACAGTGCAGCAGTTTATAGGATATGGATCTTCACACTGCAGGAGTTTCCAGGATGTAGAACTTCACACTGCAGGACATTTCAAGATGTGGATCATCTCACTGCAGGAGATTCCAGGATGTGGATCTACACAATACAACAGCTCCCAGGATGTGGATCTTCTCACCGCAGGAGATTCCAGGATGTGGATCTACACACTGCAGGTGATTCCAGGATGTGGATCTTCACACTGCAGGAGATTCCGGGATGTGCATCTTCTCACTGCACGTGTAACCGGGATGTGGATCTTCACACTGCAGGAGTTTCCAGGATGTGCATCGTTACACTGCAGGAGATTCCAGGATGTGGATCTTCACACTGCAGGTGATTCAAGGATGTGGATCTTCACACCGCAGGAGCTCCCAGGATGTGGAAATTATCACTGCAGGAGATTCCAGGATGTGGATCTTCACACTGCAGGAGATTGCAGGATGTGGATCTTCACTCTGCAGGTGATTCAAGGATGTGGATCTTCACACTGCAGGAGCTCCCAGGATGTGGATCTTCTCACGGCAGGAGATTCCAGGATGTGGATCTTCACACTGCAGGAGATTCCAGGATGTGGATCTTCACTCTGCACGAGATTCCAGGACGTTGATCTTCACACTGCAGGAGATTCCAAGATGTGCACCTTCACACGACAGGGGATTCCAGTATGTGGATCTTGTCACAGCAGGAGATTCCAGGATGTGGATCTTCACACTGCAGGAGGATCCAGGATGTGGATCTTCACACCGCAGGACATTCCAGGAGTGGATCTTCACAGTGCAGGAGTTTCCAGCATGTGGATATTCTCACTGCAGGAGATTCTGGGATGAGGATTTTCACACTGCAGGAGTTCTCAGGATGTGAACCTTTACACTACAGGAGATTCCGGGCTGTGGATCTTCACACTGCAGGGCATTACGGAATTTTGTTCTTCACACTGCAGCAGATTCCAAGACGTGGATCTTCACACTGCGGTCGATTCCAGGATGTGAATCGTAACACTGCAGGATCTCCCAGAATGTGGATCTTTACACTGCAGCAGATTCCAGAATGTGGATCTTCTCAATGCAGGTGATTCCAGTATGATGATCTTCACACTGCGGGAGATTCCAGGATGTGAATCTTCACTCTACAGGAGGTCCCAGGATGTGGATCTTCTCACTGAAGGAGATTCCAGGATGTGGATCTTCTCATTGCAGGAGATTCCAGGATGTGGATCTTCTCACTGCAGGTGTTCCGAGGATGTGGAACTTATCACTGCAGGAGATTCCGGGATGTGGATCTTCTCACTGATGGAGATTCCAGGATGCGGATCTTTACACGACAGGATATACCAGGATGGGGACCTTCACACTGCCGGAGTTTCCAGGATGGGGATCTTCTCATTGCAGAACATTCCAGGATGTGGATCTTTAAACTGCAAGAGATTCCAGGATGTAGATCTTCACACTGCAGGAGATTCCAGGATGTGGTTCTTCACTCGGCAGGAGTTTCCAGGATGTGGATCTTCACACTGCAGGAGATTCCAGGATGTGGTTCTTCACTCTGCAGGAGTTCCCAGGATGTGGATCTTCACACTGCAGGAGATTCCAGGATGTGGATCTTCACACTGCAGGGTATTGCAGGACGTGGATCTTCTCACTGCAGGAGATTCCAGCATGTGGATCTTCACACTGCAGGATCTCCCAAGTTGTGGATCTTTACACTGCAACAGATTCCAGAATGTGGATCTTATCAAGGCAGGTGATTCCAGTATGATGATCTTGACACTGCAGGATATTCCAGAATGTGGATCTTCACTCTGCAGGAGATTCCAGGATGTGGATCTTCACACTGAATGAGATTCCGGGATGTGGATCTTCACACTGCCAGAGTTTCCAGGTTGGGGGTCTTCTCACTGCAGAAGATTCCAAGATGTGGATCTTCTCACTTGAGGACATTCCAGGATGGGGAATTTCACACTACATGGGGATTCTGGGATGTGGATCTCCGAACTGCAGGAGATTCCAGGATGTGGATCTTCACTCTGCAGGAGTTTCCAGGATGTGGATCTTCACGCTGCAGGAGATTCCAAGATGTGGATCTTCACACTACAGGGGATTCCAGGATGTGGATCTTCTCACTGCAGGAGATTCCAGAATGTGGATCTTATCACTTCAGAACATTCCAGGATGCGGAACTTCACACTACATTGGGATTCCGGGATGTGGATCTTCATACTGCAGGAGATTCCAGGATGTGGATCTTCAAGCTGCAGGAGATTCCAGGATGTGGATCTTCACACTAAAGAGGATTCCAGGATGTGGATCTTCACACTGCAGGATATCCCAGGAGGTGAATCTTCACACTGCAGGAGATTCCAAGATGTGCACCTTCACACGACAGGGGATTCCAGAATGTGAATCTTGTCACAGCAGGAGATTCCAGGATGTGGATCTTTACACTGCAGGAGGTTCCAGGATGTGTATCTTCACACTGCAGGAGATTCCAGGAGTGGATCTTCACAGTGCAGGAGTTTCCAGCATGTGGATATTCTCACTGCAGGAGATTCTGGGATGAGGATCATCACACTGCAGGAGTTCTCAGGATGTGAACCTTTACACTACAGGAGATTCCAGGCTGTGGATCTTCACACTGCAGGGCATTACGGAATTTTGTTCTTCACACTGAAGCAGATTCCAAGATGTGGATCTTCACACTGCGATCGATTCCAGGATGTGGATCGTCACACTGCAGGATCTCCCAGAATGTGGATCTTTACACTGCAGCAGATTCCAGAATGTGGATCTTCTCAATGCAGGTGATTCCAGTGTGATGATTTTCACACTGCGGGAGATTCCAGGATGTGAATCTTCACTCTACAGGAGGTCCCAGGATGTGGATCTTCTCACTGAAGGAGATTCCAGGATGTGGATCTTCTCATTGCAGGAGATTCCAGGATGTGGATCTTCTCATTGCAGGTGTTCCGAGGATGTGGAACTTATCACTGCAGGAGATTCCTGGATGTGGATCTTCTCACTGAAGGAGATACCGGGATGCGGATCTTTACACTGCAAGAAATTCCAGGATGTGGTTCTTCACACTGCTGGAGTTTCCAGGATGGGGATTTTCTCATTGCAGAACATTCCAGGATGTGGATCTTTAAACTGCAAGAGATTCCAGGATCTGGATATTCTCACTGCAGGAGATTCTGGGATGTGGATCTTCACACTGGAGGAGTTTCCAGGATGTGGATATTCTCACTGCAGGAGATTCCGGGATGAGGATCTTCACATTGCACGAGTCCTCAGGATGTGAACCTTTAAATTGCAGGAGATTCCAGGCTGTGGATCTTCACACTGCAGGGCATTGCAGGACGTGGATCATCACACTGCAGAAGATTCCAGCACATGGATCTTCACGCTGCAGGATCTCCCAGGTTGTGAATCTTTACACTGCAACAGATTCCAGAATGTGGATCTTCTCAAGGCAGGTGATTCCAGTATGATGATCTTGACACTGCAGGAGATTCCAGAATGTGGATCTTATCACTGCAGGAGATTCCAGGATGTGGAACTTCTCACTGAATGAGGTTCCAGGATGTGGATCTTCACACTGCCAGAGTTTCCAGGATGGGGGTCTTCTCACTGCAGAAGATTCCAACATGTGGATCTTCTCACTTCAGGACATTCCAGGATGGGGAACTTCACACTACATGGTGATTCCAGGATGTGGATCTTCACCCTGCAGGAGATTCCAGGATGTGGATCTTCACCCGGCAGGACAGTCCAGAATGAGGATCTTCACCCTGCAGGAGATTCCAGGATGTGGATCTTCACACTGCATGGGGTTCCAAGGACGTGGATCTTCTCACAACAGGAGATTCCAGTTTGTGGATCATTGTACTGCAGGCGTTTCCAGGTTGTGGTCCTTCTCATTGCAGGAGATTCCAGGATTTGTATCTTCTGACTGTGGGAGATTGCAGGACGTGGATCTTCACTCTGCAAGGGATTCCAGGATGTGGATCTTCACACTGCAATAAATTCCACTATGTGCACCTTCACACTGCAGGAGATTCCAGGATGTGGTTCTTCACTCTCTAGGAGAGTCCAGGATGTGGAGCTTCACACTGCAGGAGATTGCAGGATGTGGATCCTCAAACTGCAGGAGATTCCAGGATGTGGATCTTCACACTGCAGTCAATTCCAGGATGTGGATCGTCACACTGCAGGATCTCCCAGGATGTGGATCTTTACACTTCAGCAGATTCCAGAATGTGGATCTTCTCAATGCAGGTGATTCCAGTATGATGATCTTCACACTGCAGGAGACTCCAGAATGTGGATCTTATCACTTCAGGACATTCCAGGATGTGGAACCTCACACTACATTGGGATTCCGGGATGTGGATCTTTACACTGCAGGAGATTCCAGGATGTGGATCTTCACACTGCAGGAGATTCCAGGATGTGGATCTTCACACTGCAGAAGATTCCAGGATGTGGATCTACACACTGCAGGAGATTCCAGGATGTGGAATTTCATACTGCCGGAGATTTCAGGATGTGGATCTTCAAATTGCAGGAGATTCGAGGAAGCGAATCTTAACTCTGCAGGAGATTCCAGGATGTGCATCTTCACACTGCAGGAGATTCCAGTATGTGGATCTTCACACTGCAGGAGTTTCCAGGATGTGCATCGTTACACTGCAGGAGATTCCAGGATGTGGATCTTCACACTGCAGGAGATTGCAGGATGTGGATCCTCAAACTGCAGGAGATTCCAGAATGTGGATCTTCACACTGCAGGAGATTCCAGAATGTGGATCCTCACACAGCAGGAGATTCCAAGATGGGGATCTTCTCACTGCAGGAGATTCCAGGATGTGGATCTACACACTGCAGGAGATTCCAGGATGTGGAATTTCATACTGCCGGAGATTTCAGGATGTGGATCTTCAAATTGCAGGAGATTCGAGGAAGCGAATCTTAACTCTGCAGGAGATTCCAGGATGCGGATCGTCACACTGCAGGAGATTCCAGTATGTGGATCTTCACACTGCAGGAGTTTCCAGGATGTGCATCGTTACACTGCAGGAGATTCCAGGATGTGGATCTTCACACTGCAGGAGATTCCAGGATGTGGATCTTCACACTGCAGGAGATTCCAGGATGTGGAATTTCATACTGCCGGAGATTTCAGGATGTGGATCTTCAAATTGCAGGAGATTCGAGGAAGCGAATCTTAACTCTGCAGGAGATTCCAGGATGCGGATCGTCACACTGCAGGAGATTCCAGTATGTGGATCTTCACACTGCAGGAGTTTCCAGGATGTGCATCGTTACACTGCAGGAGATTCCAGGATGTGGATCTTCACACTGCAGGAGATTCCAGTATGTGGATCTTCACACTGCAGGAGTTTCCAGGATGTGCATCGTTACACTGCAGGAGATTCCAGGATGTGGATCTTCACACTGCAGGAGATTCCAGGATATGGATCATCACATTGCAGGAGATTCCAGGGTGTGGAATTTCATACTGCCGGAGATTTCAGGATGTGGATCTTCAAATTGCAGGAGATTCGAGGAAGCGGATCTTAACTCTGCAGGTGATTCCAGGATGCGGAACTTTACACGACAGGAGATACCAGGATGGGGACCTTCACACTGCAGGAGTTTCCAGGATGTGGATCATCTCACTGCAGGAGATTCCAGGATGTTGAGCTTCACTGTGCATGAGATTCCAGGATGTAGATCTTCACACTGCAGGAGATTCCAGGATGTGGTTCTTCACTCGGCAGGAGTTTCCAGGATGTGGATCTTCACACTGCAGGAGATTCCACGATGTGGTTCTTCACTCTGCAGGAGTTTCCATGATGTGGATCTTCACACTGCAGGAGATTCCAGTATGTGGATCTTCTCACTGCAGGAGATTCGAGGATGTGGATCTTCTCACTGCAGGAGCATCCAGGATGTGGAACTTCTCATTGCAGGACATTCCAGGAAGTGCATCCTCAAACTGCAGGAGATTCCAGGATGTGAATCTTCACGCTGCAGGAGATTCCAAGATGTGCACCTTCATACTACAGGGGATCCCAGTATGTGGCTCTTGTCACTGATGGAGATTCCAGGATGGGGATCTTCACACTGCAGGGGATTCCAGGATGTGGATCCTCAAACTGCAGGATCTCCCCGGATGTGGATCTTTACACTGCAGCAGATTCCAGAATGTGGATCGTCTCATTGCAGGTGATTCCAGTATGATGATCTTCACACTGCAGGAGATTCCAGAATGTGGATCTTATCACTTCAGGACATTCTAGGATGCGGAACTTCACACTACATTGGGATTCTGGGATGTGGATCTTCACACTGCAGGAGATTCCAGGATGTGCATCTTCACTCTTCAGGAGTTTCCAGGATGTGTATCTTAACTCTGCAGGAGATTCCAAGATGTGGATCTTCACACTAAAGGAGATTCCAGGATGTGGATCTTCACACAAGAGGATATTCCAGTATGTGAATCTTCACTCTGCAGGAGCTCCCAGGATGTGGATCTTCTAACTGCAGGTGATACCAAGATGTGGATCTTCTCATTGCAGGAGATTCCAGGATGTGGATCTTCACACTGCAGGAGTTCCAAGGATGTGGATCTTTTCACGGCAGGAGCATCCAGGATGTGGATCTCCTCACTGCAGGGAGATTCCAGGTTGTGGATCTTCTCATTGCAGGAGATTCGAGGATGTGGATCTTCACACTGCAGGAGATTGCAGGATGTGGATTTTCACTCTGCAGGAGATTCAAGGATGTGGATCTTCACACTGCAGGAGATTCCAAGATGTGCACCTTCACACTACAGGGGATTCCAGTATGCGGATCTTATCACTGCAGGAGATTCCATGATGTGGATCTTCACACTGCAGGAGTTTCCAGGATGTGGATATTCTCACTACAAGAGATTATGGGATGAGGATCCTCACACTGCAGGCGTCCTCAGGATTTGAACCGTTACACTGCAGGAGATTCCAGGCTATGGATCTTCACACTGCAGGGCATTGCAGGATGTGGATCTTCACACTGCAGGAGATCCCAGGATGTGGATATTCTAACTGCAGGAGATACCAAGATGTGGATCTTCTCATTGCAGGAGATTCCAGGATGTGGATCTTCACACTGCAGGAGTTCCAAGGATGTGGATCTTTTCACGGCAGGAGATTCCAGGATGTGGATCTTTACACTACAGGAGCATCCAGGATGCAGATCTCTTCACTCCAGCAAGATTCCAGGTTGTGGATCTTCTCTTTGCAGGAGATTCCAGGATGTGGATCTTCACACTGCAGGAGATTGCAGGATGTAGATTTTCACTCTACAGGAGATTCAAGGATGTGGATCTTCACACTGCAGGAGATTCCAGGATGTGGTTCTTCACTCTGCAGGAGTTCCCAGGATGTGGATCTTCACACTGCAGGAGATTCCATGATGTGGATCTTCACACTGCAGGGTATTGCAGGACGTGGATCTTCTCACTGCAGGAGATTCCAGCATGTGGATCTTCACACTGCAGTATCTCCCAAGTTGTGAATCTTTACACTGCAACAGATTCCAGAATGTGGATCTTATCAAGGCAGGTGATTCCAGTATGATGATCTTGACACTGCAGGATATTCCAGAATGTGGATCTTCACTCTGCAGGAGATTCCGGGATGTGGATCTTCTCACTGAATGAGATTCCGGGATGTGGATCTTCACACTGCCAGAGTTTCCAGGTTGGGGGTCTTCTCACTGCAGAAGATTCCAAGATGTGGATCTTCTCACTTGAGGACATTCCAGGATGGGGAATTTCACACTACATGGGGATTCTGGGATGTGGATCTCCGAACTGCAGGAGATTCCAGGATGTGGATCTTCACTCTGCAGGATTTTCCAGGATGTGGATCTTCACGCTGCAGGAGATTCCAAGATGTGGATCTTCACACTACAGGGGATTCCAGGATGTGGATCTTCTCACTGCAGGAGATTCCAGAATGTGGATCTTATCACTTCAGAACATTCCAGGATGCGGAACTTCACACTACATTGGGATTCCGGGATGTGGATCTTCATACTGCAGGAGATTCCAGGATGTGGATCTTCAAGCTGCAGGAGATTCCAGGATGTGGATCTTCACACTAAAGAGGATTCCAGGATGTGGATCTTCACACTGCAGGATATCCCAGGAGGTGAATCTTCACACTGCAGGAGATTCCAAGATGTGCACCTTCACACGACAGGGGATTCCAGAATGTGAATCTTGTCACAGCAGGAGATTCCAGGATGTGGATCTTTACACTGCAGGAGGTTCCAGGATGTGTATCTTCACACTGCAGGAGATTCCAGGAGTGGATCTTCACAGTGCAGGAGTTTCCAGCATGTGGATATTCTCACTGCAGGAGATTCTGGGATGAGGATCATCACACTGCAGGAGTTCTCAGGATGTGAACCTTTACACTACAGGAGATTCCAGGCTGTGGATCTTCACACTGCAGGGCATTACGGAATTTTGTTCTTCACACTGAAGCAGATTCCAAGATGTGGATCTTCACACTGCGATCGATTCCAGGATGTGGATCGTCACACTGCAGGATCTCCCAGAATGTGGATCTCTACACTGCAGCAGATTCCAGAATGTGGATCTTCTCAATGCAGGTGATTCCAGTGTGATGATCTTCACACTGCGGGAGATTCCAGGATGTGAATCTTCACTCTACAGGAGGTCCCAGGATGTGGATCTTCTCACTGAAGGAGATTCCAGGATGTGGATCTTCTCATTGCAGGAGATTCCAGGATGTGGATCTTCTCATTGCAGGTGTTCCGAGGATGTGGAACTTATCACTGCAGGAGATTCCTGGATGTGGATCTTCTCACTGAAGGAGATACCGGGATGCGGATCTTTACACTGCAAGAAATTCCAGGATGTGGTTCTTCACACTGCCGGAGTTTCCAGGATGGGGATTTTCTCATTGCAGAACATTCCAGGATGTGGATCTTTAAACTGCAAGAGATTCCAGGATCTGGATATTCTCACTGCAGGAGATTCTGGGATGTGGATCTTCACACTGGAGGAGTTTCCAGGATGTGGATATTCTCACTGCAGGAGATTCCGGGATGAGGATCTTCACATTGCACGAGTCCTCAGGATGTGAACCTTTAAATTGCAGGAGATTCCAGGCTGTGGATCTTCACACTGCAGGGCATTGCAGGACGTGGATCATCACACTGCAGAAGATTCCAGCACATGGATCTTCACGCTGCAGGATCTCCCAGGTTGTGAATCTTTACACTGCAACAGATTCCAGAATGTGGATCTTCTCAAGGCAGGTGATTCCAGTATGATGATCTTGACACTGCAGGAGATTCCAGAATGTGGATCTTATCACTGCAGGAGATTCCAGGATGTGGAACTTCTCACTGAATGAGGTTCCGGGATGTGGATCTTCACACTGCCAGAGTTTCCAGGATGGGGGTCTTCTCACTGCAGAAGATTCCAAGATGTGGATCTTCTCACTTGAGGACATTCCAGGATGGGGAATTTCACACTACATGGAGATTCTGGGATGTGGATCTCCAAACTGCAGGAGATTCCAGGATGTGGATCTTCACTCTGCAGGAGTTTCCAGGATGCGGATCTTCACGCTGCAGGAGATTCCAAGATGTGGATCTTCACAGTACAGGGAATTCCAGGATGTGGATCTTCTCACTGCAGGAGATTCCAGAATGTGGATCTTATCACTTCAGAACATTCCAGGATGCGGAACTTCACACTACATTGGGATTCCGGGATGTGGATCTTCATACTGCAGGAGATTCCAGGATGTGGATCTTCACTCTGCGGGAGTTTCCAGGATGTGGATCTTCAAGCTGCAGGAGATTCCAAGATGTGGATCTTCACACTAAAGAGGATTCCAGGATGTGCATCTTCACACTGCAGGATATTCCAGTATGTGAATCTTCACTCTGCAGGAGCTCCCAGGATGTGGATCTTCACACTGCAGGAGTTTCCAGGATGTGGATATTCTCAATGCAAGAGATTCTGGGATGAGGATCCTCACACTGCAGGCGTCCTCAGGATTTCAACCTTTACACTGCAGGAGATTCCAGGCTATGGATCTTTACACTGCAGGAAATTCCAGGATGTGGATCTTCACACTGCAGGAGATTCCAGGATGTGGATCTTCACACTGCTGCAAATTCCAAGATGTGGATCTTCTCACTTCAGGACATTCCAGGATGGGGAACTTCACACTACATGGTGATTCCAGGATGTGGATCTTCACCCTGCAGGAGATTCCAGGATGTGGATCTTCACCCGGCAGGACAGTCCAGAATGAGGATCTTCACCCTGCAGGAGATTCCAGGATGTGGATCTTCACACTGCATGGGGTTCCAAGGACGTGGATCTTCTCACAACAGGAGATTCCAGTTTGTGGATCATTGTACTGCAGGCGTTTCCAGGTTGTGGTCCTTCTCATTGCAGGAGATTCCAGGATTTGTATCTTCTGACTGTGGGAGATTGCAGGACGTGGATCTTCACTCTGCAAGGGATTCCAGGATGTGGATCTTCACACTGCAATAAATTCCACTATGTGCATCTTCACACTGCAGGAGATTCCAGGATGTGGTTCTTCACTCTCTAGGAGAGTCCAGGATGTGGAGCTTCACACTGCAGGAGATTGCAGGATGTGGATCCTCAAACTGCAGGAGATTCCAGGATGTGGATCTTCACACTGCAGTCAATTCCAGGATGTGGATCGTCACACTGCAGGATCTCCCAGGATGTGGATCTTTACACTTCAGCAGATTCCAGAATGTGGATCTTCTCAATGCAGGTGATTCCAGTATGATGATCTTCACACTGCAGGAGACTCCAGAATGTGGATCTTATCACTTCAGGACATTCCAGGATGTGGAACCTCACACTACATTGGGATTCCGGGATGTGGATCTTCACACTGCAGGAGATTCCAGGATGTGGATCTTCACACTGCAGGAGATTCCAAGATGTGGATCTTCACACTAAAGGGGATTCCAGGATGTGGATCTTCTCACTGCAGGAGATTCCAGAATGTGGATCTTATCACTTCAGAACATTCCAGGATGCGGAACTTCACACTACATTGGGATTCCGGGATGTGGATCTTCATACTGCAGGAGAATCCAGGATGTGGATCTTCACTCTGCAGGAGTTTCCAGGATGTGGATCTTCAAGCTGCAGGAGATTCCAAGATGTGGATCTTCACACTAAAGAGGATTCCAGGATGTGGATCTAGACACTGCAGGAGATGGCAGGATGTAGATCTTCACACTGCAGGAGATTCCAGGATGTGGATCTTCTCATTGCAAGAGATTCCACTATGTGCATCTTCACACTGCAGGAGATTGCAGGATGCGGATCCTCAAACTGCAGGAGATTCCAGGATGTGGATCTACACACTGCAGGAGATTCCAGGATGTGGAATTTCATACTGCCGGAGATTTCAGGATGTGGATCTTCAAATTGCAGGAGATTCGAGGAAGCGAATCTTAACTCTGCAGGAGATTCCAGGATGCGGATCGTCACACTGCAGGAGATTCCAGTATGTGGATCTTCACACTGCAGGAGTTTCCAGGATGTGCATCGTTACACTGCAGGAGATTCCAGGATGTGGATCTTCACACTGCAGGAGATTCCAGGATGTGGATCTTCACACTGCAGAAGATTCCTGGATGTGGATCTTCACACTGCAGGAGATTCCAGGATGTGGAATTTCATACTGCCGGAGATTTCAGGATGTGGATCTTCAAATTGCAGGAGATTCGAGGAAGCGAATCTTAACTCTGCAGGAGATTCCAGGATGCGGATCGTCACACTGCAGGAGATTCCAGTATGTGGATCTTCACACTGCAGGAGTTTCCAGGATGTGCATCGTTACACTGCAGGAGATTCCAGGATGTGGATCTTCACACTGCAGGAGATTCCAGTATGTGGATCTTCACACTGCAGGAGTTTCCAGGATGTGCATCGTTACACTGCAGGAGATTCCAGGATGTGGATCTTCACACTGCAGGAGATTCCAGGATATGGATCTTCACATTGCAGGAGATTCCAGGGTGTGGAATTTCATACTGCCGGAGATTTCAGGATGTGGATCTTCAAATTGCAGGAGATTCGAGGAAGCGGATCTTAACTCTGCAGGTGATTCCAGGATGCGGAACTTTACACGACAGGAGATACCAGGATGGGGACCTTCACACTGCAGGAGTTTCCAGGATGTGGATCATCTCACTGCAGGAGATTCCAGGATGTTGAGCTTCACTGTGCATGAGATTCCAGGATGTAGATCTTCACACTGCAGGAGATTCCAGGATGTGGTTCTTCACTCGGCAGGAGTTTCCAGGATGTGGATCTTCACACTGCAGGAGATTCCACGATGTGGTTCTTCACTCTGCAGGAGTTTCCATGATGTGGATCTTCACACTGCAGGAGATTCCAGTATGTGGATCTTCTCACTGCAGGAGATTCGAGGATGTGGATCTTCTCACTGCAGGAGCATCCAGGATGTGGAACTTCTCATTGCAGGACATTCCAGGAAGTGCATCCTCAAACTGCAGGAGATTCCAGGATGTGAATCTTCACGCTGCAGGAGATTCCAAGATGTGCACCTTCATACTACAGGGGATCCCAGTATGTGGCTCTTGTCACTGATGGAGATTCCAGGATGGGGATCTTCACACTGCAGGGGATTCCAGGATGTGGATCCTCAAACTGCAGGATCTCCCCGGATGTGGATCTTTACACTGCAGCAGATTCCAGAATGTGGATCGTCTCATTGCAGGTGATTCCAGTATGATGATCTTCACACTGCAGGAGATTCCAGAATGTGGATCTTATCACTTCAGGACATTCTAGGATGCGGAACTTCACACTACATTGGGATTCTGGGATGTGGATCTTCACACTGCAGGAGATTCCAGGATGTGCATCTTCACTCTTCAGGAGTTTCCAGGATGTGTATCTTAACTCTGCAGGAGATTCCAAGATGTGGATCTTCACACTAAAGGAGATTCCAGGATGTGGATCTTCACACAAGAGGATATTCCAGTATGTGAATCTTCACTCTGCAGGAGCTCCCAGGATGTGGATCTTCTAACTGCAGGTGATACCAAGATGTGGATCTTCTCATTGCAGGAGATTCCAGGATGTGGATCTTCACACTGCAGGAGTTCCAAGGATGTGGATCTTTTCACGGCAGGAGCATCCAGGATGTGGATCTCCTCACTGCAGGGAGATTCCAGGTTGTGGATCTTCTCATTGCAGGAGATTCGAGGATGTGGATCTTCACACTGCAGGAGATTGCAGGATGTGGATTTTCACTCTGCAGGAGATTCAAGGATGTGGATCTTCACACTGCAGGAGATTCCAAGATGTGCACCTTCACACTACAGGGGATTCCAGTATGCGGATCTTATCACTGCAGGAGATTCCATGATGTGGATCTTCACACTGCAGGAGTTTCCAGGATGTGGATATTCTCACTACAAGAGATTATGGGATGAGGATCCTCACACTGCAGGCGTCCTCAGGATTTGAACCGTTACACTGCAGGAGATTCCAGGCTATGGATCTTCACACTGCAGGGCATTGCAGGATGTGGATCTTCACACTGCAGGAGATCCCAGGATGTGGATATTCTAACTGCAGGAGATACCAAGATGTGGATCTTCTCATTGCAGGAGATTCCAGGATGTGGATCTTCACACTGCAGGAGTTCCAAGGATGTGGATCTTTTCACGGCAGGAGATTCCAGGATGTGGATCTTTACACTACAGGAGCATCCAGGATGCAGATCTCTTCACTCCAGCAAGATTCCAGGTTGTGGATCTTCTCTTTGCAGGAGATTCAAGGATGTGGATCTTCACACTGCAGGAGATTCCAAGATGTGCACCTTCACATTACAGGGTATTCCAGTATGTGGATCTTGTCACTGCACGAGATTCCATGATGTGTATCTTCACACGGCACGAGATTCCAGGATGTGGATCTTCACAGTGCAGGAGTTTCCAGCATGTGGATATTCTCACTGCAGGAGATTCTGGGATGAGGATCATCACACTGCAGGAGTTCTCAGGATGTGAACCTTTACACTACAGGAGATTCCAGGCTGTGGATCTTCACACTCCAGGGCATTACGGAATTTTGTTCTTCACACTGAAGCAGATTCCAAGATGTGGATCTTCACACTGCGATCGATTCCAGGATGTGGATCGTCACACTGCAGGATCTCCCAGAATGTGGATCTTTACACTGCAGCAGATTCCAGAATGTGGATCTTCTCAATGCAGGTGATTCCAGTGTGATGATCTTCACACTGCGGGAGATTCCAGGATGTGAATCTTCACTCTACAGGAGATTCCAGGATGTGGATCTTCTCATTGCAGGAGATTCCAGGATGTGGATCTTCTCATTGCAGGTGTTCCGAGGATGTGGAACTTATCACTGCAGGAGATTCCTGGATGTGGATCTTCTCACTGAAGGAGATACCGGGATGCGGATCTTTACACTGCAAGAAATTCCA
Organism: Cetorhinus maximus; assembly: GCF_964194155.1. Taxonomy (NCBI): domain Eukaryota; kingdom Metazoa; phylum Chordata; class Chondrichthyes; order Lamniformes; family Cetorhinidae; genus Cetorhinus; species Cetorhinus maximus. Next base: position 87,517,773 of record NC_135884.1, read on the forward strand.
GGATGTGGTTCTTCACACTGCCGGAGTTTCCAGGATGGGGATTTTCTCATTGCAGAACATTCCAGGATGTGGATCTTTAAACTGCAAGAGATTCCAGGATCTGGATATTCTCACTGTAGGAGATTCTGGGATGTGGATCTTCACACTGGAGGAGTTTCCAGGATGTGGATATTCTCACTGCAGGAGATTCCGGGATGAGGATCTTCACATTGCACGAGTCCTCAGGATGTGAACCTTTAAATTGCAGGAGATTCCAGGCTGTGGATCTTCACACTGCAGGGCATTGCAGGACGTGGATCATCACACTGCAGAAGATTCCAGCACATGGATCTTCACGCTGCAGGATCTCCCAGGTTGTGAATCTTTACACTGCAACAGATTCCAGAATGTGGATCTTCTCAAGGCAGGTGATTCCAGTATGATGATCTTGACACTGCAGGAGATTCCAGAATGTGGATCTTATCACTGCAGGAGATTCCAGGATGTGGAACTTCTCACTGAATGAGGTTCCGGGATGTGGATCTTCACACTGCCAGAGTTTCCAGGATGGGGGTCTTCTCACTGCAGAAGATTCCAAGATGTGGATCTTCTCACTTGAGGACATTCCAGGATGGGGAATTTCACACTACATGGAGATTCTGGGATGTGGATCTCCAAACTGCAGGAGATTCCAGGATGTGGATCTTCACTCTGCAGGAGTTTCCAGGATGCGGATCTTCACGCTGCAGGAGATTCCAAGATGTGGATCTTCACAGTACAGGGAATTCCAGGATGTGGATCTTCTCACTGCAGGAGATTCCAGAATGTGGATCTTATCACTTCAGAACATTCCAGGATGCGGAACTTCACACTACATTGGGATTCCGGGATGTGGATCTTCATACTGCAGGAGATTCCAGGATGTGGATCTTCACTCTGCGGGAGTTTCCAGGATGTGGATCTTCAAGCTGCAGGAGATTCCAAGATGTGGATCTTCACACTAAAGAGGATTCCAGGATGTGCATCTTCACACTGCAGGATATTCCAGTATGTGAATCTTCACTCTGCAGGAGCTCCCAGGATGTGGATCTTCACACTGCAGGAGTTTCCAGGATGTGGATATTCTCAATGCAAGAGATTCTGGGATGAGGATCCTCACACTGCAGGCGTCCTCAGGATTTCAACCTTTACACTGCAGGAGATTCCAGGCTATGGATCTTTACACTGCAGGAAATTCCAGGATGTGGATCTTCACACTGCAGGAGATTCCAGGATGTGGATCTTCACACTGCTGCAAATTCCAAGATGTGGATCTTCTCACTTCAGGACATTCCAGGATGGGGAACTTCACACTACATGGTGATTCCAGGATGTGGATCTTCACCCTGCAGGAGATTCCAGGATGTGGATCTTCACCCGGCAGGACAGTCCAGAATGAGGATCTTCACCCTGCAGGAGATTCCAGGATGTGGATCTTCACACTGCATGGGGTTCCAAGGACGTGGATCTTCTCACAACAGGAGATTCCAGTTTGTGGATCATTGTACTGCAGGCGTTTCCAGGTTGTGGTCCTTCTCATTGCAGGAGATTCCAGGATTTGTATCTTCTGACTGTGGGAGATTGCAGGACGTGGATCTTCACTCTGCAAGGGATTCCAGGATGTGGATCTTCACACTGCAATAAATTCCACTATGTGCATCTTCACACTGCAGGAGATTCCAGGATGTGGTTCTTCACTCTCTAGGAGAGTCCAGGATGTGGAGCTTCACACTGCAGGAGATTGCAGGATGTGGATCCTCAAACTGCAGGAGATTCCAGGATGTGGATCTTCACACTGCAGTCAATTCCAGGATGTGGATCGTCACACTGCAGGATCTCCCAGGATGTGGATCTTTACACTTCAGCAGATTCCAGAATGTGGATCTTCTCAATGCAGGTGATTCCAGTATGATGATCTTCACACTGCAGGAGACTCCAGAATGTGGATCTTATCACTTCAGGACATTCCAGGATGTGGAACCTCACACTACATTGGGATTCCGGGATGTGGATCTTCACACTGCAGGAGATTCCAGGATGTGGATCTTCAACCTGCAGGAGATTCCAAGATGTGGATCTTCACACTAAAGGGGATTCCAGGATGTGGATCTTCTCACTGCAGGAGATTCCAGAATGTGGATCTTATCACTTCAGAACATTCCAGGATGTGGAACTTCACACTACATTGGGATTCCGGGATGTGGATCTTCATACTGCAGGAGAATCCAGGATGTGAATCTTCACTCTGCAGGAGTTTCCAGGATGTGGATCTTCAAGCTGCAGGAGATTCCAAGATGTGGATCTTCACACTAAAGAGGATTCCAGGATGTGGATCTAGACACTGCAGGAGATGGCAGGATGTAGATCTTCACACTGCAGGAGATTCCAGGATGTGGATCTTCTCATTGCAAGAGATTCCACTATGTGCATCTTCACACTGCAGGAGATTGCAGGATGCGGATCCTCAAACTGCAGGAGATTCCAGAATGTGGATCTTCACACTGCAGGAGATTCCAGAATGTGGATCTTCACACAGCAGGAGATTCCAAGATGTGGATCTTCTCACTGCAGGAGATTCCAGGATGTGGATCTACACACTGCAGGAGATTCCAGGATGTGGAATTTCATACTGCCGGAGATTTCAGGATGTGGATCTTCAAATTGCAGGAGATTCGAGGAAGCGAATCTTAACTCTGCAGGAGATTCCAGGATGCGGATCGTCACACTGCAGGAGATTCCAGTATGTGGATCTTCACACTGCAGGAGTTTCCAGGATGTGTATCATTACACTGCAGGAGATTCCAGGATGTGGATCTTCACACTGCAGGAGATTCCAGGATGTGGATCTTCACACTGCAGAAGATTCCAGGATGTGGATCTACACACTGCAGGAGATTCCAGGATGTGGAATTTCATACTGCCGGAGATTTCAGGATGTGGATCTTCAAATTGCAGGAGATTCGAGGAAGCGAATCTTAACTCTGCAGGAGATTCCAGGATGTGCATCTTCACACTGCAGGAGATTCCAGTATGTGGATCTTCACACTGCAGGAGTTTCCAGGATGTGCATCGTTACACTGCAGGAGATTCCAGGATGTGGATCTTCACACTGCAGGAGATTGCAGGATGTGGATCCTCAAACTGCAGGAGATTCCAGAATGTGGATCTTCACACTGCAGGAGATTCCAGAATGTGGATCCTCACACAGCAGGAGATTCCAAGATGTGGATCTTCTCACTGCAGGAGATTCCAGGATGTGGATCTACACACTGCAGGAGATTCCAGGATGTGGAATTTCATACTGCCGGAGATTTCAGGATGTGGATCTTCAAATTGCAGGAGATTCGAGGAAGCGAATCTTAACTCTGCAGGAGATTCCAGGATGCGGATCGTCACACTGCAGGAGATTCCAGTATGTGGATCTTCACACTGCAGGAGTTTCCAGGATGTGCATCGTTACACTGCAGGAGATTCCAGGATGTGGATCTTCACACTGCAGGAGATTCCAGGATGTGGATCTTCACACTGCAGAAGATTCCAGGATGTGGATCTTCACACTGCAGGAGATTCCAGGATGTGGAATTTCATACTGCCGGAGATTTCAGGATGTGGATCTTCAAATTGCAGGAGATTCGAGGAAGCGAATCTTAACTCTGCAGGAGATTCCAGGATGCGGATCGTCACACTGCAGGAGATTCCAGTATGTGGATCTTCACACTGCAGGAGTTTCCAGGATGTGCATCGTTACACTGCAGGAGATTCCAGGATGTGGATCTTCACACTGCAGGAGATTCCAGTATGTGGATCTTCACACTGCAGGAGTTTCCAGGATGTGCATCGTTACACTGCAGGAGATTCCAGGATGTGGATCTTCACACTGCAGGAGATTCCAGGATATGGATCATCACATTGCAGGAGATTCCAGGGTGTGGAATTTCATACTGCCGGAGATTTCAGGATGTGGATCTTCAAATTGCAGGAGATTCGAGGAAGCGGATCTTAACTCTGCAGGTGATTCCAGGATGCGGAACTTTACACGACAGGAGATACCAGGATGGGGACCTTCACACTGCAGGAGTTTCCAGGATGTGGATCATCTCACTGCAGGAGATTCCAGGATGTTGAGCTTCACTGTGCATGAGATTCCAGGATGTAGATCTTCACACTGCAGGAGATTCCAGGATGTGGTTCTTCACTCGGCAGGAGTTTCCAGGATGTGGATCTTCACACTGCAGGAGATTCCACGATGTGGTTCTTCACTCTGCAGGAGTTTCCATGATGTGGATCTTCACACTGCAGGAGATTCCAGGATGTGGATCTTCACGCTGCAGGAGATTCCAAGATGTGCACCTTCATACTACAGGGGATCCCAGTATGTGGCTCTTGTCACTGATGGAGATTCCAGGATGGGGATCTTCACACTGCAGGGGATTCCAGGATGTGGATCCTCAAACTGCAGGATCTCCCCGGATGTGGATCTTTACACTGCAGCAGATTCCAGAATGTGGATCGTCTCATTGCAGGTGATTCCAGTATGATGATCTTCACACTGCAGGAGGTTCCAGAATGTGGATCTTATCACTTCAGGACATTCTAGGATGCGGAACTTCACACTACATTGGGATTCTGGGATGTGGATCTTCACACTGCAGGAGATTCCAGGATGTGCATCTTCACTCTTCAGGAGTTTCCAGGATGTGTATCTTAACTCTGCAGGAGATTCCAAGATGTGGATCTTCACACTAAAGGAGATTCCAGGATGTGGATCTTCACACAAGAGGATATTCCAGTATGTGAATCTTCACTCTGCAGGAGCTCCCAGGATGTGGATCTTCTAACTGCAGGTGATACCAAGATGTGGATCTTCTCATTGCAGGAGATTCCAGGATGTGGATCTTCACACTGCAGGAGTTCCAAGGATGTGGATCTTTTCACGGCAGGAGCATCCAGGATGTGGATCTCCTCACTGCAGGGAGATTCCAGGTTGTGGATCTTCTCATTGCAGGAGATTCGAGGATGTGGATCTTCACACTGCAGGAGATTGCAGGATGTGGATTTTCACTCTGCAGGAGATTCAAGGATGTGGATCTTCACACTGCAGGAGATTCCAAGATGTGCACCTTCACACTACAGGGGATTCCAGTATGCGGATCTTATCACTGCAGGAGATTCCATGATGTGGATCTTCACACTGCAGGAGTTTCCAGGATGTGGATATTCTCACTACAAGAGATTATGGGATGAGGATCCTCACACTGCAGGCGTCCTCAGGATTTGAACCGTTACACTGCAGGAGATTCCAGGCTATGGATCTTCACACTGCAGGGCATTGCAGGATGTGGATCTTCACACTGCAGGAGATCCCAGGATGTGGATATTCTAACTGCAGGAGATACCAAGATGTGGATCTTCTCATTGCAGGAGATTCCAGGATGTGGATCTTCACACTGCAGGAGTTCCAAGGATGTGGATCTTTTCACGGCAGGAGATTCCAGGATGTGGATCTTTACACTACAGGAGCATCCAGGATGCAGATCTCTTCACTCCAGCAAGATTCCAGGTTGTGGATCTTCTCTTTGCAGGAGATTCCAGGATGTGGATCTTCACACTGCAGGAGATTGCAGGATGTAGATTTTCACTCTACAGGAGATTCAAGGATGTGGATCTTCACACTGCAGGAGATTCCAAGATGTGCACCTTCACATTACAGGGTATTCCAGTATGTGGATCTTGTCACTGCACGAGATTCCATGATGTGTATCTTCACACGGCACGAGATTCCAGGATGTGGATCTTCACAGTGCAGGAGTTTCCAGCATGTGGATATTCTCACTGCAGGAGATTCTGGGATGAGGATCATCACACTGCAGGAGTTCTCAGGATGTGAACCTTTACACTACAGGAGATTCCAGGCTGTGGATCTTCACACTCCAGGGCATTACGGAATTTTGTTCTTCACACTGAAGCAGATTCCAAGATGTGGATCTTCACACTGCGATCGATTCCAGGATGTGGATCGTCACACTGCAGGATCTCCCAGAATGTGGATCTTTACACTGCAGCAGATTCCAGAATGTGGATCTTCTCAATGCAGGTGATTCCAGTGTGATGATCTTCACACTGCGGGAGATTCCAGGATGTGAATCTTCACTCTACAGGAGATTCCAGGATGTGGATCTTCTCATTGCAGGAGATTCCAGGATGTGGATCTTCTCATTGCAGGTGTTCCGAGGATGTGGAACTTATCACTGCAGGAGATTCCTGGATGTGGATCTTCTCACTGAAGGAGATACCGGGATGCGGATCTTTACACTGCAAGAAATTCCAGGATGTGGTTCTTCACACTGCCGGAGTTTCCAGGATGGGGATTTTCTCATTGCAGAACATTCCAGGATGTGGATCTTTAAACTGCAAGAGATTCCAGGATCTGGATATTCTCACTGTAGGAGATTCTGGGATGTGGATCTTCACACTGGAGGAGTTTCCAGGATGTGGATATTCTCACTGCAGGAGATTCCGGGATGAGGATCTTCACATTGCACGAGTCCTCAGGATGTGAACCTTTAAATTGCAGGAGATTCCAGGCTGTGGATCTTCACACTGCAGGGCATTGCAGGACGTGGATCATCACACTGCAGAAGATTCCAGCACATGGATCTTCACGCTGCAGGATCTCCCAGGTTGTGAATCTTTACACTGCAACAGATTCCAGAATGTGGATCTTCTCAAGGCAGGTGATTCCAGTATGATGATCTTGACACTGCAGGAGATTCCAGAATGTGGATCTTATCACTGCAGGAGATTCCAGGATGTGGAACTTCTCACTGAATGAGGTTCCGGGATGTGGATCTTCACACTGCCAGAGTTTCCAGGATGGGGGTCTTCTCACTGCAGAAGATTCCAAGATGTGGATCTTCTCACTTGAGGACATTCCAGGATGGGGAATTTCACACTACATGGAGATTCTGGGATGTGGATCTCCAAACTGCAGGAGATTCCAGGATGTGGATCTTCACTCTGCAGGAGTTTCCAGGATGCGGATCTTCACGCTGCAGGAGATTCCAAGATGTGGATCTTCACAGTACAGGGAATTCCAGGATGTGGATCTTCTCACTGCAGGAGATTCCAGAATGTGGATCTTATCACTTCAGAACATTCCAGGATGCGGAACTTCACACTACATTGGGATTCCGGGATGTGGATCTTCATACTGCAGGAGATTCCAGGATGTGGATCTTCACTCTGCGGGAGTTTCCAGGATGTGGATCTTCAAGCTGCAGGAGATTCCAAGATGTGGATCTTCACACTAAAGAGGATTCCAGGATGTGCATCTTCACACTGCAGGATATTCCAGTATGTGAATCTTCACTCTGCAGGAGCTCCCAGGATGTGGATCTTCACACTGCAGGAGTTTCCAGGATGTGGATATTCTCAATGCAAGAGATTCTGGGATGAGGATCCTCACACTGCAGGCGTCCTCAGGATTTCAACCTTTACACTGCAGGAGATTCCAGGCTATGGATCTTTACACTGCAGGAAATTCCAGGATGTGGATCTTCACACTGCAGGAGATTCCAGGATGTGGATCTTCACACTGCTGCAAATTCCAAGATGTGGATCTTCTCACTTCAGGTCATTCCAGGATGGGGAACTTCACACTACATGGTGATTCCAGGATGTGGATCTTCACCCTGCAGGAGATTCCAGGATGTGGATCTTCACCCGGCAGGACAGTCCAGAATGAGGATCTTCACCCTGCAGGAGATTCCAGGATGTGGATCTTCACACTGCATGGGGTTCCAAGGACGTGGATCTTCTCACAACAGGAGATTCCAGTTTGTGGATCATTGTACTGCAGGCGTTTCCAGGTTGTGGTCCTTCTCATTGCAGGAGATTCCAGGATTTGTATCTTCTGACTGTGGGAGATTGCAGGACGTGGATCTTCACTCTGCAAGGGATTCCAGGATGTGGATCTTCACACTGCAATAAATTCCACTATGTGCATCTTCACACTGCAGGAGATTCCAGGATGTGGTTCTTCACTCTCTAGGAGAGTCCAGGATGTGGAGCTTCACACTGCAGGAGATTGCAGGATGTGGATCCTCAAACTGCAGGAGATTCCAGGATGTGGATCTTCACACTGCAGTCAATTCCAGGATGTGGATCGTCACACTGCAGGATCTCCCAGGATGTGGATCTTTACACTTCAGCAGATTCCAGAATGTGGATCTTCTCAATGCAGGTGATTCCAGTATGATGATCTTCACACTGCAGGAGACTCCAGAATGTGGATCTTATCACTTCAGGACATTCCAGGATGTGGAACCTCACACTACATTGGGATTCCGGGATGTGGATCTTCACACTGCAGGAGATTCCAGGATGTGGATCTTCAACCTGCAGGAGATTCCAAGATGTGGATCTTCACACTAAAGGGGATTCCAGGATGTGGATCTTCTCACTGCAGGAGATTCCAGAATGTGGATCTTATCACTTCAGAACATTCCAGGATGCGGAACTTCACACTACATTGGGATTCCGGGATGTGGATCTTCATACTGCAGGAGAATCCAGGATGTGAATCTTCACTCTGCAGGAGTTTCCAGGATGTGGATCTTCAAGCTGCAGGAGATTCCAAGATGTGGATCTTCACACTAAAGAGGATTCCAGGATGTGGATCTAGACACTGCAGGAGATGGCAGGATGTAGATCTTCACACTGCAGGAGATTCCAGGATGTGGATCTTCTCATTGCAAGAGATTCCACTATGTGCATCTTCACACTGCAGGAGATTGCAGGATGCGGATCCTCAAACTGCAGGAGATTCCAGAATGTGGATCTTCACACTGCAGGAGATTCCAGAATGTGGATCTTCACACAGCAGGAGATTCCAAGATGTGGATCTTCTCACTGCAGGAGATTCCAGGATGTGGATCCTCACACAGCAGGAGATTCCAAGATGTGGATCTTCTCACTGCAGGAGATTCCTGGATGTGGATCTACACACTGCAGGAGATTCCAGGATGTGGAATTTCATACTGCTGGAGATTTCAGGATGTGGATCTTCAAATTGCAGGAGATTCGAGGAAGCGAATCTTAACTCTGCAGGAGATTCCAGGATGCGGATCGTCACACTGCAGGAGATTCCAGTATGTGGATCTTCACACTGCAGGAGTTTCCAGGATGTGCATCGTTACACTGCAGGAGATTCCAGGATGTGGATCTTCACACTGCAGGAGATTCCAGGATGTGGATCTTCACACTGCAGAAGATTCCAGGATGTGGATCTTCACACTGCAGGAGATTCCAGGATGTGGAATTTCATACTGCCGGAGATTTCAGGATGTGGATCTTCAAATTGCAGGAGATTCGAGGAAGCGAATCTTAACTCTGCAGGAGATTCCAGGATGCGGATCGTCACACTGCAGGAGATTCCAGTATGTGGATCTTCACACTGCAGGAGTTTCCAGGATGTGCATCGTTACACTGCAGGAGATTCCAGGATGTGGATCTTCACACTGCAGGAGATTCCAGTATGTGGATCTTCACACTGCAGGAGTTTCCAGGATGTGCATCGTTACACTGCAGGAGATTCCAGGATGTGGATCTTCACACTGCAGGAGATTCCAGGATATGGATCATCACATTGCAGGAGATTCCAGGGTGTGTAATTTCATACTGCCGGAGATTTCAGGATGTGGATCTTCAAATTGCAGGAGATTCGAGGAAGCGGATCTTAACTCTGCAGGTGATTCCAGGATGCGGAACTTTACACGACAGGAGATACCAGGATGGGGACCTTCACACTGCAGGAGTTTCCAGGATGTGGATCATCTCACTGCAGGAGATTCCAGGATGTTGAGCTTCACTGTGCATGAGATTCCAGGATGTAGATCTTCACACTGCAGGAGATTCCAGGATGTGGTTCTTCACTCGGCAGGAGTTTCCAGGATGTGGATCTTCACACTGCAGGAGATTCCACGATGTGGTTCTTCACTCTGCAGGAGTTTCCATGATGTGGATCTTCACACTGCAGGAGATTCCAGTATGTGGATCTTCTCACTGCAGGAGATTCGAGGATGTGGATCTTCTCACTGCAGGAGCATCCAGGATGTGGAACTTCTCATTGCAGGACATTCCAGGAAGTGCATCCTCAAACTGCAGGAGATTCCAGGATGTGAATCTTCACGCTGCAGGAGATTCCAAGATGTGCACCTTCATACTACAGGGGATCCCAGTATGTGGCTCTTGTCACTGATGGAGATTCCAGGATGGGGATCTTCACACTGCAGGGGATTCCAGGATGTGGATCCTCAAACTGCAGGATCTCCCCGGATGTGGATCTTTACACTGCAGCAGATTCCAGAATGTGGATCGTCTCATTGCAGGTGATTCCAGTATGATGATCTTCACACTGCAGGAGATTCCAGAATGTGGATCTTATCACTTCAGGACATTCTAGGATGCGGAACTTCACACTACATTGGGATTCTGGGATGTGGATCTTCACACTGCAGGAGATTCCAGGATGTGCATCTTCACTCTTCAGGAGTTTCCAGGATGTGTATCTTAACTCTGCAGGAGATTCCAAGATGTGGATCTTCACACTAAAGGAGATTCCAGGATGTGGATCTTCACACAAGAGGATATTCCAGTATGTGAATCTTCACTCTGCAGGAGCTCCCAGGATGTGGATCTTCTAACTGCAGGTGATACCAAGATGTGGATCTTCTCATTGCAGGAGATTCCAGGATGTGGATCTTCACACTGCAGGAGTTCCAAGGATGTGGATCTTTTCACGGCAGGAGCATCCAGGATGTGGATCTCCTCACTGCAGGGAGATTCCAGGTTGTGGATCTTCTCATTGCAGGAGATTCGAGGATGTGGATCTTCACACTGCAGGAGATTGCAGGATGTGGATTTTCACTCTGCAGGAGATTCAAGGATGTGGATCTTCACACTGCAGGAGATTCCAAGATGTGCACCTTCACACTACAGGGGATTCCAGTATGCGGATCTTATCACTGCAGGAGATTCCATGATGTGGATCTTCACACTGCAGGAGTTTCCAGGATGTGGATATTCTCACTACAAGAGATTATGGGATGAGGATCCTCACACTGCAGGCGTCCTCAGGATTTGAACCGTTACACTGCAGGAGATTCCAGGCTATGGATCTTCACACTGCAGGGCATTGCAGGATGTGGATCTTCACACTGCAGGAGATCCCAGGATGTGGATATTCTAACTGCAGGAGATACCAAGATGTGGATCTTCTCATTGCAGGAGATTCCAGGATGTGGATCTTCACACTGCAGGAGTTCCAAGGATGTGGATCTTTTCACGGCAGGAGATTCCAGGATGTGGATCTTTACACTACAGGAGCATCCAGGATGCAGATCTCTTCACTCCAGCAAGATTCCAGGTTGCGGATCTTCTCTTTGCAGGAGATTCCAGGATGTGGATCTTCACACTGCAGGAGATTGCAGGATGTAGATTTTCACTCTACAGGAGATTCAAGGATGTGGATCTTCACACTGCAGGAGATTCCAAGATGTGCACCTTCACATTACAGGGTATTCCAGTATGTGGATCTTGTCACTGCACGAGATTCCATGATGTGTATCTTCACACGGCACGAGATTCCAGGATGTGGATCTTCACAGTGCAGGAGTTTCCAGCATGTGGATATTCTCACTGCAGGAGATTCTGGGATGAGGATCATCACACTGCAGGAGTTCTCAGGATGTGAACCTTTACACTACAGGAGATTCCAGGCTGTGGATCTTCACACTCCAGGGCATTACGGAATTTTGTTCTTCACACTGAAGCAGATTCCAAGATGTGGATCTTCACACTGCGATCGATTCCAGGATGTGGATCGTCACACTGCAGGATCTCCCAGAATGTGGATCTTTACACTGCAGCAGATTCCAGAATGTGGATCTTCTCAATGCAGGTGATTCCAGTGTGATGATCTTCACACTGCGGGAGATTCCAGGATGTGAATCTTCACTCTACAGGAGATTCCAGGATGTGGATCTTCTCATTGCAGGAGATTCCAGGATGTGGATCTTCTCATTGCAGGTGTTCCGAGGATGTGGAACTTATCACTGCAGGAGATTCCTGGATGTGGATCTTCTCACTGAAGGAGATACCGGGATGCGGATCTTTACACTGCAAGAAATTCCAGGATGTGGTTCTTCACACTGCCGGAGTTTCCAGGATGGGGATTTTCTCATTGCAGAACATTCCAGGATGTGGATCTTTAAACTGCAAGAGATTCCAGGATCTGGATATTCTCACTGTAGGAGATTCTGGGATGTGGATCTTCACACTGGAGGAGTTTCCAGGATGTGGATATTCTCACTGCAGGAGATTCCGGGATGAGGATCTTCACATTGCACGAGTCCTCAGGATGTGAACCTTTAAATTGCAGGAGATTCCAGGCTGTGGATCTTCACACTGCAGGGCATTGCAGGACGTGGATCATCACACTGCAGAAGATTCCAGCACATGGATCTTCACGCTGCAGGATCTCCCAGGTTGTGAATCTTTACACTGCAACAGATTCCAGAATGTGGATCTTCTCAAGGCAGGTGATTCCAGTATGATGATCTTGACACTGCAGGAGATTCCAGAATGTGGATCTTATCACTGCAGGAGATTCCAGGATGTGGAACTTCTCACTGAATGAGGTTCCGGGATGTGGATCTTCACACTGCCAGAGTTTCCAGGATGGGGGTCTTCTCACTGCAGAAGATTCCAAGATGTGGATCTTCTCACTTGAGGACATTCCAGGATGGGGAATTTCACACTACATGGAGATTCTGGGATGTGGATCTCCAAACTGCAGGAGATTCCAGGATGTGGATCTTCACTCTGCAGGAGTTTCCAGGATGCGGATCTTCACGCTGCAGGTGATTCCAAGATGTGGATCTTCACAGTACAGGGAATTCCAGGATGTGGATCTTCTCACTGCAGGAGATTCCAGAATGTGGATCTTATCACTTCAGAACATTCCAGGATGCGGAACTTCACACTACATTGGGATTCCGGGATGTGGATCTTCATACTGCAGGAGATTCCAGGATGTGGATCTTCACTCTGCGGGAGTTTCCAGGATGTGGATCTTCAAGCTGCAGGAGATTCCAAGATGTGGATCTTCACATTAAAGAGGATTCCAGGATGTGCATCTTCACACTGCAGGATATTCCAGTATGTGAATCTTCACTCTGCAGGAGCTCCCAGGATGTGGATCTTCACACTGCAGGAGTTTCCAGGATGTGGATATTCTCAATGCAAGAGATTCTGGGATGAGGATCCTCACACTGCAGGCGTCCTCAGGATTTCAACCTTTACACTGCAGGAGATTCCAGGCTATGGATCTTTACACTGCAGGAAATTCCAGGATGTGGATCTTCACACTGCAGGAGATTCCAGGATGTGGATCTTCACACTGCTGCAAATTCCAAGATGTGGATCTTCTCACTTCAGGACATTCCAGGATGGGGAACTTCACACTACATGGTGATTCCAGGATGTGGATCTTCACCCTGCAGGAGATTCCAGGATGTGGATCTTCACCCGGCAGGACAGTCCAGAATGAGGATCTTCACCCTGCAGGAGATTCCAGGATGTGGATCTTCACACTGCATGGGGTTCCAAGGACGTGGATCTTCTCACAACAGGAGATTCCAGTTTGTGGATCATTGTACTGCAGGCGTTTCCAGGTTGTGGTCCTTCTCATTGCAGGAGATTCCAGGATTTGTATCTTCTGACTGTGGGAGATTGCAGGACGTGGATCTTCACTCTGCAAGGGATTCCAGGATGTGGATCTTCACACTGCAATAAATTCCACTATGTGCATCTTCACACTGCAGGAGATTCCAGGATGTGGTTCTTCACTCTCTAGGAGAGTCCAGAATGTGGAGCTTCACACTGCAGGAGATTGCAGGATGTGGATCCTCAAACTGCAGGAGATTCCAGGATGTGGATCTTCACACTGCAGTCAATTCCAGGATGTGGATCGTCACACTGCAGGATCTCCCAGGATGTGGATCTTTACACTTCAGCAGATTCCAGAATGTGGATCTTCTCAATGCAGGTGATTCCAGTATGATGATCTTCACACTGCAGGAGACTCCAGAATGTGGATCTTATCACTTCAGGACATTCCAGGATGTGGAACCTCACACTACATTGGGATTCCGGGAGATTCCAGGATGTGGATCTTCAACCTGCAGGAGATTCCAAGATGTGGATCTTCACACTAAAGGGGATTCCAGGATGTGGATCTTCTCACTGCAGGAGATTCCAGAATGTGGATCTTATCACTTCAGAACATTCCAGGATGCGGAACTTCACACTACATTGGGATTCCGGGATGTGGATCTTCATACTGCAGGAGAATCCAGGATGTGAATCTTCACTCTGCAGGAGTTTCCAGGATGTGGATCTTCAAGCTGCAGGAGATTCCAAGATGTGGATCTTCACACTAAAGAGGATTCCAGGATGTGGATCTAGACACTGCAGGAGATGGCAGGATGTAGATCTTCACACTGCAGGAGATTCCAGGATGTGGATCTTCTCATTGCAAGAGATTCCACTATGTGCATCTTCACACTGCAGGAGATTGCAGGATGCGGATCCTCAAACTGCAGGAGATTCCAGAATGTGGATCTTCACACTGCAGGAGATTCCAGAATGTGGATCTTCACACAGCAGGAGATTCCAAGATGTGGATCTTCTCACTGCAGGAGATTCCAGGATGTGGATCCTCACACAGCAGGAGATTCCAAGATGTGGATCTTCTCACTGCAGGAGATTCCTGGATGTGGATCTACACACTGCAGGAGATTCCAGGATGTGGAATTTCATACTGCTGGAGATTTCAGGATGTGGATCTTCAAATTGCAGGAGATTCGAGGAAGCGAATCTTAACTCTGCAGGAGATTCCAGGATGTGGATCTTCACACTGCAAGAAATTCCACTATGTGCATCTTCACACTGCAGGAGATTCCAGGATGTGGTTCTTCACTCTCTAGGAGAGTCCAGGATGTGGATCTTCACACTGCAATAAATTCCAGGATGTGGATCGTCACACTGCAGGAGATTCCAGGATGTGGATCTTCACACTGCAGTCAAATCCAGGATGTGGATCGTCAAGCTGCAGGATCTCCCAGGATGTGGATCTTTACACTGCAGCAGATTCCAGAATGTGGATCTTCTCAATGCAGGTGATTCCAGTATGATGATTTTCGCACTGCAGGAGATTCCAGAATGTGGATCTTATCACTTCAGGACATTCCAGGATGCGTAACTTCACACTACATTGGGATTCCGGGATGTGGATCTTCACACTGCAGGAGATTCCAGGATGTGGATCTTCACTCTTCAGGAGTTTCCAGGATGTGGATCTTCAAGCTGCAGGAGATTCCAAGATGTGGATCTTCACACTAAAGGGGATTCCAGGATGTGGATCTTCACACTGCAGGATATTCCAGGATGTGAATCTTCACTCTGCAGGAGGTCCCAGGATGTGGATCTTCTCACTGCAGGAGATTCCAAGATGTGGATTTTCTCATTGCAGGAGATTCCAGGATGTGGATCTTCACACTGCAGGAGTTCCAAGGATGTTGATCTTTTCACGGCAGGAGATTCCAGGATGTGGATCTTCACACTACAGGAGCATCCAGGATGTAGATCTCCTCACTGCAGGGAGATTCCAGGTTGTGGATCTTCTCATTGCAGGAGATTCCAGGATGTGGATCTTCAAACTGCAGGAGATTGCAGGATGTGGATTTTCACTCTGCAGGAGATTCAAGGATGTGGATCTTCACTCTGCAGGAGATTCCAAGATGTGCACCTTCACACTACAGGGTATTCCAGTATGTGGATCTTGTCACTGCAGGAGATTCCATGATGTGGATCTTCACACTGCAGGAGTTTCCAGGATGTGGATATTCTCACTGCAAGAGATTCTGGGATGAGGATCCTCATACTGCAGGTGTCCTCAGGATTTGAACCATTACACTGCAGGAGATTCCTGGCTATGGATCTTCACACTGCAGTGCATTGCAGGATGTGGATCTTCACACTGCAGGAGCTCCCAGGATGTGGGTCTTCTAACTGCAGGAGTTACTCAGATGTGGATCTTGTCATTGCAGGAGATTCCAGGATGTGGATCTTCACACTGCAGGAGATTGCAGGATGTGGATTTTCACTCTGCAGGAGATTCCAAGATGTGCACCTTCACACGACAGGGGATTCCAGAATGTGGATCTTGTCACAGCAGGAGATTCCAGGATGTGGATCTTTACACTGCAGGAGGTTCCAGGATGTGTATCTTCACACTGCAGGAGATTCCAGGAGTGGATCTTCACAGTGCAGGAGTTTCCAGCATGTGGATATTCTCACTGCAGGAGATTCAGGGATGAGGATCATCACACTGCAGGAGTTCTCAGGATGTGAACCTTTACACTACAGGAGATTCCAGGCTGTGGATCTTCACACTGCAGGGCATTGCAGGATGTGGATCTTCACACTGCAGGAGATCCCAGGATGTGGATCTTCTAACTGCAGGAGATACCAAGATGTGGATCTTCTCATTGCAGGAGATTCCAGGATGTGGATCTTCACACTGCAGGAGTTCCAGGGATGTGGATCTTTTCACGGCAGGAGATTCCAGGATGTGGATCTTCACACTACAGGAGCATCCAGGATGTAGATCTCCTCACTGCAGGGAGATTCCAGGTTGTGGATCTTCTCATTGCAGGAGATTCCAGGATGTGGATCTTCAAACTGCAGGAGATTGCAGGATGTGGATTTTCACTCTGCAGGAGATTCAAGGATGTGGATCTTCACTCTGCAGGAGATTCCAAGATGTGCACCTTCACACTACAGGGTATTCCAGTATGCGGATCTTGTCACTGCAGGAGATTCCATGATGTGGATCTTCACACTGCAGGAGTTTCCAGGATGTGGATATTCTCACTGCAAGAGATTCTGGGATGAGGATCCTCACACTGCAGGCGTCCTCAGGATTTGAACCGTTACACTGCAGGAGATTCCTGGCTATGGATCTTCACACTGCAGTGCATTGCAGGATGTGGATCTTCACACTGCAGGAGCTCCCAGGATGTGGGTCTTCTAACTGCAGGAGATACTCAGATGTGGATCTTGTCATTGCAGGAGATTCCAGGATGTGGATCTTCACACTGCAGGAGATTGCAGGATGTGGATTTTCACTCTGCAGGAGATTCCAAGATGTGCACCTTCACACGACAGGGGATTCCAGAATGTGGATCTTGTCACAGCAGGAGATTCCAGGATGTGGATCTTTACACTGCAGGAGGTTCCAGGATGTGTATCTTCACACTGCAGGAGATTCCAGGAGTGGATCTTCACAGTGCAGGAGTTTCCAGCATGTGGATATTCTCACTGCAGGAGATTCTGGGATGAGGATCATCACACTGCAGGAGTTCTCAGGATGTGAACCTTTACACTACAGGAGATTCCAGGCTGTGGATCTTCACACTGCAGGGCATTACGGAATTTTGTTCTTCACACTGAAGCAGATTCCAAGATGTGGATCTTCACACTGCGATCGATTCCAGGATGTGGATCGTCACACTGCAGGATCTCCCAGAATGTGGATCTTTACACTGCAGCAGATTCCAGAATGTGGATCTTCTCAATGCAGGTGATTCCAGTGTGATGATCTTCACACTGCGGGAGATTCCAGGATGTGAATCTTCACTCTACAGGAGGTCCCAGGATGTGGATCTTCTCACTGAAGGAGATTCCAGGATGTGGATCTTCTCATTGCAGGAGATTCCAGGATGTGGATCTTCTCATTGCAGGTGTTCCGAGGATGTGGAACTTATCACTGCAGGAGATTCCTGGATGTGGATCTTCTCACTGAAGGAGATACCGGGATGCGGATCTTTACACTGCAAGAAATTCCAGGATGTGGTTCTTCACACTGCCGGAGTTTCCAGGATGGGGATTTTCTCATTGCAGAACATTCCAGGATGTGGATCTTTAAACTGCAAGAGATTCCAGGATCTGGATATTCTCACTGTAGGAGATTCTGGGATGTGGATCTTCACACTGGAGGAGTTTCCAGGATGTGGATATTCTCACTGCAGGAGATTCCGGGATGAGGATCTTCACATTGCACGAGTCCTCAGGATGTGAACCTTTAAATTGCAGGAGATTCCAGGCTGTGGATCTTCACACTGCAGGGCATTGCAGGACGTGGATCATCACACTGCAGAAGATTCCAGCACATGGATCTTCACGCTGCAGGATCTCCCAGGTTGTGAATCTTTACACTGCAACAGATTCCAGAATGTGGATCTTCTCAAGGCAGGTGATTCCAGTATGATGATCTTGACACTGCAGGAGATTCCAGAATGTGGATCTTATCACTGCAGGAGATTCCAGGATGTGGAACTTCTCACTGAATGAGGTTCCGGGATGTGGATCTTCACACTGCCAGAGTTTCCAGGATGGGGGTCTTCTCACTGCAGAAGATTCCAAGATGTGGATCTTCTCACTTGAGGACATTCCAGGATGGGGAATTTCACACTACATGGAGATTCTGGGATGTGGATCTCCAAACTGCAGGAGATTCCAGGATGTGGATCTTCACTCTGCAGGAGTTTCCAGGATGCGGATCTTCACGCTGCAGGAGATTCCAAGATGTGGACCTTCACAGTACAGGGAATTCCAGGATGTGGATCTTCTCACTGCAGGAGATTCCAGAATGTGGATCTTATCACTTCAGAACATTCCAGGATGCGGAACTTCACACTACATTGGGATTCCGGGATGTGGATCTTCATACTGCAGGAGATTCCAGGATGTGGATCTTCACTCTGCGGGAGTTTCCAGGATGTGGATCTTCAAGCTGCAGGAGATTCCAAGATGTGGATCTTCACACTAAAGAGGATTCCAGGATGTGGATCTTCACTCTTCAGGAGTTTCCAGGATGTGGATCTTCAAGCTGCAGGAGATTCCAAGATGTGGATCTTCATACTAAAGGGGATTCCAGGATGTGGATCTTCACACTGCAGGATATTCCAGGATGTGAATCTTCACTCTGCAGGAGGTCCCAGGATGTGGATCTTCTCACTGCAGGAGATTCCAAGATGTGGATTTTCTCATTGCAGGAGATTCCAGGATGTGGATCTTCACACTGCAGGAGTTCCAGGGATGTGGATCTTTTCACGGCAGTAGATTCCAGGATGTGGATCTTCACACTACAGGAGCATCCAGGATGTAGATCTCCTCACTGCAGGGAGATTCCAGGTTGTGGATCTTCTCATTGCAGGAGATTCCAGGATGTGGATCTTCAAACTGCAGGAGATTGCAGGATGTGGATTTTCACTCTGCAGGATATTCAAGGATGTGGATCTTCACTCTGCAGGAGATTCCAAGATGTGCACCTTCACACTACAGGGTATTCCAGTATGCGGATCTTGTCACTGCAGGAGATTCCATGATGTGGATCTTCACACTGCAGGAGTTTCCAGGATGTGGATATTCTCACTGCAAGAGATTCTGGGATGAGGATCCTCACACTGCAGGCGTCCTCAGGATTTGAACCGTTACACTGCAGGAGATTCCTGGCTATGGATCTTCACACTGCAGTGCATTGCAGGATGTGGATCTTCACACTGCAGGAGCTCCCAGGATGTGGGTCTTCTAACTGCAGGAGATACTCAGATGTGGATCTTGTCATTGCAGGAGATTCCAGGATGTGGATCTTCACACTGCAGGAGATTGCAGGATGTGGATTTTCACTCTGCAGGAGATTCCAAGATGTGCACCTTCACACGACAGGGGATTCCAGAATGTGGATCTTGTCACAGCAGGAGATTCCAGGATGTGGATCTTTACACTGCAGGAGGTTCCAGGATGTGTATCTTCACACTGCAGGAGATTCCAGGAGTGGATCTTCACAGTGCAGGAGTTTCCAGCATGTGGATATTCTCACTGCAGGAGATTCTGGGATGAGGATCATCACACTGCAGGAGTTCTCAGGATGTGAACCTTTACACTACAGGAGATTCCAGGCTGTGGATCTTCACACTGCAGGGCATTACGGAATTTTGTTCTTCACACTGAAGCAGATTCCAAGATGTGGATCTTCACACTGCGATCGATTCCAGGATGTGGATCGTCACACTGCAGGATCTCCCAGAATGTGGATCTTTACACTGCAGCAGATTCCAGAATGTGGATCTTCTCAATGCAGGTGATTCCAGTGTGATGATCTTCACACTGCGGGAGATTCCAGGATGTGAATCTTCACTCTACAGGAGGTCCCAGGATGTGGATCTTCTCACTGAAGGAGATTCCAGGATGTGGATCTTCTCATTGCAGGAGATTCCAGGATGTGGATCTTCTCATTGCAGGTGTTCCGAGGATGTGGAACTTATCACTGCAGGAGATTCCTGGATGTGGATCTTCTCACTGAAGGAGATACCGGGATGCGGATCTTTACACTGCAAGAAATTCCAGGATGTGGTTCTTCACACTGCCGGAGTTTCCAGGATGGGGATTTTCTCATTGCAGAACATTCCAGGATGTGGATCTTTAAACTGCAAGAGATTCCAGGATCTGGATATTCTCACTGCAGGAGATTCTGGGATGTGGATCTTCACACTGGAGGAGTTTCCAGGATGTGGATATTCTCACTGCAGGAGATTCCGGGATGAGGATCTTCACATTGCACGAGTCCTCAGGATGTGAACCTTTAAATTGCAGGAGATTCCAGGCTGTGGATCTTCACACTGCAGGGCATTGCAGGACGTGGATCATCACACTGCAGAAGATTCCAGCACATGGATCTTCACGCTGCAGGATCTCCCAGGTTGTGAATCTTTACACTGCAACAGATTCCAGAATGTGGATCTTCTCAAGGCAGGTGATTCCAGTATGATGATCTTGACACTGCAGGAGATTCCAGAATGTGGATCTTATCACTGCAGGAGATTCCAGGATGTGGAACTTCTCACTGAATGAGGTTCTGGGATGTGGATCTTCACACTGCCAGAGTTTCCAGGATGGGGGTCTTCTCACTGCAGAAGATTCCAAGATGTGGATCTTCTCACTTGAGGACATTCCAGGATGGGGAATTTCACACTACATGGAGATTCTGGGATGTGGATCTCCAAACTGCAGGAGATTCCAGGATGTGGATCTTCACTCTGCAGGAGTTTCCAGGATGCGGATCTTCACGCTGCAGGAGATTCCAAGATGTGGATCTTCACAGTACAGGGAATTCCAGGATGTGGATCTTCTCACTGCAGGAGATTCCAGAATGTGGATCTTATCACTTCAGAACATTCCAGGATGCGGAACTTCACACTACATTGGGATTCCGGGATGTGGATCTTCATACTGCAGGAGATTCCAGGATGTGGATCTTCACTCTGCGGGAGTTTCCAGGATGTGGATCTTCAAGCTGCAGGAGATTCCAAGATGTGGATCTTCACACTAAAGAGGATTCCAGGATGTGGATCTTCACACTGCAGGATATTCCAGTATGTGAATCTTCACTCTGCAGGAGCTCCCAGGATGTGGATCTTCACACTGCAGGAGTTTCCAGGATGTGGATATTCTCAATGCAAGAGATTCTGGGATGAGGATCCTCACACTGCAGGCGTCCTCAGGATTTCAACCTTTACACTGCAGGAGATTCCAGGCTATGGATCTTTACACTGCAGGAAATTCCAGGATGTGGATCTTCATACTGCAGGAGATTCCAGGATGTGGATCTTCACACTGCTGCAAATTCCAAGATGTGGATCTTCTCACTTCAGGACATTCCAGGATGGGGAACTTCACACTACATGGTGATTCCAGGATGTGGATCTTCACCCTGCAGGAGATTCCAGGATGTGGATCTTCACCCGGCAGGACAGTCCAGAATGAGGATCTTCACCCTGCAGGAGATTCCAGGATGTGGATCTTCACACTGCATGGGGTTCCAAGGACGTGGATCTTCTCACAACAGGAGATTCCAGTTTGTGGATCATTGTACTGCAGGCGTTTCCAGGTTGTGGTCCTTCTCATTGCAGGAGATTCCAGGATTTGTATCTTCTGACTGTGGGAGATTGCAGGACGTGGATCTTCACTCTGCAAGGGATTCCAGGATGTGGATCTTCACACTGCAATAAATTCCACTATGTGCATCTTCACACTGCAGGAGATTCCAGGATGTGGTTCTTCACTCTCTAGGAGAGTCCAGGATGTGGAGCTTCACACTGCAGGAGATTGCAGGATGTGGATCCTCAAACTGCAGGAGATTCCAGGATGTGGATCTTCACACTGCAGTCAATTCCAGGATGTGGATCGTCACACTGCAGGATCTCCCAGGATGTGGATCTTTACACTTCAGCAGATTCCAGAATGTGGATCTTCTCAATGCAGGTGATTCCAGTATGATGATCTTCACACTGCAGGAGACTCCAGAATGTGGATCTTATCACTTCAGGACATTCCAGGATGTGGAACCTCACACTACATTGGGATTCCGGGATGTGGATCTTCACACTGCAGGAGATTCCAGGATGTGGATCTTCAACCTGCAGGAGATTCCAAGATGTGGATCTTCACACTAAAGGGGATTCCAGGATGTGGATCTTCTCACTGCAGGAGATTCCAGAATGTGGATCTTATCACTTCAGAACATTCCAGGATGCGGAACTTCACACTACATTGGGATTCCGGGATGTGGATCTTCATACTGCAGGAGAATCCAGGATGTGGATCTTCACTCTGCAGGAGTTTCCAGGATGTGGATCTTCAAGCTGCAGGAGATTCCAAGATGTGGATCTTCACACTAAAGAGGATTCCAGGATGTGGATCTAGACACTGCAGGAGATGGCAGGATGTAGATCTTCACACTGCAGGAGATTCCAGGATGTGGATCTTCTCATTGCAAGAGATTCCACTATGTGCATCTTCACACTGCAGGAGATTGCAGGATGCGGATCCTCAAACTGCAGGAGATTCCAGAATGTGGATCTTCACACTGCAGGAGATTCCAGAATGTGGATCTTCACACAGCAGGAGATTCCAAGATGTGGATCTTCTCACTGCAGGAGATTCCAGGATGTGGATCTACACACTGCAGGAGATTCCAGGATGTGGAATTTCATACTGCCGGAGATTTCAGGATGTGGATCTTCAAATTGCAGGAGATTCGAGGAAGCGAATCTTAACTCTGCAGGAGATTCCAGGATGCGGATCGTCACACTGCAGGAGATTCCAGTATGTGGATCTTCACACTGCAGGAGTTTCCAGGATGTGCATCGTTACACTGCAGGAGATTCCAGGATGTGGATCTTCACACTGCAGGAGATTCCAGGATGTGGATCTTCACACTGCAGAAGATTCCAGGATGTGGATCTTCACACTGCAGGAGATTCCAGGATGTGGAATTTCATACTGCCGGAGATTTCAGGATGTGGATCTTCAAATTGCAGGAGATTTGAGGAAGCGAATCTTAACTCTGCAGGAGATTCCAGGATGTGCATCTTCACACTGCAGGAGATTCCAGTATGTGGATCTTCACACTGCAGGAGTTTCCAGGATGTGCATCGTTACATTGCAGGAGATTCCAGGATGTGGATCTTCACACTGCAGGAGATTCCAGGATATGGATCTTCACATTGCAGGAGATTCCAGGATGTAGATCTTCACACTGCAGGAGATTCCAGGATGTGGTTCTTCACTCGGCAGGAGTTTCCAGGATGTGGATCTTCACACTGCAGGAGATTCCACGATGTGGTTCTTCACTCTGCAGGAGTTTCCATGATGTGGATCTTCACACTGCAGGAGATTCCAGTATGTGGATCTTCTCACTGCAGGAGATTCGAGGATGTGGATCTTCTCACTGCAGGAGCATCCAGGATGTGGAACTTCTCATTGCAGGACATTCCAGGAAGTGCATCCTCAAACTGCAGGAGATTCCAGGATGTGGATCTTCACGCTGCAGGAGATTCCAAGATGTGCACCTTCATACTACAGGGGATCCCAGTATGTGGCTCTTGTCACTGATGGAGATTCCAGGATGGGGATCTTCACACTGCAGGGGATTCCAGGATGTGGATCCTCAAACTGCAGGATCTCCCCGGATGTGGATCTTTACACTGCAGCAGATTCCAGAATGTGGATCGTCTCATTGCAGGTGATTCCAGTATGATGATCTTCACACTGCAGGAGATTCCAGAATGTGGATCTTATCACTTCAGGACATTCTAGGATGCGGAACTTCACACTACATTGGGATTCTGGGATGTGGATCTTCACACTGCAGGAGATTCCAGGATGTGCATCTTCACTCTTCAGGAGTTTCCAGGATGTGTATCTTAACTCTGCAGGAGATTCCAAGATGTGGATCTTCACACTAAAGGAGATTCCAGGATGTGGATCTTCACACAAGAGGATATTCCAGTATGTGAATCTTCACTCTGCAGGAGCTCCCAGGATGTGGATCTTCTAACTGCAGGTGATACCAAGATGTGGATCTTCTCATTGCAGGAGATTCCAGGATGTGGATCTTCACACTGCAGGAGTTCCAAGGATGTGGATCTTTTCACGGCAGGAGCATCCAGGATGTGGATCTCCTCACTGCAGGGAGATTCCAGGTTGTGGATCTTCTCATTGCAGGAGATTCGAGGATGTGGATCTTCACACTGCAGGAGATTGCAGGATGTGGATTTTCACTCTGCAGGAGATTCAAGGATGTGGATCTTCACACTGCAGGAGATTCCAAGATGTGCACCTTCACACTACAGGGGATTCCAGTATGCGGATCTTATCACTGCAGGAGATTCCATGATGTGGATCTTCACACCGCAGGAGTTTCCAGGATGTGGATATTCTCACTACAAGAGATTCTGGGATGAGGATCCTTACACTGCAGGCGTCCTCAGGATTTGAACCGTTACACTGCAGGAGATTCCAGGCTATGGATCTTCACACTGCAGGGCATTGCAGGATGTGGATCTTCACACTGCAGGAGATCCCAGGATGTGGATCTTCTAACTGCAGGAGATACCAAGATGTGGATCTTCTCATTGCAGGAGATTCCAGGATGTGGATCTTCACACTGCAGGAGTTCCAAGGATGTGGATCTTTTCACGGCAGGAGATTCCAGGATGTGGATCTTCACACTACAGGAGCATCCAGGATGCAGATCTCTTCACTCCAGCGAGATTCCAGGTTGTGGATCTTCTCTTTGCAGGAGATTCCAGGATGTGGATCTTCACACTGCAGGAGATTGCAGGATGTAGATTTTCACTCTACAGGAGATTCAAGGATGTGGATCTTCACACTGCAGGAGATTCCAAGATGTGCACCTTCACATTACAGGGTATTCCAGTATGTGGATCTTGTCACTGCACGAGATTCCATGATGTGGATCTTCACACGGCACGAGATTCCAGGATGTGGATATTCTCCGTGCAGGAGATTCCGGGATGTGGATCTTCACACTGCAGGAGTTTCCAGGATGTGGATATTCTCACTGCAAGAGATTCTGGGATGAGGATCCTCACACTGCAGGCATCCTCAGGATTTGAACCTTTACACTGCAGGAGATTCCAGGCTATGGATCTTCACATTGCAGGGCATTGCCGGATGTGGATCTTCACACTGCAGGAGGTTCCGGGATGTGGATCTTCACACTGCAGGAGATGGCAGGATGTAGATCTTCACACCGCAGGAGATTCCAGGATGTGGATCTTCACACTGCAAGAAATTCCACTATGTGCATCTTCACACTGCAGGAGATTCCAGGATGTGGTTCTTCACTCTCTAGGAGAGGCCAGGATGTGGATCTTCACACTGCAGGAGATTGCAGGATGTGGATCCACAAACTGCAGGAGATTCCAGGATGTGGATCTTCACACTGCAGTCAAATCCAGGATGTGGATCGTCAAGCTGCAGGATCTCCCAGGATGTGGATCTTTACACTGCAGCAGATTCCAGAATGTGGATCTTCTCAATGCAGGTGATTCCAGTATGATGATCTTCGCACTGCAGGAGATTCCAGAATGTGGATCTTATCACTTCAGGACATTCCAGGATGCGTAACTTCACACTACATTGGGATTCCGGGATGTGGATCTTCACACTGCAGGAGATTCCAGGATGTGGATCTTCATTCTTCAGTAGTTTCCAGGATGTGGATCTTCAAGCTGCAGGAGATTCCAAGATGTGGATCTTCACACTAAAGGGGATTCCAGGATGTGGATCTTCACACTGCAGGATATTCCAGGATGTGAATCTTCACTCTGCAGGAGGTCCCAGGATGTGGATCTTCTCACTGCAGGAGATTCCAAGATGTGGATTTTCTCATTGCAGGAGATTCCAGGATGTGGATCTTCACACTGCAGGAGTTCCAAGGATGTGGATCTTTTCACGGCAGGAGATTCCAGGATGTGGATCTTCACACTACAGGAGCATCCAGGATGTAGATCTCCTCACTGCAGGGAGATTCCAGGTTGTGGATCTTCTCATTGCAGGAGATTCCAGGATGTGGATCTTCAAACTGCAGGAGATTGCAGGATGTGGATTTTCACTCTGCAGGAGATTCAAGGATGTGGATCTTCACTCTGCAGGAGATTCCAAGATGTGCACCTTCACACTACAGGGTATTCCAGTATGCGGATCTTGTCACTGCAGGAGATTCCATGATGTGGATCTTCACACTGCAGGAGTTTCCAGGATGTGGATATTCTCACTGCAAGAGATTCTGGGATGAGGATCCTCACACTGCAGGCGTCCTCAGGATTTGAACCGTTACACTGCAGGCGACTCCTGGCTATGGATCTTCACACTGCAGGGCATTGCAGGATGTGGATCTTCACACTGCAGGAGCTCCCAGGATGTGGGTCTTCTAACTGCAGGAGATACTCAGATGTGGATCTTGTCATTGCAGGAGATTCCAGGATGTGGATCTTCACACTGCAGGAGATTGCAGGATGTGGATTTTCACTCTGCAGGAGATTCAAGGATGTGAATCTTCACACTGCAGGAGATTCCAAGATGTGCACCTTCACACTACAGGGGATTCCAGTATGCGGATCTTGTCACTGCAGGAGATTCCATGATGTGGATCTTCACACTACAGGAGCATCCAGGATGCAGATCTCCTCACTCCAGCGAGATTCCAGGTTGTGGATCTTGTCATTGCAGGAGATTCCATGATGTGGATCTTCACACCGCAGGAGTTTCCAGGATGTGGATATTCTCACTACAAGAGATTCTGGGATGAGGATCCTTACACTGCAGGCGTCCTCAGGATTTGAACCGTTACACTGCAGGAGATTCCAGGCTATGGATCTTCACACTGCAGGGCATTGCAGGATGTGGATCTTCACACTGCAGGAGATCCCAGGATGTGGATCTTCTAACTGCAGGAGATACCAAGATGTGGATATTCTCATTGCAGGAGATTCCAGGATGTGGATCTTCACACTGCAGGAGTTCCAAGGATGTGGATCTTTTCACGGCAGGAGATTCCAGGATGTGGATCTTCACACTACAGGAGCATCCAGGATGCAGATCTCTTCACTCCAGCGAGATTCCAGGTTGTGGATCTTCTCTTTGCAGGAGATTCCAGGATGTGGATCTTCACACTGCAGGAGATTGCAGGATGTAGATTTTCACTCTACAGGAGATTCAAGGATGTGGATCTTCACACTGCAGGAGATTCCAAGATGTGCACCTTCACATTACAGGGTATTCCAGTATGTGGATCTTGTCACTGCACGAGATTCCATGATGTGGATCTTCACACGGCACGAGATTCCAGGATGTGGATATTCTCCGTGCAGGAGATTCCGGGATGTGGATCTTCACACTGCAGGAGTTTCCAGGATGTGGATATTCTCACTGCAAGAGATTCTGGGATGAGGATCCTCACACTGCAGGCATCCTCAGGATTTGAACCTTTACACTGCAGGAGATTCCAGGCTATGGATCTTCACATTGCAGGGCATTGCCGGATGTGGATCTTCACACTGCAGGAGGTTCCGGGATGTGGATCTTCACACTGCAGGAGATGGCAGGATGTAGATCTTCACACCGCAGGAGATTCCAGGATGTGGATCTTCACACTGCAAGAAATTCCACTATGTGCATCTTCACACTGCAGGAGATTCCAGGATGTGGTTCTTCACTCTCTAGGAGAGGCCAGGATGTGGATCTTCACACTGCAGGAGATTGCAGGATGTGGATCCACAAACTGCAGGAGATTCCAGGATGTGGATCTTCACACTGCAGTCAAATCCAGGATGTGGATCGTCAAGCTGCAGGATCTCCCAGGATGTGGATCTTTACACTGCAGCAGATTCCAGAATGTGGATCTTCTCAATGCAGGTGATTCCAGTATGATGATCTTCGCACTGCAGGAGATTCCAGAATGTGGATCTTATCACTTCAGGACATTCCAGGATGCGTAACTTCACACTACATTGGGATTCCGGGATGTGGATCTTCACACTGCAGGAGATTCCAGGATGTGGATCTTCATTCTTCAGTAGTTTCCAGGATGTGGATCTTCAAGCTGCAGGAGATTCCAAGATGTGGATCTTCACACTAAAGGGGATTCCAGGATGTGGATCTTCACACTGCAGGATATTCCAGGATGTGAATCTTCACTCTGCAGGAGGTCCCAGGATGTGGATCTTCTCACTGCAGGAGATTCCAAGATGTGGATTTTCTCATTGCAGGAGATTCCAGGATGTGGATCTTCACACTGCAGGAGTTCCAAGGATGTGGATCTTTTCACGGCAGGAGATTCCAGGATGTGGATCTTCACACTACAGGAGCATCCAGGATGTAGATCTCCTCACTGCAGGGAGATTCCAGGTTGTGGATCTTCTCATTGCAGGAGATTCCAGGATGTGGATCTTCAAACTGCAGGAGATTGCAGGATGTGGATTTTCACTCTGCAGGAGATTCAAGGATGTGGATCTTCACTCTGCAGGAGATTCCAAGATGTGCACCTTCACACTACAGGGTATTCCAGTATGCGGATCTTGTCACTGCAGGAGATTCCATGATGTGGATCTTCACACTGCAGGAGTTTCCAGGATGTGGATATTCTCACTGCAAGAGATTCTGGGATGAGGATCCTCACACTGCAGGCGTCCTCAGGATTTGAACCGTTACACTGCAGGCGACTCCTGGCTATGGATCTTCACACTGCAGTGCATTGCAGGATGTGGATCTTCACACTGCAGGAGCTCCCAGGATGTGGGTCTTCTAACTGCAGGAGATACTCAGATGTGGATCTTGTCATTGCAGGAGATTCCAGGATGTGGATCTTCACACTGCAGGAGATTGCAGGATGTGGATTTTCACTCTGCAGGAGATTCAAGGATGTGAATCTTCACACTGCAGGAGATTCCAAGATGTGCACCTTCACACTACAGGGGATTCCAGTATGCGGATCTTGTCACTGCAGGAGATTCCATGATGTGGATCTTCACACTACAGGAGCATCCAGGATGCAGATCTCCTCACTCCAGCGAGATTCCAGGTTGTGGATCTTGTCATTGCAGGAGATTCCAGGATGTGGATCTTCACACTGCAGGAGATTGCAGGATGTAGATTTTCACTCTGCAGGAGATTCAAGGATGTGGATCTTCACACTGCAGGAGATTCCAAGATGTGCACCTTCACACTACAGGGTATTCCAGTATGTGGATCTTGTCACTGCAGGAGATTCCATGATGTGGATCTTCGCAGGGCAGGAGATTCCAGGATGTGGATATTCTCCGTGCAGGAGATTCCGGGATGTGGATCTTCACACTGCAGGAGTTTCCAGGATGTGGATATTCTCACTGCAAGAGATTCTGGGATGAGGATCCTCACACTGCAGGCGTCCTCAGGATTTGAACCTTTACACTGCAGGAGATTCCACGCTATGGATCTTCACATTGCAGGGCATTGCCGGATGTGAATCTTCACACTGCAGGAGGTTCCGGGATGTGGATCTTCACACTGCAGGAGATGGCAGGATGTAGATCTTCACACCGCAGGAGATTCCAGGATGTGGATCTTCACACTGCAAGAAATTCCACTATGTGCATCTTCACACTGCAGGAGATTCCAGGATGTGGTTCTTCACTCTCTAGGAGAGTCCAGGATGTGGATCTTCACACTGCAGGAGATTGCAGGATGTGGATCCACAAACTGCAGGTGATTCCAGGATGTGGATCTTCACATTGCAGTCAATTCCAGGATGTGGATCGTCACATTGCAGCATCTCCCAGGATGTGGATCTTTACACTGCAGCAGATTCCAGAATGTGGATCTTCTCAATGCAGGTGATTCCAGTATGATGATCTTCGCACTGCAGGAGATTCCAGAATGTGGATCTTATCACTTCAGGACATTCCAGGATGCGTAACTTCACACTACATTGGGATTCCGGGATGTGGATATTCACACTGCAGGAGATTCCAGGATGTGGATCTTCTCTCTTCAGGAGTTTCCAGGATGTGGATCTTCAAGCTGCAGGAGATTCCAAGATGTGGATCTTCACACTAAAGGGGATTCCAGGATGTGGATCTTCACACTGCAGGATATTCCAGGATGTGAATCTTCACTCTGCAGGAGCTCCCAGGATGTGGATTTTCACTCTGCAGGAGATTCAAGGATGTGGATCTTGTCACTGCAGATGATTCCGAGATGTGCACCTTCACATTACAGGGGATTCCAGTATGCGGATCTTGTCACTGCAGGAGATTCCATGATGTGGATCTTCACACTGCAGTAGTTTCCAGAATGTGGATATTCTCACTGCAAGAGATTCTGGGATGAGGATCCTCACACTGCAGGCGTCCTCAGGATTTGAACCGTTACACTGCAGGAGATTCCAGGCTATGGATCTTCACACTGCAGGGCATTGCAGGATGTGGATCTTCACGCTGCAGGAGCTCCCAGGATGTGGATATTCTAACTGCAGGAGATACCAAGATGTGGATCTTCTCATTGCAGGAGATTCCAGGATGTGGATCTTCACACTGCAGGAGTTCCAAGGATGTGGATCTTTTCACGGCAGGAGATTCCAGGATGTGGATCTTCACACTACAGGAGCATCCAGGATGCAGATCTCTTCACTCCAGCAAGATTCCAGGTTGTGGATCTTCTCTTTGCAGGAGATTCCAGGATGTGGATCTTCACACTGCAGGAGATTGCAGGATGTAGATTTTCACTCTACAGGAGATTCAAGGATGTGGATCTTCACACTGCAGGAGATTCCAAGATGTGCACCTTCACATTACAGGGTATTCCAGTATGCGGATCTTGTCACTGCACGAGATTCCATGATGTGGATCTTCACACGGCACGATATTCCAGGATGTGGATATTCTCCGTGCAGGAGATTCCGGGATGTGGATCTTCACACTGCAGGAGTTTCCGGGATGTGGATATTCTCACTGCAAGAGATTCTGGGATGAGGATCCTCACACTGCAGGCGTCCTCAGGATTTGAACCTTTACACTGCAGGAGATTCCAGGCTATGGATCTTCACATTGCAGGGCATTGCCGGATGTGGATCTTCACACTGCAGGAGGTTCCGGGATGTGGATCTTCACACTGCAGGAGATGGCAGGATGTAGATCTTCACACCGCAGGAGATTCCAGGATGTGGATCTTCACACTGCAAGAAATTCCACTATGTGCATCTTCACACTGCAGGAGATTCCAGGATGTGGATCTTCACACTGCAGGAGATTCCAAGATG
The DNA here is from genome assembly GCF_964194155.1 of Cetorhinus maximus. Classification (NCBI taxonomy): domain Eukaryota; kingdom Metazoa; phylum Chordata; class Chondrichthyes; order Lamniformes; family Cetorhinidae; genus Cetorhinus; species Cetorhinus maximus. Next base: position 87,549,577 of record NC_135884.1, read on the forward strand.
TGCACCTTCACATTACAGGGTATTCCAGTATGTGGATCTTGTCACTGCACGAGATTCCATGATGTGGATCTTCACACGGCACGAGATTCCAGGATGTGGATATTCTCCATGCAGGAGATTCCGGGATGTGGATCTTCACACTGCAGGAGTTTCCAGGATGTGGATATTCTCACTGCAAGAGATTCTGGGATGAGGATCCTCACACTGCAGGCGTCCTCAGGATTTGAACCTTTAAACTGCAGGAGATTCCAGGCTATGGATCTTCACATTGCAGGGCATTGCCGGATGTGGATCTTCACACTGCAGGAGGTTCCAGGATGTGGATCTTCACACTGCAGGAGATGGCAGGATGTAGATCTTCACACCGCAGGAGATTCCAGGATGTGGATCTTCACACTGCAAGAAATTCCACTATGTGCATCTTCACACTGCAGGAGATTCCAGGATGTGGTTCTTCACTCTCTAGGAGAGTCCAGGATGTGGATCTTCACACTGCAGGAGATTGCAGGATGTGGATCCACAAACTGCAGGAGATTCCAGGATGTGGATCTTCACACTGCAGTCAAATCCAGGATGTGGATCTTCAAGCTGCAGGAGATTCCAAGATGTGGATCTTCACACTAAACGGGATTCCAGGATGTGGATCTTCACACTGCAGGATATTCCAGGATGTGAATCTTCACTCTGCAGGAGGTCCCAGGATGTGGATCTTCTCACTGCAGGAGATTTCAAGATGTGGATTTTCTCATTGCAGGAGATTCCAGGATGTGGATCTTCACACTGCAGGAGTTCCAAGGATGTGGATCTTTTCACGGCAGGAGATTCCAGGATGTGGATCTTCACACTACAGGATCATCCAGGATGTAGATCTCCTCACTGCAGGAAGATTCCAGGTTGCGGATCTTCTCATTGCAGGAGATTCCAAGATGTGGATCTTCACACTGCAGGAGATTGCAGGATGTGGAATTTCACTCTGCAGGAGATTCAAGGATGTGGATCTTCACACTGCAGGAGATTCCAAGATGTGCACCTTCACACAACAGGGGATTCCAGTATGTGGATCTTGTCACTGCAGGAGATTCCATGATGTGGATCTTCACACTACAGGGGATTCCAGTATGCGGATCTTGTCACTGCAGGAGATTCCATGATGTGGATCTTCACACTGCAGGAGTTTCCAGGATGTGGATATTCTCACTGCAAGAGATTCTGGGATGAGGATCCTCACACTGCAGGCGTCCTCAGGATTTGAACCGTTACACTGCAGGAGATTCCAGGCTATGGATCTTCACACTGCAGGGCATTGCAGGATGCGGATCTTCACACTGCAGGAGCTCCCAGGATGTGGGTCTTCTAACTGCAGGAGATATCAAGATGTGGATCTTCTCATTGCAGGAGATTCGAGGATATGGATCTTCACACACGCAGTGGTTCCAAGAATCGGATCTTCACACTGCCGCAGATTCCAGGATTTGGATCTTCACACTGCAGGAGCTTCCAGGATTTGTATCTTCTGACAGCACGAGATTGCAGGATGTGGATCTTCAGACTGCAGGAGATTCCAGGATGTGGATCTTCACTCTGCAGGAGTTTCCAGGATGTGCATCTTCACACTGCAGGAGAGTCTAGCATGTGGTTCTTCACTCTGCAGGAGATTCCAGGATGTGGATCTTCACACTGCAGGAGATTGCAGGGTGTGGATCCACACTCTGCAGGTGATTCCAGGATGTGGATCTTCAAACTGCAGGACATTTTAGGATGTGAATATTCTCTCTGCAGGAGCTCCCAGGATGTGGATCTTCTCACTTCAGGAAATTCTAGGATGTGGATCTTCTCATTCAGGAGATTCCAGGATGTGGATCTTCACACTGCAGGAGTTCCAAGCATGTGGATCTTCTCACTGCAGGAGATTCCAGGATGTGGATCTTCTCACTGCAGCAGATTCTAGGATATGGATCTTCACACACACAGGGGTTCCAAGAATGGGATCTTCACACTGCAGCGGATTCCAGGATTTGGATCTTCACACTGCCGGAGTTTCCAGGATGTGGATCTTCGCACTACAGGAGATTCCAGGATTTGTATCTTCTGACTGCACGAGATTGCAGGATGTGGATCTTCACTCTGCAGGGGATTCCAGGATGTGGATCTTCACACTGCAGGAAATTGCAGGATGTGCATCTTCACTCTGCAGGAGATTCTAGCATGTGGTTCTTCACTACTCATGAGATTGCAGGATCTGGATCTTCACACTGCAAGAGATTGCAGGTTGTGGATCCTCACTCTGCAGGTAATTCCAGGATGTGGATCTTCAAACTGCAGGAAATTCCAGGATGTTAATCTTCACTCTGCAGGAGCTGCCAGGATGTGGATCTTCTCACTTCAGGACATTCTAGGATGTGGATCTTCTCAAGCAGGAAATTCCAGGATGTGGATCTTCACACTGCAGGAGTTCAAAGCATGTGGATCTTCTCACTGCAGGAGATTCCATGACGTGGATCTTCTCACTGCAGTAGATTCCAGGACGTGGATTTTCACACTGCAGGAGATTCCAGGATGTGGATCTTCAATCTGCAGGACATTCCAGGATGTGGATCATCACAATGCAGGAAATTCCAGAATGCAGATCTTCACACTGCAGGAGATTCCAGGATCTAGATCTTCTCACTGGAGCAGATTCTAGGATATGGATCTTCACACACGCAGTGGTTCCAAGAATCGGATCTTCACACTGCCGCAGATTCCAGGATTTGGATCTTCACACTGCAGGAGCTTCCAGGATTTGTATCTTCTGACAGCACGAGATTGCAGGATGTGGATCTTCAGACTGCAGGAGATTCCAGGATGTGGATCTTCACTCTGCAGGAGTTTCCAGGATGTGCATCTTCACACTGCAGGAGAGTCGAGCATGTGGTTCTTCACTCTGCAGGAGATTCCAGGATGTGGATCTTCACACTGCAGGAGATTGCAGGGTGTGGATCCACACTCTGCAGGTGATTCCAGGATGTGGATCTTCAAACTGCAGGACATTTTAGGATGTGAATATTCTCTCTGCAGGAGCTCCCAGGATGTGGATCTTCTCACTTCAGGACATTCTAGGATGTGGATCTTCTCATTCAGGAGATTCCAGGATGTGGATCTTCACACTGCAGGAGTTCCAAGCATGTGGATCTTCTCACTGCAGGAGATTCCAGGATGTGGATCTTCTCACTGCAGCAGATTCTAGGATATGGATCTTCACACACACAGGGGTTCCAAGAATGGGATCTTCACACTGCAGCGGATTCCAGGATTTGGATCTTCACACTGCCGGAGTTTCCAGGATGTGGATCTTCGCACTACAGGAGATTCCAGGATTTGTATCTTCTGACTGCACGAGATTGCAGGATGTGGATCTTCACTCTGCAGGGGATTCCAGGATGTGGATCTTCACACTGCAGGAAATTGCAGGATGTGCATCTTCACTCTGCAGGAGATTCTAGCATGTGGTTCTTCACTACTCATGAGATTGCAGGATCTGGATCTTCACACTGCAAGAGATTGCAGGTTGTGGATCCTCACTCTGCAGGTGATTCCAGGATGTGGATCTTCAAACTGCAGGAAATTCCAGGATGTTAATCTTCACTCTGCAGGAGCTGCCAGGATGTGGATCTTCTCACTTCAGGACATTCTAGGATGTGGATCTTCTCAAGCAGGAAATTCCAGGATGTGGATCTTCACACTGCAGGAGTTCAAAGCATGTGGATCTTCTCACTGCAGGAGATTCCAGGATGTGGATCTTCACTCTGCAGGAGATTCCAGGATGTGGATCTTCAAGCTGCAGGAGAATCCAAGATGTGCACCTTCACACTACAGGGGATTCCAGTATGTGGATCTTCACACTGCAGGAGATTCCAGGATCAGGATCTTCACACTGCAAGAGATTCCAAAATGTGGATCTTCTCACTGCAGGTGATTCGAGGATGAGGATCTTCACACTGCAGCATATTGCAGGATGTGGATCTTTACACTCTGGGAGAGTCCAGCATGTGGATCTCCACACTGCAGGAGATTCCATGATGTGGATCTTCTCACTGCAGTAGATTCCAGGATGTGGATTTTCACACTGCAGGAGATTCCAGGATGTGGATCTTCAATCTGCAGGACATTCCAGGTTGTCGATCATCACAATGCAGGAGTTTCCAGACTGCAGATCTTCACGCTGCAGGAGATTACAGGATGTAGATCTTCTCACTTCAGCAGATTCTAGGATATGGATCTTCAATCACACAGGGATTCCAAGAATGGGATCTTCACACTGCAGCGGATTCCAGGATTTGAATCTTCACACTGCAGGAGTTTCCTGCATGTGGATCTTCGCACTGCAGGAGATTCCAGGATTTGTATCTTCTGACTGCACGAGATTGCAGGATGTGGATCTTCACTCTGCAGGAAATTGCAGGATGTGCATCTTCAGACTGCAGGAGATTCTAGCATGTGGTTCTTCACTCTTCATGAGATTGCAGGATCTGGATCATCACACTGCAGGTGATTCCAGGATGTGGATCTTCAAACTGCAGGAAATTCCAGGATGTGAATCTTCGCTCTGCAGGAGCTGCCAGCATGTGGATCTTCTCACTTCAGGACATTCTAGGATGTGGATCTTCTCAATCAGGAGATTCCAGGATGTGGATCTTCACACTGCTGGAGATTCCAGGATGTGGATCTTCACTCTGCAGGAGATTCCAGGATGTGGATCTTCACACTGCAGGGCATTGCAGGATATGGATTTTCACACTGCAGGAGTTCCAAGCACGTGGATCTTCTCACTGCAGGAGATTCCAGGATGTGGATCTTCACACTACAGGAGCATCCAGGGTGTGGATCTACTCACTGCAGGAGATTCCAGGATGTGGATCTTCTCATTGCAGGAGATTCCAGGATGTGGATCATCACACTGCCGGAGATTCCAGGATGTGGATATTGACTCTGCAGGAGATTCCAGGATGTGGATCTTTACAATGTAGGAGATTCCAGCATGTGGATCTTCACACTGCAGGGCATTGCAGGATATGGATTTTCACACTGCAGGAGATTCCATGAAGTGCATCTTCTTCTGCAGTAGATTACAGGATGTGGATCTTCACACTGCAGGAGCTCCCAGGATGTGGATCTTTACGTTGCAGGAGATTCCAGGATGTGGATATTCACACTGCAGCTGATTCCTGGATTTGGATTGTTTCACTGCAGGAGATTGCAGGATGTGGATCTTCACACTGTAAGAGATTCGAGGATGTGGATCTTCAATCTGCAGGACATTCCAGGATGTGGATCCTCAAACTGCAGGAGATTACAGGATGTGGATCTTCACACTGCAGGAGAATCCAGGGTATAGATCTTCTCACTACAGGAGATTCCAGAATGTGGATCTTCACACTGCAGGGGTTCGAAGGATGTAGATCTTCAAGCCGCAGGAGAATACAGTTTGTGGATCATTGTACTGGAGGAGTTTCCAGGATGTTGCTCTTCTCACTGCAGGACCTTCCAGGATTTGTCTCTTCTGACTGCAGGGGATTCCAGGATGTGGTTCTTCACACTGGAGGAAATTCCAGGATGTGCATCTTCACACTACATGGGGATTCCGGGATGTGGATCTTCAGACTGCAGGAAATTCCAGGATGTGGATCTTCACTCTGCAGGAGTTTCCAGGATGCGGATCTTCACGCTGCAGGAGATTCCAAGATATGGATCTTCACACTACTGGTGATTCCAGGCTGTGGATCTTCTCACTGCTGGAGATTCCAGCATGTGGAGTATTACGCTGCAGGGGATTCCTGGGTGTGGATCGTTTCATTGCATGAGATTCCAGGTTTTGGATCTTCACAGTGCAGCTGTTTCCAGGATGTGGATCTTCACACCGCAGGAGTTTGCAGGATGTACAACTTCATACTGCAGGAGATTCCAGGATGTGGATCTTCAGACTGCAGGACATTCCAGGGTGTGGATCTTCAAACTGCAGGAGATTTCAGGATGTGGACATCACACTGCAGGAGTTTCCCGGATTTGGATCTTCACACTGTAGGAATTCCAAGGATGTGGATCTTCACACTGCAGGAGTTTCCAGGTTGTGGGTATTCTCATTGCAGGAGATTCCAGGATTTGGATCTTCACGCTGCAGGAGATTCCAAGATGTGCACCTTCACACTGCAGGGGATTCCAGGCTGCGGATCTTCACACTGCAGGGCATTGCAGGATGTAGATCTTCAGACTGCAGGAGATTCCAGGATGTGGATCTTCACTCTGCAGGAGTTTCCAGGATGTGGATCTTCTCACTGCAGGAGAATCCAGGATGTGGATCTTCACTCTGCAGGAGATTCCAGGATGTGGATCTTCAAGCTGCAGCATATTGCAGGATGTGGATTTTACACTGCAGGAGGTTCCAGGATGTGGATCTTAACGTTGTGGGAGATTCCAGCATGTGGATCTTCTCACTGCAGGAGATTCCATGACGTGGATGTTCTCACTGCAGTAGATTCCAGGACGTGGATTTTCACACTGCAGGAGATTCCAGGATGTGGATCTTCAATCTGCAGGACATTCCAGGATGTGGATCCTCAAACTGCAGGAGATTACAGGATGTGGATCTTCACACTGCAGGAGAATCCAGGGTATAGATCTTCTCACTACAGGAGATTCCAGAATGTGGATCTTCACACTGCAGGGGTTCGAAGGATGTAGATCTTCAAGCCGCAGGAGAATACAGTTTGTGGATCATTGTACTGGAGGAGTTTCCAGGATGTTGCTCTTCTCACTGCAGGACCTTCCAGGATTTGTCTCTTCTGACTGCAGGGGATTCCAGGATGTGGTTCTTCACACTGGAGGAAATTCCAGGATGTGCATCTTCACACTACATGGGGATTCCGGGATGTGGATCTTCAGACTGCAGGAAATTCCAGGATGTGGATCTTCACTCTACAGGAGTTTCCAGGATGCGGATCTTCACGCTGCAGGAGATTCCAAGATATGGATCTTCACACTACTGGTGATTCCAGGCTGTGGATCTTCTCACTGCTGGAGATTCCAGCATGTGGAGTATTACGCTGCAGGGGATTCCTGGGTGTGGATCGTTTCATTGCATGAGATTCCAGGTTTTGGATCTTCACAGTGCAGCTGTTTCCAGGATGTGGATCTTCACACCGCAGGAGTTTGCAGGATGTACAACTTCATACTGCAGGAGATTCCAGGATGTGGATCTTCAGACTGCAGGACATTCCAGGATGTGGATCTTCGCACTGCAGGAGATTCCAGGATTTGTATCTTCTGACTGCACGAGATTGCAGGATGTGGATCTTCACTCTGCAGGGGATTCCAGGATGTGGATCTTCACACTGCAGGAAATTGCAGGATGTGCATCTTCACTCTGCAGGAGATTCTAGCATTTGGTTCTTCACTATTCATGAGATTGCAGGATCTGGATCTTCACACTGCAGGAGATTGCAGGTTGTGGATCCTCACTCTGCAGGTGATTCCAGGATGTGGATCTTCAAACTGCAGGAAATTCCAGGATGTTAATCTTCACTCTGCAGGAGCTGGCAGGATGTGGATCTTCTCACTTCAGGACATTCTAGGATGTGGATCATCTCAAGCAGGAAACTCCAGGATGTGGATCTTCACACTGCAGGAGTTCAAAGCATGTGGATCTTCTCACTGCAGGAGATTCCAGGATGTGGATCTTCACGCTGCAGGAGATTCCAACATGTGCACCTTCACACTACAGGGGATTCCAGTATGTGGATCTTGTCACAGCATGAGATTCCAGGATGTGGATCTTCACACTGCAGGAGATTCCAGGATGTGGATCTTCACACTGCAGGAGATTCCAAAATGTGGATCTTCACTCCGCAGGAGATTCCAGGATGTGGATCTTTACAATGTAGGAGATTCAAGCATGTGGATCTTCACACTGCAGGGCATTGCAGGATATGGATTTTCATACTGCAGGAGTTCCAAGCATGTGGATCTTCTCACTGCAGGAGATTCCAGGATGTGGATCTTCACGCTGCAGGAGATTCCAACATGTGCACCTTCACACTACAGGGGATTCCAGTATGTGGATCTTGTCACAGCATGAGATTCCAGGATGTGGATCTTCTCACTGCAGTAGATTCCAGGATGTGGATCTTCACACTGCAGGAGATTCCAGGGTGTAGATCTTCTCACTACAGGAGTTTCCAGGATGTGGGTCTTCACACTGCAGGGGTTTCAAGGATATGGATCTTCTCACCGCGCGAGATTCCAGTGTGTGGATCATTGTACTGCAGGAGTTTCCAGGATGTTGTTCTTCTCACTGCAGGAGCTTCCAGGATTTGTCTCCTCTGACTGCTGGGGATTCCAGGATGTGGTTCTTCACACTGCAGGAAATTCCGGGATGAGCATCTTCACACTGCATGGGGATTCCGGGATGTGGATCTTCACACTGCAGCAGATTCCAAAATGTGGATCTTCTCACTTCCGGACTTTCCAGGATGGCAAAATTCACACTACATGGTGATTCCAGGATGTGGATCTTCACACTGCAGGAGATTCCAGGATGTGGATCTTCACTCTGCAGGAGTTTCCAGGATGTGGATCTTCACGCTGCAGGAGATTCCAAGATGTGGATCTTCACACTACAGGTGATTCCAGGAAGTGGATCGTCTCACTGCAGGAGATTCCAGAATGTGGATCTTCACACTGCAGGAGATTCCAGCATCTGGAACATTATGCTGCAGGAGATTCCTGGGTGTGGACCATTCCATTGCTTGAGATTCCAGGATGTGGATCTTCACACTGCAGATGTTTCCAGGATGTGGATCTTCACGCTGCAGGAGATTCCAAGATGTGGATCTTCACACTACAGGTGATTCCAGGATGTGGATCGTCTCACTGCAGGAGATTCCAGAATGTGGATCTTCACACTGCAGGAGATTCCAGCATCTGGAACATTATGCTGCAGGAGATTCCTGGGTGTGGACCATTCCATTGCTTGAGATTCCAGGATGTGGATCTTCACACTGCAGATGTTTCCAGGATGTAGAACTTCACACTGCAGGAGATTCCAGGATGTGGATCTTCAGACTGCAGGACATTCCAGGATGTGGATCTTCACATTGCAGGAGTTTCCAGGATGTGTATCTTCTCACTGCAGGAGATTCCAGGATGTGGATCTTCAAGCTGCAGGAGATTGCAGGGTGTGGATCCTCACTCTGCAGGTGATTCCAGGATGCGGATCTTCAAACTGCAGGAAATTTTAGGATGTGAATCTTCTCTCTGCAAGAGCTCCCAGGATGTGGATCTTCTCACTTCAGGACATTCTAAGATGTGGATCTTCTCATTCAGTAGATTCCAGGATGTGGATCTTCAGACTTCAGGAGCATCCAGGGCGTGGATCTACTCACTGCAGGAGATTCCAGGATTTGGTTCTACTCACTGCAGGAGTTTCCAGGATGTGGATCTTCACACTGCAGGAATTTACAAGATGTGCACCTTCACAGTACAGGGGATTCCAGTATGTGGATCTTGTCACAGCATGAGATTCCAGGATGTGGAACTTCACACTGCAGGAGATTCGAGGATGAGTATCTTCACACTGAAAGAGATTCCAGAATGTGTATCTTCTCACTGCAGGTGATTCCAGGATGAGGATCTTCACTCTGCAGTAGTTTGTAGGATGTGGATCTTCACACTGCAGGAGATTGCAGGATGTAGAACTTCACACTGCAGGAGATTCCAAGATGTGGATCTTCACACTGCAGGAGATTCCAAAATGTTGATCTTCTCACTGCCGGAGACTCCAGGACGTGGGTCTTCACACTGCAGGAATTTACAAGATGTGCATCTTCTCACTGCAGGAGATTCCAGGACGTGGGTCTTCACACTGCAGGAATTTACAAGATGTGCATCTTCTTACTGCAGGAGGTTCCACGATGAGGATCTTCACACTGTAGGAGATTCCAGCATGTGTATCTTCATACTGCAGGAGATTCCATGATGTGGATCTTCTCACTGCAGTAGATTCCAGGACGTAGATTTTCACACTGCAGGAGATTCCAGGATGTGGATCTTTGCAATGTAGGAGATTCCAGCATGTGGATCTTCACACTGCAGAGCATTGCAGGATATGGATTTTCACACTGCAGGAGATTCCATGACCTGGATCTTCTTACTGCAGTAGATACCAGGATGTGGATCTTCACACTGCAGGAGATTCCAGGGTGTAGATCTTCTCACTACAGGAGATTCCAGGATGTGGATCTTCACACTGCAGGGGTTTCAAGGATGTGGATCTTCTCACCGCAGGAGATTCCAGTTTGTGGATCATTGTGCTGCAGGAGTTTCCACGATGTTGTTCTTCTCACTGCAGGAGCTTCCGGGATTTGTCTCTTCTGACGGCAGGGGATTCCAGGTTGTGGTTCTTAACACTGCAGGAAATTCCAGGATGTGCATCTTCACACTACATGGTGATTCCAGGATGTGGATCTTCACACTGCAGCAGATTCCAAGATGTGGATCTTCTCACTTCAGGACATTCCAGGATGGGGAACTTCACACTACATGGGGATTCCGGGATGTGGATCTTCAGACTGCTGGAGATTCCAGGATGTGAATCTTCACTCTGCAAGAGTTTCCAGGATGTGGATCTTCACGCTGCAGGAGTTTCCAGGATGTGGATCTTCTCACTGCTGGAGATTCCAGCATGTCGAATATTACGCTGCAGGGGATTCCTGGGTGTAGATCGTTTCATTGCATGAGATTCCAGGTTTTGGATCCTCACAGTGCAGCTGTTTCCAGGATGTGGATCTTCACACTGCAGGAGATTGCAGGATGTAGAACTTCACACTGCAGGAGATTGTAGGATGTAGAACTTCACACTGCAGGAGATTGCAGGATATGGATCTTCATACTGCAGGGGATTCCAGGATGCGGAACTTCATGCTGCAGGAGATTCCAAAATGTTGATCTTCTCACTGCAGGAGATTCCAGGATGTGGGTCTTCACACTGCAGGAATTTACAAGATATGCATCTTCTCACTGCAGGAGATTCCAGGATGTGGATCTTTACACTGCAGGAGGTTCCATGATGAGAATCTTCACACTGCAGGAGATTCCATGACGTGGATCTTCTCACTGCAGTAGATTCCAGGACGTGGATTTTCACGCTGCAGGAGATTCCAGGATGTGGATCTTCAATCTGCAGGACATTCCAGGATGTGCATCATCACACTGCAGGGGATTCCAGAATGCGGATCTTCGCACTGCAGGAGATTCCAGGATATGGATCTTCTCACTGCAGGAGATTCCAGGATGTGGATATTCTCACTGCCGGAGATTCCGGGATGTGGATCTTCACACTGCAGGAGTTACCAGGATGTGGGTATTCTCATTGCAGGAGATTCCAGGATTTGGATCTTCACGCTGCTGGAGATTCCAAGATGTGCTCCTTCACACTGTATTGGATTCCTGGCTGTGGATCTTCACACTGCAGGAGATTCCAAGACGTGGATCTTCACACAGCAGTCGATTCCAGGATGTGGATCTTCACACTGCAGGAGATTCCAGGATGTGGATCTTCAGACTGCAGGACATTCCAGGATGTGGATCTTCACACAGCAGTCGATTCCAGGATGTGGATCTTCACACTGCAGGGGATTCCAGGATGTGGATCTTCACACTGCAGCAGATTCCAGGATGTGGATCTTCACTCTGCAGGAGTTTCCAGGATGTGGATCTTCATGCTGCAGGGGATCCCAAGATGTGGACCTTCACACTACAGGTGATTCCAGAATGTGGATCTTCGCATTGCAGGCGATTCCAGAATGTGGATCTTCACACTGCAGGAGATTCAAGCATGTGGAATATTATGCTGCAGAAGATTCCTGGGTGTGGATCGTTCCATTGCATGAGATTCCAGGATGTGGATCTTCACACTGCAGGTGTTTCCAGGATGTGGATCTTTAGACTGCAGGACATTCCAGGATGTGGATCTTCACATTGCAGAAGTTTCCAGGATGTGTATCTTCTCACTGCAGGAGATTCCAGGATGTGGATCTTCACTCTGCAGGAGATTCCAGGATGTGGATCTTCAAGCTGCAGGAGAATCCAAGATGTGCACCTTCACACTACAGGGGATTCCAGTATGTGGATCTTGTCACACCAGGAGATTCCAGGATGAGTATCTTCACACTGCAGGAGCTCCCAGGATGTGGATCTTCTCACTGCAGGTTATTCCAGGATGAGGGTCTTCACTCTGCAGTAGTTTGCAGGATGTGGATCTTCACACTGCAGGAGATTGCAGGATGTAGAACTTCACGCTGCAGGAGATTCCAAGATGTGGATCTTCACACTGCAGGAGGTTCCATGATGAGAATCTTCACACTGCAAGAGATTCCATGATGTGGATCTTCTCACTGCAGTAGATTCCAGGACGTGGATTTTCACGCTGCAGGAGATTCCAGGATGTGGATCTTCAGACTGCAGGACATTCCAGGATGTGGATCTTCACACAGCAGTCGATTCCAGGATGTGGATCTTCACACTGCAGGGGATTCCAGGATGTGCATCTTCTCACTTCAGGACATTCCAGGATGGGGAACTTCACACTACATGGGGATTCCGGGATGTGGATCTTCAGACTGCTGGAGATTCCGGGATGTGAATCTTCACTCTGCAGGAGTTTCCAGGATGTGCATCTTCACGCTGCAGGAGTTTCCAGGATGTGGATCTTCTCAGTGCTGGAGATTCCAGCATGTCGAATATTACGCTGCATGGGATTCCTGGGTGTGGATCGTTTCATTGCATGAGATTCCAGGTTTTGGATCCTCACAGTGCAGCTGTATCCAGGATGTGGATCTTCACACTGCAGGAGATTGCAGGATGTAGAACTTCACACTGCAGGAGATTGTAGGATGTAGAACTTCACACTGCAGGAGATTGCAGGATATGGATCTTCATACTGCAGGGGATTCCAGGATGCGGATCCCCATGCTGCAGGAGATTCCAAAATGTTGATCTTCTCACTACAGGAGATTCCAGGATGTGGATCATCACACTGCCGGAGATTCCAGGATGTGGATATTGACTCTGCAGGAGATTCCAGGATGTGGATCTTTACAATGTAGGAGATTCCAGCATGTGGATCTTCACACTGCAGGGCATTGCAGGATATGGATTTTCACACTGCAGGAGATTCCATGAAGTGCATCTTCTTCTGCAGTAGATTACAGGATGTGGATCTTCACACTGCAGGAGCTCCCAGGATGTGGATCTTCTCACTGCAGGTGATTCCAGGATGAGGATCTTCACTCTGCAGTAGTTTGCAGGATGTGGATCTTCACACTGCAGGAGATTGCAGGATGTAGAACTTTACGCTGCAGGAGATTCCAAGATGTGGATCTTCACACTGCAGGAGATTCCAAAATGTTGATCTTCTCACTGCCGGAGACTCCAGGACGTGGATCTTCACACTGCAGGAATTTACAAGATGTGCATCTTCCCACTGCAGGAGATTCCAGGATGTGAATCTTCACACTGCAGGAGATTCCAAAATGTTGTTCTTCTCACTGCAGGAGATTCCAGGACGTGGGTCTTCACACTGCAGGAATTTACAAGATGTGCATCTTATCACTGCAGGAGATTCCAGGACGTGGGTCTTCACACTGCAGGAATTTACAAGATGTGCATCTTCTTCCTGCAGGAGGTTCCACGATGAGGATCTTCACACTGTAGGAGATTCCAGCATGTGTATCTTCACACCGCAGGAGATTCCATGATGTGGATCTTCTCACTGCAGTAGATTCCAGGACGTAGATTTTCACACTGCAGGAGATTCCAGGATGTGGATCTTTGCAATGTAGGAGATTCCAGCATGTGGATCTTCACACTGCAGAGCATTGCAGGATATGGATTTTCACACTGCAGGAGATTCCATGACCTGGATCTTCTTACTGCAGTAGATTCCAGGATGTGGATGTTCACACTGCAGGAGATTCCAGGGTGTAGATCTTCTCACTACAGGAGTTTCCAGGATGTGGATCTTCACACTGCAGGGGTTTCAAGGATGTGGATCTTCTCACCGCAGGAGATTCCAGTTTGTGGATCATTGTGCTGCAGGAGTTTCCACGATGTTGTTCTTCTCACTGCAGGAGCTTCCAGGATTTGTCTCTTCTGACGGCAGGGGATTCCAGGTTGTGGTTCTTAACACTGCAGGAAATTCCAGGATGTGCATCTTCACACTACATGGTGATTCCAGGATGTGGATCTTCACACTGCAGCAGATTCCAAGATGTGCATCTTCTCACTTCAGGACATTCCAGGATGTGGAACTTCACACTACATGGGGATTCCGGGATGTGGATCTTCAGACTGCTGGAGATTCCAGGATGTGAATCTTCACTCTGCAGGAGTTTCCAGGATGTGGATCTTCACGCTGCAGGAGTTTCCAGGATGTGGATCTTCTCACTGCTGGAGATTCCAGCATGTCGAATATTACGCTGCAGGGGATTCCTGGGTGTGGATCGTTTCATTGCATGAGATTCCAGGTTTTGGATCCTCACAGTGCAGCTGTTTCCAGGATGTGGATCTTCACACTGCAGGAGATTGCAGGATGTAGAACTTCACACTGTAGGAGATTGTAGGATGTAGAACTTCACACTGCAGGAGATTGCAGGATATGGATCTTCATGCTGCAGGGGATTCCAGGATGCAGATCTTCATGCTGCAGGAGATTCCAAAATGTTGATCTTCTCACTACCGGAGATTCCAGGATGTGGGTCTTCACACTGCAGGAATTTACAAGATATGCATCTTCTCACTGCAGGAGATTCCAGGATGTGGATCTTTACACTGCAGGAGGTTCCATGATGAGAATCTTCACACTGCAAGAGATTCCATGATGTGGATCTTCTCACTGCAGTAGATTCCAGGACGTGGATTTTCACACTGCAAGAGATTCCAGGATGTGGATCTTCAGACTGCAGGACATTCCAGGATGTGGATCTTCACACAGCAGTCGATTCCAGGATGTGGATCTTCACACTGCAGGGGATTCCAGGATGTGGATCTTCACACTGCAGGAGATTCCAGGATGTGCATCTTCTCACTTCAGGACATTCCAGGATGGGGAACTTCACACTACATGGGGATTCCGGGATGTGGATCTTCAGACTGCTGGAGATTCCAGGATGTGAATCTTCACTCTGCAGGAGTTTCCAGGATGTGCATCTTCACGCTGCAGGAGTTTCCAGGATGTGGATCTTCTCACTGCTGGAGATTCCAGCATGTCGAATATTACGCTGCATGGGATTCCTGGGTGTGGATCGTTTCATTGCATGAGATTCCAGGTTTTGTATCCTCACAGTGCAGCTGTTTCCAGGATGTGGATCTTCACACTGCAGGAGATTGCAGGATGTAGAACTTCACACTGCAGGAGATTGTAGGATGTAGAACTTCACACTGCAGGAGATTGCAGGATATGGATCTTCATACTGCAGGGGATTCCAGGATGCGGATCTTCATGCTGCAGGAGATTCCAAAATGTTGATCTTCTCACTGCCGGAGATTCCAGGATGTGGGTCTTCACACTGCAGGAATTTACAAGATATGCATCTTCTCACTGCAGGAGATTCCAGGATGTGGATCTTTACACTGCAGGAGGTTCCATGATGAGAATCTTCACACTGCAAGAGATTCCATGACGTGGATCTTCTCACTGCAGTAGATTCCAGGACGTGGATTTTCATGCTGCAGGAGATTCCAGGATGTGAATCTTCAGACTGCAGGACATTCCAGGATGTGGATCTTCACACAGCAGTCGATTCCAGGATGTGGATCTTCACACTGCAGGGGATTCCAGGATGTGGATCTTCACACTGCAGGAGATTCCAGGATGTGGATCTTCAGACTGCAGGACATTCCAGGATGCGAATCTTCACACAGCAGTCGATTCAAGGATGTGGATCTTCACACTACATGGGGATTCCGGGATGTGGATCTTCACACTGCAGCAGATTCCAAAATGTGGATCTTCTCACTTCCGGACATTCCAGGATGGCGAAATTCACACTACATGGGGATTCCAGGATGTGGATCTTCACACTGCAGCAGATTCCAGGATGTGGATCTTCACTCTGCAGGAGTTTCCAGGATGTGGATCTTCATGCTGCAGGAGATACCAAGATGTGGATCTTCACACTACAGGTGATTCCAGGATGTGGATCTTCGCACTGCAGGCGATTCCAGAATGTGGATCTTCACACTGCAGGAGATTCAAGCATGTGGAATATTATGCTGCAGAAGATTCCTGGGTGTGGATCGTTCCATTGCATGAGATTCCAGGATGTGGATCTTCACACTGCAGGTGTTTCCAGGATGTGGATCTTTAGACTGCAGGACATTCCAGGATGTGGATCTTCACATTGCAGAAGTTTCCAGGATGTGTATCTTCTCACTGCAGGAGATTCCAGGATGTGGATCTTCACTCTGCAGGAGATTCCAGGATGTGGATCTTCAAGCTGCAGGAGAATCCAAGATGTGCTCCTTCACACTACAGGGGATTCCAGTATGTGGATCTTGTCACTGCAGGAGATTCCTGGATGTGGATCTTCACACTGCAGGAGATTCCAGGATCAGGATCGTCACACTGCAAGAGATTCCAAAATGTGGATCTTCTCACTGCAGGTGATTCGAGGATGAGGATCTTCACACTGCAGCATATTGCAGGATGTGGATCTTTACACTCTGGGAGAGTCCAGCATGTGGATCTCCACACTGCAGGAGATTCCATGACGTGGATATTCTCACTGCAGTAGATTCCAGGATGTGGATTTTCACACTGCAGGAGATTCCAGGATGTGGATCTTCAATCTGCAGGACATTCCAGGTTGTCGATCATCACAATGCAGGAGTTTCCAGATTGCAGATCTTCACACTGCAGGAGATTACAGGATGTAGATCTTCTCACTTCAGCAGATTCTAGGATATGGATCTTCAATCACACAGGGATTCCAAGAATGGGATCTTCACACTGCAGCGGATTCCAGGATTTGAATCTTCACACTGCAGGAGTTTCCTGCATGTGGATCTTCGCACTGCAGGAGATTCCAGGATTTGTATCTTCTGACTGCACAAGATTGCAGGATGTGGATCTTCACTCTGCAGGAAATTGCAGGATGTGCATCTTCAGACTGCAGGAGATTCTAGCATGTGGTTCTTCACTCTTCATGAGATTGCAGGATCTGGATCATCACACTGCAGGTGATTCCAGGATGTGGATCTTCAAACTGCAGGAAATTCCAGGATGTGAATCTTCGCTCTGCAGGAGCTGCCAGCATGTGGATCTTCTCACTTCAGGACATTCTAGGATGTGGATCTTCTCAATCAGGAGATTCCAGTATGTGGATCTTCACACTGCAGGAGATTCCAGGATGTGGATCTTCTCACTGCAGGAGATTCCAGGATGTGGATCTTCACACTGCAGGGCATTGCAGGATATGGATTTTCACACTGCAGGAGTTCCAAGCACGTGGATCTTCTCACTGCAGGAGATTCCAGGATGTGGATCTTCACACTACAGGAGCATCCAGGGTGTGGATCTACTCACTGCAGGAGATTCCAGGATGTGGATCTTCTCATTGCAGGAGATTCCAGGATGTGGATCATCACACTGCCGGAGATTCCAGGATGTGGATATTGACTCTGCAGGAGATTCCAGGATGTGGATCTTTACAATGTAGGAGATTCCAGCATGTGGATCTTCACACTGCAGGGCATTGCAGGATATGGATTTTCACACTGCAGGAGATTCCATGAAGTGCATCTTCTTCTGCAGTAGATTACAGGATGTGGATCTTCACACTGCAGGAGCTCCCAGGATGTGGATCTTCTCACTGCTGGAGATTCCAGCATGTGGAGTATTACGCTGCAGGGGATTCCTGGGTATGGATCGTTTCATTGCATGAGATCCAGGTTTTGGATCTTCACAGTGCAGCTGTTTCCAGGATGTGGATCATCACACTGCAGGAGTTTGCAGGATGTACAACTTCATACTGCAGTAGATTCCAGGATGTGGATCTTCAGACTGCAGGACATTCCAGGGTGTGGATCTTCAAACTGCGGGAGATTTCAGGATGTGGACATCACACTGCAGGAGTTTCCCGGATTTGGATCTTCACACTGTAGGAATTCCAAGGATGTGGATCTTCACACTGCAGGAGTTTCCAGATTGTGGGTATTCTCATTGCAGGAGATTCCAGGATTTGGATCTTCATGCTGCAGGAGATTCCAAGATGTGCACCTTCACACTGCAGGGGATTCCAGGCTGTGGATCTTCACACTGCAGGGCATTGCAGGATGTGGATCTTCAGACTGCAGGAGATTCCAGGATGTGGTTCTTCACTCTGCAGGAGTTTCCAGGATGTGGATCTTCTCACTGAAGGAGAATCCAGGATGTGGATCTTCACTCTGCAGGAGATTCCAGGATGTGGATCTTCAAGCTGCCGCATATCGCAGGATGTGCATCTTCACGCTGCAGGAGGTTCCAGGATGTGGATCTTTACATTGTGGGAGATTCCAGCATGTGGATCTTCTCACTGCAGGAGATTCCATGATGTGGATCTTCTCACTGCAGTAGATTCCAGGACGTGGATTTTCACACTGCAGGAGATTCCAGGATGTGGATCTTCAATCTGCAGGACATTCCAGGATGTGGATCATCACAATGCAGGAAATTCCAGAATGCAGATCTTCACACTGCAGGAGATTCCAGGATCTAGATCTTCTCACTGGAGCAGATTCTAGGATATGGATCTTCACACACGCAGTGGTTCCAAGAATCGGATCTTCACATTGCCGCAGATTCCAGGATTTGGATCTTCACACTGCAGGAGCTTCCAGGATTTGTATCTTCTGACTGCTGGAGAGTCTAGCATGTGGTTCTTCAGACTGCAGGAGATTCCAGGATGTGGATCTTCACACTGCAGGAGATTGCAGGGTGTGGATCCACACTCTGCAGGTGATTCCAGGATGTGGATCTTCAAACTGCAGGAAATTCCAGGATGTGAATATTCTCTCTGCAGGAGCTCCCAGGATGTGGATCTTCTCACTTCAGGACATTCTAGGATGTGGATCTTCTCATTCAGGAGATTCCAGGATGTGGATCTTCACACTGCAGGAGTTCCAAGCATGTGGATCTTCTCACTGCAGGAGATTCCAGGATGTGGATCTTCTCACTGCAGCAGATTCTAGGATATGGATCTTCACACACACAGGGGTTCCAAGAATGGGATCTTCACACTGCAGCGGATTCCAGGATTTGGATCTTCACACTGCCGGAGTTTCCAGGATGTGGATCTTCGCACTGCAGGAGATTCCAGGATTTGTATCTTCTGACTGCACGAGATTGCAGGATGTGGATCTTCACTCTGCAGGGGATTCCAGGATGTTGATCTTCACACTGCAGGAAATTGCAGGATGTGCATCTTCACACTGCAGGAGATTCAAGCATGTGGTTCTTCACTATTCATGAGATTGCAGGATCTGGATCTTCACACTGCAGGAGATTGCAGGTTGTGGATCCTCACTCTGCAGGTGATTCCAGGATGTGGATCTTCAAACTGCAGGAAATTCCAGGATGTTAATCTTCACTCTGCAGGAGCTGCCAGGATGTGGATCTTCTCACTTCAGGACATTCTAGGATGTGGATCTTCACACTACAGGGGATTCCAGTATGTGGATCTTGTCACAGCATGAGATTACAGGATGTGGATCTTCACACTGCAGGAGATTCCAGGATGTGGATCTTCACACTGCAGGAGATTCCAGGATGTGGATCTTCTCATTGCAGGAGATTCCAGGATATGGATCATCACACTGCCGGAGATTCCAGTATGTGGATATTGACTCTGCAGGAGATTCCAGGATGTGGATCTTTACAATGTAGGAGATTCCAGCATGTGGATCTTCACACTGCAGGGCATTGCAGGATATGGATTTTCACACTGCAGGAGATTCCATGAAGTGGATCTTCTTCTGCAGTAGATTACAGGATGTGGATCTTCACACTGCAGGAGTTTGCAGGATGTACAACTTCATACTGCAGGAGATTCCAGGATGTGGATATTCAGACTGCAGGACATTCCAGGGTGTGGATCTTCAAACTGCAGGAGATTTCAGGATGTGGACATCACACTGCAGGAGTTTCCCGGATTTGGATCTTCACACTGTTGGAATTCCAAGGATGTGGATCTTCACACTGCAGGAGTTTCCAGATTGTGGGTATTCTCATTGCAGGAGATTCCAGGATTTGGATCTTCATGCTGCAGGAGATTCCAAGATGTGCACCTTCACACTGCAGGGGATTCCAGGCTGTGGATCTTCACACTGCAGGGCATTGCAGGATGTGGATCTTCAGACTGCAGGAGATTCCAGGATGTGGTTCTTCACTCTGCAGGAGTTTCCAGGATGTGGATCTTCTCACTGAAGGAGAATCCAGGATGTGGATCTTCACTCTGCAGGAGATTCCAGGATGTGGATCTTCTCACTGCAGGAGAATCCAGGATGTGGATCTTCACTCTGCAGGAGATTCCAGGATGTGGATCTTCAAGCTGCCGCATATTGCAGGATGTGGATTTTACACTGCAGGAGGTTCCAGGATGTGGATCTTTACGTTGTGGGAGATTCCAGCATGTGGATCTTCTCACTGCAGGAGATTCCATGATGTGGATCTTCTCACTGCAGTAGATTCCAGGACGTGGATTTTCACACTGCAGGAGATTCCAGGATGTGGATCTTCAATCTGCAGGACATTCCAGGATGTGGATCATCACAATGCAGGAAATTCGAGAATGCAGATCTTCACACTGCAGGAGATTCCAGGATCTAGATCTTCTCACTGGAGCAGATTCTAGGATATGGATCTTCACACACGCAGTGGTTCCAAGAATCGGATCTTCACATTGCCGCAGATTCCAGGATTTGGATCTTCACACTGCAGGAGCTTCCAGGATTTGTATCTTCTGACTGCATGAGATTGCAGGATGTGGATCTTCACTCTGCAGGGGATTCCAAGATGTGGATCTTCACACTGCAGGAAATTCCAGGATGTGCATCTTCACACTGCAGGAGAGTCTAGCATGTGGTTCTTCAGTCTGCAGGAGATTCCAGGATGTGGATCTTCACACTGCAGGAGATTGCAGGGTGTGGATCCACACTCTGCAGGTGATTCCAGGATGTGGATCTTCAAACTGCAGGAAATTCCAGGATGTGAATATTCTCTCTGCAGGAGCTCCCAGGATGTGGATCTTCTCACTTCAGGACATTCTAGGATGTGGATCTTCTCATTCAGGAGATTCCAGGATGTGGATCTTCGCACTGCAGGAGATTCCAGGATTTGTATCTTCTGACTGCACGAGATTGCAGGATGTGGATCTTCACTCTGCAGGGGATTCCAGGATGTTGATCTTCACACTGCAGGAAATTGCAGGATGTGCATCTTCACACTGCAGGAGATTCAAGCATGTGGTTCTTCACTATTCATGAGATTGCAGGATCTGGATCTTCACACTGCAGGAGATTGCAGGTTGTGGATCCTCACTCTGCAGGTGATTCCAGGATGTGGATCTTCAAACTGCAGGAAATTCCAGGATGTTAATCTTCACTCTGCAGGAGCTGCCAGGATGTGGATCTTCTCACTTCAGGACATTCTAGGATGTGGATCTTCACACTACAGGGGATTCCAGTATGTGGATCTTGTCACAGCATGAGATTACAGGATGTGGATCTTCACACTGCAGGAGATTCCAGGATGTGGATCTTCACACTGCAGGAGATTCCAGGATGTGGATCTTCTCATTGCAGGAGATTCCAGGATATGGATCATCACACTGCCGGAGATTCCAGTATGTGGATATTGACTCTGCAGGAGATTCCAGGATGTGGATCTTTACAATGTAGGAGATTCCAGCATGTGGATCTTCACACTGCAGGGCATTGCAGGATATGGATTTTCACACTGCAGGAGATTCCATGAAGTGGATCTTCTTCTGCAGTAGATTACAGGATGTGGATCTTCACACTGCAGGAGTTTGCAGGATGTACAACTTCATACTGCAGGAGATTCCAGGATGTGGATATTCAGACTGCAGGACATTCCAGGGTGTGGATCTTCAAACTGCAGGAGATTTCAGGATGTGGACATCACACTGCAGGAGTTTCCCGGATTTGGATCTTCACACTGTTGGAATTCCAAGGATGTGGATCTTCACACTGCAGGAGTTTCCAGATTGTGGGTATTCTCATTGCAGGAGATTCCAGGATTTGGATCTTCATGCTGCAGGAGATTCCAAGATGTGCACCTTCACACTGCAGGGGATTCCAGGCTGTGGATCTTCACACTGCAGGGCATTGCAGGATGTGGATCTTCAGACTGCAGGAGATTCCAGGATGTGGTTCTTCACTCTGCAGGAGTTTCCAGGATGTGGATCTTCTCACTGAAGGAGAATCCAGGATGTGGATCTTCACTCTGCAGGAGATTCCAGGATGTGGATCTTCTCACTGCAGGAGAATCCAGGATGTGGATCTTCACTCTGCAGGAGATTCCAGGATGTGGATCTTCAAGCTGCCGCATATTGCAGGATGTGGATTTTACACTGCAGGAGGTTCCAGGATGTGGATCTTTACGTTGTGGGAGATTCCAGCATGTGGATCTTCTCACTGCAGGAGATTCCATGATGTGGATCTTCTCACTGCAGTAGATTCCAGGACGTGGATTTTCACACTGCAGGAGATTCCAGGATGTGGATCTTCAATCTGCAGGACATTCCAGGATGTGGATCATCACAATGCAGGAAATTCGAGAATGCAGATCTTCACACTGCAGGAGATTCCAGGATCTAGATCTTCTCACTGGAGCAGATTCTAGGATATGGATCTTCACACACGCAGTGGTTCCAAGAATCGGATCTTCACATTGCCGCAGATTCCAGGATTTGGATCTTCACACTGCAGGAGCTTCCAGGATTTGTATCTTCTGACTGCATGAGATTGCAGGATGTGGATCTTCACTCTGCAGGGGATTCCAAGATGTGGATCTTCACACTGCAGGAAATTCCAGGATGTGCATCTTCACACTGCAGGAGAGTCTAGCATGTGGTTCTTCAGTCTGCAGGAGATTCCAGGATGTGGATCTTCACACTGCAGGAGATTGCAGGGTGTGGATCCACACTCTGCAGGTGATTCCAGGATGTGGATCTTCAAACTGCAGGAAATTCCAGGATGTGAATATTCTCTCTGCAGGAGCTCCCAGGATGTGGATCTTCTCACTTCAGGACATTCTAGGATGTGGATCTTCTCATTCAGGAGATTCCAGGATGTGGATCTTCACACTGCAGGAGTTCCAAGCATGTGGATCTTCTCACTGCAGGAGATTCCAGGATGTGGATCTTCACACTACAGGAGCATCCAGGGTGTGGATCTACTCACTGCAGGAGATTCCAGTATGTGGATCTTGTCACAGCATGAGATTCCAGGATGTGGATCTTCACACTGCAGGAGATTCCAGGATGTGGATCTTCACACTGCAGGAGATTCCAGGATGTGGATCTTCACTCTGCAGGAGATTCCAGGATGTGGATCTTTACAATGTAGGAGATTCAATCATGTGGATCTTCACACTGCAGGGCATTGCAGGATATGGATTTTCACACTGCAGGAGTTCCAAGCATGTGGATCTTCTCACTGCAGGAGATTCCAGGATCTGGATGTTCACACTTCAGGAGCATCCAGGGCGTGGATCTACTCACTGCAGGAGATTCCCGGATTTGGTTCTACTCACTGCAGGAGTTTCCAGGATGTGGATCTTCACTCTGCAGTAGATTCCAGGATGTGGATCTTCACACTGCAGGAATTTACAGGATGTGCACCTTCACACTACAGGGGATTCCAGTATGTGGATCTTGTCACAGCATGAGATTGCAGGATGTAGAACTTCACGCTTCAGGAGATTCCAAGAGGTGGATCTTCACACTGCAGGAGATTCCAGGATGTGAATCTTCACACTGCAGGAGATTCCAAAATGTTGTTCTTCTCACTGCAGGAGATTCCAGGACGTGGGTCTTCACACTGCATGAATTTACAAGATGTGCATCTTCTCACTGCAGGAGATTCCAGGACGTGGGTCTTCACACTGCAGGAATTTACAAGATGTGCATCTTCTTACTGCAGGAGGTTCCACGATGAGGATCTTCACACTGTAGGAGATTCCAGCATGTGGATCTTCACACTGCAGAGCATTGCAGGATATGGATTTTCACACTGCAGGAGATTCCAGGGTGTAGATCTTCTCACTACAGGAGATTCCAGGATGTGGATCTTCACACTGCAGGGGTTTCAAGGATGTGGATCTTCTCACCGCAGGAGATTCCAGTTTGTGGATCATTGTGCTGCAGGAGTTTCTACGATGTTGTTCTTCTCACTGCAGGAGTTTCCAGGATCTGTCTCTTCTGACTGCAGGGGATTCCAGGTTGTGGTTCTTAACACTGCAGGAAGTTCCAGGATGTGCATCTTCACACTACATGGTGATTCCAGGATGTGGATCTTCACACTGCAGCAGATTCCAAGATGTGCATCTTCTCACTTCAGGACATTCCAGGATGGGGAACTTCACACTACATGGGGATTCCGGGATGTGGATCTTCAGACTGCTGGAGATTCCAGGATGTGAATCTTCACTCTGCAGGAGTTTCCAGGTTGTGAATCTTCACGCTGCAGGAGTTTCTAGGATGTGGATCTTCTCACTGCTGGAGATTCCAGCATGTCGAATATTACGCTGCAGGGGATTCCTGGGTGTGGATCGTTTCATTGCATGAGATTCCAGGTTTTGGATCCTCACAATGTAGCTGTTTCCAGGATGTGGATCTTCACACTGCAGGAGATTGCAGTATGTAGAACTTCAAACTGCAGGAGATTGTAGGATGTAGAACTTCACACTGCAGGAGATTGCAGGATATGGATCTTCACACTGCATAAATTTACAAGATATGCATCTTCTCACTGCAGGAGATTCCAGGATGTGGATCTTTACACTGCAGGAGGTTCCATGATGAGAATCTTCACACTGCAAGAGATTCCATGACGTGGATCTTCTCACTGCAGTAGATTCCAGGACGTGGATTTTCACGCTGCAGGAGATTCCATGATGTGGATCTTCTTTCTGCAGGACAGTCCAGGATGTGCATCATCACACTGCAGGGGTTTCCAGAATGCGGATCTTAGCACTGCAGGAGATTCCAGGATATGGATCTTCTCACTGCAGGAGATTCCAGGATGTGGATATTCTCACTGCCGGAGATTCCGGGATGTGGATCTTCACACTGCAGGAGTTACCAGGATGTGGGTATTCTCATTGCAGGAGATTCCAGGATTTGGATCTGCACGCGGCTGGAGATTCCAAGATGTGCTCCTTCACACTGCACTGGATTCCTGGCTGTGGATCTTCACACTGCAGGAGATTCCAAGACGTGGATCTTCACACAGCAGTCGATTCCAGGATGTGGATCTTCACACTGCAGGAGATTCCAGGATGTGGATCTTCAGACTGCAGGACATTCCAGGATGTGGATCTTCACACAGCAGTCAATTCCAGGATTTGGATCTTCACACTGCAGGGGATTCCAGGATGTGGATCTTCACACTACAGGAGATTCCAGGATGTGGATCTTCAGACTGCAGGACATTCCAGGATGTGAATCTTCACACAGCAGTCGATTCAAGGATGTGGATCTTCACACTACATGGGGATTCTGGGATGTGGATCTTCACACTGCAGCAGATTCCAAAATGTGGATCTTCTCACTTCTGGACTTTCCAGGATGGCGAAATTCACACTACATGGTGATTCCAGGATGTGGATCTTCACACTGCAGGAGATTCCAGGATGTGCATCTTCACTCTGCAGGAGTTTCCAGGATGTGGATCTTCACGCTGCAGGAGATTCCATGATGTGGATCTTCACACTACAGGTGATTCCAGGATGTGGATCGTCTCACTGCAGGAGATTCCAGAATGTGGACCTTCACACTGCAGGATATTCCAGCATCTGGAACATTATGCTGCAGGAGATTCCTGGGTGTGGACCGTTCCATTGCATGAGATTCCAGGATGTCGATCTTCACACTGCAGGAGATTCCAGGATGTGGATCTTCAGACTGCAGGACATTCCAGGATGTGGATCTTCACATTGCAGGTGTTTCCAGGATGTGGATCTTCTCACTGCAGGAGATTCCAGGATGTGGATCTTCACTCTGCAGGAGATTCCAGGATGTGAATCTTCAAGCTGCAGGAGATTGCAGGGTGTGGATCCTCACTCTGCAGGTGATTCCAGGATGCGGATCTTCAAACTGCAGGAAATTTTAGGATGTGTATCTTCTCTCTGCAAGAGCTCCCAGGATGTGGATCTTCTCACTTCAGGACATTCTAGGATGTGGATCTTCTCATTCAGTAGATTCCAGGATGTGGATCTTCACACTTCAGGAGCATCCAGGGCGTGGATCTACTCACTGCAGGAGATTGCCGGATTTGGTTCTACTCACTGCAGGAGTTTCCAGGATGTGGATCTTCACATTGCAGGAATTTACAAGATGTGCACCTTCACACTACAGGGGATTCCAGTATGTGGATCTTGTCACAGCATGAGATTCCAGGATGTGGAACTTCACACTGCAGGAGATTCCAGGATGAGTATCTTCACACTGAAAGAGATTCCAGAATGTGGATCTTCTCACTGCAGGTGATTCCAGGATGAGGATCTTCACTCTGCAGTAGTTTGCAGGATGTGGATCTTCACACTGCAGGAGATTGCAGGATGTAGAACTTCACGCTGCAGGAGATTCCATGATGTGGATCTTCACACTGCAGGAGATTCCAAAATGTTGTTCTTCTCACAGCAGGAGATTCCAGGACGTGAGTCTTCACACTGCATGAATTTACAAGATGTGCATCTTCTTACTGCAGGAGATTCCAGGACGTGGGTCTTCACACTGCAGGAATTTACAAGATGTGCATCTTCTTACTGCAGGAGGTTCCACGATGAGGATCTTCACACTGTAGGAGATTCCAGCATGTGTATCTTCACACTGCCGGAGAATCCATGATGTGGATCTTTGCAATGTAGGAGATTCCAGCATGTGGATCTTCACACTGCAGACCATTGCAGGACATGGATTTTCACACTGCAGGAGATTCCATGACGTGGATCTTCTTACTGCAGTAGATTCCAGGATGTGGATGTTCACACTGCAGGAGATTCCAGGGTGTAGATCTTCTCACTACAGGAGATTCCAGGTTGTGGATCTTCACACTGCAGGGGTTTCAAGGATGTGGATCTTCTCACCGCAGGAGATTCCAGTTTGTGGATCATTCTACTGCAGGAGTTTCCACGATGTTGTTCTTCTCACTGCAGGAGGTTCCAGGATTTGTCTCTTCTGACTGCAGGGGATACCAGGTTGTGGTTCTTAACACTGCAGGAAATTCCAGGATGTGCATCTTCACACTACATGGTGATTCCAGGATGTGGATCTTCACACTGCAGCAGATTCCAATATGTCAAACTTCACACTGCAGCAGATTCCAAGATGTGGATCTTCTCCCTTCAGGACATTCCAGGATGGGTAACTTCACACTACATGGGGATTCCTGGATGTGGATCATCAGACTGCTGGAGATTCCAGGATGTGAATCTTCACTCTGCAGGAGTTTCCAGGATGTGGATTTTCATGCTGCAGGAGTTTCCAGGATGTGGATCTTCTCACTGCTGGAGATTCCAGCATGTCGAATATTACGCTGCAGGGGATTCCTGGGTGTGGATCGTTTCATTGCATGAGATTCCAGGTTTTGGATCCTCACAGTGCAGCTGTTTCTAGGATGTGGATCTTCACACTGCAGGAGATTGCAGGATGTAGAACTTCACACTGCAGGAGATTGTAGGATGTAGAACTTCAAACTGCAGGAGATTGCAGGATGTGGATCTTCATACTGCAGGGGATTCCAGGATGCGGATCTACACGCTGCAGGAGATTCCAAAATGTTGATCTTCTCACTGCAGGAGATTCCAGGACGTGGGTCTTCACACTGCAGGAATTTACAAGATATGCATCTTCTCACTGCAGGAGATTCCAGGATGTGGATCTTTACACTGCAGGAGGTTCCATGATGAGAATCTTCACACTGCAGGAGATTCCATGACGTGGATCTTCTCACTGCAGTAGATTCCAGGACGTGGATTTTCACGCTGCAGGAGATTCCAGGATGTGGATCTTCAATCTGCAGGACATTCCAGGATGTGCATCATCACACTGCAGGGGATTCCAGAATGTGGATCTTCGCACTGCAGGAGATTCCAGGATATGGATCTTCTCACTGCAGGAGATTCCAGGATGTGGATATTCTCACTGCCGGAGATTCCGGGATGTGGATCTTCACACTGCAGGAGTTACCAGGATGTGGGTATTCTCATTGCAGGAGATTCCAGGATTTGGATCTTCACGCTGCTGGAGATTCCAAGATGTGCTCCTTCACACTGCACTGGATTCCTGGCTGTGGATCTTCACACTGCAGGAGATTCCAAGACGTGGATCTTCACACAGCAGTCGATTCCAGGATGTGGATCTTCACACTGCAGGAGATTCCAGGATGTGGATCTTCACTCTGCAGGAGATTCCAGGATGTGGATCTTCAAGCTGCAGGAGAATCCAAGATGTGCACCTTCACACTACAGGGGATTCCAGTATGTGGATCTTGTCACTGCAGGAGATTCCTGGATGTGGATCTTCACACTGCAGGAGATTCCAGGATCAGGATCTTCACACTGCAAGAGATTCCAAAATGTGGATCTTCTCACTGCAGGTGATTCGAGGATGAGGATCTTCACACTGCAGCATATTGCAGGATGTGGATCTTTACACTCTGGGAGAGTCCAGCATGTGGATCTCCACACTGCAGGAGATTCCATGACGTGGATCTTCTCACTGCAGTAGATTTCAGGATGTGGATTTTCACACTGCAGGAGATTCCAGGATGTGGATCTTCAATCTGCAGGACATTCCAGGTTGTCGATCATCACAATGCAGGACTTTTCAGAATGCAGATCTTCACACCGCAGGAGATTACAGGATGTAGATCTTCTCACTTCAGCAGATTCTAGGATATGGATCTTCACACACACAGGGGTTCCAAGAATGGGATCTTCACACTGCAGGAGATTCCAGGATTTGAATCTTCACACTGCAGGAGTTTCCAGCATGTGGATCTTCGCACTGCAGGAGATTCCAGGATTTGTATCTTCTGACTGCACGAGATTGCAGGATGTGGATCTTCACTCTGCAGGAAATTGCAGGATGTGCATCTTCAAACTGCAGGAGATTCTAGCATGTGGTTCTTCACTCTTCATGAGATTGCAGGATCTGGATCATCACACTGCAGGTGATTCCAGGATGTGAATCTTCGCTCTGCAGGAGCTGCCAGCATGTGGATCTTCTCACTTCAGGACATTCTAGGATGTGGATCTTCTCAATCAGGAGATTCCAGGATGTGGATCTTCACACTGCAGGAGTTCCAAGAATGTGGATCTTCTCACTGCAGGAGATTCCAGGATGTGGATCTTCACGCTGCAGGAGATTCCAACATGTGCACCTTCACACTACAGGGTATTCCAGTATGTGGATCTTGTCACAGCATGAGAGTTCAGGATGTGGATCTTCACACTGCAGGAGATTCCAGGATGTGGATCTTTACAATGTAGGAGATTCCAGAATGTGGATCTTCACACTGCAGGGCATTGCCGGATATGGATTTTCACACTGCAGGAGTTCCAAGCATGTGGATCTTCTCACTGCAGGAGATTCCAGGATGTGGATCTTCACGCTGCAGGAGATTCCAACATGTGCACCTTCACACTACAGGGGATTCCAGTATGTGGATCTTGTCACAGCATGAGATTCTAGGATGTGGATCTTCTCACTGCAGTAGATTCCAGGATGTGGATCTTCGCACTGCAGGAGATTCCAGGGTGTAGATCTTCTCACTACAGGAGATTCCAGGATGTGGATCTTCACACTGCAGGGGTTTCAAGGATATGGATCTTCTCACCGCAGGAGATTCCAGTTTGTGGATCATTGTACTGCAGGAGTTTCCAGGATGTTGTTCTTCTCACTGCAGGAGCTTCCAGGATTTGTCTCTTCTGACAGCAGTGGATTCCAGGATGTGGTTCTTCACACTGCAGGAAATTCCAGGATGTGCATCTTCACACTACATGGGGATTCCGGGATGTGGATCTTCACACTGCAGCAGATTCCAATATGTCAAACTTCACACTGCAGCAGATTCCAAGATGTGGATCTTCTCCCTTCAGGACATTCCAGGATGGGTAACTTCACACTACATGGGGATTCCTGGATGTGGATCATCAGACTGCTGGAGATTCCAGGATGTGAATCTTCACTCTGCAAGAGTTTCCAGGATGTGGATTTTCATGCTGCAGGAGTTTCCAGGATGTGGATCTTCTCACTGCTGGAGATTCCAGCATGTCGAATATTATGCTGCAGGGGATTCCTGGGTGTGGATCGTTTCATTGCATGAGATTCCAGGTTTTGGATCCTCACAGTACAGCTGTTTCTAGGATGTGGATCTTCACACTGCAGGAGATTGCAGGATGTAGAACTTCACACTGCAGGAGATTGTAGGATGTAGAACTTCACACTGCAGGAGATTGCAGGATGTGGATCTTCATACTGCAGGGGATTCCAGGATGCGGATCTACACGCTGCAGGAGATTCCAAAATGTTGATCTTCTCACTGCAGGAGATTCCAGGACGTGGGTCTTCACACTGCAGGAATTTACAAGATATGCATCTTCTCACTGCAGGAGATTCCAGGATGTGGATCTTTACACTGCAGGAGGTTCCATGATGAGAATCTTCACACTGCAAGAGATTCCATGACGTGGATCTTCTCACTGCAGTAGATTCCAGGACGTGGATTTTCACGCTGCAGGAGATTCCATGATGTGGATCTTCAATCTGCAGGACATTCCAGGATGTGCATCATCACACTGCAGGGGATTCCAGAATGCGGATCTTCGCACTGCAGGAGATTCCAGGATATGGATCTTCTCACTGCAGGAGATTCCAGGATGTGGATATTCTCACTGCCGGAGATTCCGGGATGTGGATCTTCACACTGCAGGAGTTACCAGGATGTGGGTATTCTCATTGCAGGAGATTCCAGGATTTGGATCTTCACGCTGCTGGAGATTCCAAGATGTGCTCCTTCACACTGCACTGGATTCCTGGCTGTGGATCTTCACACTGCAGGAGATTCCAAGACGTGGATCTTCACACAGCAGTCGATTCCAGGATGTGGATCTTCACACTGCAGGAGATTCCAGGATGTGGATCTTCACTCTGCAGGAGATTCCAGGATGTGGATCTTCAAGCTGCAGGAGAATCCAAGATGTGCACCTTCACACTACAGGGGATTCCAGTATGTGGATCTTGTCACTGCAGGAGATTCCTGGATGTGGATCTTCACACTGCAGGAGATTCCAGGATCAGGATCTTCACACTGCAAGAGATTCCAAAATGTGGATCTTCTCACTGCAGGTGATTCGAGGATGAGGATCTTCACACTGCAGCATATTGCAGGATGTGGATCTTTACACTCTGGGAGAGTCCAGCATGTGGATCTCCACACTGCAGGAGATTCCATGACGTGGATCTTCTCACTGCAGTAGATTTCAGGATGTGGATTTTCACACTGCAGGAGATTCCAGGATGTGGATCTTCAATCTGCAGGACATTCCAGGTTGTCGATCATCACAATGCAGGACTTTTCAGAATGCAGATCTTCACACCGCAGGAGATTACAGGATGTAGATCTTCTCACTTCAGCAGATTCTAGGATATGGATCTTCACACACACAGGGGTTCCAAGAATGGGATCTTCACACTGCAGGAGATTCCAGGATTTGAATCTTCACACTGCAGGAGTTTCCAGCATGTGGATCTTCGCACTGCAGGAGATTCCAGGATTTGTATCTTCTGACTGCACGAGATTGCAGGATGTGGATCTTCACTCTGCAGGAAATTGCAGGATGTGCATCTTCAAACTGCAGGAGATTCTAGCATGTGGTTCTTCACTCTTCATGAGATTGCAGGATCTGGATCATCACACTGCAGGTGATTCCAGGATGTGAATCTTCGCTCTGCAGGAGCTGCCAGCATGTGGATCTTCTCACTTCAGGACATTCTAGGATGTGGATCTTCTCAATCAGGAGATTCCATGATGTGGATCTTCACACTGCAGGAGTTCCAAGAATGTGGATCTTCTCACTGCAGGAGATTCCAGGATGTGGATCTTCACGCTGCAGGAGATTCCAACATGTGCACCTTCACACTACAGGGTATTCCAGTATGTGGATCTTGTCACAGCATGAGAGTTCAGGATGTGGATCTTCACACTGCAGGAGATTCCAGGATGTGGATCTTTACAATGTAGGAGATTCCAGAATGTGGATCTTCACACTGCAGGGCATTGCCGGATATGGATTTTCACACTGCAGGAGTTCCAAGCATGTGGATCTTCTCACTGCAGGAGATTCCAGGATGTGGATCTTCACGCTGCAGGAGATTCCAACATGTGCACCTTCACACTACAGGGGATTCCAGTATGTGGATCTTGTCACAGCATGAGATTCTAGGATGTGGATCTTCTCACTGCGGTAGATTCCAGGATGTGGATCTTCGCACTGCAGGAGATTCCAGGGTGTAGATCTTCTCACTACAGGAGATTCCAGGATGTGGATCTTCACACTGCAGGGGTTTCAAGGATATGGATCTTCTCACCGCAGGAGATTCCAGTTTGTGGATCATTGTACTGCAGGAGTTTCCAGGATGTTGTTCTTCTCACTGCAGGAGCTTCCAGGATTTGTCTCTTCTGACAGCAGTGGATTCCAGGATGTGGTTCTTCACACTGCAGGAAATTCCAGGATGTGCATCTTCACACTACATGGGGATTCCGGGATGTGGATCTTCACACTGCAGCAGGTTCCAAAATGTGGATCTTCTCACTTCCGGACATTCCTGGATGGCGAAATTCACACTACATGGGGATTCCAGGATGTGGATCTTCTCACTGCAGGAGATTCCAGGATGTGGATCTTCACTCTGCAGGAGATTCCAGGATGTGGATCTTCAAGCTGCAGGAGATTCCAAGATGTGCACCTTCACACTACAGTGGATTCCAGTATGTGGATCTTGCCACTGCAGGAGATTCCTGGATGTGGATCTTCACACTGCAGGAGATTCCAGGATCAGGATCTTTACAATGTAGGAGATTCCAGAATGTGGATCTTCACACTGCAGGGCATTGCAGGATATGGATTTTTAAACTGCAGGAGTTCCAAGCATGTGGATCTTCTCACTGCAGGAGATTCCAGGATGTGGATCTTCACGCTGCAGGAGATTCCAACATGTGCACCTTCACACTACAGGGGATTCCAGTATGTGGATCTTGTCACAGCATGAGATTCTAGGATGTGGATCTTCTCACTGCGGTAGATTCCAGGATGTGGATCTTCGCACTGCAGGAGATTCCAGGGTGTAGATCTTCTCACTACAGGAGATTCCAGGATGTGGATCTTCACACTGCAGGGGTTTCAAGGATATGGATCTTCTCACCGCAGGAGATTCCAGTTTGTGGATCATTGTACTGCAGGAGTTTCCAGGATGTTGTTCTTCTCACTGCAGGAGCTTCCAGGATTTGTCTCTTCTGACAGCAGTGGATTCCAGGATGTGGTTCTTCACACTGCAGGAAATTCCAGGATGTGCATCTTCACACTACATGGGGATTCCGGGATGTGGATCTTCACACTGCAGCAGGTTCCAAAATGTGGATCTTCTCACTTCCGGACATTCCAGGATGGCGAAATTCACACTACATGGGGATTCCAGGATGTGGATCTTCTCACTGCAGGAGATTCCAGGATGTGGATCTTCACTCTGCAGGAGATTCCAGGATGTGGATCTTCAAGCTGCAGGAGATTCCAAGATGTGCACCTTCACACTACAGTGGATTCCAGTATGTGGATCTTGCCACTGCAGGAGATTCCTGGATGTGGATCTTCACACTGCAGGAGATTCCAGGATCAGGATCTTTACAATGTAGGAGATTCCAGAATGTGGATCTTCACACTGCAGGGCATTGCAGGATATGGATTTTTAAACTGCAGGAGTTCCAAGCATGTGGATCTTCTCACTGCAGGCGATTCCAGGATGTGGATCTTCACGCTGCAGGAGATTCCAACATGTGCACCTTCACACTACAGGGGATTCCAGTATGTGGATCTTGTCACAGCATGAGATTCTAGGATGTGGATCTTCTCACTGCAGTAGATTCCAGGATGTGGATCTTCACACTGCAGGAGATTCCAGGGTGTAGATCTTCTCACTACAGGAGATTCCAGGATGTGGATCTTCACACTGCAGGGGTTTCAAGGATATGGATCTTTTCACCACAGGTGATTCCAGTGTGTGGATCATTGTACTGCAGGAGTTTCCAGGATGTTGTTCTTCTCACTGCAGGAGCTTCTAGAATTTGTCTCTTCTGACAGCAGTGGATTCCAGGATGTGGTTCTTCACACTGCAGGAAATTCCAGGATGTGCATCTTCACACTACATGGGGATTCCAGGATGTGGATCTTCTCACTGCAGGAGATTCCAGTATGTGGATCTTCACTCTGCAGGAGATTCCAGGATGTGGATCTTCAAGATGCAGGAGATTCCAAGATGTGCACCTTCACACTACTGTGGATTCCAGTATGTGGATCTTGCCACTGCAGGAGGTTCCTGGATGTGGATCTTCACACTGCAGGAGATTCCAGGATCAGGATCTTCACACTGCAAGAGATTCTAAAATGTGGATCTTCTCACTGCAGGTGATTCGAGGATGAGGATCTTCACACTGCAGCATATTGCAGGATGTGGATCTTTACACTGTGGGAGATTCCAGCATGTGGATCACCACATTGCAGGAGATTCCATGACGTGGATCTTCTCACTGCAGTAGATTCCAGGATGTGGATCTTCTCACTGCAGCAGATTCTAGGATATGGATCTTCACACACACAGGGGTTCCAACAATGGGATCTTCACACTGCACCAAATTCTGGATTTGGATTTTCACACTGCAGGAGTTTCCAGGATGTGGATCTTCGCACTGCAGCAGATTCCAGAATTTATATCTTCTGACTGCACGAGATTACAGGATATGGATCTTCACACTGCTGGAAAAAGTAGGATGTACATCTTCACACTGCAGGGGATTCTAGCATGTTGTTCTTCACTCTTCATGAGATTGCAGGATCTGGATCTTCACACTGCAGGAGATTGCAGGGTGTGGATCCTCACTCTGCAGGTGATTCCAGGATGTGGATCTTCAAACTGCAGGAAATTCCAGGATGTGAATCTTCGCTCTGCAGGAGCTGCCAGGATGTGGATCTTCTCACTTCAGGACATTCTAGGATGTGGATCTTCTCAACCAGGAGATTCCTGGAAGTGGATCTTCACATTGCAGGAGTTCCAAGCATGTGGATATTCTCACTGCAGGAGATTCCAGGATTTGTATCTTCTGACTGCACGAGATTGCAGGATGTGGATCTTCACTCTGCTGGAAATTGCAGGATGTGCATCTTCAAACTGCAGGAGATTCTAGCATGTGGTTCTTCACTCTTCATGAGATTGCAGGATCTGGATCATCACACTGCAGGTGATTCCAGAATGTGGATCTTCAAACTGCAGGAAATTCCAGGATGTGAATCTTCGCTCTGCAGGAGCTGCCAGCATGTGGATCTTCTCACTTCAGGACATTCTAGGATGTGGATCTTCTCAATCAGGAGATTCCAGGATGTGGATCTTCACACTGCAGGAGTTCCAAGAATGTGGATCTTCTCACTGCAGGAGATTCCAGGATGTGGATCTTCACACTGCAGGAGATTCCAACATGTGCACCTTCACACTACAGGGTATTCCAGTATGTGGATCTTGTCACAGCATGAGAGTTCAGGATGTGGATCTTCACACTGCAGGAGATTCCAGGATGTGGATCTTTACAATGTAGGAGATTCCAGAATGTGGATCTTCACACTGCAGGAGATTCCAGGATGAGTATCTTCACACTGCAAGAGATTCCAGAATGTGGATCTTCTCACTGCAGGTGATTCGAGGATTAGGATCATCACTCTGCAGTAGATGCCAGGATGTAGAACTTCACACTGCAGTATGTTCCATGATGAGGATCTTCACACTGCAGCAAATTCCAGGAAGTGGATCTTCACACACGCTGGGGTTCCAAGGATGGGATCTTCACACTGCAGGGGATTCCAGGATTTGCATCTTCACACTGCAGGAGATTGCAGGATGTGCATCTTCACTCTGCAGGTGATTCCAGGATGTGGATCCTCAAACTGCAGGAAATTCCAGGATGTGGATTTTCGCTCTGCAGGACCTCCCAAGATGTGGATATTCTCAATGCCGGAGATTCCAGGATGTGGATCTTCACACTGCAGGAGTTACCAGGATGTGGGTATTCTCATTGCAGGAGATTCCAGGATTTGGATCTTCACGCTGCTGGAGATTCCAAGATGTGCTCCTTCACACTGCACTGGATTCCTGGCTGTGGATCTTCACACTGCAGGAGATTCCAAGACGTGGATCTTCACACAGCAGTCGATTCCAGGATGTGGATCTTCACACTGCAGGAGATTCCAGGATGTGGATCTTCACTCTGCAGGAGATTCCAGGATGTGGATCTTCAAGCTGCAGGAGAATCCAAGATGTGCACCTTCACACTACAGGGGATTCCAGTATGTGGATCTTGTCACTGCAGGAGATTCCTGGATGTGGATCTTCACACTGCAGGAGATTCCAGGATCAGGATCTTCACACTGCAAGAGATTCCAAAATGTGGATCTTCTCACTGCAGGTGATTCGAGGATGAGGATCTTCACACTGCAGCATATTGCAGGATGTGGATCTTTACACTCTGGGAGAGTCCAGCATGTGGATCTCCACACTGCAGGAGATTCCATGACGTGGATCTTCTCACTGCAGTAGATTTCAGGATGTGGATTTTCACACTGCAGGAGATTCCAGGATGTGGATCTTCAATCTGCAGGACATTCCAGGTTGTCGATCATCACAATGCAGGACTTTTCAGAATGCAGATCTTCACACCGCAGGAGATTACAGGATGTAGATCTTCTCACTTCAGCAGATTCTAGGATATGGATCTTCACACACACAGGGGTTCCAAGAATGGGATCTTCACACTGCAGGAGATTCCAGGATTTGAATCTTCACACTGCAGGAGTTTCCAGCATGTGGATCTTCGCACTGCAGGAGATTCCAGGATTTGTATCTTCTGACTGCACGAGATTGCAGGATGTGGATCTTCACTCTGCAGGAAATTGCAGGATGTGCATCTTCAAACTGCAGGAGATTCTAGCATGTGGTTCTTCACTCTTCATGAGATTGCAGGATCTGGATCATCACACTGCAGGTGATTCCAGGATGTGAATCTTCGCTCTGCAGGAGCTGCCAGCATGTGGATCTTCTCACTTCAGGACATTCTAGGATGTGGATCTTCTCAATCAGGAGATTCCAGGATGTGGATCTTCACACTGCAGGAGTTCCAAGAATGTGGATCTTCTCACTGCAGGAGATTCCAGGATGTGGATCTTCACGCTGCAGGAGATTCCAACATGTGCACCTTCACACTACAGGGTATTCCAGTATGTGGATCTTGTCACAGCATGAGAGTTCAGGATGTGGATCTTCACACTGCAGGAGATTCCAGGATGTGGATCTTTACAATGTAGGAGATTCCAGAATGTGGATCTTCACACTGCAGGGCATTGCCGGATATGGATTTTCACACTGCAGGAGTTCCAAGCATGTGGATCTTCTCACTGCAGGAGATTCCAGGATGTGGATCTTCACGCTGCAGGAGATTCCAACATGTGCACCTTCACACTACAGGGGATTCCAGTATGTGGATCTTGTCACAGCATGAGATTCTAGGATGTGGATCTTCTCACTGCGGTAGATTCCAGGATGTGGATCTTCGCACTGCAGGAGATTCCAGGGTGTAGATCTTCTCACTACAGGAGATTCCAGGATGTGGATCTTCACACTGCAGGGGTTTCAAGGATATGGATCTTCTCACCGCAGGAGATTCCAGTTTGTGGATCATTGTACTGCAGGAGTTTCCAGGATGTTGTTCTTCTCACTGCAGGAGCTTCCAGGATTTGTCTCTTCTGACAGCAGTGGATTCCAGGATGTGGTTCTTCACACTGCAGGAAATTCCAGGATGTGCATCTTCACACTACATGGGGATTCCGGGATGTGGATCTTCACACTGCAGCAGGTTCCAAAATGTGGATCTTCTCACTTCCGGACATTCCTGGATGGCGAAATTCACACTACATGGGGATTCCAGGATGTGGATCTTCTCACTGCAGGAGATTCCAGGATGTGGATCTTCACTCTGCAGGAGATTCCAGGATGTGGATCTTCAAGCTGCAGGAGATTCCAAGATGTGCACCTTCACACTACAGTGGATTCCAGTATGTGGATCTTGCCACTGCAGGAGATTCCTGGATGTGGATCTTCACACTGCAGGAGATTCCAGGATCAGGATCTTTACAATGTAGGAGATTCCAGAATGTGGATCTTCACACTGCAGGGCATTGCAGGATATGGATTTTTAAACTGCAGGAGTTCCAAGCATGTGGATCTTCTCACTGCAGGAGATTCCAGGATGTGGATCTTCACGCTGCAGGAGATTCCAACATGTGCACCTTCACACTACAGGGGATTCCAGTATGTGGATCTTGTCACAGCATGAGATTCTAGGATGTGGATCTTCTCACTGCGGTAGATTCCAGGATGTGGATCTTCGCACTGCAGGAGATTCCAGGGTGTAGATCTTCTCACTACAGGAGATTCCAGGATGTGGATCTTCACACTGCAGGGGTTTCAAGGATATGGATCTTCTCACCGCAGGAGATTCCAGTTTGTGGATCATTGTACTGCAGGAGTTTCCAGGATGTTGTTCTTCTCACTGCAGGAGCTTCCAGGATTTGTCTCTTCTGACAGCAGTGGATTCCAGGATGTGGTTCTTCACACTGCAGGAAATTCCAGGATGTGCATCTTCACACTACATGGGGATTCCGGGATGTGGATCTTCACACTGCAGCAGGTTCCAAAATGTGGATCTTCTCACTTCCGGACATTCCAGGATGGCGAAATTCACACTACATGGGGATTCCAGGATGTGGATCTTCTCACTGCAGGAGATTCCAGGATGTGGATCTTCACTCTGCAGGAGATTCCAGGATGTGGATCTTCAAGCTGCAGGAGATTCCAAGATGTGCACCTTCACACTACAGTGGATTCCAGTATGTGGATCTTGCCACTGCAGGAGATTCCTGGATGTGGATCTTCACACTGCAGGAGATTCCAGGATCAGGATCTTTACAATGTAGGAGATTCCAGAATGTGGATCTTCACACTGCAGGGCATTGCAGGATATGGATTTTTAAACTGCAGGAGTTCCAAGCATGTGGATCTTCTCACTGCAGGCGATTCCAGGATGTGGATCTTCACGCTGCAGGAGATTCCAACATGTGCACCTTCACACTACAGGGGATTCCAGTATGTGGATCTTGTCACAGCATGAGATTCTAGGATGTGGATCTTCTCACTGCAGTAGATTCCAGGATGTGGATCTTCACACTGCAGGAGATTCCAGGGTGTAGATCTTCTCACTACAGGAGATTCCAGGATGTGGATCTTCACACTGCAGGGGTTTCAAGGATATGGATCTTTTCACCACAGGTGATTCCAGTGTGTGGATCATTGTACTGCAGGAGTTTCCAGGATGTTGTTCTTCTCACTGCAGGAGCTTCTAGAATTTGTCTCTTCTGACAGCAGTGGATTCCAGGATGTGGTTCTTCACACTGCAGGAAATTCCAGGATGTGCATCTTCACACTACATGGGGATTCCAGGATGTGGATCTTCTCACTGCAGGAGATTCCAGTATGTGGATCTTCACTCTGCAGGAGATTCCAGGATGTGGATCTTCAAGATGCAGGAGATTCCAAGATGTGCACCTTCACACTACTGTGGATTCCAGTATGTGGATCTTGCCACTGCAGGAGGTTCCTGGATGTGGATCTTCACACTGCAGGAGATTCCAGGATCAGGATCTTCACACTGCAAGAGATTCTAAAATGTGGATCTTCTCACTGCAGGTGATTCGAGGATGAGGATCTTCACACTGCAGCATATTGCAGGATGTGGATCTTTACACTGTGGGAGATTCCAGCATGTGGATCACCACATTGCAGGAGATTCCATGACGTGGATCTTCTCACTGCAGTAGATTCCAGGATGTGGATCTTCTCACTGCAGCAGATTCTAGGATATGGATCTTCACACACACAGGGGTTCCAACAATGGGATCTTCACACTGCACCAAATTCTGGATTTGGATTTTCACACTGCAGGAGTTTCCAGGATGTGGATCTTCGCACTGCAGCAGATTCCAGAATTTATATCTTCTGACTGCACGAGATTACAGGATATGGATCTTCACACTGCTGGAAAAAGTAGGATGTACATCTTCACACTGCAGGGGATTCTAGCATGTTGTTCTTCACTCTTCATGAGATTGCAGGATCTGGATCTTCACACTGCAGGAGATTGCAGGGTGTGGATCCTCACTCTGCAGGTGATTCCAGGATGTGGATCTTCAAACTGCAGGAAATTCCAGGATGTGAATCTTCGCTCTGCAGGAGCTGCCAGGATGTGGATCTTCTCACTTCAGGACATTCTAGGATGTGGATCTTCTCAACCAGGAGATTCCTGGAAGTGGATCTTCACATTGCAGGAGTTCCAAGCATGTGGATATTCTCACTGCAGGAGATTCCAGGATTTGTATCTTCTGACTGCACGAGATTGCAGGATGTGGATCTTCACTCTGCTGGAAATTGCAGGATGTGCATCTTCAAACTGCAGGAGATTCTAGCATGTGGTTCTTCACTCTTCATGAGATTGCAGGATCTGGATCATCACACTGCAGGTGATTCCAGAATGTGGATCTTCAAACTGCAGGAAATTCCAGGATGTGAATCTTCGCTCTGCAGGAGCTGCCAGCATGTGGATCTTCTCACTTCAGGACATTCTAGGATGTGGATCTTCTCAATCAGGAGATTCCAGGATGTGGATCTTCACACTGCAGGAGTTCCAAGAATGTGGATCTTCTCACTGCAGGAGATTCCAGGATGTGGATCTTCACACTGCAGGAGATTCCAACATGTGCACCTTCACACTACAGGGTATTCCAGTATGTGGATCTTGTCACAGCATGAGAGTTCAGGATGTGGATCTTCACACTGCAGGAGATTCCAGGATGTGGATCTTTACAATGTAGGAGATTCCAGAATGTGGATCTTCACACTGCAGGAGATTCCAGGATGAGTATCTTCACACTGCAAGAGATTCCAGAATGTGGATCTTCTCACTGCAGGTGATTCGAGGATTAGGATCATCACTCTGCAGTAGATGCCAGGATGTAGAACTTCACACTGCAGTATGTTCCATGATGAGGATCTTCACACTGCAGCAAATTCCAGGAAGTGGATCTTCACACACGCTGGGGTTCCAAGGATGGGATCTTCACACTGCAGGGGATTCCAGGATTTGCATCTTCACACTGCAGGAGATTGCAGGATGTGCATCTTCACTCTGCAGGTGATTCCAGGATGTGGATCCTCAAACTGCAGGAAATTCCAGGATGTGGATTTTCGCTCTGCAGGACCTCCCAAGATGTGGATATTCTCAATGCCGGAGATTCCAGGATGTGGATCTTCTCATTGCAGGAGATTCCAGGATGTGGATCTTCATACTACAGGAGTTCCAAGGATGTGGATCTTCTCACTGCCGGAGAGTCCAGGATGTGTATCTTCACGCTGCAGGTGATTCCAAGATGTGCACCTTCACAATACAGGGGATTCCAGTATGTGGATCTTCACACCGCATGAGATTCCAGGATGAGGATCTTCACTCTGCAAGTGATTCCAGGATGTGCATCTTCACTCTGCAGGTGATTCCAGGATGTGGAATATTCCACTGCAGGAGATTCATGGGTGTGGATCGTTTCATTGCATGAGATTCCAGGTTGTGGATCCTCACAGTGCAGCTGTTTCCAGGATGTGGATCTTCACACTGCAGCAGTTTCCAGGATGTAGAACTTCACACTGCAGGAGATTCCAGTATGCGGATCTTCACACTGCAGGAGATTGCAGGATGTGGATCGTCACACTGCAGGGGATACCAGGAAATGGATCTTCACACTGCAGGAGATTCCAAAATGTTGAACTTCTCACTGCAGGAGATTCCAGGACGTGGATCTTCACACTGCAGGATTTTCCAGGATGTGGATCTTTACACTGAAGGAGATTCCAGCCTGTGGGTTTTCACATTGCAGGAGATTCCAGGATGTAGATCTTCTCACTGCAGGGTTTTCCAGGATGTGGATCTTCACCCACACAGGGGTTCCAAGGATGGGATCTTCACACTGAAGGGGATTCCAGGATTTGGATCTTCACACTGCAGGAGATTGCGGGATGTGGATCTTCACTCTGCAGGGGAATCCAGGATGTGGATCTTCACAAAGAAGGAGATTGCAGGATGTGGATCGTCACACTGCAGGGGATTCCAGGAAATGGATATTCACACTGCAGGAGATTCCAAAATGTTGATCTTCTCACTGTCGGAGATTCCAGGACGTGGGTCTTCACACTGCAGGAATTTACA
This sequence comes from Cetorhinus maximus, assembly GCF_964194155.1. Lineage (NCBI taxonomy): Eukaryota > Metazoa > Chordata > Chondrichthyes > Lamniformes > Cetorhinidae > Cetorhinus > Cetorhinus maximus. The sequence continues at coordinate 87,592,513 of NC_135884.1, forward strand.
AGATGTGCATCTTCTCACTGCCTGAGATTCCTGGATGTGGATCTTCACACTGCAGGAGATTCCAAAATGTTGAGCTTCTCACTGCAGGAGATTCCAAGACTTGGGTCATCACACTGCAGGAATTTACAAGATGTGCATCTTCTCACTGCAGGAGATTCCAGGACGTGGATTTTCACACTGCAGGAGGTTCCAGGATGTGGATCTTCAATCTGCAGGACATTCCAGGATGTGGATCATCACACTGCAGGGGATTCCAGAATGCGGATTTTCACACTGCAGGAGATTCCAAAATGTTGATCTTCTCACTGCAGGAGATTCCAGGTCGTGGGTCTTCACACTGCAGGAATTTACAAGATGTGCAACTTCTCACTGCAGGAGATTCCATGATGTGGATCTTCACACTGCAGGAGATTCCAAAATGTTGATCTTCTCACTGCAGGAGATTCCAGGACGTGGGTCTTCACACTGCAGGAATTTACAAGATGTGCATCTTCTCACTGCAGGAGATTCCAGGACGTGGGTCTTCACACTGCAGGAATTTAAAAGATGTGCATCTTCTTACTGCAGGAGGTTCCACGATGAGGATCTTCACACTGTAGGAGATTCCAGCATGTGTATCTTCACACTGCAGTAGATTCCAGGTCGTGGATTTTCACACTGCAGTAGATTCCAGGATGTGGATCTTCAATCTGCAGGACATTCCAGGATGTGGATCATCACACTGCAGGGGATTCCAGAATGCGGATCTTCACACTGCAGGAGATTCCAGGATTTGTATCTTCTCACTTCAGGAGATTGCAGGATGTGGCTCTTCACTCTGCAGGGGATTCAAGGATGTGGATTTTCACACTGCAGGAAATTCCAGGATGTGCATCCTCACACTGCAGGAGATTCGAGCATGTGGTTCTTCAATCTGCAGGAGATTCCAGGATTTGCATCTTCACACTGCAGGAGATTGCAGGATGTGCATCTTCACTCTGCAGGTGATTCCAGGATGTGGATGTTCAAACTGCAGGAAATTCCAGGATGTGGATTTTCGCTCTGCAGGAGCTCCCATCATGTGGATCTTCTCACTGCCGGAGATTCCAGGATATGGATCTTCTCATTGCAGGAGATTCCAGGATGTGGATCTTCACGCTGCAGGAATTCCAAAGATGTAGATCTTCTCACTGCAGGAGATTCCAGGCTGTGGATCTTCACACTACAGGAGCATCCAGGATGTAGATCTCCTCACTGCAGGAGATTCCAGGATGTGGATCTTCTCATTGCAGGACATTCCAGGATGTGGATCATCACGCTGCAGGAGATTCCAAGATGTGCACCTTCACACTACAGGGGATTCCAGTATGTGGATCTTGTCACTACAGGAGATTCCAGGATGTGGATCTTCACACTGCCGGAGATTCCGGGATGTGGATATTCACACTGCAGGAGTTTCCAGGATGTGTATATTCTCACTGCAGGAGTTTCCGGGATGAGGAGCTTCACACTGCCGGAGTCCTCAGGATGTAAACATTTACGCTGCAGGAGATTCCAGGCTGTGGATCTTCACACTGCAGGGCATTGCAGGATGTGAATATTCACACTGCAGGAGATTCCAAGATGTGGATCTTCACACAGCAGTCGATTCCAGGATGTGGATCTTCACACTACAGGTGATTCCAGGATGTGGATCTACTCACTGCAGGAGATTCCAGGATGTGGATCTTCACTCTGCAGGAGATTCCAGAATGTGGATCTTCACGCTGCAGGAGATTCCAACATGTGCACCTTCACACTACAGGGGATTCCAGTATGTGGATTTGTCACAGCATGAGATTCCAGGATGTGGATCTTCATACTGCAGTAGATTCCAGAATTAGTATCTTCACACTGCAAGAGATTCCAGAATGTGGATCTTCTCACTGCAGGTGATTCCAGGATGAGGATCATCACTCTACAGTAGATTCCAGGATGTGGATCTTCACACTGCAGCAGAGTGCAGGATGTAGAGCTTCACACTGCAGGAGATTGCAGGATGTAAAACTTCACACTGCAAGAGATTGCAGGATGTAAAACTTCACACTGCAGGAGAATGCAGGATGTGGATCTTCATACTGCAGGGGATTCCAGGATGTGGATCTTCACACTGCAGGTGATTCCAAAATGTTGATCTTCTCACTGCAGGAGATTCCAGGATGTGGATCTTTACACTGCAGTATGTTCCATGATGAGGATCTTTACACTGCAGGAAATTCCAGGAAGTGGATCTTCACACACGCTGGGGTTCCAAGGATGGGATCTTCACACTGCAGGGGATTCCAGGATTTGCATCTTCACACTGCAGGAGATTCCAGGATGTGGATCCTCAAACTGCAGGAAATTCCAGGATGTGGATTTTCGCTCTGCAGGACCTCCCAGGATGTGGATATTCTCACTGCCGGAGATTCCAGGATGTGGATCTTCTCATTGCAGGAGATTCCAGGATGTGGATCTTCATACTACAGGAGTTCCAATGATGTGGATCTTCTCACTGCCGGAGATTCCAGGATGTGCATCTTCACGCTGCAGGTGATTCCAAGATGTGCACCTTCATAATACAGGGGATTCCAGTATGTGGATCTTCACACTGCATGAGATTCCAGGATGAGGACCTTCACTCTGCAGGTGATTCCAGGATGTGCATCTTCACTCTGCAGGTGATTCCAGGATGTGGAATATTCCACTGCAGGAGATTCATGGGTGTGGATCGTCTCATTGCACGAGATTCCAGGTTGTGGATCCTCACAGTGCAGCTGTTTCCAGGATGTGGATCTTCTCACTGCAGCAGTTTCCAGGATGTAGAACTTCACACTGCAGGAGATTCCAGGATGTGGATCTTCAGACTGCAGGACATTCCAGGATGTGAATATTCTCACTGCAGGAGGGTCCAGGATGTAGATCTTCACGCTGCAGGAGATTCCAAGATGTGCACCTTCACACTACAGGGGATTCCAGTATGTGGATCGTGTCACTGCAGGAGATTCCAGGAAGTGAACCTTCAGACTGCAGGAGATTCCAGTATGCGGATCTTCACACTGCAGGAGAATGCAGGATGTAGAACTTCACACTGCAGTATGTTCCATGATGAGGATCTTCACACTGCAGGAAATTCCAGGAAGTGGATCTTCACACACGCTGGGGTTCCAAGGATGGGATCTTCACACTGCAGGGGATTCCAGGATTTGCATCTTCACACTGCAGGAGATTGCAGGATGTGCATCTTCACTCTGCAGGTGATTCCAGGATGTGGATCCTCAAACTGCAGGAAATTCCAGGATGTGGATTTTCGCTCTGCAGGACCTCCCAAGATGTGGATATTCTCACTGCCGGAGATTCCAGGATGTGGATCTTCTCATTGCAGGAGATTCCAGGATGTGGATCTTCATACTACAGGAGTTCCAAGAATGCGGATCTTCTCACTGCCGGAGATTCCAGGATGTGTATCTTCACGCTGCAGGTGATTCCAAGATGTGCACCTTCATAATACAGGGGATTCCAGTATGTGGATCTTCACACTGCATGAGATTCCAGGATGAGGATCTTCACTCTGCAGGTGATTCCAGGATGTGCATCTTCACTCTGCAGGTGATTCCAGGATGTGGAATATTCCACTGCAGGAGATTCATGGGTGTGGATCGTCTCATTGCGCGAGATTCCAGGTCGTGGATCCTCACAGTGCAGCTGTTTCCAGGATGTGGATCTTCTCACTGCAGCAGTTTCCAGGATGTAGAACTTCACACTGCAGGAGATTCCAGGATGTGGATCTTCAGACTGCAGGACATTCCAGGATGCGGATATTCTCACTGCAGGAGATTTTAGGATATGGACATCACACTGCATGAGTTTCCAGGTTGTGGATCTTCCCACTGCAGGAGATTCCAGGATGTGGATCTTCACTCTGCAGGAGGTTCCAGGATGTAGATCTTCACGCTGCAGGAGATTCAAAGATGTGCACCTTCACACTACAGGGGATTCCAGTATGTGGATCTTCCCACTGCAGGAGATTCCAGGATGTGGATCTTCACTCTGCAGGAGGGTCCAGGATGTAGATCTTCACGCTGCAGGAGATTCCATGATGTGCACTTTCACACTACAGGGGATTCCAGTATGTGGATCGTGTCACTGCAGGAGATTCCAGGAAGTGAACCCTCACACTGCAGGAGATTCCAGTATGCAGATCTTCACACTGCAGGAGATTGCAGGATGTGGATCGTCACACTGCAGGGGATACCAGGAAATGGATCTTCACACTGCAGGAGATTCCAAAATGTTGAACTTCCCACTGCAGGAGATTCCAGGACGTGGGTCTTCACACTGCAGGATTTTCCAGGATGTGGATCTTTACACTGAAGGAGATTCCAGCCTGTGGGTTTTCACACTGCAGGAGATTCCAGGATGTAGATCTTCTCACTGCAGGGGTTTCCAGGATGTGGATCTTCACACACACATGGGGTTCCAAGGATGGGATCTTCACACTGCAGGGGATTCCAGGATTTGGATCTTCACACTGCAGGAGATTGCAGGATGTGGATCTTCACTCTGCAGGGGAATCCACGATGTGGATCTTCACACTGAAGGAAATTCCAGAATGTGCATCTTCACACTGCAGGAGATTCTAGCATGTGGTTCTTCACTCTGCAGGAGATTCCAGGAGGTGGATCTTCACGCAGAAGGAGATTCCAAGATGTGCACCTTCACACTACAGGGGATCCCAGTATGTGGATCTTGTCACTACAGGAGATTCCAGGATGTGGATCTTCACACTGCCGGAGATTCCAGGATGTGGATATTCACACTGCTGGAGTTTCCAGGATGTGGACATTCTCACTGCAGGAGTTTCCGGGATGAGGATCTTCACACTGCCGGAGTCCTCAGGATGCTAACATTTACGCTGCAGGAGATTCCAGGCTGTGGATCTTCACACTGCAGGGCATTGCAGGATGTGGATCTTCACACTGCAGGAGATTCCAAGACGTGGATCTTCACACAGCAGTCGATTCCAGGATGTGGATCTTCACACTACAGGTGATTCCAGGATGTGGATCTTCACTCTGCAGGTGATTCCAGAATGTGGAATATTCCACTGCAGGAGATTCCTGAGTGTGGATCGTTTCACTGCACGAGATTCCACGTTGTGGATCCTCACAGTGCAGCTGTTTCCAGGATGTGGATCTTCTCACTGTAGCAGTTTCCAGGATGTAGAACTTCACACTGCAGGAGATTCCAGGATGTGGATCTTCACTCTGCAGGAGGGTCCAGGATGTAGATCTTCACGCTGCAGGAGATTCCAAGATGTGCACCTTCACACTACAGGGGATTCCAGTATGTGGATCGTGTCACTGCAGGAGATTCCAGGAAGTGAACCTTCACACTGCAGGAGATTCCAGTATGCGGATCTTCACACTGCAGGAGATTGCAGGATGTGGATCGTCACACTGCAGGGGATTCCAGGAAATGGATCTTCACACTGCAGGAGATTCCAAAATGTTGAACTTCTGACTGCAGGAGATTCCAGGATGTGGCTCTTCACACTGCAGGATTTTCCAAGATGTGCATCTTCTCCCTGCAGGAGATTCCAGGATGTGGATCGTTACACTGCAGATGATTCCAGGATGTGGATCTTTACACTGAAGGAGATTCCAGCCTGTGGATTTTCACACTGCAGGAGATTCCAGGATGTGGATCTTCTCACTGCAGGAGATTCCAGGATTTGTATCTTCTCACCTCAGGAGATTGCAGGATGTGGATCTTCACTCTGCAGGGGAATCCAGGATGTGGATCTTCACACTGAAGTAAATTCCAGAATGTGCATCATCACACTGCAGGAGATTCTAGCATCTGGTTCTTCACTCTGCAGGAGATTCCAGGAGATGGATATTCACACTGTAGGAGAATGCAGGATGTGGATCTTCAGACTGCATGATATTCCAAAATGTTGATCTTCTCACTGCCGGAGATTCCAGGACGTGGGTCTTCACACTGCGGGAATTTACAAGATGTGCATCTTCTTACTGCAGGAGGTTCCACGATGAGGATCTTCACACTGTAGGACAGCCCAGCATGTGTATCTTCACACTGCAGGAGATTCCATGATGTGGATCTACTCACTGCAGTAGATTCCAGGACGTGGATTTTCACACAGCTGCAGATTCCAGGATGTGGATATTTAATCTGCAGGACATTCCAGGATGTGGATCATCACACTGCAGGGGATTCCAGAATGCGGATCTTCACACTGCAGGAGATTCCAAAATGTTGATCTTCTCACTGCAGGAGATTCCAGGACGTGGGTCTTCACACTGCAGGAATTTACAAGATGTGCATCTTCTCACTGCAGGAGATTCCAGGATGTGGATCTTCACACTGCAGAAGATTCCAAAATGTTGATCTTCTCACTGCAGGAGATCGCAGGATGTGGGTCTTCACCTTGCAGGAACTTACAAGATGTTCATCTTCTTACTGCAGGAGGTTCCACGATGAGGATCTTCACACTGTAGGAGATTCCAGCATGTGATTCTTCACACTGCAGGAGATTCCATGATGTGGATCTTCTCAATGCAGTAGATTCCAGGACGTGGATTTTCACACTGCAGGAGATTCCAGGATGTGGATCTTCAATCTGCAGGAGATTCCAGGATGCGGATCATCACACTGCAGGAGATTCCAGGATTTGGATCTCCTCACTGCAGGAAATTCAAGGATGTGGATCTTCACACATGCAGGGGTTCCAAGGGTGGGATCTTCACACTGCAGGGGATTCCAGGCTTTGGATCTTCACACTGCTGGAGCTTCCAGGATGTGGAGCTCCTCACTGCAGGAGATTGCAGGATTTGTATCATCTCACTGCAGGAGATTGCAGGATGTGGATCTTCACTCTGCAGGGGATTCAAGCATGTGGATCTTCACACTGCAGGATATTCCAAGATGTGCATCCTCACACTGCAGGAGATTCGAGCATGTGGTTCTTCACTCTGCAGAAGTTTCCAGAATTTGCATCTTCACACTGCAGGAGATTGCAGGAGGTGCATCTTCACTCTGCAGCTGATTCCAGGATGTGGATATTCAAACTGCAGGAAATTCCAGGATGTGGATCTTCGCTCTGCAGGAGCTCCCAGGATGGGGATGTTCTCACTGCCGGAGATTCCAGGATATGGATCTTCTCATTGCAGGAGATTCCAGGATGTGGATCTTCACGCTGCAGGAATTCCAAAGATGTAGATCTTCTCACTGCAGGAGATTCCAGGATGTGGATCTTCACACTACAGGAGCATCCAGGATGTAGATTTCCTCACTGCAGGAGATTCCAGGATGTGGATCTTCTCATTGCAGGAGATTCCAGGATGTGGATCATCACGCTGCAGGAGATTCCAAGATGTGCACCTTCACACTACAGGGGATTCCAGTATGTGGATCTTGTCACTACAGGAGATTCCAGGATGTGGATCTTCACACTGCCGGAGATTCCGGAATGTCGATATTCACACTGCAGGAGTTTCCAGGATGTGGATATTCTCACTGCAGGAGTTTCCGGGATGAGGATCTTCACACTGTCAATGTCCTCAGGATGTTAACATTTACGCTGCAGGAGATTCCAGGTTATGGATCTTCACACTGCAGGGCATTGCAGGATGTGGATCTTCACACTGCAGGAGATTCAAAGATGTGGATCTTCACACAGCAGTCGATTCCATGATGTGGATCTTCACACTACAGGTGATTCCAGGATGTGGATCTACTCACTGCAGGAGATTCCAGGATGTGGATCTTCACTCTGCATGAGATTCCAGGATGTGGATCTTCATACTGCAGTAGATTCCAGAATGAGTATCTTCACACTGCAAGAGATTCCAGAATGTGGATCTTCTCACTGCAGGTGATTCCAGGATGAGGATCATCACTCTGCAGGAGATTGCAGGATGTGGATCGTCACACTGCAGGGGATACCAGGAAATGGATCTTCACACTGCAGGAGATTCCAAAATGTTGAACTTCCCACTGCAGGAGATTCCAGGACGTGGGTCTTCACACTGCAGGATTTTCCAGGATGTGGATCTTTACACTGAAGGAGATTCCAGCCTGTGGGTTTTCACACTGCAGGAGATTCCAGGATGTAGATCTTCTCACTGCAGGGGTTTCCAGGATGTGGATCTTCACACACACATGGGGTTCCAAGGATGGGATCTTCACACTGCAGGGGATTCCAGGATTTGGATCTTCACACTGCAGGAGATTGCAGGATGTGGATCTTCACTCTGCAGGGGAATCCACGATGTGGATCTTCACACTGAAGGAAATTCCAGAATGTGCATCTTCACACTGCAGGAGATTCTAGCATGTGGTTCTTCACTCTGCAGGAGATTCCAGGAGGTGGATCTTCACGCAGAAGGAGATTCCAAGATGTGCACCTTCACACTACAGGGGATCCCAGTATGTGGATCTTGTCACTACAGGAGATTCCAGGATGTGGATCTTCACACTGCCGGAGATTCCAGGATGTGGATATTCACACTGCTGGAGTTTCCAGGATGTGGACATTCTCACTGCAGGAGTTTCCGGGATGAGGATCTTCACACTGCCGGAGTCCTCAGGATGCTAACATTTACGCTGCAGGAGATTCCAGGCTGTGGATCTTCACACTGCAGGGCATTGCAGGATGTGGATCTTCACACTGCAGGAGATTCCAAGACGTGGATCTTCACACAGCAGTCGATTCCAGGATGTGGATCTTCACACTACAGGTGATTCCAGGATGTGGATCTTCACTCTGCAGGTGATTCCAGAATGTGGAATATTCCACTGCAGGAGATTCCTGAGTGTGGATCGTTTCACTGCACGAGATTCCACGTTGTGGATCCTCACAGTGCAGCTGTTTCCAGGATGTGGATCTTCTCACTGTAGCAGTTTCCAGGATGTAGAACTTCACACTGCAGGAGATTCCAGGATGTGGATCTTCACTCTGCAGGAGGGTCCAGGATGTAGATCTTCACGCTGCAGGAGATTCCAAGATGTGCACCTTCACACTACAGGGGATTCCAGTATGTGGATCGTGTCACTGCAGGAGATTCCAGGAAGTGAACCTTCACACTGCAGGAGATTCCAGTATGCGGATCTTCACACTGCAGGAGATTGCAGGATGTGGATCGTCACACTGCAGGGGATTCCAGGAAATGGATCTTCACACTGCAGGAGATTCCAAAATGTTGAACTTCTGACTGCAGGAGATTCCAGGATGTGGCTCTTCACACTGCAGGATTTTCCAAGATGTGCATCTTCTCCCTGCAGGAGATTCCAGGATGTGGATCGTTACACTGCAGATGATTCCAGGATGTGGATCTTTACACTGAAGGAGATTCCAGCCTGTGGATTTTCACACTGCAGGAGATTCCAGGATGTGGATCTTCTCACTGCAGGAGATTCCAGGATTTGTATCTTCTCACCTCAGGAGATTGCAGGATGTGGATCTTCACTCTGCAGGGGAATCCAGGATGTGGATCTTCACACTGAAGTAAATTCCAGAATGTGCATCATCACACTGCAGGAGATTCTAGCATCTGGTTCTTCACTCTGCAGGAGATTCCAGGAGATGGATATTCACACTGTAGGAGAATGCAGGATGTGGATCTTCAGACTGCATGATATTCCAAAATGTTGATCTTCTCACTGCCGGAGATTCCAGGACGTGGGTCTTCACACTGCGGGAATTTACAAGATGTGCATCTTCTTACTGCAGGAGGTTCCACGATGAGGATCTTCACACTGTAGGACAGCCCAGCATGTGTATCTTCACACTGCAGGAGATTCCATGATGTGGATCTACTCACTGCAGTAGATTCCAGGACGTGGATTTTCACACAGCTGCAGATTCCAGGATGTGGATATTTAATCTGCAGGACATTCCAGGATGTGGATCATCACACTGCAGGGGATTCCAGAATGCGGATCTTCACACTGCAGGAGATTCCAAAATGTTGATCTTCTCACTGCAGGAGATTCCAGGACGTGGGTCTTCACACTGCAGGAATTTACAAGATGTGCATCTTCTCACTGCAGGAGATTCCAGGATGTGGATCTTCACACTGCAGAAGATTCCAAAATGTTGATCTTCTCACTGCAGGAGATCGCAGGATGTGGGTCTTCACCTTGCAGGAACTTACAAGATGTTCATCTTCTTACTGCAGGAGGTTCCACGATGAGGATCTTCACACTGTAGGAGATTCCAGCATGTGATTCTTCACACTGCAGGAGATTCCATGATGTGGATCTTCTCAATGCAGTAGATTCCAGGACGTGGATTTTCACACTGCAGGAGATTCCAGGATGTGGATCTTCAATCTGCAGGAGATTCCAGGATGCGGATCATCACACTGCAGGAGATTCCAGGATTTGGATCTCCTCACTGCAGGAAATTCAAGGATGTGGATCTTCACACACGCAGGGGTTCCAAGGGTGGGATCTTCACACTGCAGGGGATTCCAGGCTTTGGATCTTCACACTGCTGGAGCTTCCAGGATGTGGAGCTCCTCACTGCAGGAGATTGCAGGATTTGTATCATCTCACTGCAGGAGATTGCAGGATGTGGATCTTCACTCTGCAGGGGATTCAAGCATGTGGATCTTCACACTGCAGGATATTCCAAGATGTGCATCCTCACACTGCAGGAGATTCGAGCATGTGGTTCTTCACTCTGCAGAAGTTTCCAGAATTTGCATCTTCACACTGCAGGAGATTGCAGGAGGTGCATCTTCACTCTGCAGCTGATTCCAGGATGTGGATATTCAAACTGCAGGAAATTCCAGGATGTGGATCTTCGCTCTGCAGGAGCTCCCAGGATGGGGATGTTCTCACTGCCGGAGATTCCAGGATATGGATCTTCTCATTGCAGGAGATTCCAGGATGTGGATCTTCACGCTGCAGGAATTCCAAAGATGTAGATCTTCTCACTGCAGGAGATTCCAGGATGTGGATCTTCACACTACAGGAGCATCCAGGATGTAGATTTCCTCACTGCAGGAGATTCCAGGATGTGGATCTTCTCATTGCAGGAGATTCCAGGATGTGGATCATCACGCTGCAGGAGATTCCAAGATGTGCACCTTCACACTACAGGGGATTCCAGTATGTGGATCTTGTCACTACAGGAGATTCCAGGATGTGGATCTTCACACTGCCGGAGATTCCGGAATGTCGATATTCACACTGCAGGAGTTTCCAGGATGTGGATATTCTCACTGCAGGAGTTTCCGGGATGAGGATCTTCACACTGTCAATGTCCTCAGGATGTTAACATTTACGCTGCAGGAGATTCCAGGTTATGGATCTTCACACTGCAGGGCATTGCAGGATGTGGATCTTCACACTGCAGGAGATTCAAAGATGTGGATCTTCACACAGCAGTCGATTCCATGATGTGGATCTTCACACTACAGGTGATTCCAGGATGTGGATCTACTCACTGCAGGAGATTCCAGGATGTGGATCTTCACTCTGCATGAGATTCCAGGATGTGGATCTTCACACTGCAGTAGATTCCAGAATGAGTATCTTCACACTGCAAGAGATTCCAGAATGTGGATCTTCTCACTGCAGGTGATTCCAGGATGAGGATCATCACTCTGCAGTAGATTCCAGGATGTGGATCTTCACACTGCAGCAGATTGCAGGATGTAGAGCTTCACACTGCAGGAGATTGCAGGAAGTAAAACTTCGCACTGCAGGAGAATGCAGGATGTGGATCTTCATACTGCAGGGGATTCCAGGATGTGGATGTTCTCACTGCAGGTGATTCCAGGATGAGGATCATCACTCTGCAGTAGATTCCAGGATGTGGATCTTCACACTGCAGGAGATTGCAGGATGTAGAACTTCACACTGAATGAGATTGCAGGATGTAAAACTTCACACTGCAGGAGAATGCAGGATGTGGATCTTCATACTGCAGGGGATTCCAGGATGTGGATCATCACACTGCAGGTGATTCCAAAATGTTGATCTTCTCACTGCAAGAGATTCCAGGATGTGGATCTTTACACTGCAGTATGTTCCATGATGAGGATCTTCACACTGCAGGAAATTCCAGGAAGTGGATCTTCACACACGCTGGGGTTCCAAGGATGGGATCTTCACACTGCAAGGGATTCCAGGATTTGCATCTTCACACTGCAGGAGATTGCAGGATGTGCATCTTCACTCTGCAGGTGATTCCAGGATGTGGATCCTCAAACTGCAGGAAATTCCAGGATGTGGATTTTCACTCTGCAGGACCTCCCAGGATGTGGATATTCTCACTGCCGGAGATTCCAGGATGTGGATCTTCTCATTGCAGGAGATTCCAGGATGTGGATCTTCATACTACAGGAGTTCCAATGATGTGGATCTTCTCACTGCCAGAGATTCCAGGATGTGCATCTTCACGCTGCAGGTGATTCCAAGATGTGCACCTTCATAATACAGGGGATTCCAGTATGTGGATCTCCACACTGCATGAGATTCCAGGATGAGGACCTTCACTCTGCAGGTGATTCCAGGATATGCATCTTCAGTCTGCAGGTGATTCCAGGATGTGGAATATTCCACTGCAGGAGATTCCTGGGTGTGGATCGTGTCATTGCGCGAGATTCCAGGTTGTGGATCCTCACAGTGCAGCTGTTTCCAGGATGTGGATCTTCTCACTGCAGCAGTTTCCAGGATGTGGAACATCACACTGCAGGAGATTCCAGGATGTGGATCTTCAGACTGCATGAGTTTCCAGGATGTGGATCTTCTCATTGCAGGAGATTCCAGGATGTGGATCTTCATACTACAGGAGTTCCAAGGATGTGGATCTTCTCACTGCCGGAGATTCCAGGATGTGCATCTTCACGCTGCAGGTGATTCCAAGATGTGCACCTTCATAATACAGGGGATTCCAGTATGTGGATCTTCACACTGCATGAGATTCCAGGATGAGGACCTTCACTCTGCAGGTGATTCCAGGACGTGCATCTTCACTCTGCAGGTGATTCCAGGATGTGGAATATTCCACTGCAGGAGATTCCTGGGTGTGGATCGTCTCATTGCGCAAGATTCCGGCTTGTGGATCCTCACAGTGCAGCTGTTTCCAGGATGTGGATCTTCTCACTGCAGCAGTTTCCAGGATGTAGAACATCACACTGCAGGAGATTCCAGGATGTGGATCTTCAGACTGCAGGACATTCCAGGATGTGGATATTCTCACTGCAGGAGATTTTAGGATATGGACATCACACTGCATGCGTTTCCAGGATGTGGATCTTCCCACTGCAGGAGATTCCAGGATGTGGATCTTCACTCTGCAGGAGGGTCCAGGATGTAGATCTTCACACTGCAGGAGATTCCAAGATGTGCACCTTCACACTACAGGGGATTCCAGTATGTGGATCGTGTCACTGCAGGAGATTCCAGGAAGTGAACCTTCACACTGCAGGAGATTCCAGTATGCAGATCTTCACACTGCAGGAGATTGCAGGATGTGGATCGTCACACTGCAGGGGATTCCAGGAAATGGATCTTCACACTGCAGGAGATTACAAAATGTTGAACTTCTCACTGCAGGAGATTCCAGGACGTGGGTCTTCACACTGCAGGATTTTCCAGGATGTGGATCTTTACACTGAAGGAGATTCCAGCCTGTGGGTTTTCACACTGCAGGAGATTCCAGGATGTAGATCTTCTCACTGCAGGGGTTTCCAGGATGTGGATCTTCACACACACAGGGGTTCCAAGGATGGGATCTTCACACTGCAGGGGATTCCAGGATTTGGATCTTCACACTGCAGGAGATTGCAGGATGTGGATCTTCACTCTGCAGGGGATTCCACGATGTGGATCTTCACACTGAAGGAAATTCCAGAATGTGCATCTTCACACTGCAGGAGATTCTAGCATGTGGTTCTTCACTCTGCAGGAGATTCCAGGAGGTGGATCTACACGCTGCAGAAGATTCCAAGATGTGCACCTTCACACTACAGGGGATTCCAGTATGTGGATCTTGTCACTACAGGAGATTCCAGGATGTGGATCTTCACACTGCAGGAAATTCCGGGATGTGGATATTCACACTGCTGGAGTTTCCAGGATGTGGATATTCTCACTGCAGGAGTTTCCGGGATGAGGATCTTCACACTGCCGGAGTCCTCAGGATGTTAACATTTACGCTGCAGGAGATTCCAGGCTGTGGATCTTCACACTGCAGGGCATTGCAGGATGTGGATCTTCACACTGCAGGAGGTTCCAAGGCGTGGACCTTCACACAGCAGTCGATTCCAGGATGTGGATCTTCACACTACAGGTGATTCCAGGATGTGGATCTTCACTCTGCAGGTGATTCCAGAATGTGGAATATTCCACTGCAGGAGATTCCTGGGTGTGGATCGTTTCATTGCACGAGATTCCAGGTTGTGGATCCTCACAGTGCAGCTGTTTCCAGGATGTGGATCTTCACACTGCAGCAGTTTCCAGGATGTAGAACTTCACACTGCAGGAGATTCCAGGATGTGGATCTTCAGACTGCAGGACATTCCAGGATGTGCATATTCTCACTGCAGGAGATTTTAGGATATGGACATCACACTGCATGAGTTTCCAGGATGTGGATCTTCCCACTGCAGGAGATTCCAGGATGTGGATCTTCACTCTGCAGGAGGTTCCAGGATGTAGATCTTCACGCTGCAGGAGATTCCAAGATGTGCACCTTCACACTACAGGGGATTCCAGTATGTGGATCGTGTCACTGCAGGAGATTCCAGGAAGTGAACCTTCACACTGCAGGAGATTCCAGTATGCGGATCTTCACACTGCAGGAGATTGCAGGATGTGGATCGTCACACTGCAGGGGATTCCAGGAAATGGATCTTCGCACTGCAGGAGATTCCAAAATGTTGAACTTCTCTCTGCAGGAGATTCCAGGACGTGGGTCTTCACACTGCAGGATTTTCCAAGATGTGCATCTTCTCACTGCAGGAGATTCCAGGATATGGATCTTTACACTGCAGATGATTCCAGGATGTGGATCTTTACACTGAAGGAGATTCCAGCCTGTGGATTTTCACACTGCAGGAGATTCCAGGATGTAGATCTTCTCACTGCAGAGGTTTCCAGGATGTGGATCTTCGCACACACAGGGGTTCCAAGAATGGGATCTTCACACTGCAGGGGATTCCAGGATTTGGATCTTCACACTGCAGGAGATTCCAGGATGTGGATCTTCTCACTGCAGGAGATTCCAGGATTTGTATCTTCTCACCTCAGGAGATTGCAGGATGTGGATCTTCACTCTGCAGGGGAATCCAGGATGTGAATCTTCACGCTGAAGGAAATTCCAGAATGTGCATCTTCACACTGCAGGAGATTCTAGCATCTGGTTCTTCACTCTGCAGGAGATTCCAGGAGATGGATATTCACACTGTAGGAGATTGCAGGATGGGGATCTTCAGACTGCATGAGATTCCAAAATGTTGATCTTCTCACTGCCGGAGATTCCAGGACGTGGATCTTCATACTGCAGGGGATTCCAGAATGTGGATCATCACACTGCAGGTGATTCCAAAATGTTGATCTTCTCACTGCAGGAGATTCCAGGATGTGGATCTTTACACTGCAGTATGTTCCATGATGAGGATCTTCACACTGCAGGAAATTCCAGGAAGTGGATCTTCACGCACGCTGGGGTTCCAAGGATGGGATCTTCACACTGCAGGGGATTCCAGGATTTGCATCTTCACACTGCAGGAGATTGCAGGATGTGCATCTTCACTCTGCAGGTGATTCCGGGATGTGGATCCTCAAACTGCAGGAAATTCCAGGATGTGGATTTTCGCTCTGCGGGACCTCCCAGGATGTGGATATTCTCACTGCCGGAGATTCCAGGATGTGGATCTTCTCATTGCAGGAGATTCCAGGATGTGCATCTTCACACTGCAGGTGATTCCAAGATGTGCACCTTCATAATACAGGGGATTCCAGTACGTGGATCTTCACACTGCATGAGATTCCAGGATGAGGACCTTCACTCTGCAGGTGATTCCAGGATGTGCATCTTCACTCTGCAGGTGATTCCAGGATGTGGAATATTCCACTGCAGGAGATTCCTGGGTGTGGATCGTCTCATTGCGCGAGATTCCAGGTTGTGGATCCTCACAGTGCAGCTGTTTCCAGGATGTGGATCTTCTCACTGCAGCAGTTTCCAGGATGTGGAACATCACACTGCAGGAGATTCCAGGATGTGGATCTTCAGACTGCATGAGTTTCCAGGATGTGGATCTTCTCATTGCAGGAGATTCCAGGATGTGGATCTTCATACTACAGGAGTTCCAAGGATGTGGATCTTCTCACTGCCGGAGATTCCAGGATGTGCATCTTCACGCTGCAGGTGATTCCAAGATGTGCACCTTCATAATACAGGGGATTCCAGTATGTGGATCTTCACACTGCATGAGATTCCAGGATGAGGACCTTCATTCTGCAGGTGATTCCAGGATATGCATCTTCACTCTGCAGGTGATTCCAGGATGTGGAATATTCCACTGCAGGAGATTCCTGGGTGTGGATCGTCTCATTGCGAGAGATTCCAGGTTGTGGATCCTCACAGTGCAGCTGTTTCCAGGATGTGGATCTTCTCACTGCAGCAGTTTCCAGGATGTGGAACATCACACTGCAGGAGATTCCAGGATGTGGATCTTCAGACTGCATGAGTTTCCAGGATGTGGATCTTCCCACTGCAGGAGATTCCAGGATGTGGATCTTCACTCTGCAGGAGGGTCCAGGATGTAGATCTTCACGCTGCAGGAGATTCCAAGATGTGCACCTTCACACTACAGGGGATTCCAGTATGTGGATCGTGTCACTGCAGGAGATTCCAGGAAGTGAACCTTCACATTGCAGGAGATTCCAGTATGCAGATCTTCACACTGCAGGAGATTGCAGGATGTGGATCGTCACACTGCAGGGGATTCCAGGAAATGGATCTTCACACTGCAGGAGATTCCAAAATGTTGAACTTCTCACTGCAGGAGATTCCAGGACGTGGGTCTTCACACTGCAGGATTTTCCAGGATGTGGATCTTTACACTGAAGGAGATTCCAGCCTGTGGGTTTTCACACTGCAGGAGATTCCAGGATGTAGATCTTCTCACTGCAGGGGTTTCCAGGATGTGGATCTTCACACACACAGGGGTTCCAAGGATGGGATCTTCACACTGCAGGGGATGCCAGGATTTGGATCTTCACACTGCAGGAGATTGCAGGATGTGGATCTTCACTCTGCAGGGGAATCCACGATGTGGATCTTCACACTGAAGGAAATTCCAGAATGTGCATCTTCACACTGCAGGAGATTCTAGCATGTGGTTCTTCACTCTGCAGGAGATTCCAGGAGGTGGATCTACACGCTGCAGAAGATTCCAAGATGTGCACCTTCACACTACAGGGGATTCCAGTATGTGGATCTTGTCACTACAGGAGATTCCAGGATGTGGATCTTCACACTGCAGGAAATTCCGGGATGTGGATATTCACACTGCTGGAGTTTCCAGGATGTGGATATTCTCACTGCAATAGTTTCCGGGATGAGGATCTTCACACTGCCGTAGTCCTCAGGATGTTAACATTTACGCTGCAGGAGATTCCAGGCTGTGGATCTTCACACTGCAGGGCATTGCAGGATGTGGATCTTCACACTGCAGGAGATTCCAAGGCATGGATCTTCACACAGCAGTCGATTCCAGGATGTGGATCTTCACACTACAGGTGATTCCAGGATGTGGATCTTCACTCTGCAGGTGATTCCAGAATGTGGAATATTCCACTGCAGGAGATTCCTGGGTGTGGATCGTTTCATTGCACGAGATTCCAGGTTGTGGATCCTCACAGTGCAGCTGTTTCCAGGATGTGGATCTTCACACTGCAGCAGTTTCCAGGATGTAGAACTTCACACTGCAGGAGATTCCAGGATGTGGATCTTCAGACTGAAGGATATTCCAGGATGTGGATATTCTCACTGCAGGAGATTTTAAGATATGGACATCACACTGCATGAGTTTCCAGGATGTGGATCTTCCCACTGCAGGAGATTCCAGGATGTGGATCTTCACTCTGCAGGAGGTTCCAGGATGTAGATCTTCACGCTGCAGGAGATTCCAAGATGTGCACCTTCACACTACAGGGGATTCCAGTATGTGGATCGTGTCACTGCAGGAGATTCCAGGTAGTGAACCTTCACACTGCAGGAGATTCCAGTATGCGGATCTTCACACTGCAGGAGATTGCAGGATGTGGATCGTCACACTGCAGGGGATTCCAGGAAATGGATCCTCACACTGCAGGAGATTCCAGGACGTGGGTCTTCACACTGCAGGATTTTCCAAGATGTGCATCTTCTCACTGCAGGAGATTCCAGGATATCGATCTCTACACTGCAGATGATTCCAGGATGTGGATCTTTACACTGAAGGAGATTCCAGCCTGTGGATTTTCACACTGCAGGAGATTCCAGGATGTAGATCTTCTCACTGCAGAGGTTTCCAGGATGTGGATCTTCGCACACACAGGGGTTCCAAGGATGGGATCTTCACACTGCAGGGGATTCCAGGATTTGGATCTTCACACTGCAGGAGATTCCAGGATGTGGATCTTCTCACTGCAGGAGATTCCAGGATTTGTATCTTCTCACCTCAGGAGATTGCAGGATGTGGATCTTCACTCTGCAGGGGAATCCAGGATGTGGATCTTCACACTGATGGAAATTCCAGAATGTGCATCTTCACACTGCAGGAGATTCTAGCATCTGGTTCTTCACTCTGCAGGAGATTCCAGGAGATGGATATTCACACTGTAGGAGATTGCAGGATGTGGATCTTCAGACTGCATGAGATTCCAAAATGTTGATCTTCTCACTGCCGGAGATTCCAGGACATGGTTCTTCACACTGCAGGAATTTACAAGATGTGCATCTTCTTACTGCAGGAGGTTCCACGATGAGGATCTTCACACTGTAGGAGATCCCAGCATGTGTATCTTCACACTGCAGGAGATTCCATCATGTGGATCTTCTCACTGCAGTAGATTCCAGGACGTGAATTTTCACACTGCAGGAGATTCCAGGATGTGGATATTTAATCTGCAGGACATTCCAGGATATGGATCACCACACTGCAGGGGATTCCAGAATGCGGATCATCACACTGCAGGAGATTCCAGGATTTGGATCTCCTCACTGCAGGAAATTCCAGGATGTGGATCTTCACACACGCAGGGGTTCCAAGGGTGGGATCTTCACACTGCAGGGGATTCCAGGCTTTGGATCTTCACACTGCAGGAACTTCCAGGACGTGGAGCTCCTCACTGCAGGAGATTGCAGGATTTGTATCTTCTCACTGCAGGAGATTGCAGGATGTGGATCTTCACTCTGCAGGGGATTCAAGGATGTGGATCTTCACACTGCAGGAAATTCCAAGATGTGCATCCTCACACTGCAGGAGATTCGAGCATGTGGTTCTTCACTCTGCAGAAGAGTCCAGAATTTGCATCTTCACACTGCAGGAGATTGCAGGAGGTGCATCTGCACTCTGCAGCTGATTCCAGGATGTGGATATTTAAACTGCAGGAAATTCCAGGATGTGGATCTTCGCTCTGCAGGAGCTCCCAGGATGTGGATGTTCTCACTGCCAGAGATTCCAGGATATGGATCTTCTCATTGCAGGAGATTCCAGGATGTGGATCTTCACGCTGCAGGAATTCCAAAGATGTGGATCTTCTCAGTACAGGAGATTCCAGGATGTGGATCTTCACACTACAGGAGCATCCAGGATGTAGATCTCCTCACTGCAGGAGATTCTAGGATGTGGATCTTAACACTGCCGGGGATTGCAGGATGTGGATATTCTCACTGCCGGAGATTCCGGGCTGTGGATCTTCACACTGCAGGAGTTTCCAGGATGTGTATATTCTCACTGCAGGAGTTTCCGGGATGAGGAGCTTCACACTGCTGGAGTCCTCAGGATGTAAACATTTACACTGCAGGAGATTCCAGGCTGTGGATCTTCACTCTGCAGGGCATTGCAGGATGTGGATCTTCATTCTGCAGCAGATTCCAGGATGTGGATCTTCACGCTGCAGTAGATTCCAACATGTGCACCTTCACACTACAGGGGATTCCACCATGTGGATTTGTGACAGCATGAGATTCCAGGATGTGGATCTTCACAGTGCAGGATATTCCAGGATAAGTATCTTCACACTGCAAGAGATTCCAGAATGTGGATCTTCTCACTGCAGGTGATTCCAGGATGAGGATCTTCACTCTGCAGTGGGTTCCAGTATGTGGATCTTCACACTGCAGGACATTACAGGATGTAAAACTTCACACTGCAGGAGATTGCAGGATGTGGATCTTCATACTGCAGGGGATTCCAGGATGTGGATCTTCACACTGCAGGAGATTCCAAAATGTTGATCTTCTCACTGCAGGAGATTCCAGGATGTGGATCTTTACACTGCAGTATGTTCCACGATGAGGATCTTCACACTGCAGGTGATTCCAGGATTTGGATCTTCACACACGCCGGGTTTCCAAGGAATGGATCTTCCCACTGCAGGGGATTCCAGGATTTGCATCTTCACACTGCAGGAGATTGCAGGATGTGCATCTTCATTCTGCAGTTGATTCCAGGATGCGGATCTTCAAACTGCAATAAATTGCAGGATGTGGATTTTCACTCTGCAGGACCTCCCAGGATGTGGATCTTCTCACTGCCGGAGATTCCAGGATGTGGATCTTCTCATTGCAGGTGATTCCAGGATGTGGATCTTCACACTAGAGGAGTTCCAAGGATGTGGATCTTCTCACTGCCAGAGATTCCAGGATGTGGATCTTCATGCTGCAGGTGATTCCAAGATGTGCACCTTCACAATACAGGGGATTCCAGTATGTGGATCTTCACACTGCATGAGATTCCAGGATGAGGATCTTCATTCTGCAGGTGATTCCAGGATGTGCATCTTCACTCTGCAGGTGATTCCAGGATGTGAAATATTCCACTGCACGACATTCCCGGTTGTGCATCCTCACAGTACAGCTGTTTCCAGGATGTGGATCTTCACACTGCAGCAGTTTCCAGGATGTAGAACTTCACACTGCAGGAGATTCCAGGATGTGGATCTTCAGACTGCAGGACATTCCAGGATGTGGATATTCTCACTGCAGGAGATTCCAGGATGTGGATATTCTCACTGCAGGAGATTCTGGATATGGACATCACACTGCATGAGTTTCCAGGATGTGGATCTTCACTCTGCAGGAGATTCCAGGATGTAGATCTTCATGCTGCAGGAGATTCCACGATGTGCACATTCACACTACAGGGGATTCCAGTATGTGGATCGTGTCACTGCAGGAGATTCCAGGAAGTGAACCTTCACGCTGCAGGAGATTCCACTATGCGGATCTTCACACTGCAGGAGATTGCAGGATGTGGATCGTCACACTGCAGGGGATTCCAGGAAATGGATCTTCACACTGCAGGAGATTCCAAAATGTTGAACTTCTCACTGCAGGAGATTCCAGGACATGGGTCTTCACACTGCAGGAATTTTCCAAGATGTGCATCTTCTCACTGCAGGAGATTCCAGGATGTGGATCTTTACACTGCAGGTGGTTCCAGGATGTGGATCTTTACACTGAAGGAGATTCCAGCCTGTGCATTTTCACACTGCAGGAGATTCCAGGATGTAGATCTTCTCACTGCAGAGGTTTCCAGGATGTGGATCTTCACACACACAGGGGTACCAAGGATGGGATCTTCACACTGCAGGTGATTCCAGGATTTGCATCTTCACACTGCAGGAGATTCCAGGATGTGGATCTTCTCACTGCAGGAGATTGCAGGATTTGGATCTTCACTCTGCAGGGGAATCCAGGATGTGCATCTTCTCATTGCAGGAGATTCCAGGATGTGGATCTTCAAACTGCAGGAAATTCCAGGATGTGAATCTTCACTCTGCTGGAGCTCCCAGGATGTGGATCTTCTCACTGCAGGAGATTCTAGGATCTGGATCTTCTCATTGCAGGAGATTCCAGGATGTGGATCTTCACACTGCAGGAGTTCCAAGGATGTAGATCTTCTCACCGCAGGAGATTCCAGGATCTGGATCTTCACACTGCAGGAGTATCCAGGATATAGATATCCTCACTGCGGGATTATGCAGGATGTGGATCTTCTCATTGCAGGAGATTCCAGGATGTGGATCTTCACACTGCAGGAGATTCTAGCATGTGGTTCTTCACTCTGCAGAAGATTCCATGATGTGCATCTTCACACTGTAGGAGATTGCAGGATGTGCATCTTCACACTGCAGGTGATTCCAGGACGTGGATCTTCAAAATGCAGGAAATTCCAGGATGTGAATCTTCACTCTGCAGGAGCTCCCACGATGTGGATCTTCTTACTGCAGGAGATTCCAGGATCTGTATCTTCTCATTGCAGGAGATTCCAGGATGTGGATCTTCACACTGCAGGAGATTCCAGGATGTAGATCTTCTCACTGCAGAGGTTTCCAGGATGTGGATCTTCACACACACAGGGGTACCAAGGATGGGATCTTCACACTGCAGGGGATTTCAGGATTTGGATCTTCACACTGCAGGAGCATCCAGGATATAGATCTCCTCACTGCAGGATTATCCAGGATGTGGATCTTCTCATTGCAGGAGATTCCAGGATGTGGATCTTCACGCTGCAGTAGATTCTAGCATGTGGTTCTTCACTCTGCAGGAGATTCCATGATGTGCATCTTCACACTGTAGGTGATTGCAGGATGTGGATCTTCACTCTGCAGGTGATTCCAGGATGGGGATCTTCAAACTGCAGGAAATTCCAGGATGTGAATCTTCACTGTGCAGGAGTTCCCTGGATGTGGATCTTCTTACTGCAGGAGATTCCAGGATGTGGATCTTCACACTACAGAAGCATCCAGGCATAGATCTCCTCACTACAGGAGCATCCAGGATATAGATCTCCTCACTGCAGGATACTCCAGGATGTGGATCTTCTCATTGCAGGAGTTTCCAGGATGTAGATCTTCACACTACAGGAGATTCAAGGATGTGGATCTTCACTCTGCAGGAGATTCAAGGATGTGGATCTTCACGCTGCAGGTGATTCCAAGACGTGCACCTTCACACTGCAGGAGACTCCAGAATGTTGATCTTCTCGCTGCAGGAGATTCTGGGACATGGATCTTCACACTGCAGGAATTTCCAAGATGTGCATATTTTCACTGCTGGAGATTCCGTGATGTGGATCTTCACACTGCAGGAGTTTCCAGGATGTGGATATTCTCACTGCAGTAGATTCCGGGATGAGGATCTGCACACTGCAGGAGTCCTCAGGATGTCAACATTTACACTGCAGGTGATTGCAGGCTGTGGATCTTCACACTGCAGGGCATTGCAGGATGTGGATTTTCACACTGCAGGAGATTCCAAGACGTGGATCTTCACACAGCAGTCGATTCCAGGATGTGGATCTTCACACTGCAGGATCTCCCAGGATGTGCATCCTTACACTGCAGCAGATTCCAGAATGTGGATCTTCTCAATGCAGGTGATTCCAGTATGACGATCTTCACACTGCAGGCTGTTCCAGAATGTGGATCTTATCACTGCAGGAGATTCCGGGATGTGGATCTTCTCACTGAAGGTGATTCCGGGATGTGGATCTTCACACTGCCGGAGTTTACAGGATGGGGATCTTCTCACTGCAGACGATGCAGGATGTGGATCTTTGCACTGCAGGAAATTCCAGCATGTGGATCTTCACACTGCAGGAGATTCCAGAATGTGGATCTTCACACTGCAGCAGTTTCAAAGATGTGGATCTTCTCACTTCAGGACATTCCAGGATGGGGAACTTCACACTACATGGGGATTCTGGGATGTGGATCTTCAAACTGCAGGAGATTGCAGGATGTGGATCTTCGCTCTGCAGGTGATTCCAAGATGTGGAATATTCAACTGCAGGAGATTCCTGGGTGTGGATCGTTTCATTGCACGAGATTCCAGGTTGTGGATCCTCAGTGCAGCTGTGTCCAGGATGTGGATCTTCACACTGCAGGAGTTTCCAGGATGTAGAACTTCACACTGCAGGAGATTCCAGGATGTGGATCCTCAGACTTCAGGACATTCCAGGATGTGGACCTTCACACTGCAGGAGATTCCAGGATGTGGATATTCACACTGCAGGAGATATTAGGATATGGACATCACACTGCATGAGTTTCCAGGATGTGGATCATCACACTGCAGGGGATTCCAGGAAATGGATCCTCACACTGCAGGAGATTCCAAAATGTTGATCTTCTCACTGCAGGAGATTCCAGGACGTGGCTCTTCACACTGCAGGATTTTCCAAGATGTGCATCTTCTCACTGCAGGAGATTCCAGGATGTGGATCTTTACACTGCAGGTGGTTCCAGGATGTGGATCTTTCCACTGAAGGAGATTCCAGCCTGTGGATTTTCACACTGCAGGAGATTCCAGGATGTAGATCTTCTCACTGCAGGGGTTTCCAGGATGTGGATCTTCACACACACAGGGGTTCCAAGGATGGGATCTTCACATTGCAGGGGATTCCAGGATTTGGATCTTCACACTGCAGGAGATTCCAGGAGGTGGAACTTCACACTGCAGGAGATTCCAGGATTTGTATCTTCTCACTGCAGGAGATTGCAGGATGTGGATCTTCACTCTGCAGGGGATTCCAGGATGTGGATCTTCACACTACAGGAAATTCCAGAATGTGCATCTTCACTCTGTAGGAGATTCCAGGATGTGGATCTTCACACTGCAGGAGATTGCAGGATGTGGATCTTCACTCTGCAGGTGATTCCAGGATGTGGATCTTCAAACTGCAGGAAATTCCAGGATGTGAATCTTCACTCTGCAGCAGCTCCAAGGATGTGGATCTTCTCACTGCAGGAAATTCCAGGATGTGGATCTTCTCATTGCAAGAGATTCCAGGATGTGGATCTTCACACTGCAGGAGTTCCAAGGATGTGGATCTTCTCACTGCAGGAGATTCCAGGATCTGGATCTTCACACTACAGGAGCATCCAGGATATAGATCTCCTCACTGCAGGAGATTCCAGGAAGTGGATCTTCACACTGCAGGAGATTCCAGGATGTGGATCTTCACTCTGCATGAGATTCCAGGACGTGGATCTTCACGCTGAAGGTGATTCTAAGATGTACACCTGCACAATACAGGAGATTCCAGTATGTGGATCCTCACACTGCATGGGATTCCAGGATGAGGATCTTCACACTGCATGAGATTCCAGGATGTGGATCTTCACTCTGCAGGAGGGTCCAGGATGTAGATCTTCATGCTGCAGGAGATTCCAAGATGTGCACATTCACACTACAGGGGATTCCAGTATGTGGATCGTGTCACTGCAGGAGATTCCAGGAAGTGAACCTTCACGCTGCAGGAGATTCCAGTATGCGGATCTTCACACTGCAGGAGATTGCAGGATGTGGATCGTCACACTGCAGGGGATTCCAGGAAATGGATCTTCACACTGCAGGAGATTCCAAAATGTTGAACTTCTCACTGCAGGAGATTCCAGGACATGGGTCTTCACACTGCAGGAATTTTCCAAGATGTGCATCTTCTCACTGCAGGAGATTCCAGGATGTGGATCTTTACACTGCAGGTGGTTCCAGGATGTGGATCTTTACACTGAAGGAGATTCCAGCCTGTGCATTTTCACACTGCAGGAGATTCCAGGATGTAGATCTTCTCACTGCAGAGGTTTCCAGGATGTGGATCTTCACACACACAGGGGTACCAAGGATGGGATCTTCACACTGCAGGGGATTCCAGGATTTGCATCTTCTCACTGCAGGAGATTGCAGGATCTGGATCTTCACTCTGCAGGGGAATCCAGGATGTGCATCTTCTCATTGCAGGAGATTCCAGGATGTGGATCTTCAAACTGCAGGAAATTCCAGGATGTGAATCTTCACTCTGCTGGAGCTCCCAGGATGTGGATCTTCTCACTGCAGGAGATTCCAGGATCTGGATCTTCTCATTGGAGGAGATTCCAGGATGTGGATCTTCACACTGCAAGAGTTCCAAGGATGTAGATCTTCTCATTGCAGGAGATTCCAGGATGTGGATCTTCACACTGCAGGAGATTCTAGCATGTGGTTCTTCACTCTGCAGGAGATTCCATGATGTGCATCTTCACACTGTAGGAGTTTGCAGGATGTGGATCTTCACTCTGCAGGTGATTCCAGGATGTGGATCTTCAAAGTGCAGGTAATTCCAGGATGTGAATCTTCACTCTGCAGGAGCTCCCACGATGTGGATCTTCTTACTGCAGGAGATTCCAGGATCTGTATCTTCTCATTGCAGGAGATTCCAGGATGTGGATCTTCACACTGCAGGAGTTCCAAGGATGTAGATCTTCTCACTGCAGGAGATTCCAGGATCTGGATCTTCACAATGCAGGAGCATCCAGGATATAGATCTCCTCACTGCAGGATTATCCAGGATGTGGATCTTCTCATTGCAGGAAATTCCAGGATGTGAATCTTCACTGTGCAGGAGTTCCCTGGATGTGGATCTTCTTACTGCAGGAGATTCCAGGATGTGGATCTTCACACTACAGAAGCATCCAGGCATAGATCTCCTCACTACAGGAGCATCCAGGATATAGATCTCCTCACTGCAGGAGACTCCAGGATGTGGATCTTCTCATTGCAGGAGTTTCCAGGATGTAGATCTTCACACTACAGGAGATTCCAGGATATGGATCTTCACTCGGCAGGAGATTCCAGGATGTGGATCTTCACGCTGCAGGTGATTCCAAGACGTGCACCTTCACACTGCAGGAGACTCCAGAATGTTGATCTTCTCACTGCAGGAGATTGTGGGACATGGATCTACACACTGCAGGAATTTCCAAGATGTGCATATTTTCACTGCTGGAGATTCCTGGATGTGGATCTTCACACTGAAGGAGGTTCCAGGATGTGGATCTTCACACTGCAGGATCTCCCAGGATGTGGATCTTTACACTGCAGCAGATTCCAGAATGTGGATCTTCTCAATGCAGGTGATTCCAGTATGCCGATCATCACACTGCAGGCTGTTCCAGAATGTGGATCTTATCACTGCAGGAGATTCCAGGATGTGGATCTTCTCACTGAAGGAGATTCCGGGATGTGGATCTTCACACTGCCGGAGTTTACAGGATGGGGATCTTCTCACTGCAGACGATGCAGGATGTGGATCTTTACACTGCAGGAAATTCCATCATGTGGATCTTCACACTGCAGGAGATTCCAGAATGTGGATCTTCACACTGCAGCAGTTTCAAAGATGTGGATCTTCTCACTTCAGGACATTCCAGGATGGGGAACTTCACACTACATGGGGATTCTGGGATGTGGATCTTCAAACTGCAGGAGATTGCAGGATGTGGATCTTCGCTCTGCAGGTGATTCCAAGATGTGGAATATTCCACTGCAGGAGATTCCTGGGTGTGGATCGTTTCATTGCACGAGATTCCAGGTTGTGGATCCTCAGTGCAGCTGTTTCCAGGATGTGGATCTTCACACTGCAGGAGATTCCAGGATGTAGAACTTCACACTGCAGGAGATTCCAGGATGTGGATCTTCAGACTGCAGGACATTCCAGGATGTGGATCTTCACTGTGCAGGAGGTTCCAGGATGTGGATATTCTCACTGCAGGTGATTTTAGGATATGGACATCACACTGCATGAGTTTCCAGGATGTGGATCGTCTCACTGCAGGAGATTCCAGGATGTGGATCTTCACTGTGCAGGAGGTTCCAGGATGTGGATATTCTCACTGCAGGAGATTTTAGGATATGGACATCACACTGCATGATTTTCCAGGATGTGGATCGTCACACTGCAGGGGATTCCAGGAAATGGATCCTCACACTGCAGGAGATTCCAAAATGTTGATCTTCTCACTGCAGGAGATTCCAGGACGTGGCTCTTCACACTGCAGGATTTTCCAAAATGTGCATCTTCTCATTGCAGGAGATTCCAGGATGTGGATCTTCAAACTGCAGGAAATTCCAGGATGTGAATCTTCACTCTGCAGGAGCTCCCACGATGTGGATCTTCTTACTGCAGGAGATTCCAGGATCTGTATCTTCTCATTGCAGGAGATTCCAGGATGTGGATTTTCACACTGCAGGAGTTCCAAGGATGTAGATCTTCTCACTGCAGGAGATTCCAGGATCTGGATCTTCACAATGCAGGAGCATCCAGGATATAGATCTCCTCACTGCAGGATTATCCAGGATGTGGATCTTCTCATTGCAGGAAATTCCAGGATGTGAATCTTCACTGTGCAGGAGTTCCCTGGATGTGGATCTTCTTACTGCAGGAGATTCCAGGATGTGGATCTTCACACTACAGAAGCATCCAGGCATAGATCTCCTCACTACAGGAGCATCCAGGATATAGATCTCCTCACTGCAGGAGACTCCAGGATGTGGATCTTCTCATTGCAGGAGTTTCCAGGATGTAGATCTTCACACTACAGGAGATTCCAGGATATGGATCTTCACTCGGCAGGAGATTCCAGGATGTGGATCTTCACGCTGCAGGTGATTCCAAGACGTGCACCTTCACACTGCAGGAGACTCCAGAATGTTGATCTTCTCACTGCAGGAGATTGTGGGACATGGATCTACACACTGCAGGAATTTCCAAGATGTGCATATTTTCACTGCTGGAGATTCCTGGATGTGGATCTTCACACTGCAGGAGGTTCCAGGATGTGGATCTTCACACTGCAGGATCTCCCAGGATGTGGATCTTTACACTGCAGCAGATTCCAGAATGTGGATCTTCTCAATGCAGGTGATTCCAGTATGCCGATCATCACACTGCAGGCTGTTCCAGAATGTGGATCTTATCACTGCAGGAGATTCCAGGATGTGGATCTTCTCACTGAAGGAGATTCCGGGATGTGGATCTTCACACTGCCGGAGTTTACAGGATGGGGATCTTCTCACTGCAGACGATGCAGGATGTGGATCTTTACACTGCAGGAAATTCCATCATGTGGATCTTCACACTGCAGGAGATTCCAGAATGTGGATCTTCACACTGCAGCAGTTTCAAAGATGTGGATCTTCTCACTTCAGGACATTCCAGGATGGGGAACTTCACACTACATGGGGATTCTGGGATGTGGATCTTCAAACTGCAGGAGATTGCAGGATGTGGATCTTCGCTCTGCAGGTGATTCCAAGATGTGGAATATTCCACTGCAGGAGATTCCTGGGTGTGGATCGTTTCATTGCACGAGATTCCAGGTTGTGGATCCTCAGTGCAGCTGTTTCCAGGATGTGGATCTTCACACTGCAGGAGATTCCAGGATGTAGAACTTCACACTGCAGGAGATTCCAGGATGTGGATCTTCAGACTGCAGGACATTCCAGGATGTGGATCTTCACTGTGCAGGAGGTTCCAGGATGTGGATATTCTCACTGCAGGTGATTTTAGGATATGGACATCACACTGCATGAGTTTCCAGGATGTGGATCGTCTCACTGCAGGAGATTCCAGGATGTGGATCTTCACTGTGCAGGAGGTTCCAGGATGTGGATATTCTCACTGCAGGAGATTTTAGGATATGGACATCACACTGCATGATTTTCCAGGATGTGGATCGTCACACTGCAGGGGATTCCAGGAAATGGATCCTCACACTGCAGGAGATTCCAAAATGTTGATCTTCTCACTGCAGGAGATTCCAGGACGTGGCTCTTCACACTGCAGGATTTTCCAAAATGTGCATCTTCTCACTGCAGGATATTCCAGGATGTGGATCTTTACACTGCAGGTGGTTCCAGGATGTGGATCTTTCCACTGAAGGAGATTCCAGCCTATGGATTTTCACACTGCAGGAGATTCCAGGATGTAGATCTTCTCACTGCAGGGGTTTCCAGGATGTTGATCTTCACACACACAGGGGTTCCAAGGATGGGATCTTCACATTGCAGGGGATTCCAGGATTTGGATCTTCACACTGCAGGAGATTCCAGGATGTGGATCTTCTCACTGTAGGAGATTCCAGGATTTGTATCTTTCTACTGCAGGAGATTGCAGGATGTGGATCTTCACTCTGCAGGGGAATCCAGGATGTGGATCTTCACACTACAGGAAATTCCAGAATGTGCATCTTCACTCTGCTGGAGATTCCAGGATGTGGATCTTCACACTGTAGGAGATTGCAGGATGTGGATCTTCACACTGCAGGTGAATCTAAGATGTGCACCTTCACAATACAGGAGATTCCAGTATGTGGATCCTCACACTGCATGAGATTCCAGGATGAGGATCTTCACACTGCATGAGATTCCAGGATGTGGATCTTCACACTGCAGGAGATTCCAGATTGTGGATCTTTACACTGCAGGAGATTCCATGATTTGTATCTTCTCACTACAGGACATTCCAGGATCGGTATCTTCACACTGCAGCAGATTCCAGAATGTGGATCTGCTCAATGCAGGTGATTCCAGTATGCCGATCTTCACACTGCCGGAGATGTAAGAATGTGGATCTTATCACTGCAGGAGATTCTGGGATGTGGATTTTCTCATTGAAGGAGAATCCGGGATGTGGATCTTCACACTGCCGGAGTTTCCAGGATGGGGATCTTCTCACTGCAGGAGATTCCAGGATGTGGATCTTTTCACTGCGGTAAATTCCAGGATGTGGAACTTCACACTGCAGGAGATTCCAGGATGTAGAACTTCACACTGCAGGAGATTCCAGGATGTGGATCCTCAGACTTCAGGACATTCCAGGATGTGGACCTTCACACTGCAGGAGATTCCAGGATGTGGATATTCACACTGCAGGAGATATTAGGATATGGACATCACACTGCATGAGTTTCCAGGATGTGGATCATCACACTGCAGGGGATTCCAGGAAATGGATCCTCACACTGCAGGAGATTCCAAAATGTTGATCTTCTCACTGCAGGAGATTCCAGGACGTGGCTCTTCACACTGCAGGATTTTCCAAGATGTGCATCTTCTCACTGCAGGAGATTCCAGGATGTGGATCTTTACACTGCAGGTGGTTCCAGGATGTGGATCTTTCCACTGAAGGAGATTCCAGCCTATGGATTTTCACACTGCAGGAGATTCCAGGATGTAGATCTTCTCACTGCAGGGGTTTCCAGGATGTTGATCTTCACACACACAGGGGTTCCAAGGATGGGATCTTCACATTGCAGGGGATTCCAGGATTTGGATCTTCACACTGCAGGAGATTCCAGGATGTGGATCTTCTCACTGTAGGAGATTCCAGGATTTGTATCTTTCTACTGCAGGAGATTGCAGGATGTGGATCTTCACTCTGCAGGGGAATCCAGGATGTGGATCTTCACACTACAGGAAATTCCAGAATGTGCATCTTCACTCTGCTGGAGATTCCAGGATGTGGATCTTCACACTGTAGGAGATTGCAGGATGTGGATCTTCACCCTGCAGGTGATTCCAGGATGTGGATCTTCTCACTGCAGGAGATTCCAGGATTTGTATCTTCCTACTGCAGGAGATTGCAGGATGTGGATCTTCACTCTGCAGGGGAATCCAGGATGTCGATCTTCACACTACAGGAAATTCCAGAATGTGCATCTTCACTCTGCAGGAGATTCCAGGATGTGGCTCTTCACACTGTAGGAGATTGCAGGATGTGGATCTTCACTCTGCAGGTGATTCCAGGATGTGGATCTTCAAACCGCAGAAAATTCCAGGATGTGAATCTTCACTCTGCAGGAGGTCCAAGAATGTGGATCTTCTCATTGCAGGAGATTCCAGGATGTGGATCTTCTCATTGCAGGAGATTCCAGGATGTGGATCTTCACACTGCAGGAGTTCCAAGCATGTGGATCTTCTCACTGCAGGAGATTCCAGGATCTGGATCTTCACACTACAGGAGCATCCAGGATATAGATCTCCTCACTGCAGGAGATTCCAGGATGTGGATCTTCACACTGCAGGAGATTCCAGGATGTGGATCTTTACACTGCAGTATGTTCCACGATGAGGATCTTCACACTGCAGGTGATTCCAGGATGTGGATCTTCACACACGCCGGGGTTCCAAGGAATGGATCTTCCCACTGCAGGGGATTCCAGGATTTGCATCTTCACACTGCAGGAGATTGCAGGATGTGCATCTTCACTCTGCAGGTGATTCCAGGATGCGGATCTTCAAACTGCAAGAAATTCCAGGATGTGGATTTTCACTCTGCAGGACCTCCCAGGATGTGGATCTTCTCACTGCCGGAGATTCCAGGATGTGGATCTTCTCATTGCAGGAGATTCCAGGATGTGGATCTTCGCTCTACAGGTGATTCCAAGATGTAGAATATTCCACTGCAGGAGATTCCTGGGTGTGGATCGTTTCATTGCACGAGATTCCCGGTTGTGCATCCTCACAGTGCAGCTGTTTCCAGAATGTGGATCTTCACACTGCAGCAGTTTCCAGGATGTAGAACTTCACACTGCAGGAGATTCCAGGATGTGGATCTTCAGACTGCAGGACATTCCAGGATGTGGATATTCTCACTGCAGGAGATTCTGGATATGGACATCACACTGCATGAGTATCCAGGATGTGGATCATCACTCTGCAGGAGGTTCCAGGATGTAGATCTTCACGCTGCAGGAGATTCCAAGATGTGCACATTCACACTATAGGGGATTCCAGTATGTGGATCGTGTCACTGCAGGAGATTCCAGGAAGTGAACCTTCACGCTGCAGGAGATTCCAGTATGCGGATCTCCACACTGCAGGAGATTGCAGGATGTGGATCGTCACACTGCTGGGGATTCCAGGAAATGGATCTTTACACTGCAGAAGATTCCAAAATGTTGAACTTCTCACTGCAGGAGATTCCAGGACATGGGTCTTCACACTGCAGGAATTTTCCAAGATGTGCATCTTCTCACTGCAGGAGATTCCAGGATGTGGATCTTTACACTGCAGGTGGTTCCAGGATGTGGATCTTTACACTGAAGGTGATTCCAGCCTGTGCATTTTCACACTGCAGGAGATTCCAGGATGTAGATCTTCTCACTGCAGAGGTTTCCAGGATGTGGATCTTCACACACACAGGGGTACCAAGGATGGGATCTTCACATTGCAGGGGATTCCAGGATTTGGATCCTCACACTGCAGGAGATTCCAGGATGTGGATCTTCTCACTGCAGGAGATTGCAGGATCTGGATCTTCACTCTGCAGGGGAATCCAGGATGTGCATCTTCTCATTGCAGGAGATTCCAGGATGTGGATCTTCAAACTGCAGGAAATTCCAGGATGTGAATCTTCACTCTGCAGGAGCTCCCACGATGTGGATCTTCTTACTGCAGGAGATTCCAGGATCTGTATCTTCTCATTGCAGGAGATTCCTGAATGTGGATCTTCACTCTGCAGGAGATTCCAGGATGTGGATCTTCACACTGTAGGAGATTGCAGGATGTGGATCTTCACTCTGCAGGTGATTCCTGGATGTGGATCTTCAAACTGCAGGAAATTCCAGGATGTGAATCCTCACTCTGCAGGAGCTCCAAGAATGTGGATCTTCTCACTGCAGGAGATTCCAGGATGTGGATCTTCTCATTGCAGGAGATTCCAGGATGTGGATCTTCACACTGCAGGAGTTCCAAGGATGTGGATCTTCTCACTGCAGGAGATTCCAGGATCTGGATCTTCACACTACAAGAGCATCCAGGATATTGATCTCCTCACTGCAGGAGATTCCAGGATGTGGGTCTTCACACTGCAGGAGATTCTAGGATGTGGATCTTCACTCTGCATGAGATTCCAGGATGTGGATCTTCACACTGCAGGTGAATCTAAGATGTGCACCTTCACAATACAGGAGATTCCAGTATGTGGATCCTCACACTGCATGAGATTCCAGGATGAGGATCTTCACACTGCATGAGATTCCAGGATGTGGATCTTCACACTGCAGGAGATTCCAGATTGTGGATCTTTACACTGCAGGAGATTCCATGATTTGTATCTTCTCACTACAGGACATTCCAGGATCGGTATCTTCACACTGCAGCAGATTCCAGAATGTGGATCTGTTCAATGCAGGTGATTCCAGTATGCCGATCTTCACACTGCCGGAGATGTAAGAATGTGGATCTTATCACTGCAGGAGATTCTGGGATTTTCTCATTGAAGGAGAATCCGGGATGTGGATCTTCACACTGCCGGAGTTTCCAGGATGAGGATCTTCTCACTGCAGGAGATTCCAGGATGTGGATCTTTTCACTGCGGTAAATTCCAGGATGTGGAACTTCACACTGCAGGAGATTCCAGGATGTAGAACTTCACACTGCAGGAGATTCCAGGATGTGGATCCTCAGACTTCAGGACATTCCAGGATGTGGACCTTCACACTGCAGGAGATTCCAGGATGTGGATATTCACACTGCAGGAGATATTAGGATATGGACATCACACTGCATGAGTTTCCAGGTTGTGGATCATCACACTGCAGGGGATTCCAGGAAATGGATCCTCACACTGCAGGAGATTCCAAAATGTTGATCTTCTCACTGCAGGAGATTCCAGGACGTGGCTCTTCACACTGCAGGATTTTCCAAGATGTGCATCTTCTCACTGCAGGAGATTCCAGGATGTGGATCTTTACACTGCAGGTGGTTCCAGGATGTGGATCTTTCCACTGAAGGAGATTCCAGGCTGTGGATCTTCACACTGCAGGGCATTGCAGGATGTGGATCTTCACACTGCAGGAGATTCCAAGACGTGGATCTTCACACACGCCGGGGTTCAAAGGATGGGATCTTCCCATTGCAGGTGATTCCAGGATTTGCATCTTCACACTGCAGAAGATTGCAGGAAGTGCATCTTCACTCTGCAGGTGATTCCAGGATGTGGATCTTCAAACTGCAAGAAATTCCAGGATGTGGATTTTCGCTCTGCAGGACCTCCCAGGATGTGGATCTTCTCACTGCCAGAGATTCCAGGATGTGGATCTTCACGCTGCAGGTGATTCCAAGATGTGCACCTTCACAATACAGGGGATTCCAGTATGTGGATTTGTCACTGCATGAGATTCCAGAATGTGGATCTTCACACTGCAGGAGATTCCTGGATGAGTATCTTCACACTGCAAGAGATTCCCGAATGTGGATCTTCTCACTGCAGGTGATTCCAGGATGAAGATCTTCACTCTGCAGTCGATTCCAGGATGTGGATCTTCACACTGCAGGAGATTGCAGGATGTAGAACTTCACAATGCAGGAGATTGCAGGATGTAAAACTTCACACTGCCGGAGAATGCAGGATGTGGATCTTCATACCGCAGGGGATTCCAGGATGTGGATCTTCACACTGCAGGAGATTCCAAAATGTTGATCTTCTCACTGCTGGAGATTCCAGGATGTGGATCTTTACACTGCAGTATGTTCCACGATGAGGATCTTCACACTGCAGGAGATTCCAGGATATGGATCTTCACTCACGCCGGGGTTCCAAGGATGGGATCTTCACACTGCAGGGGATTCCAGGATTTGCATCTTCTCACTGCAGGAGATTGCAGGATGTGCATCTTCACTCTACAGGTGATTCTAGGATGTGGATATTCAAACAGCAGGAAATTCCAGGATGTGGATTTTCGCTCTGCAGGACCTCCCAGGATGTGGATCTTCTCACTGCCGGAGATTCCAGGATGTGGATCTTCTCATTGCAGGAGATTCCAGGATGTGGATCTTCACACTAGAGGAGTTCCAAGGATGTGGATCTTCTCACTGCCGGAGATTCCAGGATGTGGATCTTCACGCTGCAGGTGATTCCAAGATGTGCACCTTCACAATACAGGGGATTCCAGTATGTGGATCTTCACACTGCATGAGATTCCAGGATGAGGATCTTCACTCTGCAGGTGATTCCAGGATGTGCATCTTCACTCTGCAGGAGATTCCAGGATGTGGATCTTCATGCTGCAGGAGATTCCAAGATGTGGATCTTCACACTACATGTGATTTCTGGACGTGGATCTTCTCACTACAGGACATTCCTGCATGTGGTTCTAAACACTGCAGGAGATTCCAGTATGTGGAATATTCCACTACAGGAGATTCCTGGGTGTGGATCGTTTCATTGCACGAAATTCCAGGTTGTGGATCCTCACAGTGCAGCTGTTTCCAGGATGTGGATCTTCACACCGCAGCAGTTTCCAGGTTGTAGAACGTCACACTGCAGGAGATTCCAGGATGTGGATCTTCAGACTGCAGGACATTCCAGGATGTGGAACTTCACACTGCAGGAGGTTCCAGGATGTAGATCTTCACGCTGCAGGAGATTCCAAGATGTACACCTTCACACTACAGGGGATTCCAATATGTAGATCGTGTCACTGCAGCAGATTCCAGGAAGTGAACCTTCACACTGCAGGAGATTCCAGTATGCGGATCTTCACACTGCAGGAGATTGCAGGATGTGGATCGTCACACTGCAGGGGATTCCAGGAAATGGATCTTCACACTGCAGGAGATTCCA
Source organism: Cetorhinus maximus (assembly GCF_964194155.1). Taxonomy (NCBI): domain Eukaryota; kingdom Metazoa; phylum Chordata; class Chondrichthyes; order Lamniformes; family Cetorhinidae; genus Cetorhinus; species Cetorhinus maximus. The sequence continues at coordinate 87,629,157 of NC_135884.1, forward strand.
AAATGTTGAACTTCTCACTGCAGGAGATTCCAGGACGTGGGTCTTCACACTGAAGGATTTTCCAAGATGTGCATCTTCTCACTGCAGGAGATTCCAGGATGTGAATTTTTACACTGAAGGAGAATCCAGCCTGTGAATTTTCACACTGCAGGAGATTCCAGGATGTAAATCTTCTCACTGCAGAGGTTCCAAGGATGGGATCTTCACACTGCAGGGGATTCCAGGATTTGGATCTTCACACTGCAGGAGATTCCTGGATGTGGATCTTCTCACTGCATGAGATTCCAGGGTTTGTATCTTCTCACTGCAGGAGATTGCAGGATGTGGATCTTCACTCTGCAGGGGAATCCAGGATGTGGATCTTCACACTGAAGGAAATTCCAGAATGTGCATCTTCACACTGCAGGACATTCTAGCATGTGGTTCTTCACTCTGCAGGAGATTCCAGGAGGTGGATCTTCACACTGCAGGAGATTGCAGGATGTGGATCTTCACTCTGCAGTTGATACCAGGATATGGATCTTCAAACTGCAGGAAATTCCGGGATGTGAATCTTCACTGTGCTGGAGCTCGCAGAATGTGGATCTTCTCGCTGCAGGATATTCCAGGATCCAGATCTTCTCATTGCAGGAGATTCCAGGATGTGGATCTTCACACTGCAGGAGATCCCAGGATGTGCATCTTCACACTGTAGGAGATTGCACGATGTGGATCTTCAAATTGCAGGAGATTCCAGGATCTGGATCTTCACACTGCAGGAGCATCCAGGATATAGATGTCCTCACTGCAGGATAATCCACGATGTGGATCTTCTCATTGCAGGAGATTCCCAGATGTGGATCTTCACACTGTCGGAGATTGCAGGATGTGGATCTTCACACTGCCGGTGATTCCAGGATGTGCATCTTCAAAACTGCAGGAAATTCCAGGATGTGAATCTTCACTCTGCAGGAACTCCCAGGATGTGGATCTTCTTACTGCAGGAGATTCCTGGATCTGGAACTTCACACTACAGGAGCATCCAGGATATAGATCTCCTCACTACAGGAGCATCCAGGATATAGATCTCCTCACTGCAGGAGACTCCAGGATGTGGATCTTCTCATTGCAGGAGTTTGCAGGATGTAGATCTTAACAGTACAGGAGATTCCAGGATGTGGATCTTCACTCTGCAGGAGATTCTAGGATGTGGATCTTCATGCTGCAGGTGATTCCAAGATGTGCACCTTCACACTGCAGGAGACTCCAGAATGTTGATCTTCTCACTGCAGGAGATTCTGGGACATGGATCTTCACACTGCAGGAATTTCCAAGATGTGCATATTTTTACTGCTGGAGATTCCTGGATGTGGATCTTTCCACTGCAGGAGGTTCCAGGATGTGAATCTTCACACTGCATGATCTCCCAGGATGTGGATCTTTACAGTGCAGCAGATTCCAGAATGTGGATCTTCTCAATGCAGGTGATTCCAGAATGCCGATCATCACACAGCCGGAGATTTAAGAATGCGGATCTTATCACTAAAGGAGATTCCGGGATGTGGATATTCTCATTGAAGGAGATTCCGGGATGTGGATCTTCACACTGCAGGAGTCCTCAGGATGTGAACACTTACACTGCAGGAGATTCCAGGCTGTGGATCTTCACACTGCAGGGCATTGCAGGATGTGGATCTTCACACTGCAGGAGATTCCAAGACGTGGATCTTCACACACGCCGGGGTTCAAAGGATGGGATCTTCCCATTGCAGGTGATTCCAGGATTTGCATCTTCACACTGCAGAAGATTGCAGGATGTGCATCTTCACTCTGCAGGTGATTCCAGGATGTGGATCTTCAAACTGCAAGAAATTCCAGGATGTGGATTTTCGCTCTGCAGGACCTCCCAGGATGTGGATCTTCTCACTGCCAGAGATTCCAGGATGTGGATCTTCACTCTGCAGGTGATTCCAGGATGTGCATCTTCACACTGCAGGAGATTCCAGGATGTGGATCTTCATGCTGCAGGAGATTCCAAGATGTGGATCTTCACACTGCAGGAGATTGCAGGATGTCGGTCTTCACACTGCAGGATTTTCCAAGATGTGCATCTTCTCACTGCAGGAGATTCCAGGATGTGGATCTTTACACTGCAGGTGGTTCCATGATGTGGATCTTTACACTGAAGGAGATTCCAGCCTGTGGATTTTCACACTCCAGGAGATTCCAGGATGTAGATCTTCTCACTGCAGGGGTTTCCAGGATGTGGATCTTCACACACGCAGGGGTACCAAGGATGGGATCTTCACACTGCTGGGGATTCCAGGATTTGGATCTTCACACTGCAGGAGATTCCAGGATGTGTATCTTCTCACTGCAGGAGATTCCAGGATTTGTATCTTCTCACTGCAGGAGATTGCAGGATGTGGATCTTCACTGAGCAGGGGAATCCAGAATGTGGATCTTCACACTGAAGGCAATTCCAGAATGTGCATCTTCACACTTCAGGAGATTCTAGCATGTGGTTCTTCACTCTGCAGGAGATTCCAGGAGGTGGATCTTCACAGTGTAGGAGATTGCAGGATGTGGATCTTCACTCTGCAGGTGATTCCAGGATGTGGATCTTCAAACTGCAGGATATTCCAGGATGTAAATCTTCACACTGCAGGAGATTCAAGCATGTGGTGCTTCACTCTGCAGGAGCTCCCAGGATGTGGATCTTCTTACTGCAGGAGATTCCAGGATCTGGATCTTCACACTACAGGAGCATCCAGGATATAGATCTCCTAACTACAGGAGCATCCAGGATATAGATCTCCTCACTGCAGGAGACTCCAGGATGTGGATCTTCTCATTACAGGAGTTTCCAGGATGTAGATCTTGACACTACAGGAGATTCCAGGATGTGGATCTTCACTCTGCAGGAGATTCCAGGATATGGATCTTCACGCTGCAGGAGATTCTGGGACATGGATCTTCACACTGCAGGAATTTCCACGATGTGCATATTTTCACTACTGGAGATTCCTGGATGTGGATCTTTCCACTGCAGGAGGTTCCAGGATGTAGATTTTCACACCGCAGGATCTCCCAGGATGTGGATCTTTACACTGCAGCAGATTCCAGAATGTGGATCTTCTCAATGCAGGTGATTCCAGTATGCCGATCATCACACTGCCGGAGATTTAAGAATGCGGATCTTATCACTACAGGAGATTCCGGGATGTGGATATTCTCACTGCAGGAGATTCCAGGATGTGGATATTCTCACTGCACGAGATTTTAGGATATGGACATCCCACGGCATTAGTTTCCAGGATGTGGATCGTCACACTGCAGGGGATTCCAGGAAATGGATCCTCACACTGCAGGAGATTCCAAAATGTTGATCTTCTAACTGCAGGAGATTCCAGGATGTGGCCCTTCACATTGCAGGATTTTCCAAGATATGCATCTTCTCACTGCAGGAGATTCCAGCATGTGGATCTTTACATTGCAGGTGGTTCCAGGATGTGGAACTTTACAGTGAAGGAGATTACAGCCTGTGGATTTTCACACTGCAGGAGATTCCAGGATGTAGATCTTCTCACTGCAGGGGTTCCAAGGATGGGATCTTCACGCTGCAGGGGATTCCAGGATTTGGATCTTCACACTGCAGGAGATTCCAGGATGTGGATCTTCTCACTGCAGGAGATTCCAGGATTTGTATCTTCTCACTGCAGGAGATTGCAGGATGTGGATCTTCACTCTGCAGGGGAATCCAGGAATTGGATCTTCACACTACAGGAAATTCCAGAATGTGCATCTTCACTCAGCAGGAGATTCCAGGATGTGGATCTTCACACTGTAGGAGATTGCAGGATGTGGATCTTCACTCTGCAGGTGATTCCAGGATGTGGATCTTCAAACTGAAGGAAATTCCAGGATGTGAATCTTTACTCTGCAGGAGCTCCCAGGATGTGGATCTTCTCACTGCAGGAGATTCCAGGATGTGGATCTTCTCACTGCAGGAGAATCCAGGATGTGGATCTTCTCATTCAGGGATATTCCAGGATGTGGATCCTCACACTGCAGGAGATTCCAGGATGTGGATCTTCATGCTGCAGGTGATTCCAAGATGTGCACCTTCACAAAAGAGGGGATTCCAGTATGTGGATCCTCACACTGCATGAGATTCCAGGATGAGGATCTTCACACTGCATGAGATTCCAGGATGAGGATCTTCACACTGCAGGAGATTCCAGAATGTGAATCTTACACTGCAGGAGATTCCATGTTTTGTATCTCTCACTACAGGACATTCCAGGATCGGTATCTTCACACTGCAGCAGATTCCAGAATGTGGATCTGCTCAATGCAGGTGATTCCAGTGTGCCGATGTCACACTGCCGGAGATGTAAGAATCTGGGTCTTAACACTGCAAGAGGTTCTGGGATGTGCATCTTCTCATTGAAGTAGATTCCGGGATGTGGATCTTCACACTGCCGGAGTTTCCAGGATGGGGATCTTCTCACTGCAGGAGATTCCAGGATGTGGATCTTTTCACTGCAGGAAATTCCAGGATATGGATCTTCACACTGCAGGAGATTCCAGAATGTGGATCTTCACACTGCAGCAGGTTCAAACATGTGGATCTTCTCACTTCAGGACGTTCCAGAATGGGGAACTTCACACTACATAGGGATCCCGGGATGTGGATCTTCAAACTGCAGGAAATTCCAGGATGTGGATCTTCGCTCTGCAGGAGCTCCCAGGATGTGGATCTTCTCACTGCCGGAGATTCCAGGATATGGATCTTCTCATTGCAGGAGATTCCAGGATGTGGATCTTCACACTGCAGGAATTCCAAAGATGTGGATCTTCTCACTGCAGGAGATTCCAAGATATGCACCTTCACACTACAGGGGATTCCAGTATGTGGTTCTTGTCACTGCAGGAGATTCCAGGATGTGGATCTTCACACTGCAGGGGATTCCAGGATGTGGATATTCTCACTGCCGGAGATTCCGGGATGTGGATCTTCACACTTCAGGAGTTTCCAGGATGTGGATATTCTCACTGCAGGAGTTTCCGGGATGAGGATCTTCACACTGCCGGAGTCCTCAGGATGTAAACATTTACACTGCAGGAGATTCCATGCTGTGGATCTTCACACTGTAGGGCATTGCAGGATGAGTATCTTCACACTGCAAGAGATTACATAATGTGGATCTTCTCATTGCAGGTTATTCCAGGATGAGGATCTTCACTCTGCAGTAGATTCCAGGATGTGGATCTTCACACTGCAGGAGATTGCAGGATGTAGAACTTCACACTGCAGGAGATTGCAGGATGTAAAATTTCACACTGCAGGAGAATGCAGGATGTGGATCTTCATACTGCAGGGGATTCCAGGATGTGGATCTTCACACTGCAGGAGATTCCCAAATGTTGATCTTCTCACTGCTAGAGATTCCAGGATGTGGATCTTTACACTGCAGTATGTTCCACGATGAGGATCTTCACACTGCAGGAGATTCCAGGATGTGGATCTTCACACACGCCGGGGTTCCAAGAATGGGATCTTCACACTGCAGGGGATTCAAGGATTTGCATCTTCTCACTGCAGGAGATTGCAGCATGTGCATCTTCACTCTGCAGGTGATTCCAGGATGTGGATCTTCAAACTGCAGGAAATTCCAGGATGTGGATTTTCGCTCTGCAGGACCTCCCAGGATGTGGATCTTCTCACTGCCGGAGATTCCAGGATGTGGATCTTCTCATTGCAGGTGATTCCAGGATGCGGATCATCACACTAGAGGAGTTCCAAGGATGTGGATCTTCTCGCTGCCGGAAATTCCAGGATGTGGATCTTAACGCTGCAGGTGATTCCAAGATGTGCACCTTCACAATACAGGGGATTCCAGTATGTGGATCTTCACACTGCATGAGATTCTTGGATGAGGATCTTCACTCTGCAGATGATTCCAGGATGTGGATCTTCACACTGCAGGAGATTCCAGGATGTGGATATTCTCACCGCAGGAGATTTTAGGATATGGACATCACACTGCATGAGTTTCCAGGATGTGGATCTTCCCACTGCAGGAGTTTCCAGGATGTGGATCTTCACTCTGCAGGAGGTTCCAGGATGTAGATATTCACGCTGCAGGAGATTCCAAGATGTGCACCTTCACAGTACAGCGGATTCCAGTATGTGGATCTTGTCACTGCAGGAGATTCCAGGATGTGGATCTTCACACTGCAGGGGATTCCAGGATGTGGATATTCTCACTGCAGGAGTCTCCGGGATGAGGATCTTCACACTGCCGGAGTCCTCAGGATGTAAACATTTACACTGCAGGAGATTCCAGGCTGTGGATCTTCACACTGCAGGGCATTGCAGGATGTGGATCTTCACACTGCAGGAGATTCCAAGATGTGGATCTTCACACAGCAGTCGATTCCAGGATGTGGATCTTCATACTACAGGTGATTCCAGGATGTGGATCTACTCACTGCAGGAGATTCCAGGATGTGGATCTTCACACTGCAGGGCATTGCAGGATGTGGATCTTCACACTGCAGGAGATTCCAAGACGTGGATCCTCACACAGCAGTCGATACCAGGATGTGGATCTTCACACTACAGGTGATTCCAGGATGTGGATCTATTCACTGTAGGAGATTCCAGGATGTGGATCTTCACTCTGCAGGAGATTCCAGGATGTGGATCTTCACGCTGCAGGAGATTCCAACATGTGCACCTTCACACTACACGGGATTCCAGTATATGGATTTGTCACAGCATGAGATTCCAGGATGTGGATCTTCACACTGCAGGAGATTGCAGGATGTAGAACTTCACACTGCAGGAGATTGCAGGATGTAAAACTTCACACTGCAGGAGAATGCAGGATGTAGATCTTCATACTGCAGGGGATTCCAGGATGTGGATTTTCATACTGCAGGAGATTCCAAAATGTTGATCTTCTCACTGCTGGAGATTCCAGGATGTGGATCTTTACACTGCAGTATGTTCCACGATGAGGATCTTCACACTGCAGGAGATTCCAGGATGTGGATCTTCACACACGTCGGGGTTCCAAGGATGGGATCTTCACACTGCAGGTGATTCCAGTATTTGCATCTTCTCACTGCGGGAGATTGCAGGATGTGCATCGTCACTCTGCAGGTGATTCCAGGATGTGGATCTTCAAACTGCAGGAAATTCCAGGATGTGGATTTTCGCTCTGCAGGACCTCCCAGGACGTGCATCTTCTCACTGCCGGAGATTCCAGGATGTGGATTTTCTCATTGCAGGAGATTCCAGGATGTGGATCTTCTCACTACCGGAGATTCCAGGATGTGGATCTTCACGCTGCAGGTGATTCCAGGATTTGCACCTTCACAATACAGGGGATTCCAGTATGTTGATCTTCACACTGCCTGAGATTCCAGGATGAGGATCTTCACTCTGCAGGTGATTCCAGGATGTGCATCTTCACTCTGCAGGTGATTCCAGGATGTGGAATATTCCACTGCAGGAGATTCCTGGGTGTCGATCGTTTCATTGCACGAGATTCCAGATTGTGGATCCTCACAGTGCAGCTGTTTCCAGGTTGTGGATCTTCACACTGCAGCTGTTTCCAGGATGTCGAACTTCACACTGCAGGAGATTCCAGGATGTGGATCTTCAGACTGCAGGACATTCCAGGATGTGGATCTTCACACTGCAGGAGATTGCAGGATGTGGATATTCTCACTGTAGGAGATTTTAGGATATGTACATCACACTGCATGAGTTTCCAGGATGTGAACCTTCACACTGCAGGAGATTCCAGTATGCGGATCTTCACACTGCAGGAGATTGCAGGATGTGGATCTTCACACTGCAGGGGATTCCAGGATGTGGATATTCTCACTGCAGGAGATTCCGGGATGAGGAATCTCACACCGCAGGAGTTTCCAGGATGTGGATATTCTCACTTCAGGAGTTTCCGGGATGAGGATCTTCACACTGCCGGAGTCCTCAGGATGTAAACATTTACACTGCAGGAGATTCCAGGCTGTGGATCTTCACACTGCAGGGCATTGCAGGATGTGGATCTTCACACAGCAGTCGATTCCAGGATGTGGATCTTCACTCTGCAGGAGCTCCCAGGATGTGGATCTTCTCACGGCAGGAGATTCCAGGATGTGGATCTTCTCACTGCAGGAGATTCCAGGATGTGGATCTTCTCACTGCAGGAGAATCCAGGATGTGGATCTTCACTCTGCAGGAGATTCCAGAATGTGGATCTTCATGCTGCAGGTGATTCCAAGATGTGCACCTTCACAAAAGAGGGGATTCCAGTATGTGGATCCTCACACTGCATGAGATTCCAGGACGAGGATCTTCACACTGCATGAGATTCCAGGATGAGGATCTTCACACTGCAGGAGATTCCAGAATGTGAATCTTACACTGCAGGAGATTCCATGTTTTGTATCTCTCACTACAGGACATTCCAGGATCGGTATCTTCACACTGCAGCAGATTACAGAATGTGGATCTGCTCAATGCAGGTGATTCCAGTATGCCGATGTCACACTGCCGGAGATGTAAGAATCTGGATCTTATCACTGCAAGAGGTTCTGGGATGTGGATCTTCTCATTGAAGTAGATTCCGGGATGTGGATCTTCACACTGCCGGAGTTTCCAGGATGGGGATCTTCTCACTGCAGGAGATTCCAGGATGTGGATCTTTTCACTGCAGGAAATTCCAGGATATGGATCTTCACACTGCAGGAGATTCCAGAATGTGCATCTTCACACTGCAGCAGGTTCAAACATGTGGATCTTCTCACTTGAGGACGTTCCAGGATGGGGAACTTCACACTACATCGGGATTCCGGGATGTGGATCTTCAAACTGCAGGAAATTCCAGGATGTGGATCTTCGCTCTGCAGGAGCTCCCAGGATGTGGATCTTCTCACTGCCGGAGATTCCAGGATATGGATCTTCTCATTGCAGGAGATTCCAGGATGTGGATCTTCACACTGCAGGAATTCCAAAGATGTGGATCTTCTCACTGCAGGAGATTCCAAGATGTGCACCTTCACACTACAGGGGATTCCAGTATGTGGTTCTTGTCACTGCAGGAGATTCCAGGATGTGGATCTTCACACTGCAGGGTATTGCAGGGTGAGTATCTTCACACTGCAAGAGATTCCAGAATGTGGATCTTCTCATTGCAGGTGATTCCAGGTTGAGGATCTTCACACTGCAGGAGATTGCAGGATGTAGAACTTCACACTGCAGGAGATTGCAGGATGTAAAACTTCACACTGCAGGAGAATGCAGGATGTGGATCTTCATACTGCAGGGGATTCCAGCATGTGGATCTTCACACTGCAGGAGATTTCAAAATGTTGATCTTCTCACTGCTGGAGATTCCAGGATGTGGATCTTTACACTGCAGTATGTTCCACGATGAGGATCTTCACACTGCAGGAGATTCCAGGATGTGGATCTTCACACACGCCGGGGTTCCAAGGATGGGATCTTCACACTGCAGGGGATTCAAGGATTTGCATCTTCTCACTGCAGGAGATTGCAGCATGTGCATCTTCACTCAGCAGGTGATTCCAGGATGTGGATCTTCAAACTGCAGGAAATTTCAGGATGTGGATTTTCGCACTGCAGGACCTCCCAGGATGTGGATCTTCTCACTGCTGGAGATTCCAGGATGGGGATCTTCACTCTGCAGGTGATTCCAGGATGTGGATCTTCACACTGCAGGAGATTCCAGGATGTGGATAATCTCGCTGCAGGAGATTTTAGGATATGGACATCACACTGCATGAGTTTCCAGGATGTGGAACTTCCCACTGCAGGAGATTCCAGGATGTGGATCTTCACTCTGCAGGAGGTTCCAGGATGTAGATCTTCACGCTGCAGGAGATTCCAAGATGTGCACCTTCACACTACAGGGGATTCCAGTATGTGGATCTTGTCACTGCAGGAGATTCCAGGATGTGGATCTTCACACTGCAGTGGATTCCAGGATGTGGATATTCTCACTGACGGAATTCCGGGATGTGGATCTTCACACTGCAGGAGTTTCCAGGATGTGGATATTCTCACTGCAGGAGTTTCCGGGATGAGGATCTTCACACTGCCGGAGTCCTCAGGATGTAAACATTTACACTGCAGGAGATTCCAGGCTGTGGATCTTCACACTGCAGGGCATTGCAGGATGTGGATCTTCACATTGCAGGAGATTCCAAGATGTGGATCTTCACACAGCAGTCGATTCCAGGATGTGGATCTTCATACTACAGGTGATTCCAGGATGTGCATCTACTCACTGCAGGAGATTCCAGGATGTGGATCTTCACACTGCAGGGCATTGCAGCATGTGGATCTTCACACTGCAGGAGATTCCAAGACGTGGATCTTCACACAGCAGTCGATTCCAGGATGTGGATATTCACACTACAGGTGATTCCAGGATGTGGATCTACTCACTGCAGTCGATTCCAGGATGTGGATCTTCACTCTGCAGGAGATTCCAGGATGTGGATCTTCACGCTGCAGGAGATTCCAACATGTGCACCTTCACACTACAGGGGATTCCAGTATGTGAATTTGTCACAGCATGAGATTCCAGGATGTGTATCATCACACTGCAGGATATTCCAGGATGAGAATCTTCACACTACAAGAGATTCCAGAATGTAGATCTTCTCACTGCAGGTGATTCCAGGATGAGGATCTTCACTCTGCAGTAGATTCCAGGATGTGGATCTTCACACTGCAGGAGATTGCAGGAAATAGAACTTCACACTGCAGGAGATTGCAGGATGTAAAACTTCACACTGCAGGAGAATGCAGGATGTGGATCTTCATACTGTGGGGATTCCAGGATGTGGATCTTCATACTGCAGGAGATTCCAAAATGTTGATCTTCTCACTGCTGGAGCTTCCAGGATGTGGATCTTTACACTGCAGTATGTTCCACGATGAGGATCTTCACACTGCAGGAGATTCCAGGATGTGGATCTTCACACACGTCGGGGTTCCAAGGATGGGATCTTCACACTGCCGGTGATTCCAGGATTTGCATCTTCTCACTGCAGGAGATTGCAGCATGTGCATCTTCACTCTGCAGGTGATTCCAGGATGTGGATCTTCAAACTGCAGGAAATTCCAGGATGTGGATTTTCGCTCTGCAGGACCTCCCAGGATGTGGATCTTCTCACTGCCGGAGATTCCAGGATGTGGATTTTCTCATTGCAGGAGATTCCATGATGTCGATCTTCTCACTGCCGGAGATTCCAGGATGTGGATCTTCACGCTGCTGGTGATTCCAAGATTTGTACCTTCACAATACAGGGGATTCCAGTATGTGGATCGTGTCACTGCAGGAGATTCCAGGAAGTGAACCTTCACACTGCAGGAGATTCCAGTATGCGGATCTTCACACTGCAGGAGATTCCAGGATGTGGATCTTCACGCTGCAGATGATTCCAAGATTTGCACCTTCACAATACAGGGGATTCCAGTATGTTGATCTTCACACTGCATGAGATTGCAGGATGAGGATCTTCACTCTGCAGGTGATTCCAGGATGTGCATCTTCACTCTGCAGGTGATTCCAGGATGTGGAATATTCCACTGCAGGAGATTCCTGGGTGTGGATCATATCATTGCATGAGATTCCAGGTTGTGGATCCTCACAGTGCAGCTGTTTCCAGGATGTGGATCTTCACACTGCAGCAGTTTCCAGGATGTAGAACTTCACACTGCAGGAGATTCCAGGATGTGGATCTTCAGACTGCAGGACATTCCAGGATGTGGATCTTCACACTGCAGGAGATTCCAGGATGTGGATATTCTCACTGCAGGAGATTTTAGGATATGGACATCACACTGCATGAGTTTCCAGGATGTGGATCTTCCCACTGCAGGAGATTCCAGGATGTGGATCTTCACTCTGCAGGAGGTTCCAGGATGTAGATCTTCACGCTGCAGGAGATTCCAAGATGTGCACCTTCACACTACAGGGGATTCCAGTATGTGGATCGTGTCACTGCAGGAGATTCCAGGAAGTGAACCTTCACACTGCAGGAGATTCCAGTATGCGGATCTTCACACTGCAGGAGATTGCAGGATGTGGATCGTCACACTGCAGGGGATTCCAAGATGTGCACCTTCACACTACAGGGGATTCCAGTATGTGGATCTTGTCACTGCAGGAGATTCCAGGATGTGGATCTTCACACTGCAGGGGATTCCAGGATGTGGATATTCTCACTGCCGGAGATTCCGGGATGTGGATCTTCACACTGCAGGAGTTTCCAGGATGTGGATATTCTCACTGCAGGAGTTTCCGGGATGAGGATCTTCACACTGCCGGAGTCCTCAGGATGTAAACATTTACACTGCAGGAGATTCCAGGCTGTGGATCTTCACACTGCAGGGCATTGCAGGATGTGGATCTTCACACTGCAGGAGATTCCAAGACGTGGATCTTCACACAGCAGTCGATTCCAGGATGTGGATCTTCACACTACAGGTGATTCCAGGATGTGGATCTTCACACTGCACGGGCATTGCAGGATGTGGATCTTCACACTGCAGTTGATTCCAGGATGTGGATCTTCACGCTACAGGTGATTCCAGGATGTGGATCTACTCACTGCAGTCGATTCCAGGATGTGGATCTTCACTCTGCAGGAGATTCCAGGATGTGGATCTTCACTCTGCAGGAGATTCCAGGATGTGGATCTTCACGCTGCAGGAGATTCCAACATCTTCACCTTCACACTACAGGGGATTCCAGTATGTGGATTTCTCACAGCAAGAGATTCCAGCATGTAGATCTTTACTCTGCGGTAGATTCCAGGATGTGGATCTTCACACTGCAGGAGATTGCAGGATGTAGAACTTCACACTGCAGGAGATTGCAGGATGTAAAACTTCACACTGCAGGAGAATGCAGGATGTGGATCTTCATACTGCAGGGGATTCCAGGATGTGGATCTTCTCACTGCTGGAGATTCCAGGATGTGGATCTTTACACTGCAGTATGTTCCACGATGAGGATCTTCACACTGCAGGAGATTCCAGGATGTGGATCTTCACACACGTCGGCGTTCTAAGGATGGGATTTTCACACTGCAGGGGATTCCAGGATTTGCATCTTCTCACTGCAGGAGATTGCAGGATGTGCATCTTCACTCTGCAGGTGATTCCAGGATGTGGATCTTCAAACTGCATGAAATTCCAGGATGTGGATTTTCGCTCTGCAGGACCTCCCAGGATGTGGATCTTCTCACTGCCGGAGATTCCAGGATGTGGATTTTCTCATTGCAGGAGATTCCAGGATGTGGATCTTCACACTGCATGAGATTCCATGATGAGGATCTTCACTCTGCAGGTGATTCCAGGATGTGCATCTTCACTCTGCAGGTGATTCCAGGATTTGGAATATTCCACTGCAGGAGATTCCTGGGTGTGGGTTGTTTCATTGCACGAGATTCCTGGTTGTGGATCCTCACAGTGCAGCTGTTTCCAGGATGTGGATCTTCACACTGCAGCAGTTTCCAGGATGTAGAACTTCACACTGCAGGAGATTCCAGGATGTGGATCTTCAGACTGCAGGACATTCCAGGGTGTGGATCTTCACACTGCAGGAGATTCCAGGATGTGGATCTTCACTCTGCAGGAGGTTCCAGGATGTAGATCTTCACGCTGCAGGAGATTCCAAGATGTGCACCTTCACACTACAGGGGATTCCAGTATGTGGATCGTGTTACTGCAGGAGATTCCAGGAAGTGAACCTTCACACTGCTGGAGATTCCATGATGAGGATCTTCACACTGCAGGAGATTGCAGGATGTGGATCGTCACACTGCAGGGGATTCCAGGAAATGGATCTTCACACTGCAGGAGATTCCAAAATGTTGAACTTCTCACTGCAGGAGATTCAAGGACGTGGTCTTCACACTGCAGGATTTTCCAAGATGTGCATCTTCTCACTGCAGGAGATTCCAGGATGTGGATCTTTACACTGCAGATGGTTCCAGGATGTGGATCTTTACACGGAAGGAGATTCCAGCCTGTGGATTCTCACTCTGCAGGAGATTCCAGGATGTAGATCTTCTCACTGCAGGGGTTTCCAGGATGTGGATCTTCACACAAAGGGGTTCCAAGGATGGGATCTTCACACTGCAGGGGATTCCAGGATTTGGATCTTCACACTACAGGAGATTCCAGGATGTGGGTCTTCTCACTGCAGGAGATTCCAGGATTTGTATCTTCTCACTGCAGGAGATTGCAGGATGTGGATCATCACTCTGCAGGGGAATCCAGGATGTGGTTCTTCACACTGAAGGAAATTCCAGAATGTGCATCTTCACACTGCAGGAGATTCTAGCATGTGGTTCTTCACTCTGCAGGAGATTCCAGAAGGTGGATCTTCATACTGTACGAGATTGCAGGATGTGGATCTTCACACTGCAGGAGATTCCAAAATGTTGATCTTCTCACTGCAGGAGATTCCAGGACGTGGGTCTTCACACTGCAGGAATTTACAAGATGTACATCTTCTCACTGCAGGAGATTCCAGGATGTGGATCTTCACACTGACGGAGATTCCGGGATGTGGATCTTCACACTGCAGGAGATTCCAGGACGTGGGTCTTCACACTGCAGGAATTTACAAGATGTGCATCTTCTCACTGCAGGAGATTCCAGGACGTGGGTCTTCACACTGCAAGACTTTACACGATGTGCATCTTCTTACTGCAGGAGGTTCCACGATGTGGATCTTTACACTGCAGGAGATTCCAGTATCTGTATCTTCACACTGCAGGAGATTCCATGATGTGGATCTTCTCACTGCAGTAGGTTCCAGGACGTGGATTTTCACACTGCAGGAGATTCCAGGATGTGGATCTTCAATCTGCAGGAGATTGCAGGATGTGGATCATCACACTGCAGGGGATTCCAGAATGCGGATCTTCACACTGCAGGAGATTCCAGGATTTGGATCTCCTCACTACAGGATATTCCAGGATGTGGATCTTCACACATGCAGGGGTTCCAAGGATGGGATCTTCACACTGAAGGGGATTCCTGGCTTTGGATCTTAACACTGCAGGAGCTTCCAGGATGTGGAGCTCCTCACTGCAGGAGATTGCAGGATTTGTATCTTCTCACTGCAGGAGATTGCAGGATGTGGATCTTCACTCTGCAGGGGATTCAAGGATGTGGATCTTCACACTGCAGGAAATTCCAGGATGTGCATCCTCACACTGCAGGAGATTCGATCATGTGGTTCTTCACTCTGCACGAGATTCCAGGATTTGCATCTTCACACTGCAGGAGATTGCAGGATGTGCATCTTCGCTCTGCAGGTGATTCCAGGATGTGGATCTTCAAACTGCAGGAAATTCCAGGATGTGGATCTTTGCTCTGCAGGAGCTCCCAGGATGCGGATCTTCTCACTGCCGGAGATTCCAGGATATGGATCTTCTCATTGCAGGAGATTCCAGGATGTGGATCTTCACACTGCAGGAGATTCCAAGATGTGCACCTTCACACTACAGGGGATTCCAGTATGTGGATCTTGTCACTGCAGGAGATTCCAGGATGTGGATCTTCACACTGCAGGGGATTCCAGGATGTGGATATTCTCACTGCCGGAGATTCCGGGATGTGGATCTTCACACTGCAGGAGTTTCCAGGATGTGGATATTCTCACTGCAGGAGTTTCCGGGATGAGGATCTTCACACTGCCGGAGTCCTCAGGATGTAAACATTTACACTGCAGGAGATTCCAGGCTGTGGATCTTCACACTGCAGGGCATTGCAGGATGTGGATCTTCACATTGCAGGAGATTCCAAGACGTGGATCTTCACACAGCAGTCGATTCCAGGATGTGGATCTTCACGCTACAGGTGATTCCAGGATGTGGATCTTCACTCTGCAGGAGATTCCAGGATGCGGATCTTCACGCTGCAGGAGATTCCAACATGTGCACCTTCACACTACAGGGGATTCCAGTATGTGAATTTGTCACAGCATGAGATTCCAGGAAGTGGATCTTCACACTGCAGGAGATTCCAGGATGAGTATCTTCACACTGCAAGAGATTCCAGAATGTGGATCTTCTCACTGCAGGTGATTCCAGGATGAGGATCTTCACTCTGCAGTAGATTCCAGGATGTAGAACTTCACACTGCAGGAGATTGCAGGATGTGGATCTTCATACTGCAGGGGATTCCAGGGTGTGGATCTTCACACTGCAGGAGATTCCAAAATGTTGATCTTCTCACTGCAGGAGATTCCAGGATGTGGATCTTTACAGTGCAGTATGTTCCACGATGAGGATCTTCACACTGCAGGAGATTCCAGGATGTGGATCTTCACACACGTCGGGGTTCCAAGGATGGGATCTTCACACTGCGGGTGATTCCAGGATTTGCAACTTCTCACTGCAGGAGATTGCAGGATGTGCATCTTCACTCTGCAGGTGATTCCAGGATGTGGATCTTCAAACCGCAGGAAATTCCAGGATGTGGATTTTCGCTCTGCAGGACCTCCCAGGATGTGGATCTTCTCACTGCCGGAGATTCCAGGATGTGGATTTTCTCATTGCAGGAGATTCCATGATGTCGATCTTCTCACTGCCGGAGATTCCAGGATGTGGATCTTCACGCTGCAGGTGATTCCAAGATTTGCACCTTCACAATACAGGGGATTCCAGTATGTTGATCTTCACACTGCATGAGATTGCAGGATGAGGATCTTCACTCTGCATGTGATTCCAGGATGTGCATCTTCACTCTGCAGGTGATTCCAGGATGTGGAATATTCCACTGCAGGAGATTCCTGGGTGTGGATCGTATCATTGCACGAGATTCCAGGTTGTGGATCCTCACAGTGCAGCTGTTTCCAGGACGTGGATCTTCACACTGCAGCAGTTTACAGGATGTAGAACTTCACACTGCAGGAGATTCCAGGATGTGGATCTTCAGACTGCAGGACATTCCAGGATGTGGATCTTCACACTGCAGGAGATTCCAGGATGTGGATATTCTCACTGCAGGAGATTTTAGGATATGGATCTTCACTCTGCAGGAGATGCCAGGATGTGGATCTTCATGCTGCAGGAGATTCCAACATCTTCACCTTCACACTACCGGGGATTCCAGTATGTGGATTTCTCACAGCATGAGATTCCAGGATGTGGATCTTCACACTGCAGGAGATTCCAGGATGAGTAGCTTCACACTGCAAGAGATTCCAGAATGTAGATCTTCTCACTGCAAGAGATTCCAGCATGTAGATCTTCACTCTGCGGTAAATTCCAGGATGTGGATCTTCACACTGCAGGAGATTGCAGGATGTAGAACTTCACACTGCAGGAGATTGCAGGATGTAAAACTTCACACTGCAGGAGAATGCAGGATGTGGATCTTCATACTGCAGGGGATTCCAGGATGTGGATCTTCATACTGCAGGAGATTCCAAAATGTTGATCTTCTCACTGCTGGAGATTCCAGGATGTGGATCTTTACAGTGCAGTATGTTCCACGATGAGGATCTTCACACTGCAGGAGATTCCAGGATGTGGATCTTCACACACGTCGGGGTTCTAAGGATGGGATTTTCACACTGCAAGGGATTCCAGGATTTGCATCTTCTCACTGCAGGAGATTGCAGGATGTGCATCTTCACTCTGCAGGTGATTCCAGGATGTGGATCTTCAAACTGCAGGAAATTCCAGGATGTGGATTTTCGCTCTGCAGGACCTCCCAGGATGTGGATCTTCTCACTGCCGGAGATTCCAGGATGTGGATTTTCTCATTGCAGGAGATTCCAGGATGTGGATCTTCACACTAGAGTAGTCCCAAGGATGTGGATCTTCTCACTGCCGGAGATTCCAGGATATGGATCTTCACGCTGCAGGTGATTCCAAGATGTGCACCTTCACAATACAGGGGATTCCAGTATGTGGATCTTCACACTGCATGAGATTCCAGGATGAGGATCTTCGCTCTGCAGGTGATTCCAGGATGTGCATCTTCACTCTGCAGGAGATTCCAGGATGTGGATCTTCACACTACATGTGATTTCTGGATGTGGATCTTCTCACTACAGGAGATTCCAGGATGTGGAATATTCCACTGCAGGAGCTTCCTGGGTGTGGATCGTTTCATTGCACGAGATACCAAGTTGTGGATCCTCACAGTGCAGCTGTTTCCAGGATGTGGATCTTCACACTGCAGCAGTTTCCAGGATGTAGAACGTCACACTGCAGGAGATTCCAGGATGTGGATCTTCATACTGCAGGAGATTCCAGGATGTGGATCTTCACACTGCAGGAGATTCCAGGATGTGGATATTCTCACTGCAGGAGATTTTAGGATATGGACATCACACTGCATGAGTTTCCAGGATGTGGATCATCCCACTGCAGGAGATTCCAGGATGTAAATCTTCACTCTGCAGGAGGTTCCAGGATGTAGATCTTCACGCTGCAGGAGATTCCAAGATGTGCACCTTCACACTACAGGGGATTCCAGTATGTTGATCGTGTCACTGCAGGAGATTCCAGGAAGTGAACCTTCACACTGCTGGAGATTCCAGTATGCGGATCTTCACACTGCAGGAGATTGCAGGATGTGGATCATCACACTGCAGGGGATTCCAGGAAATGGATCTTCACACTGTAGGAGATTCCAAAATGTTGAACTTCTCACTGCAGGAGATTCCAGGACGTGGGTCTTCACACTGCAGGATTTTCCAAGATGTGCATCTTCTCACTGCAGGAGATTCCAGGATGTGGATCTTTACACTGAAGGAGATTCCAGGATGTGGATCTTCACACTGCAGGAGATTCCAGGATGTGGATCTTCACACTGCAGGAGATTCCAGGATGTGGATCTTCTCACTGCAGGAGATTCCAGGATGTGGATCTTCACATTTCAGGAGATTCCATGATAGGGATCTTTACACTGCAGGAGTTTCCAGGATTTGGATCGTTACACTGCTGGAGATTCCAGGCTGTGGATCTTCTCACTGCAGGAGATTCCAGGCTGTGGATCATCTCACTGCAGAAGATTCCAGGATGTGGATCATCACACTGCAGGAGATTCCAGGATGTGGATCTTCTCACTGCAGGAGATTCCAGGATGTGGCTTATCACTGCAGGAGTTTCGATAATGTGGATCATCACACTGCAGGAGATTCCAGGATGTGGATCTTCTCACTGCAGGTGATTCCAGGATGTGGATCTTCACACCACAGGTTTTCGGCTGCATGAGGTACTGTTGAGCAGTGTTGGTCTTTGCTGGGCGGCGGTGGGATTGGGCGGGATGAGAGGTGTGAGGAGGTTGGGCGTCTGTTGAGGCCAAGAGGAGGGTTGGTGGGAGTTTGGGCAGCTAGGGTAAAGCGAGATGCTGCAGAGGTTGTGGAATGGGTAAGATGTTTTATGGTGTGGGACCGTGGGAAGGGCCGTGATGGAGTGCGGGCGGTGGGAAGCTGATGGGGTCGTTACTGTGCAGGTGTGAATGTGATGAGGGGGATGTGTGTATGTGGTCAGATGGAGGAGGTCAGTGGTGCCAACTGATGTGTCCTGGTGGGCAACCTGAGGGAATTGTTGATAGGAAGGGATGGTGGTGGTTAAAGGGGGCAATAGGATCCGGTGGGGCGAGGGTCCTGCGATGACAGGTGAAGGGACGCTGAGGGTTTTGGCAGGAACATGGAAGTAAAACTGGATTCTGGGGCTCAGCAGGATGAGTTCGGGCATGTCTATTGTCAAGGGGGTGGGTTCCTCGAAAGGTAAGGGACATGGACATTCATCTGCACGGGGCTGGGGGTGATGGGGAGGATTTCAGAGTGACTGAGGGGAGGTCTTAGGTCACATCAGGCAGGTCAATAGTTATTGGCGGGGGAGGATGTGGGTCAATGGGGGAGGTTGTAAGATGTTGGACTCAACCTGACAAGTCACACGCACCATGCCCGCATGTAACTCCCTCGAACCTCCAGGTGATCTCGAGATGCTGCATGAGAGTTGGGTCAGCGGGGGTGGGTGAAGCGGCAGGTCAGCTCAACTGGACAACTGAAGAGGAACCCCAGCAGGGCGTTTCAACAGATGAGCACATGAAGGGCAAAGGCTCAACATGCGTTGGAGGTATCTTGCACATGGCTCATGAGGGCCCTGGCAAAGACCCTTGCCTCCCTGCATATGCATAGACCCAGCTTGGGGTGTGTGTCACTGAAGATGGAGTTGGAGTGGTGAGGGTGACAGGGGGGTGGGTGGGTGGCACAGGCTTAAGGACTACAAATGGCAATTAAACCACATCAGACCTCATTAAAGTGCAATGTAATATATTTGCAAAAGTGTCAGATTAACAATTATAGTGCACCTGTGCGACCACATGTGAAATCATAACTTCCTAATCTTTCATTCCTACCATTTCTTCCAGGTGCTCCCCCGACATCGCAGCAGGGGTGGAGGCAGCCCCACTGACCAGTTTGCTCTGTTGTCTTGGATGACCCTGGTAGGCGCCCTCTGCAGACCCGAGGTCTGGAAGCCCCTGCTGTCCCACTGTAGGGCAGATGCTCCCTCTGCAGTCATGGAGGATAAAGCTGAAGGGGTCATGGGCAAGGGGGATTCAAAAGGGCCAGACACCCTCAGAGAGTCCTGAGTGGAGGTCCCAGGGGTATTCAACTGCCACTCCCCCTCCCTTTAGGTGCCTGAAAGCCCCTGCCTGACTCCTTGAGAAGAAGGGGCAACTGGAGGGAGGTTGAGGTGCCCCATCCCCCTCTGGCATAGCCACAGCAAAATCTCACCCATGGCTACAGCGATAGAGTGCAGGTCTGCGCACATCTCCGACAGAAACTCGGTGTTCTGCTGGACCCTGCCTGAACTACATCTAGATGTAATACCCATTGAGGTGTTTGTGCAGAGTGCAAGTGACTGCTGTGACCCCTCTACACTTTCTTCCTCCTCCCCAATATTCTCGGTCCTCTGTGGGTCAGAGGACCTGCTGGACAGGGCTTCTTCTTCTGGCCTCCCCCCTTCCTGCTGACGCCTGTAAGTGAGAGAGGAGAGAGCAAGTGACTACATGATCTGCCTCCAACATGGAGGAACGCATGACCCTTAGGTTTCCACGTGACTACATTCTCCATGGATCCTGATTGGATGGAGGCCGCCTGCCGACCTCTCCAGCAGCACGAGCTCAGTCCGGTTCCTCTCTTGCCAGCTGGGCTGCTCCTCGAACTCTGTAAGGTTCCTCAATTCAGGCAGGTGCCCTCTCCCTTCTCTCTCTCTCTCTCTTCCTCCTGTTGTGCCTCAACTTTTGCTGCGCACAGAGAGAAGATGGAGTTCAGGGCAATTGGGTTTCATGTATCTTTCTCATGCTTCCACTCTTACAAATAACCCACTGGACAGTGCCATCTGATTGATGCACTGCAGGTTGTCCACAGGGTTCTGAGGCAGCACACAGAGCAGTGAGCCCATGCAGGTATAAGGATAAAGCTCACTGAGCATGTCATTAGCGGTGCTTGCAGGTGGCCTCAACGCTTAACCCCTTTATACCCATACCCCCTCACCCGCCACCCCCAGACAGCATCTGAGCTCTCTGCGTGGAAGTTCAGGGACCCACAGTGGCCTCTCCACCTGCAGACTAGATGGACGGCAGTGGGGCTATGAAGCATCACTTTATCACATTGAGTAGCTCTTTTATGCGTGGATCACACGGATGGTGGCCTTGCCACTGAGGCCCATGTCCCCTCAAGCATTCAGTGAGGTGAGTGTGAGCAGTTGGGGGTTCACTTACCCTGGCGATGCAGATGAGGTCATTCATCTGTTCCTGGTACTGCAGGGCAGTCCTCCGGTGGAGGCCATGGGCACTGACCGTCCTGAAGACTTCCTCCCTGACAGGGTTGGTCACACGGGTTGGCCTCCTCCTTCCACCCTCGGGGTACAGGATACCCCCTCTGGCCTCCACCTCATTGTGCAGCACATCGAGGGATGCGTCACTGAATCTGAGGGCCGGAGCTCCCTGGGATCAGCGGCCCATCTCCTCCATCCACAGTGGGTTCGCGACAAAGAAGTTCATGTCTAGGCGCCCGGATAGGACGGCAGGGCACGCGTCATCCAGCCCATCCCACCACGTGATATGTTGGGAAACCCCCAACTGCATAATTAATGAGCCCAGCATCATGCAATGCGGTGGGAATTCTCACCAGCCTCTGCAGTGGGAAACACACCGGTTCCCTCCCCACAACAGGACCTAGGCCCGAAATGGAAAGTCCTGGCCAGAGCCTCTGATTCAATGACCAACTGACATAACAAAATATGAATTCAGAAAAGGTTCCTCGAACCCTCAGGCCAACCTTTCACATAGCATGTACAGTGCTGCCTGTCATGGACACTAACCAGTTTATTTAATCTGCTGAGAATGGGTTCACCACTCTCCTGTGCCGCCCCCCTCTAACCCTGCCCTACCCAACCGTGTCCTCAATGGTAAATCAAGCTGTAGTCTAGAATCTTTTTTCGAATCTTTGACCTTGCATTCCTCACCTTGACCATTTGCTTTTCTGGTCATGACATTGCCATAATCAGGCACCTTTAGGCTCCACACTGCACCTTCCTGGCTATCTTCAAACTCACTCCTAGCCGTAAATTTATCCAACTGTTTTTCAATGTGTTTGCTGGTATACCTTTAACTGAAAATCTCTTAGATCCTATTCGATGGATTTGTGTGACCAGCTTTGACTCAAAGGTTGCACTCATGCCTTTGAATCAGAAAGTCATGGACTTGAGCTCTACTGAGAGAGGGCTACAGTGTTGGAGGTGCCAGCTTTCAGATGAGATGTTAATCCAAGTTCCCTTCTTCCCTTTCAAGTGGCATAAACAATCTCAAGGCAGTTTTGAAACAGGGGAGATATCCTGATATCGTGGCCAATATTTATCCCTCAATCACTACCTGTGATAAATGACCCTTTCATTTATTTCATTGTTGTGTGTGTGGGAGCTTGCTGTGCACAAATTAACTGTCACGTTTCGTGAGGTTGTGCAAAATGCTATATATAAGAGCAAGTCTTTCTTTGTGTGGAAAATTCCATCTTGACTGCCTTTTCTTGTGAGATCTGTTGGTTTTACATTCATTGCTTTTAGTCTTGCACTCAAATATCCTCCTTTCATCCACATTATACAATTCTGTTGGTATTCAAAGGACTTGGACCATGTTCTCTGAATTTTTATTTCTTGAATGAATTCTATGAGGCTGCAGTCTTAAGACCACAATCTCCAAAGCATGAATATACCCTTTTGTGGGTGAATTGCCAAAACAGTATACAAAGGAGTGGAGTTTCCACTCTGGGTGCAAGCAGCTATCCAGACACATACTGTGTGCAAAATTGCACGAGTTTTCTGAATTGATTTTATGGCTCAAGTTTCTGTTCAAATGCATTAGCATTTTCACAAATGTAAAATCTTCCACGAACCCAGTACAACTGAGCAACGCTTTAGAGCATAAGTTAGAGTGTGACTTGGAGGGGAATTTGCAGGTTGTGGTGTTCCCATGCATCTGCTGCTTTTGTCTTTCTGGCTGTTCGAGGTCGTGGGTTTGGAAGGTGCTGTCGAATGAGCCTTGGTGAGTTGCTGCAGTGCATCTTGTAGATGGCACACACTGCTGCCAGGGTGTGCAGGTGGTGGAGGGAGTGAATGTTTGAGGTGGTGGAGATGCCAGACAAGCGGGCTGCACTGTCCTCGATGGTGTCAAGCTTCTTGAGTGTTGTTGGAGCTGCAGTCATCCAGGCAAGTGGGCAGTATTCCATCACACTCCGGACTTGTGCTTTGTAGATGGTGAACAGACTGTGTGGAGTCAGGAAATGAGTTACTCGCTACAGAATTCCCAGCCCCTGACCTGCTCTTGTAGCCACAGCATTTATATGGCTGGTCCAGTTCAGTTTCAGGTCAATGGTGACCTCCGGGATGTTGATGGTATGGGATTCAGCGACGGTAATGCCATTCAATATCATGAGAAGGTGGATAGACTCGTTCTTGTTGGAGATGGATATTTCCTTGCACATTTATCAGCATGTCTTGTTGCATGCAGGCATAGAAGGATTCATTATCTGAGGATCTGCGAATGGGACTGAGCATAGTGTAATCAGTGTGAGGGAAAGTTATTTGCTGGGCTGAGGACACTACCCTGAGGAACTCCTGCAGCAATATGCTGAAGCTGAGATAACTGACCCCCAAGAACCACAACCATCTTCCTTTGTGCTAGGTATGGCTCCAACCAGCAGAGTTTTCCCCCTGATTCCCATTCACTTCAATTTTGCCAGGGCTCCTTGATGCCACAATTGGTCAAATGTCGTTTTAATTTCAAGGTTGACACGTTCAATTCCCCTCTGGAGTTCAGCTCATTTGGCCACATTTGGACCAAGCCTGCAATGAGGTTAGGGGCCGAGTGATCCTGACAGAACCCAAACTGAGAATTAGTGAGCAGGTTATTGCTGAGTAAGTGCTGCTTGATAGCACTGTCGACAATCCCTTCCATCACTTTGTTGATGATCGAGAGTAGACTGATGGGGCATTAACTGACCAGAATGGATTTGTCCTTCTTTTGGTGTACAGGACATACCTGGGCAATTTTCCACATTGCTTGATAGATGCCTTTGTTGTAACTGTACTGGAACAGCTTGGCTAGGGGCACGGCAAGTTCTGGAGCACAAGTCTTTACTACTACAGCCAGGATGTTGTCGAGGCTCATAGCTATGCTGCATCCAATGCCTTCAGCTGTTTCTTGACATTGCATGGAATGAATTGAATTGGCTGAAGGTTGACATCAGTGATACTGGAGACCTTAGTAGGAGGCCGAGATAGATCATCCACTTGGCACTTCTGACTGAAGGTGTTTGCAAACCCTTCAGCCTTGTATTTTGCGTTGACACTCTGGGTGATGGTCGTGCAGCCTCCTCCACAGCTTAATTAATCTTCCGCCACTATTCATGACTAGATGCGACAGGACTGCAGAGCTTTGATCTAACCTGTTGGTTGTGGAATCGCTTAGCTCTGTCTAAAGTAGGTTTGTCCAACGCGAAGCTGGTGGGCTGGATTGTGACCCCCGGAACCACTGTTCAAAATGCGGGTCAGACAGACAAGTGAAGTTGAAGATTCTGCAAGGGGCTGCTCTTCCAATCACAGGCTGTTCCTCTTCTGCATTTGCTAGGCTGACTAATAAGCCTATCAGCAGCAAAGGTGGGAGAGAAACAGGCTGTGATTGGACGAGCAGCGAATAGTTGTACGTATGCTGGGGAAAAACAGAGTTTTATGGGTGGGGGGGAGGTAGGGGGAAGGAGAGGCTGCCAGGGCCACAGGTGGATGGGGTGTCAATCAAGTGGGCTGCTTTGTTCTGGATGGTGTTGGGTTTCTTGAGTGTTGTAGGAGCTGCACTCATCCAGGCAAGTGGGGAGTATTCCATCACACTCCTGACTTGTGCCTTGTAGATGGAGGACAGGCTTTGGGGAGTCAGGAGGTGAGTTACTCACTGCAGATTTCCCAACCTCTGACCTGCTCTTGTAGCCACAGTATTTATATGGCTAGCCCAGTTCAGTTTCTAGTAAATGGTAACCCCAGGATGTTGATCATGGGAGATTCAGTGATGGGAATGCCATTGAATGTTAATGTCAATGTTAATGTCAAGGTCAATTGTAGACCGATTAAATCAGGGATGCTCAGGAAGGCAGAATTAGAAGAGTGCAGGTACATCTGAGGGTTCTGTGGCTGGGGGAGATTACAGAGGTAAGGAGGATGAGGTCATAGAGGGATTTAAAAACAGGGTTGAGAATTTTTAAATCAAGATGTTGCTTAACCAGATCCAGTGTAGGTCAGTGAATACAAGGGGGCGGGTGAACAGGACTCGTTGCAATTTAGCATAGCAGAGCTTTGGGCAGGGTCTGATAGTCAGGGAGAAGCTGTTCCCATTGGCGGAAGGGTCAAGAACCAAAGGGACACTGATCTAAGATGAATGGTAAAAAAGTGAAAGGCAATGTGAGAAAAAGCTTTTTGACGTATCGAGTGGTTAAAGTCTGAAATGCACAGCCTGAGAGTGTGATGGATTGGATCAAATTGAGGCATTCAAAGGGAATTAGAGAATTATCTGTACAGAAAAAAAATGCAAGGCTACGGGGAAAAGGTGGAGTGGGACTAGGTAAATTACTTTTGCAGAGTCAGCACAGACATGATGGGCTGAATGGCCTCATTCTGTGCTGTAACCTTTCTATAATTCTATGATTTTGCCTGAGCTCTGCGATTGCACAAGACATATCCAGGTGATGAAGGAGTCTGGCACACTGTCTGGGACCGTTTTCCCAAATTTGGCACAAGTCTCCAGATGTTAGTAAGGAGGAACTTGCAGGGTTGACTGGGCAGGTTGTGCCTTGCTCCTGGTGCCTAAGTCAATACCAGGTGGTCCATCTAGTTTTATACTTATTCCAATTTTTCAGAGTAGTTTTGATACAACTGAGTGGTTTGCTCGGCCATTTCAGAGGGCAGTTAAGAGTCAACCACATTGCTGTGGGTCTGGAACCACACGTAGGCCAGACTGGGTAAGGACGGCAGATTTCTTTCCCTAAAGGACATTAGTGAACCAGATGGGCTTTTACAACAATCCAGTAGTTTCATGGTCACATCACTGAGATGTAGATTGGCCATGAGATAATAAAACTCAATGTGTTTACCCACGTATGGGTTAGGCACATTGTAGGCTGCCAGTTCTGCCCACTGGGACATGGAAGAGTGTGTCACCAAGCAAATGTAGCCCTGTGCCATCCCTGATTTGCTGATAAATCAGCAGAGTGGAAAGTCTAGCCCAATTATTTACATGTATCAGTATTAGAACCTGATTCGTTAAAAGCTTTTGTAATATTTTCTTTCTTCTCCTGACAATGAGTCATGGATTTTGCTGGGAGGTTGGTGCTGGGTTTGACAGAAGTCTGGGGGAGTTGGTCACCTGCGCACGGAAACCAAGTCAATCCCTTTTGATCTGTTGTCAAGAGAGGGCTCAAGTGAGGCTGGGAGGAAATGTTGACTTTTGGTGGATGTTCATAGGCAGCTTACAGAAACCACAATCCACACTGATAAACCCTGGGCAAACCTGTTCTTCTGGATTTCACATTGGCGCTCCAAGTGAGCCCAGAATGAGCCCTCTTTAGGCAGGCTGTAAAGGTCATTCATGGTAAAGGAAAAAATATTGTCGCCTCGATCAACTTCTCATTGAACGTAGTCCCGCAATCCGCCCAGAATTTACCACTTGATTGGCGTGTGCAAACCTGACAATACGGCAAGGCTGGTGAGAATTGGAGAAATGACACATGGGGAGTATGGTACAGCTGAAACACATTGGAACAGATTGTCACAGTTTCATCCAGTTGTATGTCAGCATTAAGGTGACAATACACCCCTGGGTGCATCAACATTGGTGGGTGAGGTCCAAAGAGGAGAAGGAGAGAGCTTGGGGAAAATGGCTGAAAATTGTTTTGAGGAGTTAAGGATACTTTGAAGGTGGGGAAGAGATTCAGTACTGGTCCGAACTGGTCTTGTAAACCTTAAAATGGAACTCCAGTTCAGACCAGTACCAGTCATTTCCAAGTTTTACTGGTTTTTTCCTTCTGGGAAGTCCAACTTGAGTATGAGGTGAACTCACAGTTAACCAGAACTGGAACCTCAGAGGGGGCAGTCGGCGATGTAGGGTTGGAGGTGATTGCAGAGGTAGAGAGGAACAATATCATGGTGGGATCTGAAGTTGGAAACGGAGCTTTTGTAGTTGATAAACTGAGGGATTAGAAGCCAATGGAGGTGGAAAAAGACAGGGAAATAGGTGAGTGAGATTTTTTGCAAGGTAAATTGCTGATGGCAGAGTTTTGGATGAGTTAAGTGTCTGTGGAGCTTGGAGTTTTGGAGGTGGTGTGGAGAGGGGACTGGAGACGTTGGAGATGGAGGTGAGAAAGACATGAATGAAGCTTTGGGGCTGAGTTAGGAACAGAGATGAACCATATTTTTAAGGTGGAAGTAGGCAAGCTGTAATTAGGTGTGGCATTTGTAGCTTTGTTGAGAATCAGCCAAGGACACCAAGTATATCATATATACTTGACGTAAGTCTTTTCCTATTGCCCTGCATGTTGTCCAGTTTGGCCAAAGAAGTCATATTCAATAGTATTGCCAAATAGAAGTTCATTGGCATTTTGCTCAATTGATTAATGATTTTGATTAATGATTGGAGATGCATGATCAGTTACAATTTACAATATGGTTGAGCTTAAACCAACAGTCTCATAGAAAATGGGATCAAGGATTTAGATATGGTGGTAGAATATGATAGTTTTGGTTTTTCCAATACTAACCTCAAGAATTTCAGGCTCAACCATGACTTGATGGTGGACAGGTATTTGGACATCATGGTGACAAGAGGTGGAAACTAAGAGTGGTGATGGAGCAGGCATCATCAGCACAAATATGATAATGAATAATGGAGCCAAGGGGCAGCATATAGATGAGGAATAAAGTGGAACTTTGGAACATGCCGGTCATCCGTAGGCTATTGTGCCATTGCAGGAAATGTGTTGACTAAGTTAGGACAAGTAGGACCTGGGCCCATGAGGAGCCTGTGTCTTGGAGTTACACCAGAGAAGAGAGGTAGCAGGAAAGAATCGTGCATTCAACCATGTCAAAATCAGAAGTTTACCTTGCACACAACCAGTTCTATAAAGATACTGTGTGTTAAACATAGAGAATAGATCCACTCGACACTGATATCCTTCACTTTGATGAGCATGCAGCAGTAAATACTCTACTATTTTGGACTTTCTTGATGGCTCATTTGGCTCAGTGTGTACTGACCAAAAGAGGAGGTGAAACACCTGAGTTCAAATCACCAGTCTTCAGTGAGGGATTTGGCTGAATAGCCAAATAAGATGTTAAACCGAGGCCCTGCCTCCCCTTTCAGGTGGAAGTAAAGTACCTGAAGGCACTACTAAATGTGAGCAGGGGCGCTCTCCCTGGTCTCCTGCCCAATGTTGATCCCTCAGTTATCATTTAAAAACAGATTACCCGTTCATTGTCACATTGCTGTTTGTCAAAGCTTGCTTTGTGAAAACTGGCTGCCAATTCTTCCAAATCACAACAGTGGCTGTACATCAAACGTACTTCATAAAATGTACAAGGCACTTTGTGAAGGCTCACTCCCCAGCAGGCGTCAATGGCTGTGGGATGGTCAAGCAGAAGCAAATTTGAAAAAGAGGGGAGAGGCTAGAGAACCAGGGACTTTTTCTCTGTAAGCATAGAAAAGGTTAAGCGGAGACTTAAGAGAGGTGTTCAAAATGATGAAGGATTTCTATTGAATAAATAAGGCAAAGCTTTTTCCAGTTGCAGGAGGTTTGGTAACCAGGGAGGGCAGATTTAGGATGGTTGGCAGAAGGTAGAGGAAGGGGAGGTGAGCGGATATTTTCTTTTACACAATGAGTTGTTGTGATCTGGAATGATCTGCCTGAAAGGGGGATGGAAGCAGATTCAGTAGTAACTTTCAAAAGGGAATTGGATAAATACTTGATAAGGACAAATTTGCAGAGCTATGGAGTCTCATTGGAGGGGGGCAGAGAGCCAACGTGAGCACAATGGGCTGAATGGTCTCCTCTGATGCGGTATAATTCTCCAAAACAAACACATGGATTGCAGGAAAGAAGCTGGAGTGAATTTCTCAATAAACAGAGAATGTGCAAAATATTCAATGACACTCTGAAAAAGACATGGAGGTGGCTTTGGCCACTTTCAAACAATGTGTACAGCCTTGTGCTGTACTGCCATGACCCCATGTTTCATACTTCACACACATAGGCTACTGCAGGTGTCAGGCTGAAAATGAATTAGCACAGTTTCACATACTGTGCCCTCGAATCAAAATAAAACTTTGACTGAATTCTCACGATTTTCATTACCCACTGAGGTTGCAGCATGACGAGGATAAGTGGAGAAGAGCCATCTGCCATGAACTCCTCCTGTGCGCTGACCATAACTGTTGCCATGACTTGTGAATTATCCCGTCAGCTCTCTCAAGATATAGGTGGTAATCCCTGGTTGCTTGTCGACTTCTCTCCAGTTGCAATCTTGTGGTCTTTTTCAAAATAATTTTTCAAGTTATCCCTTGTCTGATAACTCTCCTGTAAGTTCCTTAGGATGTTTTACTGTGTTAAAGGTGCAAAAGAAATGAAAGTTTTTGTTGTATCCCCCTCTCCCCCACATCTCCCTCTCCCTCCCCTCTCCCCCCTCCACCTCCTCCCCCTCCCCTCCCCCTCCCCTCCTCCCCTCCCCCCTCCCCACTCCCCCTCCCCTCCCCCTCCCCCCTCCCCTCTCCCCTCTCCCCCCTCCCCTCTCCCCCCTCCCCTCTCCCCCCTCCACCTCCTCCCCCTCCCCTCTCCCCCCTCCACCTCCTCCCCCTCCCCTCTCCCCCCTCCCCCTCCACCTCCCTCCCCCTCCTCCCCCTCACACACTTCTGGATGGTCCCTAACCTTCGTGCCTACCCATGCTCATTACTCCATGTATCTGTGTCCTCATATTCAGATGCTTCTAAAACTGTTTGCTCTGAGTGCCAACTTTTCCAGACGCTCCCTAACCATTCTGCAGTTCCTGGAGTTTTCCTGTTTGTGGATGCTCCCTAAACCACAACCCCAGTGTAACTAAAAACAGAAATTGCTGAGGCTTGGGGCACCTTTCAGATTTGTATATCAGTATTCCAGCATACCCTACCCGTCCCATTATTTGTCGTGTGTTTTATTCATAGTGTTATCCTTCCCAAGTGCATCATTTTTCGTTCGAGTCTCCTCTTGGAGACGCTCCCTTGAAGTTGGTGCGTTTCCTGCAGCGTCGCCTTTTAGCAGATGTTCCCTAAATCGGCTAGGCAAGTTCCTGTTGGCTGCGGGGTGATTCCCCACTCCCCTCCCCCCCTCCTTTTGCAGACGCTCCCTAAGGCAGCAGCGAGTGGCTTTTATTTTGCGTCTTGTGCGGAGCGCTGCCCTTTGCAGACACCCCCTTGGCCGGAGCCGGGGGTTTGCTGTTTGCTCCCAGTTTCAAATCAGTCCCGGCGTGCTGCGCGCTGCTAACGGCTACGGAGTGGGACTGAGACTGAGAGAGAGAAAAATACACAGATAGAGAGAGAGGGAGGAAAAGATGGCCGAGTCTCTACCGCAGACTCCAAGCAGACACGAGAAAAGCCTGGGGCTCCTGACCACGAAGTTCGTGTCCCTGCTGCAGGAGGCCAAGGACGGCGTGCTCGACCTGAAAGTGGTGAGAAATACAAGGAGGGAGTAAGGGGGGTGGGGGGCGATCCGAGCGGAATAGGGAAAGGTGGTGGAGGAGGGGAATGGAATATCCATTGAAAAAAAACTGGCGAGGCAGGAGGAAGCGGAGAGGTGGCAGTGGTGATAGTGACACGGGGCCGGCGCGGAGTTTCAGGAAACACGAGGGAGGCAGTGGAACGCGGAGACACAAAAAAGATACAGTCGCCGCGTTCCAAAGTGTCTCGGCGTTCCAAACGCCAGCCTGCTGTAAGGGGGAGAGGAACACGTGCGAACCTCCTGCTACATCCCATCCGCTGGCTGAGCACTCACTCATTCATTCACCCCCGCCCCCCCCCCCCCAACCCAACCCAGCAGCTAACTTAGTTCAACCAGATGAGCTGGCCTTGTAATTGCCCCCCCCCCCCCCCTTTGAACTCCCCTTTCTCACCTCCCACCCCCGCAACTAGCGTGTGCCCTGGCTGTGCTTTGAGGTACATAATGAACTCGGCTATCAAGTTTTTTTCCCTTGTCTCCCCTAGTGACAGCCCGATGTTTGTGTGTGTTTGGGAGGGGGGCGGTGGGCTAAAAGCAGCACCCCCCACCCCCTCCCCGACCTCACCAGTCCGTTGGAGCATTCGTTCATATAAGATTCTGAGGTGCCTTGATGGGGTGGATGTGGAGAGGATGTTTCCTTTTGTGGGAGAATCTCAAACTAGGGGTCGCCCATTTAAGACACATGAGAATTTTTTTTTTCTAAAGTGTTGAATGTCTTTGGAACTTTTCCTCAAAAGGCAATGAAAGCAGAGTCTTTGAATATTTTTAAGGCAGAGCTAGATCGATTCTTAAGCAAGGGGGTGAAAGGTTATTGGGGTAGGTGAGAATGTGGAATTGAGGTTACAATCGGATCTTATCAAATGAACTAGTTCAATTGTGGTCTTATCAAATGATGGAGCAGGCTTGAAGGGCTGAGTGGCCTACTTCTCCTAATTCATTTGTTCAAATGTTTAACAAAAAAATCCAATTGTTATTAGGGCCGCAGCCTCGAGGTTTAAGAGTCCCATGCCCTCTTATCCACCGCCCCCCCACCCCGGGCAAAAAAAGCAGAAATTAGGTATCCACCTCTTGTTGTGCCTCTTGGTTAATTTTCCAAACAGCATTTGCTAAATGTTTACGATATCTGTTGATTTTGAATACACTGTGTGCTGGTAGGCAGGGGAATTCTGGAAATTGAATGATCAGGACAGCATGTTGGAGATGGTTGGTGTCCATTTGCCATGGTGGTGTCTGTCTGTCTCTGTATTCTTTGCAGTTGGGGGGTGGGGGATGTTACTTTTACACAGTATTAAACTGGAGGAGATAGGAGCCTGATCTGGTCTCATGTCATTCAGGACATAATTGCACGTTGCTGGATTCGCTACTGTGGCGTGTTCACTCTCACAGAGACATTGCTGAAACCCGCTGGGTAATAACTGTTATTCAGGTTGGACAGGTAGACCTTCACTTTGCTGCAGAGTTTGGCAGAGCCTGAGACAATGCTGGAGTCTGTTCAACAAAACAGACACACACACACTGTTACTCCGATGGTTCAGTCGCTCGCTGCATTGTTCAGTGCCACACACAGTTTACCAGAGGTCAGGGGTTCAATCCTTGAGCTCTGCTGAGCTACTGCATCCCAGCCAAGACAGCAGTGGAGTCTCAACTTCTGTCACTGCTCCGGGTGTCCCTGTGAGAAAGGACACATGGGGGAAGATCCAATTAAGATATTCCTGCTTAAAGTGCTCCTCATGCAGTCAAATAGCTTGGTGATTTTCTGAGCCCACCGAGGAGGATTGCTCCATTGGGCTATGTTGCAGAGCGTGGCTCCTGGCTGGAGTTCAGGAGAAAGGCGGGAATTGTATCCCGGGTGGAACAGTCAGCATTCCCGCAGCATTGCCTTAGCTGCTGTTTTGGGGATGTCAACATGTTTAAGGTTTCTTAATTGATTTATTCTTCTGGATTCAGCATTCTGATTCTGGCCCTTGTGCCTGACTCACTCAGTTAAAGAAACTGTGACTGAGCCTGTCCAATAACGTGTATAAACTACTGTTCCCTCCTTGGGCCTGGGATCTGCTGGTGGTTTTGCTCGTACCAAGGCATCACTGCTCTGTACAATGGCATTTGAAAGCTTCATTTCCCACTTTGCTGATCCTAGCTGAGGCAGTGGCCAGAGTGATCCAGTTGTCCTCAGTACCCCAGGCTGAAGGGGTGGGAGAAACATGCAGAATCACCCAGGTTTTCCCTTACTAAGTTCCAGTGTCAGCATTGAGAGATGCTGCGATTCCCCTCCCAGTTCAATAACCCGCCAGCGCTCCCTGCCCTTTGGGGTGAATGAGTCACTGCAGTTAGAATTGGGGAAAACTCGTGTCAGCACGCAGAAGGATTCTTTATGTAGTGGAATGACAAAATGACACCATGAGGCCACTAGTTGCAGCCAGAATGGAGCTGATTGGGTAATTCTGTTGTCAATCACTCCTGGAGGCCACATTGCTGTAAGTGACTGGGATTGTTATTACATGCTACCTGTTATTGTATAACTCTCCTCCACTCATTGCATTATTCTGGAGAAATAATCCTCTTGTACTCGGCGGGGAGGAGGGAGACTTTGCTGCAGTTTTGGTCTTGAGTTTGGAGACTCTAAATTTTAAAGGCACAAGTCTGGCCCCCACCTCCTCCTCACTGGCTCTCTCAGTGGTGGCAGTGATCAGTCCGAATGAAGTCTTCTCTTGAGCTTCAGGGATGAAGCTCGAATTGTTCGAAATATCCAAAGGCTCTTGTTGCCCGCAGCCTCAATGTTTTTGACTTGGTAAACCACACCAAGACTGTTGAGATTCCAGCTGTTATTTGAGGGTATTTTGTCAATGTGTGCCGGCGCTGGAGTGTTGGGCAGTGCCGCTGGATGTGTCTCTCGTGTGCTTTCGACTGAGCGGAGGATGATATTACAGTGACATATCGCCAGCCCTTCTGCAGCCCTGCCCCCCTGTCACCAGCGAGGGAGCTCTGTTCCATTCATGATGCCCTGTCAGTAAGTGAAAATGGCCTTGGTGGGTCAAAGGTGACGGAGTATTAAGGGGGTGTCATGGGTTCCTGGGGAGTGGAATAGTTAAGTCCATTCATGACATCCCTAGCATTCTTTCACCTTTGACCCTGAGAACCCATTGTAACTCCTGTTAATGTTGTGAACAGCCGTAATTAAAGGCTGGTTCGAATTTCCGTAACTGCTTCGTCCCAGCCTTTTTCTCCTTTGCAGAGGTGGAGTTTATTTGAGTAAGCTGCTCACTGATGGCCAAACTCCTTGCAATTTTCTCTTCCCTCCTGTGTGGCACTCTGTGCCCTGGGCCATCCCTTGGGTGAAGGGGAGGAGGAGCCTGGCCTGTTGCTCAGAAGTATACCATGGCGGTTCATTCAGCCATTGATATTTCCTTCAACGTTTTTCTGACTTGGCCATTCTGCTCCAACTGATGCTTGGGTTAAGGTTCAAAGGTTAGGGATAACTCGCCTATCTACCACTATTTAGCAGCTACACTTGGCATGAACAATGTGCGTTGATTGCGTGGGGATATTCAGTGTGTTAAAATGGCAATCACCTTGTTAAAAATAATTGCTAGTTAAACAGGTGATGGGCATTGATTATCCCATCTAAATAGAATAAAAAGATACAGCTGGAACACTTTGTGTGGAAGTCAGTAGCACCGAGGAGTTGTCTTGAAAATAAACCAGCTTGAACCAAAAGACCAGCCCTGGATTAATTCTTCCATCACAACCTCTTATTATGAGTAACACAGTGGACTCCCAGTTCCTCCAGCTCCCTCCCACCTCAGACTGTTCACAAGACTTGCACAGATTCTGTTATATACCCAAGGCTAGGCGTGAGGCTCCCGGCCCAGATGAGAGTGCTACCACCTGGGTTAGCATGGGTGGCTGGATACTGAGGCAGACGCCCAGCTAATTTGATCAGCTTTCTTTCTCTTCTCCCTAGCCCAGGGGCGCAGCTACACCAGTGACACCTTCACTTGCCTGATCAAAGCAACTGTGAAACTGTCAGATTGTCACTTAAGAACCCAATCAGCTCCTGATATCTTTGAGTGAAGGAAGCCTGCCGTGCTTAGCCCAACTGGCCTGTATGCGACTCCAGTCCCACCCCAATGTGGTTGGTTCTTAATTAGCCTCTGAAGTGGTCTACAAAGCCGCACAGACTTGCCGTGTAAACTCCCTGATTAAGACCACTGTGGGACAGACTGCAACAGTTCAAGATGGTGGCTTCCTACCCCTTCTGCAGGGATGGCCAGTGGGGGCAGGGCCCGGCCGGTGATACCCACATCCTGGAAATGAGTTTAAATAAAATGTGGCGGGGATTGATGAGCAGTTGGCATTGTAACATTTTATTGCTGCCTGATCGTGTCATTCCCCTTGGCATATTGACCAGCCCATGTTGGCATTGGGTTCATGGACAAGGCAGCGTGTAAGATGGTGGTGAGGGGGGCGGTGCAGGAGCTGTCAGCTGTTTCCGCGTTCCACCATTTTTCAGGTCGATGTTTCATTCCCACTCTGTTAAAATTGAGAGCCTTGTTGGGGCACAGTTGGCACTGCCCTGCCGGTGTGGGTGGCTGGGCAGTGAGGCAGGAGCCTGGGCTGATCGATGAGTTTTCTTTCTCCTCTCCCTAGCCCAGGGACACAGCTACATCTGCAGCTACACATCACCCAGGCGGGCTGTTTTGGGATGAAGAGCCACAGCGATTAACCATGCGGCTGTCACTGCCAGGCCAGGATTGGCCAACTCAGAGGGAGAGTGGGGAACAGCACAACCATCTTGTGATGCACGTGGCTCTGTGCCACACTATGTGGCACCTTTCAAGTTGTGTTTAAAATGATGCCTAATGAACTGCAATAAAATCTGATTTACTAATCACTCAGTGCACAGGCTCAAAGCTCCATGGGGTACGAGGGGCACCTTTCCTTCTGCTTGCCCCCTGCTTTATACCCGCCTCATAAGTGAGCAGAGGGAAGTTTTAGTGCAGGACCTGTTTTGGGAAGGAACTGTCTTTTATGTTCGACTGAACCTGTATCCCAGGGATTTGAGCTGTAGACTGACAGACACTTCAGTGCTGTACTGAAGGGGTGCATCACTGCCAGAGGTGCCGTTTTTTGGGTGAAACATTGGAACTGAGGCCTTTGCCTACCTGTCCTAGCTGTTTAGGTACTTGTGTGAGACCTCGGGCTACTGTTCAGAGATGGGCTTTCCTGCCTGTCATTCCTCTCTCCAATCAATGCTGACCCATCAAAAAACTGACCATTAGCTCACATGCCTCTTGTTCCTGGCATGAAGAACAGTTGTATACATAGATCATTTCACTCCAAAACAAACCTATTTTCTGTAAATGTCATGCTTCAGGTTGTTCCTGAGAGATTGCCCAGGTTGCTGCTTAATATAAACATCTTTTAAATGGAAGAGGGTGAGAATTTGGTACCTCTACCCAGGGTGCAGCCCTCCTGCCTCTCATTGGGTGAAACTTTTGCGGGTTAATGGGCCTGTTGCCAGATGCCAATCTGTTGTGGCAGCCACGCTTGCTGAATAGATTGTGGTGGTTAGCAGCAGGCTCGGACTGGCACCGGTGGGGGAGGAGGAATCTGACCCAGATGCCTGTAACACATGAAATCAGATGTGTGGCTCTTTTGATTCAGCAGATAAATGGGGGGGGAGGGGGGTGCAAGGCAGAGGATCTAGGAACTTGTCGTTATTTTACAGGAATAATATTCCATGGTGGGGCTGTTCTAGGGTAATCTCTGCAACAGTGTGCCCAGTGATCTGTTGGCAGTGTTGTGTTTTATTAAGTTTTTTCTTTAAATCAAAGATTCACATGATGAAAGCAAGCTGGGGAGGTGGGAGCCTTGCACTGACTCTGGGATCAGCATTCAGATCCAGTCAAATGCTCGTCCTGTCAGTAAAGTGTTGGACTGTTCTCTGGAACGATGCCTCTGTCCTACTTTAGTGCTCATAAGGGAAGAGCTAAATAGCAGGGTCGTTCCCACTGTGGGGAATGGTTGAGATGGTCAGTGGAATTTGCCTCCCTGTGCTGCCAGCCCCTGAGAGCTGCTTCCTGATTGGTGGGAAATTGTAGCTCCCTGATTGGTTCATTTAAACCATTCAGGAAGTAACTTTCCAAATCCCCAGGGTGCCGGGAGGCGAAGGAGTGGGTGAAGGACCAAACATCAGGGCAAAAGTGTGGTGGGAGGGGGCACACAACAGGGTGAGTGTCTGATGCCATTGCTATGGAGGGTGCTCTGCTGAAGGGCACCGAGCTGGGCAGACGGTGCTAAAACAGTCTGACCCAAACTATATACCACATACTGAGCGCAGAACTGTCAGATTTCAGATATTACTTTAAAGCACCACCTTCTAAATATCCAACTCGCAGAATTCATCCAAAGGAGTTTGCTGCATTTTGGCATGTTAATTCCAAATGCAACTGGTCACGGTCCAAGTGACCCCTACCTCGGCACCGCATTGTAGGTGAGACTGGGTTATATCGTAGCTGGCTCCTAGCGTCCAGACGTAATCCCACCAGGGTCAATATTGCGTGCATTCCCCGACGGTTTTCAGCCCGCAGCCTCCAAAATAAATGAATAAAGCAGGTGCTCTGTCAAATCAACCAAAGAATTAAATGGCTGCTTTTAATTTTATTTTTAAATGGGTGGCTGTGTTTGTACCGTTTGTGGAAAGGAGGTTTCGGGGTCTGAGATGACACATGTTCTATCGAGCTGTGTGTTATAGTGCACCACCTTATAGCTGGGCCTCAGTGGATCAGCAGCTGAGGAGTGCCTGTGGCCTGCTCACTGTCAAATAAGAGAGACCATGATGAGTGCCTGACAGGAATGAGGTGTGACAAAACAAACCCTGGCCTTGCTCAAGGTTTTCAGAACGTTACAGCGATGTGCTGGGCCCTTGTGGGGTGGAGGAGGGCTGGATTAGCAGGGCCTCTGAAGGGGGTTGGGGGTAGGGGTGGATAGTAGGCAGGGCTCCTGGGAGGTGGGAGGCTGGATAGACAGGGCCCCGGGGTCGGGGGGTTGGATAGACAGGGCCCCGGGGTGGGGGGGGGTTGGATAGACAGGGCCCCGGGGTGGGGGGGTTGGATAGTAGGCGGGCTCTTTGTGGAGGGAGGGGGGGTGGACTGGGTAGGCATGGCCCCCAGGGATGATTGTGGAGGGGGCTGGATACACAGAGTTTCTCGGGGGTGTGGGGGGCTGGAGGGCTAGGGTCCCTGGTGTGTGTGTATGTGTGTGTGTGTGTGTGGGGTGGTGGGGGCGCAGGTGGAGGAGGCGTGCGGGATGGCTTGAGGCCCAGGCCCCGGCTGGAGGGATAAGGGCCTGGTGGGAGGGGCCGGGCCCAAGGGTGAGGCGAGCAGGTGGACAGGGCCCTGTTTGGAGAGAGCGAAAGGACAGGGTCCGAGGAGGAGGTTGGGGGAGGAGAGGAGCTTGGTGGAGGGGGCTGGAGGGGTGGGTCCCTGATTTTCGGGGTAGTGGGGTGGTGGGGGGAACATGTAGGCTGGGAGGCATGCGTTAGATTTTCAGTAATGGAGAGTGCTGTTGACTTTGGGGAATCTGTGCTTCTCTTACAAGCAGCTCTCTGTTCAACTAAAGATGTTGGGTGAGTGAGCTGATCAAATTGGATATCTGAGCAGTGTCTTCCAATATCCCATCATGCCTCACCTCATCTGAGCAAGAGATTCACCAGAAGCACCAGTAGTAAGTAGTGCGGCAATGCCGTGGCGTCAGGGACCAGCTGTTCTGATCTGCTTCCCCTACTCACTGTGACGGAGGGCAGGGGTTATCAGACTGGGGTTGAGGGTGGGGTGGAGTGATTGGTGTCCTCCCGGTGATGTCTCCCTGACTCCTCTAGCTTCTCCACTTCATGGTGCGGTCGACTATTGGTTACCCGTCAGAATCTCTGTTTTTTCCTCCCAAAGAGCAAGGCTGCCTGCCTGACTCAGATGTGTAGCCGAGCGCTGGAGGTGGCATCGAGCCACAGTGCCCGCTGGTTATTTACTGTAAGCTGGCAGAGCCCTGCTGCAGCTCACAGACACCCAGTATCCAGATCTGGAGCAGCCCTCCCTGACATCGTGGGCCAAATGCCCGCCACTGACCCATTGGAAGGGGCAGTGGGGTGCCGGGCATCAGGACAATCCCAGGATGGGCCCTTGGTCTGTGCTGAGTTAGCTCGTCGCAGAGAGCTCCAGGTAGGCCATTGTGGAGAATGGAATCGGCTGAACTCCCAGGCCTTGTTAGCACTGACCCTGATTGGGAGTTGAGACACTTGTGCCATTTGTCCAGTGGCTGGCGCCCTGACAGGTAAGGGTGAAGGTGTGTCATGGGGAGAATTGAGATTATGGACGTTCCCCATTCAGACCCTGTCATTGTATTAGGTACCACCCCCTTCCCCCAACCAGGGCTGGTGAGGGTGGGTTAAAATGACTTGACATTCCCATTTGTCATAGCCAATCAGTGTCAGCCCTGCACCTTGGGCAAGGATTCGAGAGGGTGGCGATGCCTTGCACTGTCGCATAGTCTGGCTGCTCTTTGCACATGAATCACAATTAGGCCCGCAATGGGGCAATAGCCTGGCAGGAGCCAGTGCCAGCAGGAATGGAGGGTCAGAGGGAGGTGCTGACTACAGGGGAGAAAGTGGGTGATGGGACGAGGAAGAGGCCCACAGAGGGTTTTGTAGAAATGTTTCCCTATGCAGGGGAGGATGCAGGCAACTTGCTTGGATGATGCAGGGGACTTTCCTTGAGTTCCAGGGAGTGGGACATTTG
Source organism: Cetorhinus maximus (assembly GCF_964194155.1). Lineage (NCBI taxonomy): Eukaryota > Metazoa > Chordata > Chondrichthyes > Lamniformes > Cetorhinidae > Cetorhinus > Cetorhinus maximus. Next base: position 87,669,310 of record NC_135884.1, read on the forward strand.
TATTCCAGTGGGGAGGGCGCAGCACTCTAAGATGGCCAAAGGTGGCTCCCTCCGGGGGGGGTGGAGAGAGAGATGTAGGTGTGCCAGTTAGAGAATTGTATCTGTGGCTGTAACAGCAAAGAAAACTGTGTCCATGTGGCATCCACATACTTAGAGTGGGCATTGCCAGACATCCAGTGAGACCTGGGATCCTGGCTGAGGGAGTGTTCTAAGCTCTTGGCATTGAGGCCAACTGTAGGACCCCTGCTATTTCCCCTGGGCTGGAATCAGCTAACTGAACTAGAACGTTGAGACCAACGCAGCTCGAGTGGTTTCCTATGCCAGCACGCACTGAACCTCCTGACATCCACAGAGAAAGCAAGCTGCCCGGAGAACACCACAGGCTGACAGCTGACACAGGACCTCAAAAATAAACCCCACACACCCGTACAAAATCCCGCAGCCCCTACTGGAACAGACTCCACAGCCTACAAACTGACGACAGCCCCACCTCTCGATGACACACCCCCTGTTTGACTGCAAACATCACCAACCATAACCTGATAATATAACCGAGTGACAAAAACCCAGGTTTCAAACTTCCACAGAAAATCTGGACAACCCTCAACCGCTTGAGGACGGGTCAGGGGAGATGTGGCCACTTGCTCCACAAGTGGAACATGAGGAAAAGCTCAAATTGTGACTCTGGCCGCCCAAGTCGGATCATCTCCCACGTACTGAACTTGTGCCCTGAGAGATCCATTCTGGGCAGCATCACAACCATTCAGACTGTCACCCCGAGCATAGAACTATAACTGCTTCCCCAGTCATAGGGAACCTATCTATCGATTTCATTGCTACAGGCTGCTGAAAAAAACATTGTTGAAAAAAAAGGCTTTATTAAAAGAAAAATAGAGTTTGAAAAGAAGCAGTTAAGCTAATGCTTTATAAAACACTGGCTGGAGGCCCCCAGCTGAAGTATTGTGGGCACCACCTGTTCGGAAGGACTTCGAGAGCCAAGAATGATACCAGGAATGAGAGACTTCAGTCCTGTGGAGAGACTGGAGAATGTGAGGTGGTTCTCCCTACAGAAGGGAATGTTAAGGGAGATGCTCAAAATGATAAAGGGTTTTGATAGAGTAAATAAGGAGAATCTGTTTCCAGTGGCAGGAAGGTCGGTAACCAGGTGGCACAGATTGAAGAGAAGCGATGAGCCAGAGGAGAGATGAGAATTTTTTTTCTCGCTGAGTTACAATGTGAATGCTCTGCCTGAAAGAACGGCGGAGCAGATTCAGTAATAACTTTCGGAAGGGAAGCGGATATACATTTGTGAAGAGAATTTTCAGATCTGAGGGGAGAGAACTGGAGAACGTGACTAATGGGGCTAACTCTTGCAAAGAGCTACCACAGGCCCAATGGGCTGAATGGCCACCTGTGTTGCGGTCTGATTCTACAGGTTGGCCTGAACTTGAAGCACCCTTGAATGAGTAACCTTGGGGGAATCCCAGTGATTCACTGAACTGAGAGTTTCTGTACTGAGTGGGGGGGAGGTTGTTATTGGAAATCATGCTGCCCTGTGGTGAGGGTTTTTGAGGGTGTGGAGAGGAAACCTTCCGAAGCATTTAAACTCCTGAAACTAAAGGAGGCGGAAGTTTCCTTTATGAAGCAGTGAGCGACTGCAGTGTGTGGTATGGCATTGAGCTATGCCAAAAAATGATAGCCTTACATTTATATTGCACCTTTTGTGGCCTCTGGATACCCCAAAGCATTTTACAACCAATCTGGCACTTTTGAGGTGTAGTCACTGTTGTCATGTTGGAACATTGGCAGCCATTTAGTGCACAGCAAGCTCCCACAAACAGCAGTGCATTAATGGTAGTTGAGGTGTTGGTTGTGGAATTAACACTGGCGAGGACACTGGGGAAGGTGCCCCTGCTCTTCGAAATAGCCCCGTGGAATCTTTCACATCCGCTCGAGAGAGCATCATGGTCTCAATTTAAAGCCTCCTCCAAAAGGTGGTTCCTCCGACCATGTAGCGCTCCCTCCGTACTGGACTGGAGTGTCACCTTAGATTGAGAGTTGAAGTTCTCCTCCTTTTGAGCAGAGATGGTTGAGAGGAGATTTGATAGAGGTGTTCAAATTCATCAGGGGCCTGGACAGATTAGATAGAGAGAAACTGTTCCCGTTGGCAAATGGCCAAGAACCAGAGGGCACAGACTTAAGGTGATTGGAAAAAGAACCAATGGCGCCATGAGGAAAAGCTTTTTTTACACAGCGAGTGTTTGGGGTGCGGAATGCACTGCCTGAGAGTGTGGTGAAGGGTGATTCAATCGTGGCTTTCAAAAGAGAATTGGATAAGCACCTGGAGGGAAATATTTACAGGGAAGTGGGGCTCGTAACAAGCCAGCATGGGTTTGACAGGCCAAATGGCCTCCTGTGTATAAGCCTGTGAACTCCTGACAGCCTGACTAAAACCAGAGGCTTGCAGCATCCTTTGTGCTGAGGTGGCAGTTGCCAGTGAGTTTTAGCCCCGTCACTTGGCTGACGGGGACACGACCAGGATTCATACTGCTGGTAGCCATCTGGATGGCTCCCTAGGTATGGGCTACAGCTGTGATGCCCTCTGTGGTCAAGTAGTTTGGGGTCCTAACTCAAAACTGGCTCTGGTGCCTGTGGGACCGTATGCCAGACAGAATTGATGACTTTAGGGGGAAATGGGAGGGGATTGGGGTTGTCGGGGAGGGATGCAGAGAGCTGAGGCCAGGTTACTCAAGAGTTTGCCCACCTCTGTCGCCTACGCATCTTGGGAAGCTGACAGAGCTGGCGTGCAGCTCCCTCTGCCTGCCAGCCTGAGGCGTCCATCTGCCATTTGGCCCCGTGTTCCCTGCTGCACCAGGCTGTCAGTCAGCAGGAGCCCACAGACACGTCAGCTGAAAGCTGGCGAATATGTCAGCGGCCCATTGGACAGTAACAGTGAGCAGTCTCGCAGTCATTTCACTCCTTCAGTGACCCAGATGTGCCTGTGTGGGATTTTCCCCAGGCAGGGGGAGAGCTGACTGAAGTGAGCGAGCTTTCTGTTTTTTTCAGGGTTTTTGTTTTTTTTCTCTCAGTTTTTGATGCTTATTTGAGCGCCTCTTTTTTGGGGGGGGGATTTACGACAGGTGCTTCCCGTCCACGGTAAAACCCTATGGAGCAGATAGAGAAAAGTAAAGGCCCCAGCTTCACTGGAGTGGCTCTGTTCACTCTGAGCTCCCTCTCATTGCCTCTTTAACAATCTACCAGCACTTTGTTCAGTTCAAGAAGCTCAAACGTAACCTGCGTTATGATGAAAGACATGTCCCGATTAGGGACTTAGCCTATATATCCATATGACAACTCAGGATCTTCCAAAGCACCTTGCAGCCAATGAAGGACTTTGGATGTGCAGTTACTGTTGTGATGTAGGATACACGGACAATTTGTGCACAGTAAGTCCCCACAAACAGCAATGTGATAGTGACCACGTTATCTGTTGTAGTCAAAGAATCCAGAATGGGTACAGCACAGAAGGAGCCCGTTCAGGCCATCATGTCTGTGCTGGCCCTCTACAGGAGCAATTCATCTCTCTCGCCTTTTCCCCATAGTCCTGCAGGTTCGTCCTTTTCAGATAAAGATCCAATTCTCTCTTGAATGCCTCGATTGAACCTGCCTCCACCACGCTCTCAGGCAGTGCATTCCAGATCTTAACCACTTGCTGCGTGAACAAATTTTTCCTCATGTCGCCATTGCTTCTTTTGCTAATTACCTTAAATCTGTGCCCTCTGGGTCTCAATCCTCCCACCGATGTGAGGTTGATTAAGGGATAAATGTTAGCCAGGACACCAGGCTACTCTTAAGGTAGTGCGGTGGGATCTTTTATGTCCATCTGAGTGGGCAGGTGGTGTTTCGGTTTAATGCTGCCATCTGAAAGATAACAGCTCCTTCCAACAGTGCGGCACTCCCTCAGCACTGCACTGGAGTGTCAGCCTGGATATTGGGCTCAAGTGTCTGGGGTGGGACTTGAATCCCCAATCTCCTGACTCAAAGGTGAGGGTGTTACCAACTGAATCACTGCTGACTAGCAACCTCTTCTGTGGTGGGAGATTGAATTTCAGGCCTGCCTTGAAGCAAGGCCATCTCGAGATATGATTGCAGCTGGTGGTGGATTAATTGCCTGTTCCTTTCTCTCCTCCTCTTGCGAAGGCCCTGGGGAGATGGGCTGGGTTACACATGGGCACTGGCTGTCCTCTTATGTCTCAGTTAAGCGGTCGTTCTGCACTTGAGTCCCAATTGGCAGGTTGCTCATCTGCCCAAGGTACACGTAACCATGTTGCCCACATTGATCGGTCTCTGGGTAGGGATGAGAAGCAGGGGCCGAAGGGCACTGAGGCTAACTATTGCAGTTCCCCGGGATTAGACCAGCTAACTCTGCCCAGACCAGGGATTTGTCCCTGGCACCACCTTGTGGTGCAGTGGGCAGTCTACGAATGTGAATTTTGCTGAGCTTGGGGCTGAGGTGAATGGGGTTGGTTCAGAGCAGGCCGAGTTTCACTCCATGTTGCGCATACAGCTCCTGACAGGAGGTACTGGAACGGGATGGGATTGGGGTTGGGGGGGTGGTGGGAGGGGGCGAGGCGCGTGAGGAAATGGAAAGTGGCCCAGTCTCCCCAACACTTAACCTCCTTACCTTGAGCACAGGATGAAGGAGATGAGCAGACTAAAGGTCAGAGGATGTGGAGCCGAGGGACAATTAGCAGAATGGATAGCAATCAAGAGTAGTTATTCAGCATGGGAGATGGTGTTCCACAAGGATAAGTGCTGGGATGCCGCTGTTCACTGTCTCCTCAGCAATTTGGACTCTGGAATCGGCGGTACGATTTCACAGTTTGCAGGTGACACCAAATTGGGAGAGTGGATGTATTAATACAGAGGAGGACTGTGATAAAATATAAGATGATTAAAAGCTTGCTGAATGGTTTAATAAAAGACTTCAATATTGACGAGGGGGAGCTGCTGTATTGTGGTAGGAGTAGGAAAGCCACATTGCTCTTGGAAAGTGTGTCTAAATGGGGTTGAGAGACATTGGGATTTGCGGGGAAAACACAAAAAAAAACCACAAATCACTAAAAAATAGCAACACCGCTTAATAAGACCATAAAGCAAACAGAACACTGGAGGTCACTATTAGAGGAACACAATGGAAAAGCAGGGAAGTTAGATTAAACTTGTACAGAACCTTGGTTAGGCCAAGGCACATGTGGAGTCTCCATATTAGAGAAAATATATAGTTGCTGGTGAAAGTATGAAAAAAGATTTACTAGAATGACACCAGAATGGAGAGGTTATGCTGATCAGGAAAGATTGAACAGACTGGGGCCATTTTTTCCTGTAAAAGAGAAGACTGAGGGCTGACCTATTGGAACTCTTCAGGATTATGAAAGGGTTTGATAAGGTGGACATAGGGAAGATGTTTCCACTTTTGTGGGGAGACAAAGGGCCACAATTGTAAGATAGTCACTAATAAAAATGAGGGGGAGATGCTGGCCTAGTGGTCATGTCATTGGACAAGTAGTCCTGAGGCCCAAGGGACATGGGTTCAAATCCCACATCAGCAGTGGTGGAATTTAAATTCGATTAACACACCTGGAATATAAAGTTAGTCTCAGTAATGGTAACATTGACAACTATCATCAGTTGTAAAAACCTATCTGGTTCACTAATGTCCTTTTAGGGAAGGAAATCTGTTGTCCTTACCTGGTCTGGCCTACATGGGACTCCAGACCCACAGCAACGTGGTTCACTCTTAACTGCCCCCTCCATTCAGTTCAAGGGCAATTAGGGATGGGCAACCCTTGTCAGTGATGCCCACATCCCATGAAGAAAGCAAAAATTCAATAGGGAATTCAGGAGAAACTTCCTTACCTAAAGAGTGGCTGGGATGTAGAACTCACTACTACAGTTAGTTGAAGGAAAAAGCATAGAAGGATTTATGGGGAAGCTCGATAAAGACATGAGGGAGAGACGAATAGAAGGATGTGTTAATGGAGACAGATAAAGAGGGGTGCAACAGTGTATAGCAGTTGGGCCGAATGGCCAGTTTCTGTGCTGTATATTCATTGTAAGTTTTGTTTTGTGTTCAGGCAGCAGATACTCTGGCCGTACGACAGAAGCGGCGAATTTATGACATCACCAATGTCTTGGAGGGAATCGGGCTGATTGAGAAGAAATCAAAAAACAGCATTCAGTGGAAGTGAGTACATCTGAGAAAGCGAGGGGCAGCGCAGATCTTTAATAATACAGCATTTTCTGGTCTTCCTCTTCTTCCCTAAACTTCTCTCTCTCTCCCTCCCCTCTCTCTCTCGCTCCCTCCTCTATCTCTCTCTCTTCCCCTTCCCCTCCCCTCTCCCTCCCCCCTCTCTCTCTCCTCCCGCCCTCTCTCTCTCTCTCTCTCTCTCCCTCCCCCTCTCCCTCTCTCTCTCTCTCCCTCCCCCTCTCCCTCTCTCTCTCTTCCCCTTCCCCTCCACTCTCCCTCCCCCCTCTCTCTCTCTCTCTCTCTCCCTCCCCCCCTCCCTCTCTCTCTTCCCCTTCCCCTCCCCTCTTCCTCCCTCCTCTCTCTCTCCTCTCTCCCTCTCTCTCTCCCCTCCCTCCCTCTCTCTCCCTCTCTCTCTCTCTCCTCCCTCCCTCTCTCTCTCTCTCCTCCCTCCCTCTCTCTCTCTCTTCCCTCCCTCTCTCCCCCTCCCTCCTCTCTCTCTCCCTCCCCCCTCTCCCTCTCTCTCTTCCCCTTCCCCTCCCCTCTCCCTCCCTCCTCTCTCTCTCCTCCCTCCCTCTCTCTCTCTCTCTCTTCCCTCCCTCCCTCTCTCTCTCTCTCTCTCCTCCCTCCCTCTCTCTCTCTCTTCCCTCCCTCTCTCTCTCCCCCTCCCTCCTCTCTCTCTCTCCCTCCTCTCTCTCTCTCTCTCCCCTCTCTCTCTCTCTCTCTCTCTCTCTCCCTCTCTCTCTCCCTCCCTCCCCTCTCTCTCCCTCCCTCCCCTCCCTCTCTCTCTCCCTCCCTCCCCTCTCTCTCTCTCTCTCTCTCTCCCTCCCTCCCTCCCTCCCCTCTCTCTCTCCCTCCCTCCCCTCTCTCTCTCCCTCCCTCCCTCCCCTCTCTCTCTCTCTCTCTCTCTCTCTCTCTCCCTCCCTCCCCTCTCTCTCCCTCCCTCCCCTCTCTCTCTCTCCCTCCTCTCTCTCTCTCCCCCCTCCTCTCTCTCTCCCCCTCCTCTCCCCCCTCCTCCCCCTCCTCTCCCCCCTCCTCCCCCTCCTCTCCCTTCTCCCCCCTCCTCTCCCTTCTCTCCCCCTCCTCTCTCCCTCTCTCTCTCTCTCCCCCCTCCTCTCCCCCCTCCTTCCCCTCCTCTCCCTTCTCCCCCCTCCTCTCCCTTCTCCCCCCTCCTCTCCCTTCTCCCCCCTCCTCTCCCTTCTCTCCCCCTCCTCTCCTCTCTCCCTCCCTCCCTCCCCCCTCTCTCGCTCCCTCCCTCCCCTCTCTCTCCCCAATCTTGTGTATTTCAGTGTGAGACTGGATCGCTGGGATCCATCTATTGCAACTGAGGGGCTAGATCACTGGGGTGAGGGGAGCTGGCGGCCGGGTCAGTGCGAGGGGGGGAGCGGGGTCAGTGTGTGGGGGGAGTGGGGCCGGTGTGTGGGGTGGGGGTGCTGGGGCGATGTGCAGGTCGGGGGAGCTGGGGCCGGGGTCGGTGTGTGGGGATGGGGGGCCGGGGTGAGGAGAGCTGTCATTTTGGGGGTGGGTGGCCGATATTTGTGCGGCTCCTGTTTACAGCAGAGTGTGTGCAGCCTTCACTTGTCTATTGAGAGAGGGTATAATTAAGAATGAGTTAACATCTTGATGTTTAAGTCCTGAGCTAGGGTCACTGGGGTGGAGGGGGAGGGGTTGCGGACTGAGCTGTGATTTTTGTGATTGGCTCTGCTGTTCGATCCCTCTGACCTGCCTCTGAATCTGGTACCTCTGCTGCCAAGTTCGAACATTTAAGGGCGTGTTCCCAGTACAGTGATGCCGCATTCACCACAGGCCCTTGCCTGTGCCACTCTCACGTGTGTGGGTGCTGAGGCCACCTCTGTCTAATCTTCCCTGTGTTCACCTCCAGCGTTGACATCCCCAATTGGCTAGTTTCCTCACCAAGCGGGAATTTCTGGCTTTCCGAGCACAGCTTCCTGTCAACATCCGACCTTCGGGATAATTTGTCAGCTCAGTGTGGATTTCCTCAGGGCTCAGCTCTGGAATGCAGGGTTTTATGGGCGCGCCATTGCTCCTGATACCTCCCTTTTGATCCTCAGCCTTGCCGTTCCCTCAGGCTCTCTCAGGTATCTTGCTCAATTACATGCTTCTTTCCCCGGATTGGCACTGTGCTTTCATGCCTAGTTCAGTTGGTTTTCGATTGTGAAGGAGAGAAGGCAGCTCCTACCAGCAGCAGGCTGACTCTTCCAGTTGTTCAGACAATGAGAGAAGCACTCCACGCACAACCTCTGCCTTCCTTGGGTTTGGAGTGTTTGAGTGGGGAAGGTGTGGGGGTTTGACAGCACTCACTCCAATTCCGAATCCTTGATCTTGGTCACACTGATGAAGTAGTGGGTCCCAGACCCTGACAGAGTTGGAAAGCATACTCTTTACCCCTCCTTTTCCATTTGTTGACCCTCCGTGTGTTTTATCTGCCAATTTGTCACTAAACAAGATCGCAAAGTGGGGAACAGGTGGAGGCCATTTAATCTCTCCAGACTGTTCCGCCATTCGGTAAGAGCGTGGCTGATCTGTGAGCGAATTCCATAGACCCAACTTTGCCCATTTTTTAATTTATTTATTCTTTAATGGGATGTTGTTTTCCTCTGTGGGAGAGTCTAGGACCAGAGGGCATAATCTGAGTAAGAGGTCGCCCATTTAAAACAGAGATGAGGAGGAATTTCTTCTCTCAGAAGGTAGTGAATCTGTGGAATTCTTTACTGCAGAGGGCTGTAGAGGCTGGGTCATTAAGTATATTCAAAGCTGAGATAGACAGATTTTTAATCAGTAAGGGAATCAAGGGTTATGGGGAAAAGACAGGATAGTGGAGTTAAGAATTACCAGATCGGCCATGATCTCATTGAATGACAGAGCAGACTCGATGGGCCAAATGGCCTACTTCTCCTATGTCTTATGGGATGTGGGTGTCACTGGCAAGGCCAGCATTTGTTGCCCATTCCTAATTGCCCTTGAACTTAGTGGCTTGCCAGGCCATTTCAGAGGGCAGTTAAGAGTCAACCACATTGCAGTGGGTCTGGAGTCACATGTAGGTCAGACCAGGTAAGGACAGCAGATTTCCTTCCCTAAAGAGCATCAGTGAACCAGATGGGTTTTTAGGACAATCGGCGATAGTTGTCATGGTCACCAATACTGAAACCAGCTTTCAATTCCACATTTATTCTTTGAATTTAAATTCCACCAGCTGCTGTGGTGGGATTTGAACCTGTTTCCCCCCTCTGGATTCCTAGCCCAGTGACATTACCACTCCGCCATTGCCGAATGAGCTGTTACTCACTTTCCTCCTTCCCCACTGTGTGTGAGCCCCACAGTGGGATTGGTGAAGTCAGGGCCCCTGCGACATTAAGACAATTATTTTTATGATTAACTTTGTCTTTCCTTCCAACCTTGTCACCATAGTCCTGAGACCAAATGGGGTTTATGGAAATGGTGGCATTTATTTAATGAGGATATTCTGCCCGGTTCATTTGTCCTCCAAGGGATGCCAAGGGAAGTGGCTATTCCTTTTCCTGGGGAGCAGTGGCAGACTCCATCTTTGGAGGTGGCAGGGAGGGCGGGGGTGTTTTGATGAGTGGAAGGAGGTTGCATGGTGTGGGAGTGGGGGAGGTGGATGGAGTGGGGGCCACTCTCCCTAATCTCCCTATTGGCTTGTTGTAAGATAGTGTCCAGTTGGCTGGATTTGACTAACCTCTTGCCCAGTCTTCCCTCTGTCCCCGTCACTCCTGAGGGAGGGCTGTCACCTTGGCCCAGGTAGCCACCCTGCGTGTGTGATCAGGCGGTGAGTGATGGCTGACTATTCGCCCTCAGTGGGCATCGTCACAGAGCTGGATTCTGTCTGGTCGTGGCGATTACATTCCTGAGACTTTGTGACTGATGGGACATCGCAATGGTTGCTAACTCCACCAGGTTGAAATGCTGTGGCTCCCTGCCACTGCTACCCTCTCCCATTGAGCCAAGCAGAGAGAGGACCCTCAATTGGTCCAGTGTGTGTGCGTGTGCTCCGGCCTGTTTGCAGCCCTACACGGGCAGTAATTTGCACCTTTTTTCCCTTTTTGTTTGCGGTCACAGAGGAGTGGGGCCAGGATGCAACACGCGGGAGATTGCAGACAAGCTCATTGACCTGAAGGCAGAAATCGAGGACTTGGACCGGCGGGAGCAGGAGCTTGACCAGCAGAGAGTCTGGGTCCAGCAGAGCATTCAGAACGTGACAGACGATATTGAGAACAGCAGATATCCTTCGGCACTGCCTTCCTCCTCCCAATCCACTTGTGCTTTTTGTTGTGACCCGTACACACTGACCATCTTGAACTGCAGCATCCCATCCGGTCAGCATTCACTCAGTGACCCTGAGCCTGAAACAGGCCATTGCTTCTGTCTGGTTTAGTCGTGCAACTCACAGAGTGGAACCCTGCCCTAGAACATCAATGCCAGCTCACCCAGCTGGACTATTGCACCCCCCCCCCCACCAAAGATTGTCCTACCTGCCCAAGAAACACTTGGCCGCACCCCCCTCCGTCTGCCCGTTCCCCAGTTCCTGCACCTCTGCCCACTCCCCGCGCATGCTCCGCCCTTTTCGCTCCCCCCCCACCCCCCGCTGCCCACTCCTTGATGCTCCGAGTCCATTCCCAGTCCATCCCCATTCCCCGCTGCTCACACCCCGCTCCACCCCCCACCCCCCCTGCTGCTCGCCCAGGCAGCCAGGTCATGCTTCACTGACTGGGAGGAAATGAGCTCTTGGCGTTACCTCTCCTTAACTGATCTTCACGTTGGCGTATGTGACACATGAGGATATGTGCCGATGTTTTAAAGGTAAGAAATGCTCGTCTGTGTCCAATGGAGTAGTTCCCAGGACCTGATTGGAGGGGGGGTGTGGTTTGGGATAATCCTGGGAGGCAGGGAAGGAACTGGATACCAGACAGACGCAAGGTTTAGGGAGCATGAATACAGGGACAGCCCTGAACAAATGGTCACAGTTTGTAGTGTTCCATAGTAAGTCAGCCCTTCTGCCTAATTATTCTCCCCCAGAGGGCTGAGTTTCTGTATTTGTGATGTGAGGAGCTGGGGGGAGTGTGGTGCCTGCAATTTATTTCCCTGTTTACACTTGCAGCTTCACACATCATAGGGCTCTCTTACTCCTGTCCCCTCGAGACTGGGTCCTCCCCCTGCTCAGCACAGTGACAGTTGGTTAGTCATCCTTGCAGCTGGCTCTCGCTCTCTCAGTAATGTCTTCTGCCCCCTATCTGCAGGTGATACGCTGCTGGCAATCCAGGCACCCTCGGGCACCCAGCTGGAGGTCCCCGTTCCAGAAGGGGTGAGTACTTCACTTGACATATTTTGCTTTTATCATATTTTCATACCTCGCCTTCACTCCCCACTTCCCTGTACCTATCACCACCACCCACCACCCCCCCTCCCCCGGCAGCTTGCTCACATGCTCTTTGTGTTCTAGGGCCTGAATGGACAGAAGAAGTATCAGATTCACTTGAAAAGCACAACTGGTCCCATCAACGTTTTACTGGTGAACAAGGACACCTCATCCTCCTCCCCAGTGGTGGTGCCCGTGCCCCCACCTGAAGACCTGATCCAGTGCCCTCCAACATTGCCCACCACCCCACAGAGGCCGGCACTGGCCAGTCACCCGGAGGCCAAGCCGACGTCGCCTGCCCGGTCTGCCTCTCCGTCCACTGCCTCACAGATACCTCCGCCCCAGCCCAGAACTGCCACACCCACAGGTGAGCACTGTCAGCTGTTGCACGGTGAACTTTGAACTTCAGGGCCAGAGGTTGCATGATAGATGGGGAAGGGTGTGTCTTAATGACGTGAACTGAGTCAGTTTGTATGTCGCAAACGTACATTCCCACTTGCTTTTCATTTATTCTGAGTTAGAGGAAATGTACCTACCACCAGTGAACAAAAGCGAAATATGGCAGATGCTGGAATCTGAACGAAAAACAGAAATACTCAGCAGGCCTGGCAGCATCTGAAACTCAGATAACATTTCAGGTCGATGAGCCTTCATCAGAGGTGCTGATGAATTCAATCAAGCAGGCTGCTTTGTCCTGGACGGTGTCAAGCTTCTTGAGTATTCTGGGTGTTGCACTCATCCAGGCAAGTGGGGAGAATTCCATCACACTCCTGACTTATGACTTGTAGATGGTGTAGGCTTTGGGGAGTCAGGAAGTGAGTTACTCATCGCTGAATTCCCAGCCTCTGACCTGCTTTAGTATTTCTGTCACAGGCTTGCTCCACCTCTTCTCTCTTGCAAGTAACCTTAAATTTTGTTTCACTTGGACTCTTAAGGACATAAATAGGAGCAGAAGGAGGCCATTTGGCCCCTCAAGCCTGATCTGATCGTGGCCTTAACTCCACTTTCTTGCCTGCCCCACAATCCTTGACTGCCATCTGGTTCAAGAATCTGTCTAACTCAGCCTAGAATAGATTCAATGACCCAGCCTCCACTGCTCTCTCGGGTAGCAAATTCTTAATATTAACAACTCTCAGAGAACCCTCCGTCTTCAATGGGAGACCCCTTATTTTGAAACTGTGCCCCCTAGTTCAACCTAGTGAACCTTCTCTGAACTGCTTCCAATGCAAGTATAGCCTTCCTTAAATAAGGTGACCAAAACTGCACAATATTCTAGGGTACAGTATTGCCAATGTCCTGTACAGCTGGAGCAAGACTTCCCTACTTTTAGTCTCCACCCCCCTTGCAATAAAGGCTAAAATTCTATTTGCCTTCCTAATTAATTGCTGTACCTGAAAGCTAACTTTTTTGTAATTCTTGTGCGTGGACATTCGGGTCCCTCTGTACTGCAGCATTCTGTAGTTTTTCTCCATATAATTAATATTCTGCTTTTCTATTCTTCCTGCCAAAGTGGACAACCTCACTTTTTCCCACATCTGCCAGCTTTTTGCCCACCCACTTGACCTATCTATATCCCTTTGCAGACTCTTTGTATCCTCCTCACAGCTTGCTTCCCGACTGTACCGTTAGCAAATTACCTACAATAAATTCAGTCCCTTCATCCATGTCACTAATATAGATCATAATTAGTTGAGACCCCAGGACTGATCCCTCTAGTTATAGTCTGCCAACCTAAAAATGACCCATTCACCCAGACTCTGTTTCCTGTTAGTTGGCCAATTCTCTATTCCATGCTAATATCACCCCAACACAATGAGCTATTATCTTGTGCAATAACCTTTTTGTGGCACCTGGTCAAATTCCTTTTGGAAATCCAAATACACAATATCGGTTCTCCTTTATCCACCTTGCTCATTATCTCCTTAAAAAAACTGTTGTAAATTGGTCAAACATGATTTCCCTTTCAAGAAACCGTGTTGATTCTTCCTGGTTGCATTATGATAAGTACAACTTCCTTAATAATGGATCCTAGCAATTTTCCCAATGACAGATGTTAGGCTAACTAGCCTATTGTTTCCTGCTTTCTGTCCCCCTCCTTTCTTGAATAGAGATTTTACATTTGTGGATCTCTGATCTGCTGGGACCTTTCCAGTGTCTAAGAAATTTTGGAAGATTACAACCAACATATGCACTATCTCTGCAGCCACTTCTTTTTAAGATCCTAGGGATGCAGCTTATCAGGTCCAGGGACTTGTCAGCCTCTAGTCCCATTAGTTTTATCTGGTGATATTGATTGTTTTAAGTTCCTCCTTCCCTCTTGCCCCTTGACGTTCTACTATTCTTGGGATGCTTTTTGTGTCTTCTACTGTGAAGACAGATACAAAATACTTGTTCAAAGTCTCTGCCATTTCCTTGTTTCCCATTGGTAAAATCAATTCCCCAGTCTCATCATCTAAGGAACCAATGTTTACTTTAGCTACTCTCTTCCTTTGTATATACTTGTAAAAGCTCTTGCTGTCTCCTATTCTAATTTCTCCCTCTTTATATTTTATTTATTCATCCTTTGCTGGTTTTTAAAATTTCCCAACCAAAAATCTTCACTGCATTGTATGCATTTTCTTTCAATTTGATACCATCCTTTACTTCCTCAGCTAGCTACGAATGGCGCATCCTTCTAGTTGAGTTTTTCTTTCTCAGTGAAATATATCTTTGTTGAGAGTTATGAAATATCTCATAGAGTCATAGCTTTACAGCACAGAAACAGGCCCATCGTGTCTGTGCCAGTCATCAAGCCACTTTCTACTCTAATCCCATTTTCCAGCACTTGGCCCATAGTCCTGTATGCTATGGCATTTTTAAGTGTTCATCTAAATACTTCTTAAATGTTGTGAGTGTTCCTGTCTCTACCACCCCATCAGGCAGAGAGTTCCAGATACTCCCCACCCTCTGGGTGAAAAAAGTTTTCCTCGAATCCCACCTAAACATCTTGCCCCTTACCTTAAATCTATGCCTCCTGTTTATTGACACCTCCATTAAGAGGAAAAGTTTCTTCCTATCTACCCTATCTATGGCCCTCATAATTTTGTACACCTCAATCAGGCACCCCGCCTCGGCCTTCTCTGCTGTAAGGAAAACAACTCCAGCCTATCTAGTCTATCTTCATAGCTAAAATGCTCCAGCCAAGGCAACATCCTGGTTCTGCTGAAGGGTCATGAGGACGCGAAACGTCAACTCTTTTCTTCTCCGCCGATGCTGCCAGACCTGCTGAGTTTTTCCAGGTAATTCTGTTTTTGTTTTGGATTTCCAGCATCCGCAGTTTTTTGTTTTTAACATCCTGGTGAATCTCCTCTACACCCTCTCTAGCATAATCACAACCTTCCTACAGTGTGGCAACCAGAACTGCACACACTACTCCAGCTGTGGTCTAACTAACGTTTTATACAGCTCCATCTCTTGTATTCAATGCTTCAACTAATGAAGGTAAGAATCCCACATGCTTTCTTACCCGCCTTATCTACCTACCCTGCTGCCTTCAGGGATCTATGGACATGCACACCAAGGTCCCTCTGATCCTCTCTACTTCCTAGGTTCCTACCTATCATGCCTTCATCGTGCCTTGTTAGTTCTCCCAAAATGCATCATCTCTCACTTTTAAGGATTAAATTTGACTTGCCACTGTTCTGCCCATCTGACCAGCCTGTCTATATTGTCCAGTAGCATAAGGCTTTCCTCCTCGCTATTTACCACACCACCAATTTTCGTGTCATCTGCAAATTTACTGATCATACCTCCTACATTCATGCCTAGATCATTAATGTACACTACAAACAGCAAGGGACCCAGCACCGAACCCTGCGGTACACCACTGGACACAGGCTTCCAGTCACAAAAACAACCTTTGACCATCACCCTCTGCTTCCTACTACTAAGCCAATTTTGGATCCAATTTGTCAAATTGCCCTGGATCCCATGGGCTCTTACCTTCTTGGCTATTCAAGGCTTGTCAAAAGCCTTACTGAAGTCCATGTAGACTACATCAACGGCACTACCCTCATCTACACACCTAGTCACCTCCTCGGAAAATTCGATCAAATTTGTTAGACATGACCATGCTGACTATCCTTGATTAATCCTTGCCTCCCCAAGCGGGGATTAATTCTGTCCCTTGGAATTTTTTCCAAAAGTTTCCCTACCACTGATGCTAGACTCGCTGGCCTGTAGTTCCCTGGCTTATCTCTACCACCCTTCTTGAATAATTTTACCACATTAGCTGTCCTCCAGTCTGCCACTGTTAAATGTCTGCCACTGCTTCTGTACTATCTTACCTTTTTGTCTATTTTCCTAGCCCACTGTAGCCAACTCTATCTTCATACCTTTGTAATTACCTTAAATTTAAGACATTAGTTTCAGACCCAAGTTTCTCACCCTTAATCTGAATGTGAAATTCTATCATGCTATGATCACTCTTGCCAAGAGGAACCTTTACTATAAGATCTTTAATCCTGTCTCATTACACATTACCATGTCTAAGATAACCTGTTTTCTGGTTGGTTCCAGGGTGTGTTCTATGAAACTGTTTCATTTACACTTTATGAACTCATTCTCAAGATTACTTTTTCCAATTTGATTCATCCAATCTATATGAAGATTAAAATCTCCCATGATTATTGCAGTCCCTTTCTTACAAGCCACCATTATTTCTTGATATACTCTGTCCTACAGTGTAGCTACTGTCAGGAAGCCTATAAACTATTTCCACCAGTGACTTGTTTCCACCCAACTGATTCGACACCTTGATCTTCCGAGCCAAGATCATTTCTCACTACTGTACTGACCTCCTCCTTTATTAACAGAGCTACCCCACCTCCTTTTTCCTTTCTTCCTATCCTTCTGAAATGTCAAATACTCTTGAATATTCAGGCCGCCTTACAACCATGTCTCTCTGATGGCTATCATATCAGACTCATTTACTTCAATTTGTGCCATCAATGCATCTATCTTGTTACGAATGCTACATGCATTCAGATAAAGAGTCTTTATTTCTTTTACCATTTTCCCATATTTGCTGGTGCACTCTTATGTTCATATGCTCTGTTCCTTCCTTTCACACTCTGGTTATCATTCACTGTATCGTTACTTTGTACTATTACCTTGTCCTCCTCGTTAACTTTTTAAATCCCTGCCCACGTGAATCCTACACCCTGCTCTCCCCCACTCCCCCCAGATATTTAGTTTAAAACCCTCTCTCCAGCCCTAGTTCTACAATTTGCAAGGGCTCTAGTCCCAGCATGGTTCAGGTGAAGACAGCCCTACGGTATAGCTCCTGTTTTCCCCAGTACTGGTGCCAGTGCCCCATGAATCTAAACCCATTTCTCCCACACCAGTCTTTTTTACCCTATGTCAATTTGTTCACAGCTCGGGTAGTAATCCAGAGATCATTACCTTTGTGGTTCAGCTTCTTAAATTAGCCCCTAGCTGCTCATATTCCCTCAGCAGAATCTCTTTCTTAGTTCTCTACCTATGTCATTAGTTCCCACATAGACCATGACTAATGGATCCTTCCCCTCCCACTCCCAGGTTTCTCTCCAGCCCAGAGGGGATGTCCTCAATTCAGTTTTACCACTTTGCTTCCTCCTCCTACACAAACTACTCAAAGTAGATTCTTCCCTATCTTCACTCTGTTGAAATCTGGGTTGTCCTAACTTATGACTCCTCTCTCTCTCTCTCTCTCTCTCTCACTCACATATTCCTGCAACCCCACCCGCTGAGATCTGCAGAGGATATAACTTGACTCCTGAACCTCCCACTGTGCAGTCACTGTTGTATACTCTCGCTAACACATCACCATGGTGATGGGTTGCAGTGTGTGCCTTGACTGTGTTCTTGCAACTTGGGAAAGAGAGTTTTGGGAAATTAATTAAAATATAAACTGAACAGGAAGCCAAGTTGTCAGTGTTGTGTCAGATGAGGGAAGAGGTGCACTTTGACCTCCCTTTGACACCTTTGACCTACAGCTGGCTGGTAAATTGGTTCTCCTTTAGGAGATTACCTGTACAGAAGGCCTTATCGCAGGGCAGTAAACGTCTTGGGCAGGAGCTGCTAACTCTTCTGTTGTGCTTGGAAAAATCATTTAGCCTTGACTTCTAATGCTGTTCATTTCCAACTTATCCTCTTCCTCAGTGCCAAGTGCGTCAGCGCAAGAGCCCCACAGCAACACCAGCAATGTCTTAAGCCTGGAGCCTCTCAATCTGGTGCCAACGCCTGCCAGTCAGTCCGTAACCATGGAAACACAGCCACTGGAATCCTCGGCCTCATTGGACAGCAGTACGTCTTTGTCCAACCCGACTACCTCCTTTGTACCAATCAAATCTGAACCTTCCGTGGGTGAGTTAGTTTTTACTGCTATCTGGACATGTCTAGTTTATGAGGGACCTTGTGCCTTGAGGTGGTTCAAACTGGAGCTTGGGATTTAGAAGCACGTTGCCTAACTTTGCAAAGCTTATAAAGGTGATAAGAGTCCAAAGCTGAAAAAGATAAGCTATACAGAGCCTTTGTTAGCTGATATTGTGAACAGTTCCATCTCCTCAGGTGCTGTTCCCTCCCCTTCAAACTTGTCACCATCACCTCAAATAAAAACACCCTTGATCCCCCTGTCGTTGCAAATGACTGCCTCATCGCCAACCATGCTTTCCTCTCCAGAGTCCTGGAATGTGCTGTCACCTCCCAATCTATGGCCATCTTTCCCACTATTTGTGATTGAATTCCTCCGATCAGGTTTCCAACTTGCCGCAGTATTGAAACAGCTCTTGACAAAGTTACAAATAACATCCTGCGTGACTGTGACAAAAGTAAACTTTTCCTCCTCATCTTTCTTGACCTGTCTGCAGCCTTTGACACGGTCAACCACACCATCCTCCTTCAACACCTCTCCACTGTTGTCCAGCTGGACTGCTCTCACCTGGTTCCACTCTTATCTCGCTAATCATAGCCAAAGAATCACTTGCGATGGCTTCTCTTCCTGTTCCTGCACCCTTACATCTGGAGTCCCCCAGAGATCTGTCCTTGGAGTTGGGTGGGGGGTGGTGGCCTCCTGTTTTCTCATCTACACCCTGCCCCTTGGCAGTATTCGAAAACGTCAGGTATGCTGACGACACCACCTCTCTCTCGTCCTCAAAATTGTCAGACTCTCCCACACCCAGTACGGAATGAACAGAAACTTCCTCCCAGTTAAATACTGGGGAGACCAAAGCTATTGTTTTCAGTCCTTAATACAAATCCTTCTCTAGCTCCTGATTTCATCCCTCTCCCTGACAACTGTCTGAGACTGAACCAGGTTGTTTGCAACCTTGAAGTCATATTCACTCCAAGATGAACTTCTGTCCACCTTCAGTCACGTTCTCAGTCTCATCTCGTGACACACTGATCCATTCCTTCGGTATCTCTGGTCTCAACTATTCCAGTGCAGTCCTGCCTTCCCATTTTCAAACCCTCTGCAAAGCTTGTCCAAAACTCAAAGCTTGTCCAAAACTCTGTTGCCCATGTCCTGTCTTTCACCAAGTCCCATTCACCCGTCACCCCTGTGCTCACTGGCCTACATTGACTCCCGGTCAGGCAATGCCTCAATTTTAGAATTCTCGCCCTCGTTTTCAAATCATTCTATGGCCTCGCCCCTCCCCCTCCCCCATCCCTGTAATCTCCTCCAGCCTACAAGCCTCCTGAGATATCTGCAGGCCTCCAGTTTTGGCCTCTGGAGCATCTCTGATTTTAGATGCTTCACCATTAGTGTCTGAGCCTTCTGCTGCCTGGGCCCTAAACTTTGAAGTACCCTCCCGACACCTCTCTCTATTTCGCTTTCCCCCTTTCAGACTCTCCTTAAAGTCAACCTCTTTGACCAAACCTTTGGTCATCTGACCTAACATGACCTGACAACTTTCAGGTTTGGGCTGGCAAGTGGCAAGTAACATTTGCACCATGCAGGTGCCAAGTAACAACCATCTCCAACAAGAGATCTAACCTTCGCCCCTTGACATCCAATGGCATTATCATCGCTGAAGTCCCCACTATCAACATCCTGGAGGTTACCATTGACCAGAAACTGAACTGGACCAGCCATATAAATACTGTAGCTACAAGAGCAGGTCAGAGGCTCGGAATCCTGCAGCAAGTTACTCACCTCCTAACTCCCGAAAGCCTGTCCACCATCTACAAGGCACAAGTCAGGAGTGTGATGGAATACTCCCCACTTGCCTGGATGAGTGCAGCTCCAACAACACTCAAGAAGCTTGACACCATCCAGGACAAAGCAGCCTGCTTGATTGGCACCCCATCCACCACTATCAACATTCACTCCCTCCACCACTGACTCACAGTAGCAGCAGTGTGTATCATCTACAAGATGCACTGCAGGAACTCACCAACGCAACCATCTAGAAGGGCAAGGGCAGCAGATACATGGGAACACCACCACTTGGAAGTTCCCCTCCAAGTAACTCACCAGCCTGACTTGGAAATATATCACCGTTCCTTCATTGTCGCTGGGTCAAAATCCTGGAACCTCCCTCCCTAACAGCACTGTGGGTGTACCTACACCACATGGACTGCAGCGGTTCAAGAAGGCAGCTCACCACCACCTTCTGTTGAGCAATTAATGCTGCCCCAGCCAGCGAAGCCCACATCCCATGAATGAATTTTTTAAAAATGTCTTGATTGGCTCAAAGTGAAAGTCTTTTTACTCATAATACTCGTGTGAAACACTACAGGATGTTTCACTGTGCGAAAGGCGTTTGAACAAATGAGCCTGTCAGGTTTCACTGAGGTGTTCGTTTTGTTTCCCTTCCCTCCCTCCCTCCCTCCGTCTACTTAACTAGCCCAAGTCCTCTCTGGTAAAGGTGCCAGATCTCCCTGGTTGCTGCAGGTGTTGGTTACCGTTCTTCACACACTCTTTTTGTTGTCTCCGGCTGTGAGGAGTGCTTCACTCATTGGCTCCTGTTCCCCCGCTGGCCTGTGCGCCTGTGTGTAGAAATCCTCAGCTTCCTCCCCTTTGTGCCGGGTGAGGCAGTCTGTCTGGGGTATCATGCAGGATATCCTGGTAGATTGACCTTGAAACTTGGGGGTGGGGTAGAGGGGGCATAGCCTTCCTAGCTGGCAGCGCCTGGGTCAAAGGTCACAGTGTGGTGAGCTAACTCTGACTACGTTCTTATACAGCCTGTCTCGATCCCTGAGTTGGATTGTTTGCTGGGCCTGAGTCCAAGTGGGTGGGTTGGAGCTCGTTGTTGAGACTTATCTTAGCCTGACAGAGCAGCAGCAGTCCATGTCTTAGAGAGGGGTAGATTAGCTTTCTGAGGAAGCAGGCTACTTCGTTTCTCAGTAATGGTAATTAACTGAGGGCCCCCAGAAGAACTGCAACCAACACTCATTCTCATTGGTTCTCGGGATGTGGACGTCACTGGCAAGGCTGGCGTTTATTGTCCTTTCCTGGCTGTCGTACAACTGAGTAGCTTGCTAGGCCATTTTAGAGGGCAGTTAAGAGTCAACCACATTGCTGTGGGTCTGGAGTCACATGTGGGCCAGACCAGGTAAGGATGGCAGATTTCCTTCCCTAAAGGACATTAGTGAACCAGATGGGTTTTTACCACAACCAATAGTTTCATGTTAGAAACATGATGGTTTCAATATTACTGAGATTAGCCTTCATTTTTATTTAAATTTTGCTAGCTACTTTGATGGGATTTGAATCCAGGTTCCATAAGCCCTCTCTCTTTCTCTCTCTCTCTCTCTCTCTCTCTCTCTCCACCCCTCCCCCCAAGCCTCTAGATTACTAACCCAGTGGCTTATCACTAGGCCACCATTTCCCCAATGTAGTCTGATAAGTTTTAGAAACAGGAGGAGTGTGTGTTATTCATCCCTGATTTCAGTATCACTGACCTGCAACACTATTTACCCTTGAAATACATCGAAAGTCAATACATCTCTACAGAACGCTGTCACTCGAGAGCCCAGCAGATCTGTTGAGAAATACAAGGAGGAGGGATGCATCTCCCCCTCCAGGGATTGATAGATTACTGAGCTGCATTGAGCAGAACCCTGCCAGGTTTCTGCTGCTTTGGCCTGACCTGGACTGGTTCGAGTGGGGCTGCTGCAGGCCCAGAGGCTGTCGGCCTTCTCATCATGCTGCGAGAGACTCTTTCTTTGGGCTGAATACCTGAGAAGTGTGGCCCACTGAACCATGGGGAGAAAGGAGTCACTACACTTAGATGGATGGAGAGTTGGGTAGAGAAAGAAAGTACAAAATGGAATTGTTTAAATCGACCCTTGGTAGTGGTGATGTTTCTCCCCCCCCTCCCCCACACACGCACGCGCGCGCATACACACACTACCCATGAGACCCCCACATCAACCCCCAGCATCCCCTCACCTGTCCCTCTCCCTCTTCAACCAGATCCCCCCCCACAATCCGCCTGGCCTCCCCTCACCCTCGCCTGTCCCCTTCCCCCTCTTCACCCTAACCCCCC
Source organism: Cetorhinus maximus (assembly GCF_964194155.1). Taxonomy (NCBI): domain Eukaryota; kingdom Metazoa; phylum Chordata; class Chondrichthyes; order Lamniformes; family Cetorhinidae; genus Cetorhinus; species Cetorhinus maximus. Next base: position 87,691,463 of record NC_135884.1, read on the forward strand.
CAGGTTCCTCCCTCCTCCCACCTTGCCTGCCCCCTCACCCTAACCACCAGCCCCCCTTTCACCCTCCCCCCCTTGACCTTGCCCCCTCTTTGCCCTGTTCCCCTTCCCCTCCTTCACGCTGACCCTCCCCTTCACTCCTCCCCTTTGCCTACCCCCTCACTCTGATCACCCCTGCCCTCCACCTCCCCGCCCTACCTGCTTCCCCATCTCCTCCACCCCTCCTTTCACCCCTCCCTCCTCCCCCATTGTCTGCCCCCTCGCTCTGATCACCCTTGCCCTCCAAACCCCAGCCCTGTCTGCTCCTCCATCTTGTCCACCTCCCCTTTCAGCCTAACCCTTTGTCCACCCCCTGCCCTTCTCGCGCTGCACTCACTCCTCCATTACTTTATCTCTCGATATTTCCCCTGCTGCTCACTCTCTATAACTCACTTCTGTTTTTCATTCCCAGAGTTGGAATTCCCTAAAGAGCTGACGGAGATGTTTGATCCCACTAAAGGTAGGTGTGACTGAATGCAGCTTTCACTCAGGTTGGGGGGCGGTTCTACCCCTCGAGCTGGCTTCACATTTGCTTTCCTGATGCAGAACCAGCCAGCCCTGCTCCTGGGCCCTCGCTGCTCTCCAGCAGCCCTCCCACGTTCTCTGCTCTTCTGAAGGAATTTATTCTTGATTGGAATGATGTTTCCTGAGCAAAGGTGTCCTCCGGCGCCTCACCCGTGTGTCTGTTTGTCACCTGTTTGTCTGAAAGTAATTGTCAGTGGGCTATGTGGGACATTTGACCATACTTAGTGAGCTACACTTGCAGCAGGGTCTTCAGCTGATCCCTGGTACTGCCCACACTTGGACCACTCCATGCTCACTGAATGGAGCCCTGATTAACTTCCAATATCCCATGCCCTAGAATGGAGAGGGTATTTATAGCCCTGGTTTGAAACCCCTCTTGTCCTGCCTCCTGTCTTCTCTGTGTTTCAGCTTCGAGGGATTTCAATGAATTGTCGCCATCTGCTGCTCGGTTACACGACTGCAACTTGACCAATGTAACCCATGAGCCTGAAGTCATCTACCCTGAATATTAACCCCTACCATGCCAGCGCCTGGCTGTCTTTTCAATGGCACCAGTATGCTAGCTTCAGCTGGTCTTCCTGCTCACTCTGTGAAGGTGTATTCCTGAGCCACTGTTCTGAACTCGTGCTGTCCAACCCAGACCCTCTGCCCCTTCTCGTCTGCTGACCATGCCCAGCAGAAAGCCTGGTTCTGGGTTGAAATGTATCCCATTCAACATTCCTGTTCCAAGGTGAAGCATCTGCCTGGCTCATGCAACAGAGGTTGCTGAAAGAACAGAACACATCTCATTCTCAGCAGGGGTTTACCCTTTGTTCCTTCAATGTCATCTTTCTTGTCAATGGTTGCCTAGTTACCATGTTTATGGGATCTTGCTGTGCACACATTGGCTCTCACGTTTCCTGCATTACAGCAGTGACTGTGCTTCAAGAGTACTTTCGTTGGCTTGCCAAGTGTATTGGGACGTCCTGAGGTTGTGAAAGACACTATGTAAATGCAAAGCCTTTCGTTACCCTGGTGAATCAATGGCTTGCAGAACAAAAATTCCTAACTCGAGATAACCTTCCTGAAGCCATGTTCACGAGGTTCAAATTTCGGTTGTCGTCACGTCCTTTGAGAGCACGATGTGATTGCTCTTCGATTGACGGCGAGCACAATTCTTGACCCCCATCTCCTTCATCGGACTAGCTGTGTGGTGTCCTTGGAGATAGTAGTGGGCAGCTGTAATGGCGTTGCAATCCCCTGGGTTAGAATCGGCCATCTTGAATTAACAGCTCATCCGAGAAGTCATGTTCACGAGTTTTAAAAACCTGATTGACTTCTGTTTATTGTCAAGTCTTGTATTCTACCCCCGCCCCCCCCCAGTGGATTGTGCCAATGACCTCATCAATGAAGTCTCTGTATCTCCTCCCATTGGCTGTTCAGCCCATCACCTCATCAAATGGTATAGTCCATTTCAAGGCAGTGGGGGTGAGCCAACACAAAACTTGGTCAATTTTAAGTTTGAGCTGAGTGTTTGTTTTTGTTCTCCACATAATTGGGGAACTTTGGAACATAGTTGGGTTTCAGGAGCAGTTGGTTGAGTGGATCCTATGTTGCCATTGAGTGTTGCTATGCCAGATACAGTCTGAAGTGGATGCAAGGTGAAGCTACCTGCACCATTGTGCCCCTTCTATTTGCCAAGCCAGCCATTCCCACAGCCTCTTGATGTGCAGACTGTCGAGTATTGGATCATGTAGCGCCTGGGATTCATGTATAACTATATTCAAACTGCAACCCAATCAGCAAGAGGAGTGGGGGAGCCCTTCATCAGGCATGTCTGGGCTGGCTGCAAGCAGAAATGAAAGGTCGCCAGATAAACCAGCCCTTTCTCCATCCAGAAGATCTCTGGCTGGCTGTCTAGCTGTTGTTTTCTTCAAAGGGTTGCCCTCTCCAACTGTTCTGTTTCGCTTCGTAGCTCCTGCTTTGTTTTCTTTCTTGGTCCGATAACATGCCTTTGCACACTGGGTTTATTAACTGCCAAGTTGAACTTGGAAAGTCCCTGCTGCTGAACTAGGCCTGTGTTTTTTCCTGTCCCATCTCTAACCTGCTGTTGTTCAGTCTCTGGGTGCTCTCATTTGCCCCATTTCAAACTGGTCTCACTCCCTTCCAAGCAGAATTCTTGCCCTTGCTCCTAAAGCTCTCGAATTCCCCCAACTCGCCCGCGACTTTTCCTGTTTCTTTCAAACTTTGAGGTGTGCAGGGTTACACTGAGGAACCGGAACTCTGCTTACTTGTCTAAAACACCTTTCACAGTCTCAGGACCCATCCCTAGCAGCTCACCACCACCTTCTCACGGGCAACTAGGGCTGGGCAATAAATACTGGCCTAGCCAGCGACGCCCACAACCCATGAATGAATGCAAGGAAAAAGAACCTCTGCAAGCGTTTTATATAGCCAGTGAACTAAGTGTAGTCACTGTTTCGATGGAGGAGCTGTGACAATTTGCACGCAGCAAGCTCTCACAAACAGCAATGTGAGAATGACAAGATCATCCATTTTGGTCATGTGAGTTGAGGGATGAATATTAGTCAGGATATTGTGGAGAACGCCCCAGCTCCTCTTTAAAATAGTACCGTGGGATCTTTTGCAGCCACCTCGTAGGTCAAATGGGGCCTTGTTTTAATACCTCATCCGACAGTGCAGCATTCCCTCAGTACTGCATGGAAGTGTCAGTCTTAAACATGTGCGCAAGTCTCCAGAGTGGGATTTGAACCCACAACCTTCGTACACAGAGGTGAGAGTGTTAGTCACTGAGGCCGGGCTGTCCTTCAAGGATGAGGTAATGACTGGAATGGACTCCAGCAAGGAGTCACTGCCTTTTGGGAGGGGAGGGGAGTGGCTATAAAAAACCAAGGGGGAAGGAAGGGGTGGCAACTGTGGCTATGGCACCAAGAATTTGATATGGAAACTTCTGTTCATTATTCATGGGATGTGGGCGTCGCTGGCAAGGCCAGCATTTGTTTGCCCATCCCTAATTGCCCTTGAACTGAATGGCTTTTTCAGCCATTTCGGAGGGCAGTTAAGAGTCAGCCACATTGGAGCCACATGTAGGCCAGACCAGGTAAGGACGGCAGATTTCCTTCCCTAAAGGACGTTAGTGAACCAGTTGGGGTTTTTACGACAATTCATGCTTTCAATTCTAGATTTTAAATTCCCCACCAGCTGCCATGGTGGGATTTGAACCCATGTCCCCAGAGTATTAGCCTGGGTCTCTGGATTACTAGTCCAGTGACATTACCACTGTGCTGTCATCTCCCCTGGTGTTGGCTCCATCACACACTGCTCTGTAGATGCAGGATCAGCTTGCTCTTTCGTTCGCACTCTGGAGTAGCTGAGACTGGAGTTAGTGGGGGTCCAGTGAGAGCTATTTCTGTGCTGCTAGACTGTAATAAATGAGTTTGGAATCCTTGCAACGCATTAGCACATTCCTTGTTCCTGTTTTGCAGAATGTATGGATTCCGACCTCATCGATGAACTGATGTCTTCAGAAGGTGAGTGTTTCAAACCCGGGAGTCTGTGACTGAGGTGGGGGAAGGACGGGGTGAAGATTTTTAAAAATTTATTCTTTCATGAGATGTGGGCGTCAGTGGCAAGGGCGTTTTCCCAAACCTAATTGCCCTGAGTTTCTTGCTAGGCCATTTCAGAGGGCATTTAAGAGTCAACCACATTGCTGTGGGTCACATGTAGGCCAGACCAGGTAAGGACGGCAGATTTCCTTCCCTAAAGGACATTAGCGAACCAGATGGGTTAACAAGAGTTTTATGGTCACCGTTACTGAGAGTAGTTTTGTATTCCAGATTCTATTAAATGAATTTAAATTCCACCAGCTGCCATGGTGGGATTTGAAACCATATACCCAGAGCATTAGGCCGGGCCTCTCGATTACGAGTCCAGTAACATTAGCATGGTGCCACCATCTCCCCTGGGTTCTTCTCTGAGGGTGGAGCACTTTATATTGGACCATTTTGGAGGGGTGGGAATATCCTATCAGGGCAGGTAGGACTAACTACTTTGGGGTGGGCAGGAATACCCTGAGAGGGAAGGTTAAACTGGACCACTTTGGAGGGAGATGAGGATGCCCTATGAAGGAAGGTTACTTTGGGCTATTTTGGAAGGTAGGGGTGTGGAATACCCATGGAGGAAAGATTGGATTGGACCACTGTGTGGGCAGCTGGGCCAATCTGTCTACATGACCCTCTCATTTTGAGAGTCATTGCCAGTGAGGCCTGACGTTGGGTGTCACCTGGACCGCTGGATTCTGAGGTATTTAACTGTCTCATTCTCCTGTTCCCTTGCAGTTTTCGCTCCTCTGCTGAGGCTGTCTCCACCACCAGGTGACCACGATTATTACTTCAACCTCGATGACAGTGAAGGCGTTTGTGACCTGTTTGATGTGCCAATACTTAACCTTTGACCTCTGACCGGACTTTGCCGCCTGGCAGCTGTGTATAGGACTTTTAAAAACGTTTTTTTTAACTAAACAAAAAAGGAGAGAAAAAGTAATTTTTTTTTTTTAAAATGGCATCTTTTGCAAATTCTAAATTAATCTCCCTGGAGTGAGATGAACTTTTGACATGACTGCAACAGAATATGGTGAAGAAGTAATGGAAGGTGAACGTTGTTGATGGATGGAGCCAGAATGATGGGCGGTTTCCAATTTGCTATTGGTTTTCTCTCGTTTTTGTTTGCCATCTTTGTGTCCTCAGAGATGTTGATGGGAGTTCTCTTCAGTTAACGGCCAAGCACAACTCTGGCCCCATTTCCTTCATCGGACCCCCTGAAGATGGCGGTGGGCAGGCGCAATGGTATTCTAGTTGGCCGCTTTGGATTTAACAGTTCATCCAAGAAGCCATGAGCACAAGTTTTAAAACCCCAAGACTGCCTTCTGTTTGTTGTCAAGACTTGTGTTCCTTCTCCCTCTACTCTCAGTGGATTGTGTCACTGACCTCATCAATTGCATCTCTATCTCCTTCCATTGGCTGTTCAACATATGACCTCATCAAATGGAGTGGTCCATTTCACGGAAGTGGGCATTATGAAAATTGCTCAATTTTATAGTTGAGATGAGGTGTTCTTTCCCTTGCTTTCAATTTTTTTGCAATCCAGATTTCGACACTTATTCTCAATCGGGCTATTTTAAGAACTGATTTCCTCCTAAAAATTGACACCTGCTCCAATGATTCCCCAAAACCTTGATCCTTTTTTGGTTGCATGCTTCTTTCCAGTCTGATTTCCTTGTCCAATACACCAGTTTAGAAAATAGAATGCTGCTCATCCAACTTGTACAAAACTGGGAGCAAGTGGAAGATAACGCTCCAAAACCTGGGGCACTTGATGAGCTGAATTGTCGCCTCCTGTGCAGTAACCATTTGATGATTCACTTCCTCCATCTGTCGCTCTGTAAGAATTGATCCTCCGTCAAGGGGGATTGGAAATCCTAGCTGCATGGACCCAGAGGTCATTGCATCAGGCTCGCAATTACATGGTTTGAACCCTTCAGTGTGGACCTTAGGTTTCCATTGCCATTGAAGAGCTCATTTGCAAGTTGCTTTTTTTTTTTGGAGGCTCTCTCATGGTTTACTGCAAGCGATGAGCAACATTTCTCTACTCGAGTGACCTTCTCAACTTGAATGTGAGCCTGTGGCACTGTTTTAAGTGTTTCTAACTTCCCCTCTTCTTTTGCCAGTTTTCTTGCCTCCTGGTGGGTGACCCCGCTGTATAGGATACCATATAATGCCCATGCTGCACAAGTCAGGTCACAGAGTCAAAGGTCATGCCATGATTGGTTGTCATGGCTGTCCGCTTTCTCGAGTTAATGTCTTCCAATTCACCTGTTGGTGAAGCCGGAGAGGGGAGGTTTAAAAATCAAGGCCTAGTTACTGGGGATTTTAACTGAGGTGACCCATGTGAAGCAAATAATGTCAAATGAATTAGGAGGAGAAGGCCACTCGGCCCCTCGAGCCATCTCCGCCATTCAATAAGATAAGATCATAGTTGATCTGAATGTAACCTCAACCCCATATTCCTGCCTACCCCCGATAACCTTTCACCACGCCCCCCCCGCCCCGCCTTGTAGTCAAGAATCTATCTAGCTCTGCCTTAAAAATATTCAAAGACTGCTTCTACTGCTTTTTGAGGAAGAGAGTTCCAAAGACACTCAACCCTCAGAAAAAAAATTCTCCTCATCTCTGTCTTAAATGAGCGAACTCTTATTTTAAACAGTGACCCTTAGTTCTAGATTCTCCCACAAGAGGAAACATCCTCTCCACATCCACCCTGTCAAGACCCCTCATGATCCTAAAGGTTTCAATTATGTTGCCTCTTACTCTTCTGAGTTTCAGTGGATACAAGCCTAACCTGTCCAGCCTTTCCTCATTAGACTACCCACCCATTCCTGATTTTAGTCTCGTAAACCTTTTCTGAACTGCTTCTAACACATTTACATCTTTCTTTAAATAAGGAGACCAATACTGTGCACAATACTCCAGATGTAGTCTCACCAGTGCCCTGTACAACTGAAGCATAACCTCCCTACTTTTGTAATCAATTCCCCTCAATAATTCTATTAATTCTATTAATTTTCCTAATTACCAGCTGTAAGCGCATACTAACATTTTGCAATTCATGCACTAGGACACTCTGAACCTATGAGCTCTGCAATCTCTCACCATTTAGATAATAAGCTTTATTATTTTTCCTGCCAAAATGAATGATTTCACATTTGCCCACATTATTCTCCATTTGCCAGATCTTTGCCCACTCACTTAACTTATCCATGTCACTTTGTAGCCTCCATATGTCCTCTTCACAATTTACTTTCCTACCTTTCTTTGTGTTGTCAGCAAATTTAGCCACCATTCCTTCGGTCCCTTCATCCAAGTCATTCATGTAAATTGTAAAAAGTTGAGGCCCCAGCAGTGATCCCTGTAGCACACCATTCGTCACATCCTGCCAACCAGAAAAAGACCCATTTATGCCAACTCTCTGCTCCCAGTTAGCTATGAAATTTATCCATGTGAGAAAGACACCTCTTAAACACAAACACTGGTTTTCTACATCGCTCATGTATGTCAAATGCTAAAGTTTATACTTGATTCCTTTTTTTTTGAAAAGGAATATTTTAAATGCCTCAACCATTGATCCATTGGGTTAGTCTCAAGAAGTTGCTAGTATTACATAACCCTCGGAGATTTTTTACACACGGTTAGGTTTGATGGGGAGCTTTTTGGGAAAGAAAAGTGAAGATAGGGGGTGGTGTTAGAGGCTTTTACTCGGGCCTGCCTGACAGTGGCGCTCGGGAGGCAGACAGGGACACTTTGAACACAGCCAGATTGCACTGTTACCAATGTGTGCCACCACAAAGATAGCACACTTAACAGAGACCCCTAGCATTTCTCATAGCTGCATCTTCAGAAGAGGAATGCGAGCTGGAATTGGAAAAATTGATTCTGTCTGCAATGTCACATGGTGGCCTGTTTAACTTCTTGTCACTGCCCAATCTGGGAGATGCTGTTCCCTTTATTACCCATATTTTTCATATTCTTGCTTGCTTTAAAGATGAGGTTTCATCGAAATGTTGATCGAGCTGCAATATAGGCAGCCATTTTTTAAAATTCTTTCTCGGGATGTGGCAAAGCCAGCTTTTACTGTCCATCCCTATTTGCCCTAGAGAAGGTAGTGAGCCCACATTTCAAACTGCTGCAGTCCCTGTGGTGTAAGTACACCCACAGTGCTGTTAGGAAGGGAGTTCCAGGATTTTGACCCAGCAACAGTGAAGGAACGGAGGTATATTTCCAAGTCAGGATGGTGAGTGGCTTGGAGAGGAACTTGCAGGTGGTGGTGTTCCCATGTGTCTGCTGCCCTTGTCCTTCTAGACGGTAACGGTCGTGGGTTTGGAAGGTGTTGTCGAAGAAGCCTTGACAAGTTGCTGCAGTGCATCTTGTAGATGATGTACACTGCTTCCAACTGTGTGTCAGTGGTGGAGGGAGTGAATGTTTAATGTTAGCCCCAGTCACATTTGCAATTGAAAATACAGTTGCTGCCCTAAATGGAAATGCACCATCAGAAACGGGGGTTAGTTGTGGACTGAGCTTGTTGTTTAGATGTGTGGGAAGATCCCAAGCTGCTGTTTTTCAGGAATGTACTTGATGGGGCTCTATAATATGCTAGGATTCACTCACTCTATATCCAGCCACATGGCTCAGACAGCTAATTGAATCCTGGCTGGAATTATATTCTAGCTGGGCTGACTACTGCCCATGAGAGAGTTGTTAGAAGCCCAAGCAAGTAGTGTGTCCAGTGCACAGTGTACGCTCTCTTCACCCCTGGTAACACATCCCAGTCACCAAGGCCCAGCTCTCGTTCATTCTCTCTCCCCACCAGGTCAGTGTGAGATTGGGACCTCCTTGTACAGTGACCTGAAGTATTTTGGCTGCACATTGGAGTGCACCCGTGCTGCGTCCAGTTCTGGTGCATTATCCTTTCAGCCAGTGTGGTTCAAGTTGAATCCAGTAGTAGCTGAGAGGCCCTTAGCAGGAAAGGTTCTAAGACTGATTCCCCTAATTGTGCTCCTTTTCAAATGGTCAGTCAGTGAGTACTGGGGTGAGGAGGTAGACAATCCCCGGGAGCCCACTCCTGTCAGTAAATCACTGTTAGGGATGTTAAAGGGGAGTAGTGTGTGCTGGGTTATACAGCTTGTAACCATGATACCATGAGGTACTGGTGTCTTTCAGTTGCTTGCCTTAGTGCTTTTATTCATTGACTGACTGGTTATTTTAGTACAGAACGATCTTCCTCTGATGTGCTGGCACCGTCCACCCTCCACCACCCCCAACTGCCTTAAGCTACTGAGACTAAGCACATGGAGCAGTAATAGTCACTGCAGCCCCTACGAGTTGGTTCTATTCGCTGACCTCTATTGACTACAAGAATCAAAAGTGTTGACCTTTGGTGACTTCATGGGCCGTGTCACATGGTTCATTCGGTCAGACCTCCTGTTGCTACGGTGCACTGTTCACTACTGGGGTTTATTGGGGTTTGACAGGTCCAGCTCCTTACACTCACAGCCTGATTATCCTCATTATCGGGAGTCGTCATCTCATTTACCCAGCAGTGGTACTAAGGAAAGTCAACATCCGGTTGCGTGTTTTGCTGAGTGAGTTAGGATGATGGAAAGATGGTCTCGATGGGCCTCTCTGACCCATCCTGTGCTTGCTCGTGTGTGTTCTCTCCCCCTCCCTCTCTCCCCCCCCCCCCTGTCTCTCCCCCCCCTCTCTCTCCCCCCACTCCCTCTCCCCCCCTCTCTCTCCCCCCCTCTCTCTCTCCCCCTCTCTTCCTCCCCGTCTCTTTCTCCCCCTCTCTCTCTCCCCCTCTCTCTCCCCGTCTCTCTCTCTCTCCCCCGTCTCTCTCTCTCTCCCCCCCCCCTTTCCCCTCTCCCCTCTGTTTCTCTCTCTCTGTGTCTCCCTCTCCCCCTGTCATTCTCTGTCTCTCCCCCTCCTCCTCTCCGTCAGTCTCTCTCTCTCTCTCCCTGTCAGTCTCTCTCTCTCTCTCTCTCCCTTCCTTCCCCCTGTCAGTCTCTCTATCCCCCTCTCTCTCCCTGTCAGTCTCTCTATCCCCCTCTCTCTCCCTGTCAGTCTCTCTATCCTCCTCTCTCTCCCTGTCAGTCTCTCTATCCCCCTCTCTCTCCCTGTCAGTCTCTCTATCCCCCTCTCTCTCCCTGTCAGTCTCTCCCTCTCTCTCCCTGTCAGTCTCTCCCTCTCTCTGTCAGTCTCTCCCTCTCTCTCCCTGTCAGTCTCTCTCTCTCTCTCTCTCTCTCTCCCTTCCCCACCGTCAGCCTCCCTCTCTCTCTCTCTCTCTCTCTTTCCCTTCCCCCTTCTGCCCCATCAGTCTCTCTCTCTCTCTCTCTCTCTCTCTCTCTCCCTCCCTCCCTCCCTCCCTTCCCCCTGTCAGTCTCTCCCTCTCTTGTTTCAATATCTTCTTCAATGAAACACTTGTTTCTCTGGTCATGACGTGTTTGTCTATAACATCTCCCTGTTCTATCAACAATGATCTACTTAACATCAGTTGTAGTTCTGTTCAAATTTCAGCCTGGAATCTTATACAGATACAATGCTGTTGATGAACAGTCCCTTTGGCTCTTTATTCACCTCAGACGTTCCTCCCCTGCCCTGCTTTCACAAGGAGACCATTTGGCCCATCGTGCCTGTGCCAGCTCTTTGAAAGATCTATTAAATGAGTCCCACTCCCCTGCTCTTTCCCCATAGTCCCAGAATTCCCCTTCAAGTATATCTCCAGTTCCCTTGTGACAGTTTCTATTGAATCTGCTTCCACCACCCATTCAGACAGTGCATTCCAGATCATAATTCACTGTAAAAAACCAAATTACACATCTCCCCTGTAAGCACTTTTGCCAATTGCCTTAAACCTGGGCCCTTGAGTTACCAACACTCATGCAAGTGGCAACAGTTTCTCTCTCTAATCGATCAAAACCTCATTATTTTGAATACTTCATGAAATCTCTTCTAACCTCCTCCACTCTATATCTATTTTACTCCCACGGCCTAACTGGAGTTTCTCTTCCCTGGTACCATTCTAGTAATCTCTACACCTTCTCCGAGACCTCGGCATCCTCCATGAAGGTAGGTGCCCAGAATTCGACACAATACTCCAGCTTGAAGCCGAACCTAAAGGCGCCCCCCGCCCACCCACCACAGCTTCATTTGGATGTTGCACATCACCTCCACTGGCTGAGCTCCTTCCCAGAGGCTCAGTCCCTCCCCCTCTCGCTCCTGGTGATTTCAACTCCCCCAAGACCTGATGTCCGCCCACAACATGACCGCTGCCTGGATGTGGGGAGACTCTTTGAACCTCTCCCTGACATCCCTGGGTTGGACGCCAGACTAATTGCTCTTTCTCTTGTCACAACCTCGCATGGTTCCTGCTCCCTCCCTACAGCCTCGCTGTTAAAAGCCTTGCTGAACACTCTCATGTTGTTGTTCAGTCTTTCCCAGTCATGGAGCAGCTTACTCCTCCAGAATAAATCCTTCCTCTTCCTCTAACTAATCACTGCCCTCATCCATCTCATCTCTCTCAACCATTTAAATCCTGTTGCTTTCATGCAACTGGAGCTTTTCACCTTTGCTCGGTTAAGTTTCATTTTCTATGCTGCAGCGATACTAGTGTTACTGTCCAGTTTGCCTGTGATTAACTCTCCATAACCTGGAGCTTGATCTAACCACGGTGCAGATCCAGAACCTGTAGGTATTCTTCAATGATCACATGCCCACTGCTATCAGAGCTGCTAGGTTCCCCCATTATACCAGGCCTCTCATTGACTCGTCCCTGAGGTTCTGTTGTATTAAAAACACACCCCTAAAGCTTCGCAGAATGACCACATTGTGGAATCTGGACTGCCAGAGGTCTGCATCAAATCGGAATAATAACCCGAGGCTTGGTGAAAGGACTGGCTGTTTCTATCTGAAATGCTGCTGAGCCCAGGTTCACTTCAGAATTGGTGCTGTTGTGTTTGTTAGAGGGTGTTTGCATGTTACGGTCCTTTCTCCCACCCATCCCGTTTCTAATCCATCTTTCAGGGAAAGAGAATAATGAGCCTAATAGTGTCTGAGATTTGTATTAGTTTTAGTTTAACAATATTTTAAAAGGGATAGAAAAAGGTCCTGCCTTGTTTGTAGGGCAGTTTGAGGCCTAACAGTGAAGACTTCAAAGGAGATTGATTTGATAGATGGCTGCATTTCACTTGAATGTAAAAGGCTTCACATTGTGTCCTTCCAGCCTGAAGGACGCCCTGTAAAGGGTGAAGACTCAACATGAGTATTGAAGGGGGGGGGCGGTGGGGTGTCCAAATTGACCTAAAGTTCAGGCCCACTTTCAGCTTCTGGAGGCCTTGACGTGTCACAGGCCCCTTGTCTATTATTTCAACATTTTTTTATTATTTCACGGGATGTGGGCGTTGCTGGCTGCACAATGGCCAACATTTATTGCCCATCCCTAATTGCCCTTGTTCAGTAAAGAGTCAGCCACATTGCTGTGGGCCTGGAGTCACATGTAGGCCAGACCAGGTAAGGACAGTAGATTTCCTTCCCTAAAGGACATTAATGAACCAAGCAATGAGGCATGTGTGTGTGTAAATAAAATGAGACTGATTTCCCAGCAAGCAAGGGCATTTCCCTGAAAATTAGGGGGAATGAGTTGGTTTGTCACCACTTGTTGACATTGTGAGTGTTAAGATCCCTCAGGGTTGGGGGGTGGGGGGTGGGGGAGGTGCGGATTCTCACCCATCTCAAACACATCCAGTCCTGCCTTGTGCCCACATTACACATTGGAATCTAGTGCCTGACCATTTTGAGTTCCCACAAAAGCTATTGGCTATTGCCCGCTCCCCCTTAATATTTGTGTAGCTCAAGACAGTCAAATGGTTTTAACAATAACAGAAAATGCTGGAAATGCTCAGCAGGTCAAGCAGCACTCTCCACCGGGGGAGAGATAAGCCAAGAGTTGACATTTCAGGTTGATGGCCTTTCATCGGAACTGGAGGACGTTTTGAGCTGAAACATTAACTCTGTTTCTCCACGGATGCTGCGGGACCAGCGGAGTTTCTTCAGCATCCTTGATATTTTGCTTTTGAATCCTTCTAATGGTTGCTTTGGGTAGTTTGGGCCTTGTGGGTGGCGTTCTGTGATGATTGATTACAGGATGTAAAATAACACTTTTTTTGGTTCTCAAAATAAAAATTATTTTTGTACTTTTGTGTGGGAGAAGTTTGAAATCGGAACATGCCAGTTATTGTACAATTTATAATACAGCTTTTCGTAAATCGACATTCATCTCAACATAGCACTTTAGAGAAATCAGATGTTTATATTGTAACATAAGACAAAAGATGGTCATTTCATTGTAGACAGTGGCTTTGCAAAGGAAGAATTTATATATTATTTTCCTTCTTGTATTTTAATAGTGTCTGAACCTGTTGAGGAAGATCACTTTGTGTTTGAAATACTGCAGCTTTATTCTCGCGTGTTTGCATACAGTGTTTCCTCAGCTTAAATTGTAATTGTGCTTTTTATTTTCCCCCTTTTTTATAAATTTTGTTTTTATGAGCTGTTTTTTACTTTATTGGTTGAGCATTCTACCACATTTGGCTGTTTTGTGCTAATGCATGTGTATCCTCACCAATGCCCCCTCCTGTGGCAGCTCTTCCTTGTACTGTCACTGTGTTAACTGCAGTGCATTTTTTGGGAATTGTACAGTATCTTAATAAAATTCAATTTTTTTTTTCAAATTAATCGTTTCCTGCCGCTTGTGTATGGGTTTTTTTTTGGAAAATAAAACTTTTGGATCTCTGGTAATTAAGCCTGGGCCTGCAGCAGGGATGGGGGATTTTGTTTCAAGTGGTTTGGCCTGCCCGGCGTGAAATGGGTTTATTTCTACTGGGGCTCGGTGAGAAGTGGGACTTGTTTCCTGCACACACACAGGCTCCCTCTCACCTCAGTCCAGCATTGGTAGCTGCGCTTACCTGAATGTAGATGGATGCACCGCCCCCCCACCAACCACCACCACCACCAAACTACAGGTTACACCAAACAACCAGTGCCCCTTGTAAATTTTCAGCTCATTTAACAGGACACCAATGCTACAATATTTGGATGCCTGAAATGTCAGCAGTAGGTTCATTCCTGTACAACAGGCGATTTCAACAACAAATCCTGTATCCATCCTGCGCCCTGTGTTTTCTTTATTTTGTACTTGACTGGATTCCCGACTATCATTCAATACTTTCTCTCAGGCTGTTTCGACCCTGTTCTTTATCTCCCAGGGCTCCAGCTGTCGACTTTCAAACTGAAGCCTGTGGCTTTCAAATCAGGATCTGGCTCAAAGACCGACCTGCGAGGCTCGTTTTCTCAGTGGCCCAGGATGTGTCAGATTTGTGCCATAGTTATTTCTGTTGTCGATTGGATGGGATCAAGTGGTGCTTGACCATTACATTCACTGGTAACAGGATGCTGTGACAGTGCAAAAACCAGGTTGGCTGACAGAATACAGCACAGCTTCTTTTGACCCAGTGTATAGATTGAGTTACGGAGATAGGAACTGGCCAATCCATTCAACTCAGATACAAACATCTTGTGGGTTTTATTCGTATATATGTTTGAGTGATATTTATGAAGTTTGAGATTCTTTTCCATTTCCTGTGTCTGGTGACCTTGTGAAACGTTAACTCTGTTTCTTTCTGCACATAAACTGTACAACCTACTGAGTATTTCCAGCATGTTCTGTATTCATCTGTTTTAGCGATGTTGGTTGGAAGGTAAATATTAGTTGTGTCTGAAAGAGAAGGTTTCTTATTCTCACTAACAGGATATGTGAGGATATTACTGCTGCTATGTGTCATTTGATCCAGCCACTCCCGGGGGGGGTTCAGTGGACACGCGGCGCTCACGCTCCCGGGTTCAGTGGACACGCGGCGCTCACGCTCCCGGGTTCAGTGGACACGCGGCGCTCACGCTCCCGGGCTCAGTGGACACGCGGCGCTCACGCTCCCGGGCTCAGTGGACACGCGGCGCTCACGCTCCCGGGCTCAGTGGACACGCGGCGCTCACGCTCCCGGGCTCAGTGGACACGCGGCGCTCACGCTCCCGGGCTCAGTGGACACGCGGCGCTCACGCTCCCGGGCTCAGTGGACACGCGGCGCTCACGCTCCCGGGCTCAGTGGACACGCGGCGCTCACACTCCCGGGCTCAGTGGACACGCGGCGCTCACGCTCCCGGATTCAGTGGACACGCGGCGCTCACGGTCCCGGGTTCAGTGGACACACGGCACTCACGCACACGCAGTACTCACGCTCCCGGGTTCAGTGGACACACGGCGCTCACGCACACGCGGCGCTCACGCTCCCGGGCTCAGTGGACACATGGCGCTCACGCACACGTGGCGCTCACGCACACGTGGCGCTCACGCTCCCGGGTTCAGTGGACACACCATCCTCTCTCATCCTCTCTGTACCCCACACCCCTCACTCTTTCTCTTTCTCTCCCCTCCTCCCACACCCAGTTCAAGCCTTCTCATTTCTGTTAGGCATAATTCCACATCGGAAATTGTTATTTGGCAGCCAGTACTGGATGATCAGAAATTTCCTTAAATATTGCTTTTTGTTGCTGCTGTTCCCCAGCTGTCCAACTCTCTCCCTGACAACTGAGACTCAACCAGCCTTATTTGTAACCTCAGTGTCATATTTGACCCCAAGATGGGTTTCTGACCTCGTACTCGTGCCATTACTCAGGCTGCCAATTTTCACCTCTAACATCGCCCGACTTGACCCGTCTCAGCTCATCTGCTTAAACCCTCATCCGTGCCTTTGTTACCTCTAGACTCAACTATTCCAATACTCTCCTGGCTGATCTCTCACATTCTAACCTCTAAACTTAAGGTCATCCAAAACTCTGCTGTCTGTGTCCTGATTCACACCAAGTCCTGTTCTCCTATCACCCCTGTGCTCAATGACCTACATTGGCTCCTGGTCAAACAACATCTTGATTTTTAAAATTTTCATCCTTGTTTTCAAATACCTCCGTGGCCTCATCTCCCTATCGTATTAATCTCCTTCAGGCCCACAACTCTCCAAGGTCTCTGTGCTTCTCTAATTCTGGGCTCTTGAACATCCTGATTTTAATTTCTTCACCATTGGTGGCAGTACTTCCAGTTACCCAGGCCCTAAATGCTGGAATTCCTACACCTCTCCACCTCACTTCCTTTTTTTAAGACACTCCTTCAAACACCTCTTTGCCATCTGACCTGATGTCTGCTTAAGTGGCTCAGTGTCATATATAGTTTTATAATGCTCCTGTGGAGCCTCTTGGGATGCTTTATTGTGTTAAAGGTGCTTTATAATTAGGTGTAGTTGTTGGAACCTTGCCAAATGCCTTTTGGAAATCCAAATCAATATTATCCAGAGACTCCTTTATCTATTGTGTTGGATACTTCCTTCAAAATTCAACTGGTTGGTTTGACACAGCTTACCCTTTACAAACCCATGCTGGCTCTTTATGATCAACTAAGGTTCATGTAAATCCTCAGTCCCTCTGTCTCTATAAACAGATCCTTACAACTGCTGTTAGACTAATAGTCCTGTAAATTCTTGGTTTATCTCTCCTACAATACAGCAGTCGTGGAACCTGCTTCCTAACAGCATTGTGGGTGTACCTACACCTGATGGACTGGTGACTTGCAACCACCTTCCTGGGGGGGCAATTCGAGATGGACCTCAAGTGCTGGCCTTATCTGCAATGCCCACCTCCTGTGAACAAATACAATCAGCACCCTGAGAGAGAGATTGTTTGACTGACTACGTGTGACACTAATGCTCCTGTATCAGGCACCACATCATCAGTTTGTTATTTATGATCAAGAGTGAGATCTGAGGGGAGGGGTACATGACCCAGGTCTTATGGGAATGGAGAACGTGATCCGGGTCTAATGTGGAAGGGGGAGAATCATCGTCTCCCTTTCTGAATCATGTTGACTCCCTCGTTCAAACCACGCCCCCCGATGGAGCAGCCGGCCTTCTGCCCATCACCTGTGTGTTAGGTGGCGCTGCAGTCACCCCCCTGTCAGCACATCCTCTTTCCCACCCACCCATCCATAGGGATGGGCAGGTTCTCCAGGGTTCCTGCATCTGATCACAATCTTAATAACCTCCTCTTTTCCTGGAGAGGCCATGTGCCCAGATCTCAGGTAAGGTCAGCGTTTGCCTGGATTGTGATGCCTTTGTAGTTGAATATCCCTGCAATACCTACTGCCCAAACTTATACAAGAGGAACGGCTACTGGTTTGGGAATACCAGAGGCTAGTGGCCATGGAAAGAGAGCCAGCAGAGAAACAAATTCTTCAACAGAAGGAGGAGGTAAACATTCTCAGTGAACACTGAAACGCATCAAGATGTTGAATGATTGGTTGCGAGGATATCGCTGATGGGGTTTAATGTGTTTTTGTGAGACGGTATGAATTAGACCGAATGTTTCAGTGTATGGATTTTGGAGCCTTTGAAGTGAGTCACTAAGGGTGCAATTCATAGTCTGGCCACCGATTGGTGGTGTTCAACGAGCAATTCCGCTGTATGGTCTGCAGCTCCCCTGTACATTGTAAAACTCCCCTGCACACTGCAGCTCCCCTGTAGTGTATAACTTCCATATACAGTGTGTAGTCCCCCTGTGCAATGTGCAGTTTCTCTATACAGTGTGCACCCCCCAGTACAGTGTGCAGTTTCTCTATACAGTGTGCACCCCCCAGTACAGTGTGCAGTTTCTCTATACAGTGTGCACCCCCCAGTACAGTGTGCAGTTTCTCCATACAGTGTGCACCCCCCAGTACAGTTTCTCTATACAGTGTTCACTCCCCAGTACAGTGTGCAGTTTCTCTATACAGTGTGCAGTTTCTCCATACAGTGTGCACCCCCCAGTACAGTGTGCAGTTTCTCCATACAGTGTGCACCCCCCTGTGCAATGTGCAGTTTCTCTATACAGTGTGCACCCCAGTACAGTGTGCAGTTTCTCTATACAGTGTGCACCCCCCAGTACAGTGTGCAGTTTCTCTATACAGTGTGCACCCCCCAGTACAGTGTGCAGTTTCTCCATACAGTGTGCACCCCCCAGTACAGTGTGCAGTTTCTCTATACAGTTTGCACCCCCAGTACAGTGTGCAGTTTCTCCATAGTGTGCACCCCCCAGTACAGTGTGCAGTTTCTCCATACAGTGTGCACCCCCCTGTGCAATGTGCAGTTTCTCCATACAGTGTGCACCCCCCAGTACAGTGTGCAGTTTCTCCATACAGTGTGCACCCCCCAGTACAGTGTGCAGTTTCTCCATACAGTGTTCACTCCCCAGTACAGTGTGCAGTTTCTCCATACAGTGTTCACTCCCCAGTACAGTGTGCAGTTTCTCCATACAGTGTGCACCCCCCAGTACAGTGTGCAGTTTCTCTATACAGTGTGCAGTTTCTCTATACAGTGTGCAGCCATTCAACCTGATTCAGGAGCAGGGTCTGCCTGCTCAAAGCAATGAGACAGAGACTGGGCAGTGTGGTTTTACAGTACCTTCTAGCATTTGTCAGAAAACTGACGATTAAACCACCTTCATTATCTACATTTTAAAGAAAGAGAGAACTTGTATTTGTAACTTTAATGAGATACTTTTGAAGTGTCGTCACTATTGTAATATGGGAAACCAACAGCCAATTTGTGCACAGCAAGCTCCCACATACAGAATTGTGATAATGACCAGAGAGTCTGATTGTTTTATTGATGAAGGGTGAATATTAGTGAAGACACTGGGGAAAACTCTGCTGCTCTTCTTGGAAATAGTAGCGTGGGATCTTTTACATGCCCCATGAGAGAGCAGACAGGGCCTCATTTAATGCCTCGTCTGATCAACAGCAGAGATGTTAAACATCAGCTCTGATACTGCAGCACTCAATACTGCACTGGAGTGTCAGCCTGGTTATGTGGTCAAGCCTCTAATTAGGCTTCAACTCACACTTGACTCCGAGGTGAGAGTGTAACTCTCCAGTCACAGCTAGCAGCTTATGTCCAATATATATTCACTTGGAGTCTTTAGACCATTTTTCTCCACCCACAACCCTCCACTGCCCCACCCAAGGATTGGGATGTTCATCAGACCAGTAGAAAATTAAAGCCTACTTCAAAGAATTGGAAAGCAGTTTGCCAATTGGATTCAAAAGCATGCACACTTGCTCCCCCTGATGGCCAAGCTGGGAAGTATCATGCAGTGACCACTACAGCCTTCAAACCAGGGGAAGTCTCAGGTTCAATAATTGGCCTTTGCTGAGGCCTTTAATCTCAGCCAGGGCGCAGCATTGACTCTGCTGCATGTGGGTTAACAAAGGGAAAGTGATCAGTACAGATGCCAGCCTTGACTGCTGTGCAGTGCCCCTGCGGTGAAGGGGTGTGTGTCTGTGTTCATGTTTTCAGTGTGTCTGCGTGTGTAAATGTCTGCGACTGTGTGTTTTCAAGTGTGTGTACGTGTGCGCGCACCCTATAGGGTGTTGGTTACAGTTTGATAGGTCTGAAAAAGTCTAGTGTCTAGTTTAGAAATTCTCTTCTCCAGGATGCCCAATGTTTCATACAGTTTGGCCCTTGGATAATTCCAAATTGTTCTGGATGAGTGAAATTCTGATCCATGGTTAAAATTTTAAGTGTAGGTTCTGCTTTAAGAGCTTTCTGGATTTCAAGATGGCGCCGCTTTTCCCTTGGAGACTAAGGGAATTCCTGTGCTTGCTGCTTTTGGTGGGCTCCACTACAATGGTGGTCGCGCTCAGCTTGAAAAAAGTTTTCAACGATAGCTGCCTGGGATCGCCTGTAGAGTTCTCTTGCTGGTTGTTTTACTTCAAAGTCTCAAATTTGTCGAATCCTGGCTTTTGCTTGCTCTCAGCTGAGTTTAGAATTCGTGATTCACCCCAATTATTTAATTCTTTTTTTCCCTTTTTGGAGCTAGCTCGGATGTCACTTGTTCAGGCACCGACTTGGGGATCGGGTTTTAGCAGCGGGTTTTTCCAAACTGCGCTTCTGACTCTGAATTGTTTAAAGATTTCTCAGAATTTGCTGCAGCCCGGAGTTTTAAACATTTTAGTTCGCCCTTACCAGGTCTACCAACTCTGCACTCTGGGATTTGATGCTGAACTTCCAAAGGAGATTCAATGGAGTCTTCTGCTGCAGTAAGGAATTTACATTTCTGCCTTCAGCTTCCAAGCCTTTCTCTGGACCTTTTTTCTGGCAACTTTTCCTCTGACCCTCTGCTTCTGGAGCTTCTTTTCAGATCAGTCTGCTTTGCTGAATTTGTTCTCAGTCTTCCAGCATTTTAGTTTTTCTCTGCATTTTCTGCAAGGTCTTGGGTTTTTCCACAAGCTGCCACCATGTTATACAGTGTTGGTTACAGTTTGATAGGTCTGAAGAAATCTTCGTAGTCATAATTAGGTTAATTTTAAATCTTTATTGACTCGTGGAACTATTTACAAACATACAGTAAAGGGTACAAGCTAGAAGCTATCTCCATGCTGGTTGGTACTCTGTCCAATACTAGACTCACCCTGAGTTTAGGTCATGTGCTCTCTTACATCACTGTGTTGGCGATACTGTACTCAGTCCCATGTTAACCCTATATGTGCCAGACCCTTATACTACAGACTGTGAATGTCTGAGTGTCTTTGTGTGTGTGTGTGTGTGTGTGTCTGTGTTGGGATGGGGGGGATGTCAGCTGAGGGCAGAATCCTGTCTACAGTCTTCCTGGGTATTTCCCTGCTTCCCCTCCCCACCACCCTTACTGATAGACAGGTCATGAAAACTGTTGGCGCCATGTTCCCAGGGTGGTAAACAAAAGCTAACACAATATTAACACAATAGTGAGAGGTAGAACATAGAACTTTCAAGAGGCCATTTTAACACTGAGTGTCTTGAGGAAATCACGTGTGTGAAGGTCTGGTCCCCGTTTTTCAAAAATAGATATTATAGGCGGTGGTAAAGGGAAGGATATTCGGTGATTTGTTTTTATTCTTTCATGGGGTGTGGGCTTCGCTGGCTGGGCCAGCATTTATTGCCCATCCCTAGTTGCCCTTGAGAAGGTGGTGGTGAACTGTCTTCTTGAACTGCTGCAGTCCATGGGGCATAGGTACACCCACAGTGCTGTTAGGGAGGGAGTTCCAGGATTTTGACCCAGAGACGGTGAAGGAACAGCGATATATTTCCAAGTCAGGATGGTGAGTGACTTGGAGGGGAACTTCCAAGTGGTGGCGTTCCCATGTATCTGCTGCCCTTGTCCTTCTAGATGATAGTGGTCATGGGTTTGGAAGGTGTTGTTGAAGGAACCTTGGTGAGTTTCTGCAGTGCATCTTGTAGATGGTACACACTGCTGCAACTGTACGTCGGTGGTGGAGGGTGTGAATGTTATGGATGGGATGCCAATCAAGCGGGCTGCTTTATCCTGGATGGCGCCCAGCTTCTTCAGTGTTGTTGGATCTGCACTCACCCAAGCAAGTGGATGGTCAGAGTTAAAGCAAGGTTAAGCCCCTGGGTGGGATTGCAGGATGGTGAGCGAGGGGTTAGTGTTGGACTGGATTGTGAAAAGTCATGTCAAACTCGTTTTACTGAGAGGCAGGGAGAGTTGTGTGAATCTCCTATCACAGCATGGCAGCTGGATCAGGAAAACATGAGACTTCATTTGAAACAAGAAGAATTACACTGGCACAACCAGCTGCCAGCTGTGGCTCAGAGGGTAGCACTCTCACCTCGGAATCAGAATTAAGGTTGTGCATTTAAGTCTCACTCCAGAGACCTGCGCACACAGTCTAGGCTGGCACTCCAGTGCAGTAGTGGGGGCATGCTACACTGTCAGCGGTGCCAACTTCTGGATAAGATGTTAAACCGAAGCCCCTTTTGCCCCCTCTGTGCAAGGCCTCATGGCACTATTGGAATAAGAACAGGGGAGTTCTCCCTGGTGTTCTGGTCGGTATCTATCTCTCAGCAATCAACTAAAAACAAACTATCTGGCCATTACCACAATGCTGTTTGTGGGAGCTCGCTGTGCACAAATTGGCTGCCATGTTTCTTACACGAGTGACCACATTTGAAACATATTTCACTGGCTGTGAAGTGCTTTGGGACCTGACAGCATGAAAGGTGCTATAATGCAAGTCTTTCTTTCTTTCTTTGAATTAATGGATAAATAAGTATAACTGAGCATAAGCTGGAAAATACATGATAACTATTCACTCTATGGTGGGATTTGAACCAGTTTTCTCTTACCATTTCAGTCTAATGGATAGATTCTTCCCATTTCACCTTCCCACTCTGAACAATCGATACCCAGTCATCACAAATTTGACTGAAGCCTCCAGACGGCCAGGTTGACCTGTTAGAACGATCGACAATAGGGCACCCGTTCAGAATGATCAGAGTGAAAAGGCACAGCCCAAGTAGGGTAGTCAGTCAGGACAGACGTCCGGTGTGCACTAGGCGAAACATTACTTCTGTTTCTCTCTCCATAGATGCTGCCAGAGCTGCTGAGCTTTTCCATCCTTTTAATACTTTTGAAGTGTAGTAACTGTTGTCGGAAATTTAGGAAACGTGACATTGGAAATTGGAGTAAGTTTGCCCAAATGCCCCTACTAGGGGTATCAATATTGGCAGGTGGTAAGTGGGGTCTAAGGTGGGATGGGGTGTCATGGTGTGACTCGTTCGCCATCACCGAAGCCTCACCGGGAGAGGTAACGGTGATAAGCAGAAACCAAGTAAGGTTGTGACCATCCAGTGCACTACATTTCCACACTTAACATTAGTCCTATCAACACGTTTGCTCTCTTTCCACAAATACTGCCTGAACTGTGCCAGCATTTTCTTTTTTCATTAAAAAAGCAAAGTTTTATTTTTCCATAGCATCTTTCACCACCTCAAGATGATCCATAGCATTTCACAGCCAATGAAGTACTTCTGGAATGTTCTGAAGAATAGTCGTACTGGACTTGAAGCGTTAACTCTGTTTCTCTCACCACGGATGCTGCCAGACCTGCTGAGTTTTTCCAGCACTCATTGTAAGTGTGGTCACTGTTGTAATGTAGGAATTTAAGAAACATGATATCAGAAATCGAAGTTTGTTCCCCTAAACAAAAAGAGGAAAGGTTGAGTAGGTTGGGCCTTTACCCCTAGGAGTTTAGAAGAATGAGAGGTGACCTTATTGAAACATATAAGATCCTCAGGGGACTTGACAAGTTGGATGTTTCCACTCATGGGTGAGATTAGAAATAGGCGACGTAGTGTAAGAGTAAGAGATCTCCCCAGTGAGACAGTGATGAGGAATAATTTTTTTCTCTGACAATTAGTGTGTGGAATTCTCTCCCACAGAGAGCAGTGGAGGCTGGTTCATCTAATATACTCGAGGCTGAGTTAGATTTTTGATAGACAAGGGTTATGGAGGAGCAGACAGGAAAGTGGAATTGAGACCACGACCAGGCCGGCCATGATCTTATTGAATGGCAGAGCAGGCTCAAAGGGCCAAATGGCCTATTCCTGCTCCTATGTTCCTAAAAAAAAAAGAAAAGTCATAAGAAAAGGAACTTTTAAATAGAAATGTCTGTCACAGGGGTAGCAAGAAATCAATTCTACCCAATCCTCATCGATTCATATAGATGTTCCAATTACAGGGAACCAGAAACGAGACTGACCCCACTTCCTTGTGGCTGAGTCACACACACACACACACACAGGACGAGGCTGAGACTGAGAAACGATTCTATTTGAAAATGAATACTTCTCGTTTCATTTAATATATTCTTGCTCCAATCCAGCCTGCAGTTCACATGAAGTAAAGAGACTTCAGCTAAACAGAAATCTGGACAGATTAGAGAGGGCAAACATCAGCCTCCATAAACATGGTCACAGCTTTCTACAATACTCCGAGGGATTCTGCTGAAGGAAGAGCCTATTTTCCGAAGAAAAGCGTTCTGATATGTGTGTGGCTGTGTATATGGCTGTATGGGTGTGTGTTCATATCACAGAATCACAAAATTGTTACAACACAGGAGGCCATTCAGCCCACCATGTCTGCATCAGCTTTCTGAATGAGCAATTTACCTAGTGCAATTCCCCCACCCTGCCATAACCCTGCACATTGTTTCTTTTCAAATAATAATCTAATCCCTCTTGAATGCCTCGATTGGGACCTGCCTCCACCACACTCTCAGGCAGAGCATTCCAGACCCTAACCAGTCGCTGTATGAAAAAGTTTTCCTCGTGTTGCCATTGCTCCCTTTACTAATTACTTTAAATTTGTGCCCTCTTGTTCTCAATCCTTTCACAAGTGGAAAGAGTTTCTCCCTATCTATTCTGTCCAGACCCCTCATGATTTTAAATATCTCTATCAAATCTCCTCTCAATCTTCACTTCTCCAAGGAAAACAGTCCTAACTTATCCAATCTATCTTCATAACTGAAGTTCCTCATCCCTGGAACCATTCTCTTGAATATTTTCTGCACTCTACAAAATGCCTTCACATCCTTCCTAAAGTCCGGTGCCCCGAACTGGATACAATACTCCAGTTGAGGCTAAACTAGTGTCCTATACAAATTCAACATAACCTCCTCCTTGCTCTTGAACTCTATGCCCCTATTAATAAAGCCTAGGATGCTGTTTGCTTTATTAATGGCATTCTCAGCCTGCCCTGCCACCTTCAATGACTTGTGCACATATACATCCAGGTCCCTTTGCTCCTGCAGCCACTTTAGAGCTTTACCCTTTATTTTATATTGTCTCTCCATGTTCTTCCTGCCAAAATGAATTATTTCACAGCCAAACACTGGGGAAACATATTATTGTTGTATGGCCTTCAGCATTTGGGAATTCTTAGACACTCCCGGCAGTCTGGATGACCACATGTGCAGGAAGTGCCACCAGCTTGACCGGCTTGAGCAATGGGTTTCAGAGCTTGAGGGTCAGCTGGAGACACAGCGGGGCATCCACGAGGCTGGGGGGTTACGTGGATAGCATGTTTTTGGATGTGGTCACTCTGCAGCTTAAGGAAGTGCAGTCAGAGAGGGAATGGGTGACCATCAGTCAGAAGAAGGGAGGCTGGCAGGTAGTCAGGAAAGCCCCAGAGTGCATCTCACTCATGAACCATTTTTCTGTGTTGGAAAATGGTGAGGGTGAAGGTCCCTCTGGAGAGTGCAGCCAGAACCAAATTCATGGCACTGTGGGTGGCTCAGCTGCACAAGGGGGGAGGAGTAAGATTGATAGACCAATAGTGGTAGGAGACTCAATTGAGAGGGGTGCAAACAGGCACTTCTGTGGCCAGAGACATGACTCCAGGGTAGTGTATTGCCTCTCTGGGTCAAGGATGTCACAGAATGGCTGCAGGGCATTCTGAATGCGAACAGTCAGAGTTCATGGTTCATATTGGCGCCAACAATATAGGTACAAAGAAGGATTAGGTCCCGCAACAAGAATTTAGGGAGCTAGGCAGCAGATTAAAAAGCAGGACCTCAAAAGTTGTAATATCTGGATATCTGTGCCACGTGCTAGTGAGTATAGGAATAGGAGGATGGAGAGGATGAATGCGTGTCTGAAGAGATGGTGCAGGAAGGTGGGCTTTAGTTTCCTGGATCACTGGGTCTGTTTCTGGTGAAGGTGGAGCCTGTACAGGTCAGATGAGTTGCACCTGAACCTGAATGAGACCAACATCCTTGCGGGAGGTTTGCTAGTGCTGTTGGGGAGTGTTAAAACAAATTTGGCAAGGGGATGGGATACAGAGTGGAGGTACAGTAGGGAGTGATGCAGAGCCAAATATAGAAGGGAAACTAAGTCAGTCTGGAAGGCAGAGCAAATATAGACCTGTTAAGGCACAAGGGAATAATGCAAGGCTGGATTGCATCTATTTTAACGCAAGGAGTCTTACAAGTAAGGCAGATGAATTGAGGGCGTTGATTAACACATGGGAATATGATATTGCTGCTATCTCAGAGACATGGTTGAGGGAAGGGCAGGACTGGCAGCTCAATATTCCATGGTATAGAATCTTCAGGCGTTACCGGGGTAGTGGGGGGGGGGGGGTGGGGGGTGGTGGGGGGGGGGGTGCGGGCGGCAGTGGTGTGTGTGTGTAAAAGAGGAGGTGGCATTGCACTATTGATCAAGGAGTCAATTATTACAGTAAGGAGGGGATGGTATCTTAGAAGGTTCCTCAAATGAAGCCAAATGGGTGGAACTTAAAAACAAAAAGGGGGCAATCACTTTGCTCGGAGTGTACAATAGGCCTCCAAACAGTCGGAGAGATAGAGGAGCAGATATGTTGGCAAATCTCAAAGAAGTGTAAAAATAATGGGGTAGTAATAGTAGGGGATTTCAACTTCCCCAATATTAACTGGGGATAGTCTTAGTGTGAAAGAGGGGGTGAAATTCTTAAAGTGCATCCAGGAGAGCTTTTTGAGCCAGCACATAGAAAGTCCTACATGAGAAGGGGTGGTACTGGAGTTAATCTTAGGAAACGAAGCCAGGCAAGTGTCAGTGAGGGAGCATTTCGGGGATAGTGACCATAACTGGCATGGACAAGATGGGCCAAATGGCTTCCTTCTATGCTGTAACTTTTCTATGGTTCTAACTCCAAGGTTTAAGGTGGTTATGGAAAAGGACAAAAATGGACCGGAAATAAAGGTCCTGAATTGGGGGAAGGCAATTTCAATATAAGACAGGGTCTGGCCAAAGTGGACTGGGAGCAGCTACTTGTAGGAAAGTCTACATCAGAGCAGTAGGAGTCATTCAAAAAGAAAATAGTGAGAGTTCAGGGCCAACATGTTCCCGTAAAGGTGAGGGGTAGGACCAACAAGTCCAGGGAACCCTGGATGTCAAGGGATACAGAGGATTGGATAAGGAAAAAAAGGAGGCTTATGGCAGATACAGAGGGCTGAAAACAATGGAAGCCCTAGGGGAGCATAGAAATTGTAGGGGGGTA
Source organism: Cetorhinus maximus (assembly GCF_964194155.1). NCBI lineage: Eukaryota > Metazoa > Chordata > Chondrichthyes > Lamniformes > Cetorhinidae > Cetorhinus > Cetorhinus maximus. The sequence goes on from NC_135884.1 coordinate 87,718,576, forward strand.
CTTAAAAAAAAAAAGTAATTAGGAGAGCGAAGAGGGGGCATGAAAAAACACTGGCGGGCAAGATAAAGGAAAATCCCAAAGCATTTTATAAATATATTAAGTGCAAGAGGATGACCAGGGAAAGAGTAGGGCCCATCAGGAACCAAAGTAGCAATCTCTGTATGGAGCCGGAGGACGTAGGTGAGGTTTTAAATGGTTACTTTTCATCTGTGTTCACTATGGAGAAAGACGATATAGGTGTAGAAATCGGGGAGGGGGACTGTGTTATACTTGGACAAATTAGCATTGAAAGGGAAGAGGTATTAGCAGTTTTAGTGGCCTTACAAATGGATAAATCCCCAGGCCCAGATGAGATGTATCCCAGGCTGCTATGTGAGGCAAGGGAGGAGATTGCAGGGGCTCTGACACCAATTTTCAAATCCTCTCTGGCCATGGGAGAGGTGCCAGAGTACTGGAGGGCAGCGAATGTGGTACCATTATTCAAGAAGGGTAGTAGGGATAAACCAGGTAGTTACAGGCCAGTGAGTCTAACATCAACAGTAGGGAAACTATTAGAAAAAATTCTGAGGGACAGGATTAATCTCCACTTGGAGAGGCAGGGATTAATTGGGGATAGTCAGCATGGCTTTTTTAGGGAGAGATCATGACTAACAAGTTTGATTGAGTTTTTCGAGGAGGTGACTAGGTGTGTAGATGAGGATAGTGCAGTTGCTGTGGTCTACATGGACTTCAGTAAGGCTTTTGACAAGGTCCTGCATGGGAGACTGGTCAAGAAGGTAAGAGCCCATGGGATCCAGGGCAATTTGGCAAACTGGATCCAAAATTGACTTAGTGGCAGGAGGCAGAAGGTGAGGGTTGAATGTTGTTTTTGCAACTGGAAGCCTGTGACAAGTGGTATACCGCAGGGATCGAAGCTGGGACCTTTGCTGTTTGTAGTGTACATTAATGCTTTAGCCGTGAATATGGGAGGTATGATCAGTAAATTCGCAGATGACACGAAAATTGGTTGTGTCGTAAGTAGTGAGGAGGAAAGCCTTAGATCACAGGACGATATAGATGGGCTGGTAAGATGGGCAGGGCAGTGGCAAATGGAATTTAATCCTGAGAAGTGTGAGGTGATGCATTCTGAGAGGACTAACATGGCAATACACAATGAATGATAGGACCCTAGGAAGTACAGAGGATCAGAGGGACCTTTGTGTGCATGTCCATTGATTCCTGAAGGCAGCAGCACAGGTAGATAAGGTGGTTAAGAAGGCATATGGATACTTGCCTTTATTAGACGAGGCATAGAATATAGAGCAGGGAGGTTAGGTTGGAGCTGTATAAAACACTTGTTATAGCTGGAGTACCGTGTGCAGTTCTGGTCACCACACTATAGGAAGGATGTGATTGCACTGGAGAGGGTGTAGAGGAGATTCACCAGGATGTTGTCTGGGCTGGAACGTTTCAGCTATGAAGAGAGATTGATTAGGCCAGGCTTGTTTTCCTTAGAGCAGAGAAGGCTAAGGGGGGACCTGATTGAGGTGTACAAAATTATGAGGGGCATAGAGAGGGTAGATAGGAACAAACTTTTCCCCTTAGCGGAGGTGTCAATAACCAGGGGGCATGGATTTAAGGTAAGGGGCAGGGGGTTTAGAGGGGATTTGAGGAAAGATTTTTCACCCAGAGATGGTTGGAACCTGGAACACACTACCTGTGGGGGTGGTAGAGGCAGGAACCCTCACAACATTTAAGAAGTATTTAGATGAGCACTTGAAACACCATAGCATACAGAGCTAAGGGCCAAGTGCTGGAAAATGGAATTAGAATAGATAGGTGCTTGATGGTCGGCACAGACACGATGGGCCGAAGGGCCTGTTTCTGTGCTGCATGACTCTATGACACATTTCTCTGCACTGAACTTCACCTGCCACCTGTCTGCCTATTCCACCAACTTGTCCATGTCTTTTTGAAGTTCTACACTGTCCATCTCACTGCTCACAATGCTTCCAAATTTCATATCATCTGCAAATTTTGAAATTGTGCCCTGCACACCAAGGTCGAGGTCATTAATATACATCAGGAAAAGCCAGGGGAACTCCACTATAAACCTTCCTCCAGCCTGAAAAACATCCGTTGATCATTACTCTGCTTCCAGTCACTCAGCCAGCTTCGTATCAATGTTGCTACTGTCCCTTTTATTCCATGAGCTATAACTTTGCTCACAAGCCTGTTGTGCAGCACTATACCAAATGCCTTTTGGAAGTCCATGTACACCACATCAACAGCATTACCCTCATCAGGGTGGAGGACCATACACAGACACACACACACATGAACATATGCAAATACACACCCATGCAGCCATACAGACACAGATGTATACGCATCCACAAAGCCATGCACATATGCATGAACACCCACACAATCATACACACACATGAACACAGGCATATCTCACACATGAACACGCATCCACAGAGCCATGCACATACACACCCATGAATAGACATATACACCTTTGCCCCTTTATGGGTGTGGTGGGTATGGTGTTGATGCCTGTGTGTTTATGGATGTGTCTGTATGGCTGCAGTTGGACTTGTGTGTGTTTGCTCTGCCTCTCTCTCCCCTCCAGGCACAGTGAGAGTTCCTGTGTCTTGCTGACAGTGAGCTGGGGGGGTTTGTGGTCAGGGTGAGTGTGTGTGTGTTGGATCATCTCAGCGGCTGACATTCACTCAATCCGTTTCCTGCGGGAGGAGCTGCCCTGTGTCAGTTTCTAACCCGGAAGCCAAGTGCCAGTCCCGGGAGGATTCATTCCCTGTAGCATCTGGGCTCCAAATTATTGACAAACTTTCTCGTCCTTGCCTGCACTGTCGGCTGCATTTCGTTCTCTCGTCTGTGCTGACACTCGGAGCCCGTTCAGAAGAGGCTCTCCGGGAGACTCCGTAAGAAAAAGTTAGCTGGATCTTGTTCGGATCAGGAGGAGGTGGAGGAGGGACAGACACGGCCTGGGAACTGGCTGGAGAGACAACACTTGTACCTGGGTGCAGCGCACTCACTCTGTTTCTCTTTGCGTGCTGTTTGAAGCCAAATTTCTCGGACTGAAGAAGGCGATTGAGAGAGATCGAGAGAGTTTGTGACAGACACGGTGGGTCAGGAGGGCTGCGAGCTGGGATTATAGATTGAAAATTGGGATCAGGTCAATTCCCAGGTGAGCATTGGCCAAAAACTTTTAAAGAATCATAACTTTGGAAAGGTTTCTTGTGAACTGTGTAACTTTTAACAACTTCTTAAAAAGTTTTTAAAACTTTCTCCCTTGAATGATTGATTTCTCTATTACTGCCCAGCTTCCCCTAGCGTTTATAGCTCAAAACAATCATGTCTTCTGGAAGGCTGGATTGGGAGTACATTGTGCCTATGGAATCACATGGGATATTGGTTCTCGGATGTGGAATCTGGGAAGGGCTGGATTTGTTTGAAAGATTATGTTTCCATACAGTGGTCCCTTGCACTGACAAGTCAGTCATGATGTTTCAGGTGTTAGTCACTTATTAATCTTCCACTTATACTGCGTGCGTGCTCTAGTTTCAAGGTGCTTGTTTATACAGGATGGGTGTGAGCTGGTCTCTGTGCCCCCCTCCCCCACCCCCACCCCATACTGGCAGCTGCTGATACAGCCTTTGCAGCCCTTCTGCCTTGCAACACCCTATCTACCTCCCTGCCTCAAATACCCTGCTCCATACCATCTCTTTCCCCCCTACACCCCATTCCCAGTCTGATGCACTAGCCCACCCCCTCTACTGCCCCACCCGTTCTAGCCTAGCCCCTGTGCCACAACCCCTCCCCTCTCTATCCTGTTCCCATTCCCCTCTCCTCTGCCCCATCCCCTTTGCCCTCCTGCTTACTGTTCAGAGTTTTTTGTGTGTGAATCTGAAGCCCTTTGAATTGACAGCCTGGGCACAATCTGTACTGTGCCATTTCCAGATGTTCGGATTCATTGTGGGACAATCTGCAGTCACAGAGGCCACATCCACAAAGAACATAAGCCACATGTATATGTGGCTCTAAATTAACAGCACTGCTAGTATCTCCTGGAGTCTAACACGCTGTGTGGGATATCACTGATATCTCCCTGCGTTTGACCACGGTGTGAAATTTCGCTGATATCTCCCTGTACTTGTCTGTGGTGTGGGATATCACTGATATCTCCCTGCGTTTGTTCATGGTGTGGGATATCACTGATATTTCCTTGTGTTTGTCCATGGTGTGGGATATTGCTGATATTTCCCTATATTTGTCCCTGCTTTGGGATATCACTGATATCTCTCTGTATTTGTGGTGTGGGATATCACTGATATCTTCCTGTGTTTGTCCGTAGTGTGGGATATCTCCCTGTGCTTGTCTATAGTTTGGGAGATCGCTGATATCTCCCTGTTTGCGCCCCATGGTGTGTGACATCATTGTGTACTTTGTCCATGGTGTGGGATATCGCTGATATATCCTTGTGTTTGACCTCTGGTGTGGGTGCAGTGGGGATGTGCCCGGGGCTATGAAAATGTGTTCATCCATCACTGTGTTTCTCCAAGATGTGGGATATTGCTGATATCTCCCTGTGCTTGTCCCTGATTTGGGATATTGTTGTATCTCCCTGTGTTTTCCCCGTTGTATGGGATATCACTGATGTCTCCCTGTATTTATCCATAGTGTGGGATATCACTGATATCTCGCCGTTTTATGCCACATGGTGTGGGATATTGTTGATATCTCCCTGTGTTTGTCCATGGTTTGTGATATCGCTGAGATCTCCCTGTGTTTGCCAAATGGTGTGGGATATCACTGATATGTCCCATGGTATGTGATTTTGCTGCTATCTCCCTACGTTTTTACCATTAACATTACCTCAATTCTTCCAAACCTGTGACCTCCACTACCTGGAAGGACAAGGGCAGCCGTGCATGGGAACACTATCACCTACATGTTCCCCTCCAAGTCAAACACTATGCTGACTTGGAACCATATCACCGTTCCTTCACTGTCGCTGGGGCAAAGTCCTGGAACTCCCTCCCTAACAACACTATGGGTATTCCTACCACACATGGGCTATAGTGATTCAAGAAGGTAGCTCACCACCACTATCTCAAGGGCAGTTAGGGATGGGCAATAAATAATGGTCCAGCCAGTAATGCCCATATCCCATGAATGAATAATAAAAAATATAGTTGAGGTAAAGGGTATTGAATGATTGTCTTTGAGCATATATAAAATGGGACTGCTAGGACACAGAGTTAGGAGGAGGCAGCAATCTGTAATGCTGCATCCTGTGATTAAACCTACTAACAAGGAAAAAATAACTGTCTTGTTCCATACTTCACTGTCTAGCTTGGATCCACTTGATAGTCCCATGGTGTGAGACATCGCTGATATCTCTCTTTGTTTGGCCTGTGGTGTGGGATATCACTGATATTCCCTGTGTTTGTGCACTTTGTCCATGGTGTGGGATATCGCTGATATATCCTTGTGTTTGACCTCTGGTGTGGGTGCAGTGGGGATGTGCCCGGGGCTATGGAAATGTGTTCATCCATCACTGGGCATTTCTGCCAATACACAGCAGCTGAAAGGTGCCACCCTATCTCAACCAGGCCAGCCATTACCTAGCTTTGTTGGGAAAGGTACAGGACCAGGCTCCGACCCCTATTAGCAAGACGGAAGGGAAAAGAGGAAGGGGAGAGGGGCTGTCACAAATACGTATGTAAAGGTGAAGAAAAATCATTGTTGAAGAACTGGAATGTCAAAGGGTAGGTTAAGAAACCAAAGTGCCAAGCAGAAAGCAGCTGAAGTTAATGAAAATGAGAGCAAGGATTAGGTAATGAGGAAGTAGTGACTAATAAAACGATGCTAATTTCCTAAGTATTGAGAGGAAGGCTACTGTAAGAATGGTTCCTCACTTGAGCATTGCTGGAAACCACTAGATGAGGTTCCAATGACTTCAAGGGAATTTGAAGAGATTGTCTTGCTGTCCTAAATTAAACGCTCAGTGGGGACTTTTAGCTCTGTTTAAAATCGGGCCTCTGGTGAATCATAGTCTTTAAGGTATGGGAACAGATCATTCAGCTCATCAGATCTATTCTCCTGTTTCTGTTCACTGGAGCCAGCTAGGGCAATCAGACACTCCTGCTAACTCCCCAGACTCTCTTAGCTACTATCTGATTCCCACTTAAATTAATTTGCGTAATCTCCTCCAACAGTACTCCTAGTAGAGAATGGAATATCGTGCACTGTCCTTTGTGTGAAGATTGTGGGAGAGTCTAGAACCAGGGGTCACTGTTTAAAAATAAGGGGTCACTCACTTAAGACAGAGATGAGGAGAAATTTTTTCTCTGAGGCTCGTGAGTCTTTGGAACTCTCTCCCTCAAAAGGCGGTGGAAGCAGAGCCTTTGAATGTTTTTAAGGCTGAGCTGGATAGTTCTTGATAAACAAGGGGGTGAAAGCTTATTGGGGGTTGGCAGGAATGTGGAGTTGAAGTTACAATCAGATCAGTCATGATCTTATTGAATGGCACAGCAGGCTCGAGGGGCCGAGTGGCCTACTCCTGCCCCGAATTCGTATATTTGTATGATAATTACTCTGGTGGCAGCTGTTTTCAGCTGAGTGCACCTCCCTCTCCATAACAACACTGCCAGCTTGCAGCAAAAAGACAGGCGACCAAACACTTGGGTCAAAGAGAGAAGGTTTAAGGAGAATTTTAATAAAGGTAGATGCATATCAATTTAGGGAGGACATTTCAGAACTTGAGGCCTGGACAGGTAAGGGCATGGCTCCCAATGGCGGGGCACAGAAAGTCAAAAATGCACAAGAGGCCAGAAAAGGGGAATTGCAGAGATGTTGAGTGTATGCAGGGTTGGAGCTAGCTCTTCATAGACCAAGGACTGGACTGGGCACTGTCTTGGTGTGGGTGGTTCAATACAAGATCAGGCAAGTTTCTTCAATTATTTTTTAAGCCATATAGTTAAATGTAAAGAAAAGAAGCTCAAGCCTATGACTGTGATGGTCCCTGGTACTGAATACTTTTTTTATTCATTCATGGGATGTGGGCATCACTGGCTGGGCCAGCATTTATTGCCCATCCCTAATTGCCCTTGGGAAGGTGGTGGTGAGCTGCCTTCTTGAGCCCGTGCAGTCCATGTGGTGCAGGTACACCCAAAGTGCTGTTAGGGAGGGAGTTCCAGGATTTTGACCCAGACTGCAGTAATTCTCGAGGTACTGTGAACAGCCCCACAGGTGATCCATTATTTGTCTAGGAGAGGCAAGCCTGGTTCACTGGCCAGTGATGAACACGTTGTCCCTTTAAAGGAACTTTCAAACTGCGTTCCACATTTCAGCATTCACGGTCTCATTCCCCAGCCAAGGAAGAAAATCAGCCATGATCTTACTGACTTTGAAGGGCTGAATGGCCCACTCCTACTCCTGTTTCTTCTGTTCAAATCCCATTCCAAAGACCGAAGCACCTGATTTAAAGCTGACTCTTCGGTGCACCACGGAGGGAGTGCTGCACTGTCAGAGGTGCAGTATTTTGGTTGAGGGCCTCTCTGTCCTCTGAGGTGGATGCAAATGATCCCATGGCACTATTTTGAAGAAGAACAGGGGAGTTATCCCCCATGGCCGGGCCAATGCTTTACCCTCAACTAACACTAGCCCAAAACATATGAGCTGTGCTTAATCTCATTGCTGTCTGTGGGAGCTTGCTGTGCTGTGCCAAGTTGCAGCTGTAACTACACTTCAGAAGCACTCCTGGCTGCAATGACTTCATGAGGTCACAAAAGATGCTAGACAAATGTAAGTTCTTTCTCTCTAAGCAAGTAGTTCCCGTGCCCTTGCAAAGAATGAGAAATGGGTGTCAATGAGGATGAGATGTTGACCAGTCATTGCTCTGAAGCTAAGAAAAGCTCTTTATGGTGGTTCAGGTTCTGTAAGACGTGAGCCCAGTGCTAAACACATAGCCACCAATCAATACCTTCAAAGCACAGACAGCGCTTTGAACCAGAGCTTCATGCCCTGAGGTTACAGGCAGCTCAGCTTACAGTGTCAGAGTGATGGATGAGAAAGTTTGTCAGTTGAAGTCTCTGCTTCACCTGAGCATCTGTGAAAACTTGCCCAAAAATAAGGATCACCCATGATGATGAATTTATTTATTTCTGAGATCCCTAGCATCACAGATGCCAGTCTCCAGCTAATTCGATTCACTCCGCATAATATCAAGAAACAGCTGAAGGTATTGGAATACTGCAAAGGCTATGGGCCCTGACAACATTCCAGCAATAGCACTGAAGACTTGTGCTCCAGGACTAGCCATTTCCTTAGCCAAGCTGTGTCAGTGCAGATACAACACTGGCAACTACCCAACAATATGGAAAATTGCCCAGGTACGTTCTGTCCTCTAGCAACAGAACTTACATTTATATAGCGCCTTTCTCGATCCCATGAAGTTTTTACAGCCAATGAAATATTTCTGAAGTTTAGTCACAGCTGCATTGTTGGGATGGGTGGCAGCATAGCAAATCCAATCTGGGCAATTACCGCCCTGTCAGTCCAGTCTCAATCACCAGCAAACTGATGGAAGGGGTTGTCGACAGTGCTATCAAACAGCATTTACTCAGCAATACCCTGTTTACTGATGCTCAGTTTGGGTTCCGCCAAGGACACCGCACCACAGCCTTAGCCCAAACATGGACAAAAGAACTGAGCTCATGAGGTGAGGTGAGAGTGGCTGCCCTTGACATCAAGGCAGCTTTTGACCGAGTGTGGCATCAAGGAGCCCTAGCAAAACTGAAGTCAATGGGAATCGGGGGAAAATTCTCTACTGGTTGGAGTCATACCTAGCACAAAGGAAAATGGTTGTGGTTGTTGGAGGTCAGTCATCTCAGCTCCAGGACATCACTACAGGAGTTCCTCGGGGTAGTGTCCTCAGCCCAACCATCTTCATCTGCTTCATCAATGACCTTCCCTCCATTATAAGGTCAGAAGTGGGGAAGTTCCCTGATGATTGCACAATGTTCAGCATCATTCGCAACTCCTCAGATACTGTCCATATGCAGCAAGACCTGGACAATATTCAGGCTTGGACCGATAAATGGCAAGTAACATTTGTGCCACACAAGTGCCAGGCACCGACCATCTCCAACAAGAGAGAATCTAATCATCTCCCCTTGACATTCAATGACATTACCATCGCTGAATCCCCCACTATCAACATCCTGGAGGTTACCATTGACCAGAAACTGAACTGGACCAGCCATATAAATACTGTAGCTACAAGAGCAGATCAGAGACTTGAAATTCTGTGGTGAGTAATTCACCTCCTGGCTCCCCCAAGCCTGTCCACCATCTACAATGCATAAGCCTGGAATGTGATGGAATATTCTCCGCTTGCCTTGATGAATGCAGCTCTAACAACACCCGAGAAGCTTAACACCATCCAGGACAAAGAATTCTGCTTGCTTGGCACCCCATCCACCACCTTAAACATTCCCTCCACCACCGATGCACAGTAGCAGCAGTGTGTACCATCTACAAGATGTTCTGCAGCAACTCATCAAGCCTCCTCTGAAGCACCTTCTGAACCCACAACCTCTACCACTTAGAAGGACAAGGGCAGCAGATGCATGGGAACATCTCCGCCTGCAAGTTCCCCTCCAAGCCACTCAACATCATGACTTGGAACTATATTGCTGTTCCTTCACTGTCGCTGGGTGAAAATCCTGGAACTCCCTCCCTAACAGCACTGTGGGTGTACCTACACCACATGGACTGCAGTGGTTCAAGAAGCCAGCTCACCACCACCTTCTCAAGGGCAACTAGGGATGGACTATAAATGCTGGCCCAAACAGCGACACCCACATTCCATGAAAGAATTTTAAAAATCTGTTTGTTCTCGGGATGTAACAGAGCAGCTAAAAATAGATTGTTTCCAGCGATTTGAGAACAAGGGGACTTGCAGATAAGATTAAACATGCAAGATTTAGGACAGAGCGTGAAAGAAACTTGAGTGTTGTGAGGGTATGGAAAAGACTATCAGAGCTAGTGGTCGAAGCAGAGACAATGTCAACATTTTACAATAAGGTGGAAAGGTGGGGAAAGACTTTGGGAACTCAGCTGACATATAAAATAGAGTTTTCCTCATGTGAAGGTTAAACACTAGCACAGGCAGGTTGTGCTGATGGGTCTGTTTCTGAGCTGTGGCCAGATGTTGGCAAGGCTGACATTTCTTGACTATGCTTGAGAAGCTGTGGCTGGGCCTCCTCTTTCAAACACTTCAGTCCTTGAGGCAGAAGTGTTCCTACAATGGTGTGTGGCAGGCACTATGAAGGAAAGGCTGTATGTGTTACAGTCAGGTGACTTGGAGAAGAAATTTGGAGGTGATGGTGTTACCACATCTTTGTTCTTCTTTACCCCCTTGGTGGCAGATGTTCCAGCATGCTCTTAAACGTTTGGTTCTTAATCAAGGTTCTCCAGGAGTGTGGTCTTTTGGAAGCTAGGCAAATCTTGAGGATGACAAAAGGTAACAGGAATGAACAGATGTTTCTTTTGAAGGATGCAGCTTTTTTATAAAGAATTCATTCATGGGATGTGGGCATCACTGGGAAAACCAGCATTTATTGGCCATCATTGGGAATTTGGTGGTGAGCTATTGCCTTCAACCATCTGGTGTAGGTACACCCAAAGTGCTGTTAGGGAGGGAGTTCCAGGATTTGACCCAGCGACGGTGAAGGAACGGCAATATATTTCCAAGTCAGGATGGTGTGTGGCTTGGAGGGGAACTTGCAGGGGATGGTGTTCCCATGTGTCTGCTGCCCCTGTCCTTCTTGGTGGTAGAGGTCATGGGTTTGGGAGTTGCTGCCAAATTAAACAAGATAAATGGAAGATAGTGTTCAGCTGGACTCCACCTGGAGTTTTTGAAAGCGTGTCACTGACCTGGGCAGAGGCTTACTTTTTCAAACTCAAAGACAGCGGTGGGGCGGGGGGTTGTGGATGGTGTGTCAGAATGGAACCTGCTATTTTGCTGCTGTTGAAAATTCATCATACAACTTAATAACTAATGGCTTTCAAGAATGAGAGCAAAAAACAGACACTAGGATTAAAACTGTTTTGGGCAGTCACTTGAAACGGGCGACACAATTCTGTTTGGCTGTTTATACGCCCTGCCCTGTATACTTATGTGAATTTATTTTTATTTACACATTTATAAATTATGATAAATATGGCAATGTTCATAATGCTGCACAAATTTATAATATTCCACATTACAAGTTTACTGAATGCCAGCAGACTTGCTGTTTGCATTACTCACTGAATTGGTGGAGGGATGTCAAATGTAAACACATCAAATCAGGTACATTGTTGGTGAAAACACAGGACGAGAGAGACCTGGGCTGTATGTGCAACAATATTTGCAGGTGGTTAGATAAAGGAGAAAGTCCAAAATCATAAGGAATCCATGGTTCTTTAAACAGAGTTAGAGAACGAAAGCAAGAAAATTATGCCAAAACTTTAATATGTCACTAGTTAGGCTGCAGCTGGAATGTTGTGGCCAATTCTGGGCACCACACTTTCGGAAGGATGGCAAAGCCTAAGAGAGGCAGGTGCGGAGGAGACTTACTAGAATGGTACCAGAAATGAGACTTCAGTTAATGTGGAGAGAATGGAGAAGCTGGGATTGTTCTACTTAGAGCTGAGGAGGTTAAGGGGAGACTTGGAGGAGGTGTTTTGATTAAAGGGTTTTCATAGAGGAAGGGGAAAACTGCCTCCACTAGCAGAAGAGTCAGCAGCCAGAGGACAGAGAGTTAAGAACCAGAGAGGAGATGAAACATTTTTTTTTGCAGTTAGTTATGATCTGGCGCAATCAGATTCAATATTAACTTTCAAAAGAAATGGGCATATGCTTAAAAAGGGAACATTTACAGCATTGATGGGCAACCTAGGCTAGTGAGTGGGCCTCATGAGCAGCCCTCCTTCATCTCAGTGAGCCACAAAATTGAAATCGGGCATGTGCACTAACCATGACCCCATGAATAAGAACTTGCGCCAATTGACCCTTAGCAGTGCTCTGGACGCAGAGGGAGCGCACGGCCCTCACTGTCAATGTTGTGTACAATCAGCACGCACCTCACTTCACATGCCCTTGCTTTGTGTGCATATCACTTTAGTAATACTGGTAGGGAAAGAAAACAATGCGGATAGAAACCAGCGGAATCTGTTAACCATGCATGTGGGCAACAGTCAACAAAATGTCTCGCACTCAGAACCCTGGTGGGCCACATGTGGCCTGCCACTGATTTGCAGGGTAGTGGGATAAGAATAAGAAGTATGTTGGGGGAAGAGTGCAAGGAAAGTGGGGATAATTGGATAGGACTTTCAAAGATCCAGCATCAGCATGATGGGCCAAATAGCCCCTCACTGTATTTTGTGATTCTATTTTATTCTGTCATATTCCATTGACCTCAAATGCAGAAATGTAATGTTTAATCACAGCCTCGAGCTCTCCCTCCCTCTTGGTCTGATCTTGGTACTTTGACCTTTTGAGCCTCGAGGCTGCGGATTCAGGTTCCACTCTGGGAGTTTTTTTTTTATTTCACAGGATGTGAGTGTTGCTGGCTAGGCCAGTGTTTGTTGCCCATCCCTAATTGCCCCTGAGAAGGTGATGGTGAGCTGCCTTCTTGAACAGCTGCAGTCCCTGTGGTGTAGGCACACCCACAGTGCTGTTAGGAAGGGACTTCTCAGGATTTTGACCCAGTGACAGTGAAGGAACGATGATATATTTCCCAGTCAGGAAAGTGAGTGACTTGGGGGGGGAACTTGCAGGTGGTTTTCCCATGTGTCTGCTGCCCTTGTCCTTCTAGATGGTAGTGGTCACGGGTTTGGAAGGTGTTGCTGAAGGAGCCTTGGTGAGTTGCTGCAGTGCATCTGGTAGATGGTACACACAGCTTAGTAGCAAAGGTGCTGTCTTTTGCTGAAGACAGTAAACCAATTCTATATGTCCCAGTGGTTGTGGATTTTGATTAAAGATGCTGTGGTATAATCGGAAGGATAACAGGACAATGTTCCAGCGTTCCAGCTAATTTCCTCCCTCCATCAACGCAACCAAAAAAAATCAACTGGTCATCCAACTAATTTACAGGATCTTATTATGTTGGGAATGATTTGTGCATTTGTCTCCAAAACACTTACTCCATTTCTCTGTGATTAAGTGAAGGGCACTTCCTGCAAAATGTGCACAAATCCCAATTTGAAGTTTAATGCATAATGGAACACTTGCATCTTCTACAAATGTCCCACCAAAGATATTCGGAGAAATCATGAACTCATTTCCTCTGTTTATCAGGCAGCTGTAGGCATTAGCAGGCGAAGAATTACATCCTAGATCTTTCCTGTGTTGAAATGAAGACCATTGACTCTTAGTCCTGCATTGACTCATTGTTTTTATATTCTCACAGCTGGAACTCGCGATCTCCCTCAGGTTTTGCTTCCTCTCCAAAACCCAAGCTCGCGTCGATAATTCCTCATTTACCTGGTCTCCACTTTTAGCTTCCATTTTAATCATGGAGACACCCCATACCACAACAGACCGTGACCCCCTGGGGACGTCCCATACCACAACAGACCGTGACCCCCTGGGGATGTCCCATACACAACAGACCGTGACCCCCTGGGGACGTCCCATACCACAACAGACTGTGACACACCACCTAGGTTTCTCATGGAAGAAAAGACTAGCATTTATATAGCGCCTTTCGTGCCTTTGGGTCATCCCAGAGTACTTTACAGCCAATGAAGTATTTTACAGTGTAGTCGCTGTTGTAATGTAGGAAACGTGATGGTCAGTTTTTTGCACAGCAAGATTCAATAAGCAGCAACATGATAATGGCCGGATAGTTTGTTGTTTAAATGTTGGTTGAGGGATAAGTATTGGCTAGGATAGTGAGGAGAGAACTCCCCTGTTCTTCTGAATAATGCCATGGGATCTTTTACATCCATCTGAGAGGGCATGGGGAGCCTCAATTAACGGCGAACCTGAAAGATGGCTCCTCTGACAGTGCAGCACTCCCTCAGCACTGCACTGGAGCATCAGTCAGGATTTTGTGTTGAAGTTTCTGGAATGAGACTTGAACCTATGACTTTCAGAATCAGAGGCGAGAGAGCTACAAACTGAGCTGTGACTGACAAATAAAATAAGCCTTCCCTCTATCCCAATCCCAATTTTTATTTTTATTCATTTATGGGATGTGGGCATCGCTGGCTGGGTCAGCATTATTGCCCATCCCTAATTGCCTTTGAGAAAGGTGGTGGTGGTGGTGAGCTGCCTTCTTGAATCGCTGCCGTCCATGTGGTGTTGGTACACTCAGTGCAGCTAGGGAGGGAGTTCCAGGAATTTGTGACAGTGAAGGAACAATTTCTAAGGAATGCTTCTAAGTCAGGATGGCGAGTGGCTTAGAGCAGAACTTCCAGGTGGTGGTGTTCCCATGTGTCTGCTGCACTTGTCCTTCTAGATGGTAGTGGTCATGGGTTTGGAAGGTGCTATCTCCGGAGCCTTGGTGAGTTTCTGCAGTGCATCTTGTAGATGGCACACACCGCTGCTACTGTGCGTTGGTGGTGGAGGGAGTGAATGTTTGTGCGTGGGGTGCCAATCGAGCGGGCTGCTTTATCCTGGATGGTGTCGAGTGCTTGAGTGTTGTTGGAGCTGCACTCGTCTAGGCGAGGGGAGATTATTTCATTGCACTCCTGACTTGTGCCTTGTAGATGGTGAACAGGCTTTGGGGAATCACGGGGTGAGTAACTCACTGTAGGATTCCTAGCCACTGACCTGCTCTTGTAGCCATAGTATTTATATGGCTAGTCCAGTTCAGTTTCTGGTCAATGGTGACCCCCAGGATGTTGATAGTGGGGGATTCAGTAATGGTAATGCCATTGAATGTCAAGGGCTGATGGTTGGATTCTCTTGTTGGAAATGGTCATTGCCTGGCACTTGTGTGGTGCGAATGTTACTTGTCACTTGTCAGCCCAAGTCTGGATATTGTCCTACATTTGCTAAGGTGCAGGAGTGGGAGGAGAAGCCATTGCAGGTGATTCTCTGGCTCTGGCTAGATTGGTAACAGTGAAACCAAGTGCTTCAGTTGAGCTGTATGGTGCAGCTATCCAGTAAATGTCTCTGCTGAGTTATTTCGGGGAGGGGAGAGTGCTGCCCTCCTGCAGGCTGCACCTCGTGGTGACATTGTGACAACTCCCATGAGGGTGGTCCACCCACTGACAGATTTGAGAAGTTCAAGGTAGCACAGTTGGCACGGGACTTGGGGAGCTGGGGGGTAGTGCAGCACGAATGGGAAAGCGAGACATTTGTTGTCTTGAGGAAGCAACAAACCCATGAGAACAAAGGTCAAAACAGGAGAGAAAGCAGAACTGCCGACTGATCTCCCTGTCACACACGGTGGCTCCAGGGCCATCTTGTGGCAAGAACCAGAGCCTGCTCTTTTGGAAAAAAGTTGAAAAAAGAGTCTCAAAATATATCAGGATTTTCCACCCAACTCTATCCTGCCCAAGACTACTTGTCATTGAAAATTATAGAAGGTGAGGCAAGAGTGACTGCCCTTGACATCAAGGCAGCATTTGACCAAGTGTCAAGGAGCACCAAGGAGACTTAGCAAAAGTAGAGTCAATGGGAATCAGGGGGAAAACTCTTCGCTGGTTGGAGTCATACCTAGCACAAAAATTGTGGTGGTTGGAGGTCAATCATCTCAGTTTCAGGACATCACTGCAGGAGTTCCTCAGGGTAGTGTCCTCGGCCCAACCATCTTCAGCTGCTTCATCAATGACCTTCCTTCCATCAGAAGGTCAGAAGTGGGGATATTCACTGACTACACAATGTTCAGCACCATTTGCGATTCCTGGTGACTTCAATTAAATATCCTTTGCCTCTCGTACTTCTCATCTACACGCTGCCCCTTGGTGCCATCATAGAAAAAGACAGCACTAGTTTCCACACATACACTGTTGAAGCTCTACCTCACTGCCACCACTCTCCATTGTCTCTGCCCATGCGACATCGGTGCCAGATGAGCAGAAATTTCCTCCAATTAAATATTGTGAAGCTCAAAGCCACTGCCTTCAGCCCCTGCCACAAACTCTGTTCCCTAGTTCCCAGCTCTATCCCTCTCCCTGGCAACTGTCTGAGGCTGAACTAGATTGTTCCCAACCTCGGTGTCACATTTAACTTTGATGAGCTTCTGACCACATATCTGCGCCATCATTAGGACTGACTATTTCCACCTCCATAGTAGTGCCTAGCTCCATCCCTGTCTCAGCTGATCATCTGCTGAAGCCCTCATCCATGCCTTTGTTACCTTGAGGCTTGACTATTCCAATGTTCTCCTGCCTGGGTTCCCATATTCTACCCTCTGTAAACTTTAGGTCATCCAAAATTCTGCTGCCCTTGTCCTTATTTGTACTGGGTCCTGTTCATCCTTCGTCCCTGTGGTCATTGATCTACACTGTCACCAGGTTAAGCAAAGCCTCTATTTTAAAACCCTCATGCTTGTTTTCAAAACCTTTCTTGGCTTTGCCCCTCCCTATCCCTGTAACCACCTCCTGCCCTTGGAACTAGCTGCAGTCCCCCTATGGCCTCTCACGTATCCCTGATTACCACGTTCCACCATCGGTGGCCTGCCTTCAACTACCAAGGCCCTAAGCTCTAGAATGCCTTCTCTTTCCTTCTTTGAGACTCTCCTTTACGTCATCGAGTCTAACAGCACAGAAACAAGCCATTTGGCCCAATTGGGTCTATGCTGTTTCACACCAGCCTCCTTTCAAGCTAGTTCATCTAACTCTGTCTGTACACACTGCTGTCCCTTTCTCATGTGCCATAGCTTTGCCTTAAATGCACCTGTGCAATTTGCCTCAGCTACTCCTTGTAGGGAGCCCATTCGACAGCCTTTCCATTCTGTGGGTAAAGAAGTTTCTCCTGAGAATATTACTGACTACCTGATATTCATGGCCTCTAGTCTCCCCAACAAGTGGAAACATTTTCTCCACACCTAGTCTATCATGCTTTTTGAAAGAATACTCAGTCCACTACTCTTGCTCCATAGCACCAGAAATGTTTCCTTTTCAATTGCACATCAAATTTCCTTTTGAAAGTTATTATTGAATCTGCCTCCAGGCAGTGCATTAAAACTTATCTCTTAGTCCAAGTTTTTGGTGATCTGTCCGAATATCTCCTTATGTGACTCGGTGTCAAATTTTGTTTGATGTCAGTCCTGTGGAGCACAGTGGGATATTTTACTGCATTAGAGGTGCTATACAAAAACAAGTTGTTGTTGTTGACAGTTGGTGCTTGTCGTAAGCCAGTGTCTCACTGTGGGAGGCAGCTTATTTCATTTTACTGTGATTGGCGGTTGCTACTCAGTGGGGAAGCAGGGATTTCATTGTATGTAATCTGCATCCCCCCCCAAAATAACACTGCCTTGGCGTGAATTTAAAGTTGATGCAAAAGATGAGAATGAGGTTTAAACCTTCCCCATTTAGTGAACCAGCCTCCAGCTTAACAGGAACCCATTCAGTTAACCATCATCCCCTTTAATAGGAACCCATAAAAGTGGGCAGGTATTTAACACTCTTTAAATGTCCACATTGCCCATTGTGAATGGAATCTGTGTTTAACACATTCCACCTCAGTCACCCCCAGTCAAGACCAGTGGCAATATTTGACGTGTAAAATCGCAGTCCATCTCTGGGCTGCATGTTGCATGTCCCCTTTCTTCCAGCGGTGATTGCTAGGTGTGTCCCTCAACATCCTGAGCACAGGTGCACCTGCAGTTACCTCTGGCCTTTTAAGATCTCTGTCCATTGTAACCTCTCCTCTTCTGTTCCTTTTAACCTCCACGAAGGGTCACCCTCTTCCCTTCCCCTTGAACACATGTACTGTTGCTAGCCAGATTCATTGTATCACCTATTACTCTGCTTTTTTCCCATGCCACCCCCCCCCACCGCACCAACCTCTCTTGGCCTACTCTCCCTCCCACAATCCACAGGCCTTCAAAATCTAAGCTTGGCGTCAACTGGCCACTTCTTGTTTCACCTCGTCTTCTCCTCTGTGCTTGTTCAGCCTTGATTGTGTCCTGCTCTGTGGGCCTTGGCCCTTCACCTAGATTTTCTTAACAAGAGAGAGAGGATATAAAAAAAAGATTGCATTCAGAAGTTTTGCGCTGCACTCAGTGATCCTCATTTAAATTCAGGCCCAGCGTGAGTGGTTTAAATGGGTCGAGGTACAAATTGGACATTTTGTTTGTGTCGAAGGAGAAATTTATTTTGATGACTCAGTTATTTGGATCTGGCAAAAGAAGTTGCGTGTACACAGGCTGAGGAGCCACCATTCTGAGGGCAAGCAAGCAGTAAAACAACATGGCTTCCCATGTCCTTGAGGTGTGGCTGAGTCGCAGTGTCGGCTGTGGCACTGTCACTATGGCGATCGTTACAGCAGCAACTTGTACTTATTTAACTTTTAATGTCATAAAATGTTCCCAGGCGCTTCACAGGAGTGTTATAAAGCCAAACCTGTCACTGAGCCACATATGCCGATATCGAGGCAGTTGGCCAAAAGCTTTGTGAAAGAGGCAGTTTTTAAGGAGTGTCTTAAAGGAGGAGAGAGAGGTGGAGAATGTAGCAAGCGTATTCCAGAAGTTAGGGCCTAGGTAGCTGAAAGTTTAACTGGCAGCGTTGGAGCATTTAAAATGAGATGTGCCCAAGAGGTCAGAATTAGACGAGTGCAGACATCTCCAGGGCTGTGGGACTTGAGAGATTACAGAGATAGGGAGGAGCGAGGCCATGGAGGGATTTCTTTTTTATTCTTTCACAAGATTGAACATTTATTGCCCATCCTTAATTGCCCTTGAGAAGGTGGTGATGAGCCACCGCATTGAACAGCTGCAGTTCATGTGGTGTACGTACACCCACAGTGCTGTTAGGGAGGGAGTTCCAGGATTTTGACCCAGCGACAGTAAAAGAACGGTGATATGTTTCCAAGTCAGGGTGATGAGTGGCTCAGCAGCTACATGTGTGTTTCTACACCAACCTCTATCTACATACTTCTGCCGCCAGTTGCAGACTACTGACTTCTAACTAACTACAGAGTTAGCCTGCACTACTTCACTATTGGTTACACAAGATCATGTGATCTTCCATTATAACATCCTTCTTAAAGGTATACTACACATTAGATAAAACCATAGTTACTACAGAGGGGAGCTTGTAGTTGGTGGTGTTCCCATGTGTCTGCTGCTCTTGTTCTTCAAAGTGGTAGAGGTCACGGGTAGGAAGATGTCGAAGGAAACAAGGATGAGAGTGTTAAAATCAAGGTGTTGCTTGACTGGGAGCCAATGTAGCTCAATGAGTATGGGGGTGAAGGGTGGACTTGGTGCGAGTAAGGACATGGGCAGCAGAGTTCAGGAGGATCTCATGCCAATGTTAGATGTTGACAGCTTCCTGCTTTACATAAGAGTCACATTGAATTTTACCACACACAACAGGCCATTAGACTCACCTTGTCCATGTTGGCACTTATGCTTCATGTAAGCTTCCTCCCACCTCTCCTCTTCTCACCCTATCAACATACCCTTCTGTTCCTTTCTCCCTCATGTTTATCTAGCTTCTCCTTAAGTGGGTTTATGTTAATCATCTCAACCGCTCCTTGTGGTAGCGAGTTCCACATTCTAATCAATCTCTAGGTAAAGAAGTTTCTCCGGAATTCCTTATTGGATTTATTAATGCCTGTTATATTTGTGACCCCTAGTTTTGGATCTTCTCTATCTCTTCCCTATCGAACCCTTCTCCATTTGAAGGACCAGTGTTTGACTTTTGTTGCCATTGACACTTGCACTAATGCTGCAGATGGAGAGGTCTCATTGGTAAGATTTCACTGGGCCTCCCCTCCCTCACCAGGCTCTGCTGGTCAAAGTGTTATCACTCATTACGAGTACTCTCGATCCTCTCAGTGGGCATTCTTTGGGGAGACTACAAACTGCAGTGTGCAATAAGGTCATCTGAGCTCAGTCCAGCTGGAATCTCAGTGAAAACTATCTCAATAGATCCTCAATAGATTTCTGTTAGATCTGGTTTTAAGTGATATGCAACCAAGACAGGGAAATGGAGTTGAGGTACAGATCAGCCACGATCTAATTGAATACAGAATAGACTTAAGGGGCTGAATGGCTTCTTCCTGCTGCTAAGCTCCATTCAATCCGCTATTTACCTTCTGTATTTATTGGCCGACTGGCACGTTACCCCTGTTGCTCTGTTACCATGGGTTTGTCTTGGGATTCATTAGCATCTTATTCAAAAAGAGATCTCACTGGAGGCAATGGTCTTTGTTCAAAAAACTTTTATTTACATGTTAACTATTTACAAAGGTTAAATAATATTAACATATAGCTAGAGCTGCCCTCTGAGATATTTCTCAGACATCCTGTCTCAGTGAGTCACATCACTGTGACATCACTTTTGCACGTGCTGTAGTTGAGCGAAGGCTTCCTTTTTGAATACAGCAGAACGCTGTTCAGTCTCGGTTAATGACAGGATGTGTAGTAACCAGGTCTTTTGCCGTCATGTTGGACCTGGAGTGGCGCTGCACCCAGTCCTGTCGCAGATGCATCGGCTGCCACAATCGTGGGAGGTTCTGGGTCGTAGTGTGCTAGGACCTCTGAGGATATTAACATCTTTTTAATTTCTTTGATCAACCGCAGTTGATGCTCTGTCCAGCACTACGCCTGGCCTTGTCGTAAAGGATGTCATTTTTTATTCATTCATGCTGGCCAGACTAGCATTTACTGCCCATCCCTAAATGCCCTTGTTCAGAGGACAACTAAGAGTCAACCACATCACATTGCAGTGGGTCTGGAGTCACATGTAGGCCAGACTGGGTAAGGACATAAGTGAACCAGATGGGTTTTAACAACAATCGACAATGGTTTCATGGTCATCATCAGACTTTTAATTCCAGATTTTTTAATTGAATTCAAATTCCACCATCTGCCATGGTGGGATTCGAACCCGAGTCCCCAGAGCACTACCCTGGGACTCTGAATTACCAGTCCAGCAACAATACTCCCCTGGGACACCCGGTAAATACTGACACACACCTTGGGGAACACTTGTAAATACTGACACACTCCCCTGGAACACCCTGTAAATACTGACACACTCCCCTGGCACACCCTGTAAATACTGACACACTCCCCTGGGTCACCCTGTAAATACTGACACACTCCCCTGGCACACCCTGTAAATACTGATACACTCCCCTGGAACACCCTGTAAATACTGACACACTCCCAGGGACACCCTGTAAATACTGACGCACTCCCCTGGGACACCCTGTAAATACTGACACACTCTCCTGGAACATCCTGTAAATACTGACACACTCCCCAGGGGCCCCCTGTAAATACTGACACACTCCCAGGGGCACCCTGTAAATACTGACACACACCCAGGGGCACCCTGTAAATACTGACACTCCCCTGGGACACCCTGTAAATACTGACACACTCCCCAGGGACACCCTGTAAATACTGACACACTCCCCAGGGACACCCTGTAAATACTGACACACTCCCCAGGGACACCCTGTAAATACTGACACACTCCCAGGGGCACCCTGTAAATACTGACACACTCCCAGGGGCACCCTGTAAATACTGACACACACCCAGAGGCACCCTGTAAATACTGACACACACCCAGGGGCACCCTGTAAATACTGACACACTCCCCAGGGACACCCTGTAAATACTGACACACTCCCAGGGGCACCCTGTAAATACTGACACACTCCCAGGGGCACCCTGTAAATACTGACACACACCCAGGGACACCCTGTAAATACTGACGCACTCCCCTGGGACACCCTGTAAATACTGACACACTCTCCTGGAACATCCTGTAAATACTGACACACTCCCCAGGGGCCCCCTGTAAATACTGACACACTCCCAGGGGCACCCTGTAAATACTGACACACACCCAGGGGCACCCTGTAAATACTGACACTCCCCTGGGACACCCTGTAAATACTGACACACTCCCCAGGGACACCCTGTAAATACTGACACACTCCCAGGGGCACCCTGTAAATACTGACACACTCCCAGGGGCACCCTGTAAATACTGACACACACCCAGAGGCACCCTGTAAATACTGACACACACCCAGGGGCACCCTGTAAATACTGACACACTCCCCAGGGACACCCTGTAAATACTGACACACTCCCAGGGGCACCCTGTAAATACTGACACACACCCAGGGGCACCCTGTAATTACTGACACACTCCCCTGGAACACCCTGTAAATACTGACACACTCCCCTGGAACACCCTGTAAATACTGACACACTCCCCTGGGACACCCTGTAAATACTGACACACTTCCAGGGACACCCTGTAAAAACTGACACACTCCCCTGGCTCACCCTGTAAATACTGACACACTCCCAGGGACACCCTGTAAATACTGGCACACTCCCCTGGGACACCCTGTAAATACTGACACACTCCCCTAGGACACCCTGTAAATACTGGCACACTCCCCTGGGACATCCTGTAAATACTGACGCACTCCCCTGGGACACCCTGTAAATACTGACACACTCCCCTGGAACACCCTGTAAATACTGACACACTCTCCTGGCACACCCTGTAAATACTGACACACTCCCCAGTGACACCCTGTAAATACTGACACACTCCCAGGGACACCCTGTAAATACTGACACACTCCCCTGGGACACCCTGTAAATACTGACACACTCCCCTGGGACACCTTGTAAATACTGACGCACACCCCTGGGACACCCTGTAAATATTGACGCACTCCCCAGGGACACCCTGTAAATACTGACACACTCCCCTGGGACAGCCTGTAAATACTGACAGACTCCCTGGTCCCCAAGGTGTGTGTTGGCATTTACTGGGGGTCTCTGGAGAGCATATTGGTGTTTACCAGGGGTCTCCGGGGAGCGTGTCAGCATTTACAGCAGGACCTTAGGTTTTGTACTTTGTAACTCTGAGTGGTTAAAGTGCAGCCATGGAAATTTTATGACTGATCTTCTTCCTCTTTGGTCAGGAGCACTGAGCTTAATTGTGTCATATCAGCTGCAATTCTCTTAATGAGCAGCACATACACAGATCAAAGTGAGAAACTAGAAGCTGGGATCCCTGCAGTAGAAATCAGGAACCTCTTCACCACCCCCGCCCCCTCCACCACCCCACAAAAAAAGCTGGTGCGGTTGGCTGAACTGAAAAATTTACAACTGAGATTGCTAGATCTTTGTTAGACATGGTTATTAAGAGACATTGTAGATCCTCACTATGGTAAAGAGAGTCCTTTAAATAGTGCCATAGAGAAAAGATTAATTACTTGTGGAGCACAAAAAAGTATTTGCCTATTTGGGGTAGATTGTAAGGACATAAATAATCTGTAAATGAATGGGAATTTGAGGGACTCAATCTGACGATCTATGATCTACAAACTTTAATTTAAAACGCAGAGTGCAGTGACCTTGTATTTTTGTCTCTGCAAATTGGAGAGATCTGCATTTTGCAAAGTATTGTAATTAATGTATATACATAAATGCTCATAATTGTGCAATCCTTTTACTATTTTTTACTTTATTTTTACTTTAATGATTGTCTACAACTATTATGAATTGTGATTACTTGTTCTATTTGTATCAGAGTCACAGTTCGTACCTGCCACCACAATCATTTTTCAGTGATCTCTCTGTCTATCCCAGGACAGATAACTGCAATCGAAAACTAATCATAAAATAGATTGTACCTTATCGTAAGCAGAATCGTGATGGAAGTGGGCATAATCTAATTGAATGGTGGAACAGGCCCAAGGGATGGAAAGGGGTAGGAATCAGCTGTGTGTGGCCCTGTACCACACCAGTCAATTCCACTGAGCCATCCCCAGCAGCTGATTTTATATTTTTTATTCGAGAAAATCTCTGCTTTAATTTCCTCCTAACAAAACCCCATGCTTCATGCATGTTTGGCTGAGGGAATGGTGCCAAGCTACTACTGGAATCGTAAGAATTGGCAACTTTGGAATGTCCGACTTGTGGGAATGTGGCTGTTCGTGGGCTGTTAATTATGACAGGAAGAGAACATTCTTCTCGAGTTTTATCAAGAGGAGGATTTGAGGCCCTGAATGCTCAGTTGCTCTTTTCAAAAAACAAAACTTGAAAGAATTTGCATTTCTATAACACCTTCCACAATCTCAGGATGTTCCAAAGCTCTCTACAGACAATGTGCTTTGTAAGTTTGATCGTTGTTGTAATATAAGAACCACAGCAGCCAATTTGTGCACAGCAAGTTCCCACAAACAGCATAAAATAATAACCAGATAATCCACTTCTGTTAGTTGAGGGACAACTATTATCTTGGACACGGATGAGGGTGGGATGGGGAGATCTCCCCTGTCCTTCATTTGAAATAGTGCCATGAGATCCTTTCTATCCACCTAAGAGAGCCGACGGCAGCCTCAGTTTAATGTCCCATTTGAAAGACATCATTTCTGACAGTGCAGCACTCCCTCAGTACACACTAGAGTCTCAGCCTAAATTTTGTGCTGAAGTTTCTGGAATGAGACTTGAACCCAGAACTTTCAGACTCCAAGGTGAGAGTGATACCTCTGAGCCATGTCTGACACAAGAGGTTGGAAAGTCAAAGGCTTTTCCTCTCAGGTATCTTGATGTTACTGCCTTCAAAGATAAGGCTTGTAAAACACTCCTTAATTTTTTTTTTTAAATGTCTAACATTGCCTCACCAGGTTAAGTCTCCTCGGCACTGGGCTACTCTGGTCATGTGACTGCTGTCGTGGAGCCCTGTCCATCATTGAGCACCTTCACTCACTTTCATGGGGGATTTTTGATCAGGGCTACTCTGATGGCCAAGCTGGAAGCAATGGGTTGTTGTGGCGTGAGAGGAGATGGAATGGAACCTTTCTCACTGGGTGTGGTGTGTCTCCCCTTATTGGTTACTTCAATGGAGCAATATCTAATCTAACAGCTACCAGCTGAAGGGAAAGATTTGGTGTCTTTAAGTCCTGGCATCGGCTCAAGAGAGGATTGGGCACAACTTCCTGTACACCCTCCACCCCTTCCCCCAGGGTCAGTGGGTATGCCTGTGCTGGCATGTAAAGAATGATCATTTGGCTGAGGTACCGATGGGGATGTTCCACCCTTGCAACTGTCCTCTGGAAAGCGTTAACAAAAACAGAATTCCCTGGAAAAACTCAGCAGGTCTGGCAGCATCGGCGGAGAAGAAAAGAGTTGACGTTTCGAGTCCTCATGACCCTTCAACAGGACTGAGTAAAATTAGGAGAGGGGTGAAATATAAGCTGGTTTAAGGTGGGGGGGAGAGGGGGGGGGAGAGAAGTTGGGGGTGGGGATGGTTGTAGGGACAAGCAAGCAGTGATAGGAGCAGATAATCAAAAGATGTCACAGACAAAGGAACAAAGAGGTGTTGAAGGTGGTGATATTATCTAAACGAATGTGCTAATTAAGAATGGATGGCAGGACACTCAAGGTACAGCTCTAGTGGGGATGGGGTGGAAAGACTGACAGGGCATTACATAGTACAAGGTATAGATTTAAAAATAATGGAAATAGCTGGGAAAAGAAAAATCTATATAAATTATTGGAAAAAACAAAAGGGAGGGGGAAGAAACGGAAAGGGGGTGGGGATGGAGGAGGGAGTTCAAGACCTAAAGTTGTTGAATTCAATATTCAGTCCGGAAGGCTGTAAAGTGCCTAGTCGGAAGATGAGGTGCTGTTCCTCCAGTTTGTGTTGGGCTTCACTGGAACAATGCAGCAAGCCAAGGACAGACATGAGGGCAAGAGAGCAGGGTGGAGTGTTAAAATGGCAAGCAACAGGGAGGTTTGGGTCTTTCTTGCGGACAGACCGCAGGTGTTCTGCAAAGCGGTCGCCCAATTTACGTTTGGTCTCTCCAATGTAGAGGAGACCGCATTGGGAGCAACAAATGCAGTAGACTAAGTTAGGGGAAATGCAAGTGAAATGCTGCTTCACTTGAAAGGAGAGTTTGGGCCCTTGGACAGTGAGGAGAGAGGAAGTGAAGGGGCAGGTGTTGCATCTTCTGCATGGGCATGGGGAGGTGCCATAGGTGGGGGTTGAGGAGTAGGGGGTGATGGAGGAGTGGACCAGGGTGTCCCAGAGGGAACGATCCCTACGGAATGCGGCCGGGGGGGTGAAGGGAAGATGTGTTTGGTGGTGGCATCATGCTGGAGTTGGCGGAGGATGATCCTTTGAATGCAGAGGCTGGTGGGGTGATAAGTGAGGACAAGGGGGACCCTATCATGTTTCTGGGAGGGAGGAGAAGGCGTGAGGGCGGATGCGCAGGAGATGGGCCGAACACGCTTGAGGGCCCTGTCAACGACTATGGGTGGAAAACCTCGGTTAAGGAAGAAGGAGGACATGTCAGAGGAACTGTTTTTGAAGGTAGCATCATCAGAACAGATGCGACGGAGGCGAAGGAACTGAGAGAATGGGATGGAGTCCTTACAGGAAGCGGGGTGTGAGGAGCTGTAGTCGAGGTAGCTGTGGGAGTCGGTAGGCTTGTAATGGATATTGGTGGACAGTCTATCACCAGAAATTGAGACAGGGAGGTCAAGGAAGGGAACGGAAGTGTCAGAGATGGACCATGTGAAAATGATGGAGGGATGGAGATTGGAAGCAAAATTAATCAATTTTTCCAGGTCCCGACGAGAGCATGAAGCAGCACCGAAGTAATCATCGATGTATCGGAGAAAGAGTTGTGGGAGGGGGCCGGAGTTCCAGTCCTACTTCACAGAAAGGAAGAAAGACTTGCATTTAATTAGCACCTTTTGTGACTGCAGAACATCCCAAAGTGCTCTAAAGCCAATTAAGTACATTTTAATGTATTGTCACTTGTAATGTAGGAAACGTGACAACCAATTTGCACACAGCAAACTCTCACAAACAGCTTGGAAATAAATAACCAGGTAATGTGTTTCGATGGTGTTGATTGAGGTATAAATATTGGCCAGGACACTGGGGAGAGCTCCCCTGCTCATCATCAGATAGCGCCGTGGGATCTTTTACATCCCCCTTGAGAGGGCAGACAGGATCTCCACTTAATGTCTTATATTAAAGGCAGCACCTTCAACAGTGCAGCACTCGCTCAGTACTGCACGGAGTGTCAGCCTGGCTTGGTGGTGTCGGGGTGAACTGCTTGAATCTTTAGTTGCCCCAGCTGCTTTTAATGAAAATATTTAATCATCTTTCATTTCATTAAAAAAAAATACGCTCTCCTCTCCCAGTTGGGGCCTGCTGAGATAGGCCCAAGCTCATGGTGGAAAGTTGGTTCCAGTGTCCACTGAATGGACAAGTAACTGAGACAAAGATGGAGGAGCTGATCAAGGAGGTGGTTGAGAGCCAATCTAATGATGACCTCTAACACCAGAACATCAAAGGGTTTGGTTTGAGATCGGGGTTGGAGAAGGGTTGGAAACCTGTGCTCAACATTATTAAAGCCATTAGCCTCGAACAAGGATGCATCCCAAACATCATAACATTGACAGGCAGGGAAAGGGCAGCTGGTCAATCCAGCTGAGCCCACAAATACATCTAACCAAAGAATTTATTAGCCAACATCTTCGAGCTGCCTGAGCCACTCCATCAAAGCGTGAGGCTAGCAAACATCTGGTCTGGTTTGCTATTTGGAACACCAATTCCTTGGGTAGTGTTTGCCAGCAGACCTGTCAGTGATCACTCGGACATAAGGCTGGTTGCCTGTATTAGAAACCAGTTTTCAGCTTTGATTTGGGATAGATGTTTGGAGGTGGGGGAGGAGAAGGAAAAGGGGGGTGGGGCAAGAGGGTTGCCAACTCTGATTAAATGCATCCCACGAGGTTTCATCACATGACTTGCCCCCACGCTCCAGCCATTAGTCGGCCAACACATCCATCTTTGTGACAGACTGCCTTTCTACACAATTAGAAAACAAAAAGACTCACAACCCGATTGGATGATGCTTGACTATCAGCTAAACAGCACTTTCTCCCACTTTCCCACTTTTTATGCCTGGCAAAGAGAAAAGTTCAAAGAAAATGCCAAAAAATATATCTTTTTCTTAATGCCTCAATGATTTTTTTTTCCAGGTTTGCACATAGAAGTGCCCTGGAGATTGATCTTCAATTCTTGGAGACTCCAGGCCAATCCTGGAGGGTTGGCAACCCTAAGCTGGGAAGACATGATCCCAGTCAGCACAGCCATCATATTAGCTTAGTTGGGTTAGGAAATAAAAACGTGCCTGCCGCTCCAACCGGAGAGTACGTGTGCTACATCACTCTCGCAGGGAAGTCTATATGTATAGATGTTAAGGGAAATCTTGATGTATACACGAGGGATGAGGGCATAGAGACACATAGAGCGGTGTGGAAGAGGTGATTAGTGTGGGAAGAGGTTCATGTGGAGCATGAAGAGCAGTTGGATTAAATGGCCTGCTCTGTGCTGTAGATGATTTTCTGAGTGCTGCATCAGGCAATTTGTCATCAGTTAAACCGCTTGAAAAGCCCAAGCCTGTCAACATGTTAACCTTCCATTTGAATCATCTGCTCCCTCTGAGTCAGAGGGCTGTGGGTTCAGAAACTTCACTCCAAGTACTTAATAAAATCTTGGTTGAAACTCCAGTGTGCTACTGAGGGAGTGCTGCACTGTCAGAGGTGCCGTCTCTCAGATGAGAAGTTAAACCGTGGCCCCTCAGATGGATGCGCAAGACCCCCTGGCACTACTTCGAAGAAGAGCAGGGGAGTTTTCCTCAGTGTTGCAGCCAATATTTATCATCACTAATACGGATAACCTGCTCATTTATTTCATTGCTGTTTGTGGGAGTTTGCTGAATCCAAATTGGCTGCTGTGTTTCCTATACTACAACAGTGGCTTCAAGAAGTACGTCTTGGGCTGAAAAGTGTTTTGCAGCATCCTAGGGGGGTGATAGGCGCTATACAAATGCAAGACTTTCTTTAGTTCTTTGGGAGTTAACCCATCTCTCTTGCTTTGGGGGCTAGAAATTGCTCCATGCTGATTTTTGGCAGCGAGGGCTGAGCAGCATTCGGGGGGAGCACGTGGTGCAAATGGCCTGCTCCTCTTAAAGGCTGTCTGTCCCTTTTATAGGGCAGCTGCACTGAATCACAGGAGGCTGCTGCTGAACATGTGCTGCAATTCTAAACAACAAACTGGAGTACCTGGGAAGAAAAGGAGCTCCCAGATTCATGGATGCAGGGCTGGCAGCTTTGTGGTGGAGGTGGACAGGAGGAGAGAAGCCATGTTTCCACTCACCTAGTAACGCACCCTGGCACTTGGGACTCAGGCTTACCATCAAGATACTCCACCCTCACGCACCTACCAGGGATGCCAGCCTCACAACCAGCTCCTGCTGCTTCCACATACCTCCAGCTATTCAGCTATGGCAGGCACATCATCCAAACACAGTGCAACACTAGCACTGGCATTCTGCCCTCTTCATGGCAGGACAAGTTGGCACACAAAAGAAGGGAGCAGAGCAGAACTGATCGGGACAAGAACGTCTGCATCTCCTTCGTCCCATAGAGGAGATGGTTCCTAGCATCATGGGACCAACTGTGACAGAGCCCACGACATCCAGAATTACTGAGAACATTGAGAATGACAGCATCTTCCTGCCTCTTGCCCCTTCTCAACTCCCAGCTCACCCTCATCCTGTATCGGGCATGAGGAGTCAGCTGCTGATGGTGTGACCATGAACCTCTTGCTTCCCATCTCAAACAGTCCCCTCACACCAGCCTTCCCCTTTCTGAGTTCCTTGTTTGAGACACCCAGGAACCACTGCCTGTCCAGCCACAACTCACCCAGGAGGAAGAGAGAGAGAGAGAGCAACGGCTCTGATAAAGAGACCCCTACCATTTGATCCGGCACTTGCTGCCACCAGCTCAGACACTGCATGTACCTCGGGCACTATTATAGAGTTGGGATCTACACGTAGTGAGTGACAGGGCACAAGTTGCCCTCTCCAGAGCCTCTACTTCATCCCCCTGTCAAGCTGCAGGCCCAGAAACCCTGCAACTGCTGCCTCCATACCCGTTGCAGCCTTTGTGTGGGTAGTTCACCAAATCCTCTGCCACCCCTCTTCCCGCCCACCCTGTGAGGATGCAGTAAAAGACATAGAGCTGGTGCTGGACCCCTCTCGCTGGTGAACACGTTCTTTGGTGAGTGGCAAATGGTTTGACTTGTTGCCCTTTAGTTACGTTGTCTTCTGGCTGGATGATGTTTCTTTTACTGTGAGTGACTTAGAGATAGTTAATAAATAGTTTTAAGAAAAAATTAATATTTACACATTTTACATTCAAGACCTCATGTGAAGTACATTGTTCTCTGGACACAGATTGTTTTGGATCTTGCTCTCTTGGAGCCTCTTGGTCACCTGACCCCCGATGTCATGCTTACCTCATCATTGTCCGATTAGCATAACATTAACCCTTTACTCTACAAGTGAATACATTGCATGGATCTGCCTGGTCCAAGCCCACAAATAGAGTCTCAAAGCAGCAGGTAGGGCTGAGTGACGTCACTCCAGCACCAGTTCAGAGGCTTCTGATGCACAGTGGACAGCCTTGCGGGCAGCCTTGCCAGTGTGGGATGCCTGGGCAATCCATGCAGGAAGTGGCTGGAATTTTGTGCCTATGTTTCCTTTTTTTTTTACAGATCACAACAGGTCTCAAGACTGGTTAATTTAGTGGGATTTTCTGATTGCTAGCCCAGGAGAACCCAATGTGTGGGAGTGCACGCGCGTTTGTGAGAGTGAGAGAGCGAGTGTGTATGTGCATGAGAGAGAGCAATTATCAGTTACAGCAGTGGAGAATTGAGAAGGGGCAGCTTGTTCTTACAGGCCTGTCGAAGGCTCATATGGACTCAAAACGTTAACTCTCTTTCTCTCTCCACAGATGCTGCCAAACTTGCTGAGTTTTCCCAGCATTTCTGTTTCTATTTCAGAAATTTCCTCGACCAGCCAGCTGTCTGTGAATGGTCCCAATACTCAATACTCTCTTACTGCATCCAGCAAGTTATTCCAGAAATTCCTCCTGTTGTTTGTTTCAAATGGAATTATTTACTGAGATGAATTGAAGATCTTCTTCAAACTAAAATTCTGGGTTTACTTCTTCAATACTTTTTAATCTTCCATTCTTCAACAGTGTGAAGATCTCTCCCCTTCTCTCCCCCCCACCCCGCCCCTCACTTCCCCAAATCTCTCCTAACTCTCTTCTTCTGCTCCCTTACTCCCTGCTCCTCTCTCGCCCCCTGCTCCTCTCTCGCCCCCTGCTCCTCTCTCGCCCCCTGCTCCTCTCTCGCCCCCTGCTCCTCTCTCGCCCCCTGCTCCTCTCTCGCCCCTCCTCTCTCTCTTCCCCCCTCTCTCTCACTTCCCCCCTCTCTCTCACTTCCCCCCTCTCTCTCACTTCCCCCCTCTCTCTCTCTTCCCCCCTCTCTCTCGCTTCCCCCCTCTCTCTCTCGCTTCCCCCCTCTCTCTCTCTTCCCCCTCTCTCTCTCACTTCCCCCCTCTCTCTCACTTCCCCCCTCTCTCTCACTTCCCCCCTCTCTCTCACTTCCCCCCTCTCTCTCACTTCCCCCCTCTCTCTCTCTCCCCCCCTCTCTCTCTCTTCCCCCCCTCTCTCTCTCTTCCCCCTCTCTCTCTCTCTTCCCCCTCTCTCTCTCTCTTCCCCCTCTCTCTCTCTCTCCCCCTTCTCTTTCTCTCTCCTCCCTCTCCACCCCCTTCTCTCTTGGTCTTGATCTCTCTCCTCCTCTTTCCCCACCTCTCTTTCTATCACACTGTCCCTTGTTCTCTTTTTTCCAGTCTTTTTTCTCCTAACCCTCTTCTCCTGCTCCTTCTCTCCCTGCTCCTCTCTTGCCCCATCTCCCTCTCTCTCTCTCCCCCTCTCCCTCTCTCTCTCTCCCCTCCCTCTCTCTCTCCCTCCCACCTCTCTCTCTCTTCTCTCCCCTCTCTCTCCCCCCCATCTTCCTCACCCCCTCCCTCTCCCCCCTCTATTTCTCCCCCCCTCTCTCTCCCCCTTCTCTCTCTCTCTCTCCCCCTCCCCCCTTTCTCTCACTCTCCACCCCCTTCTCTCCTGCTCTCAATCTCTCTCCTCCTCTTTCCCCACCTCTCTCTGCTTATCACACTCTCCCTTGTTCTCTTTTTCCTGTCTTTTTCTCTCTCTCTCACTTAATCTCTTGCTTTCTCTCTCCCTCTCTCTTTGTTCCTCCAACATTGCCTGATAACTTATCTTCTTTACCTCTTTGTGTGCAATCCTGTATTTCCCTCTTACTGCTTGTTGTCCTATCGCTATTTCTTGCATTGCAGTGAGCGTCCTTCAGCAATGGAAGTGTTAATTGGCTAACTTGTGTGTGCGGATACAGCAGTGACCTGTCAGAATATGATGAGACATGTCTGGTCGCAGAGCTTCCCTCACATTCCTGATTTGTCTCCGCCCGTTACTGCTGGCAAAGATCCTGTCCAGCTGCCTCCTCAGTACATTGGCCAACGGGCTCTTTCATCCCCAAATAAGCAAAAAGCTGGATTTCACTCATTTGGAGTCAAACATGTTCCCTGCCCTTGCCAACAATGTGTATTTATGTTGCATCTTTAAATATCTCAGGCTCTTCACAGAGGCAAAATCAATATAAATGGACATCAAGTCATTGAAGGCGGATATTAAACAGGCTGGCCAAGAGCCTGGTCGAAGAGGTTGCTTTTATGTATGCTCTTAAGAGATGTGGAGTAATTTAGGGAGGGAGTCACAATGTGGAGTCGAGGTAGCTGAGGTCATGGCTGCCGATGGTGGTGCAAAGGGCTTGTGAACGAAATCACAGGCCGGGATTTTCAGGTCAGGGCACAGTGAGTCCTGCCGCAGTGGATGCAGCGAGCCAGCCCAATGCCCACTGAGATGATTGACCTCCAGCAACCAGAACCATCTTCCTTTGCAGTAGATATGACACCAACCAACAGAGAGTTTTGCCCCTGATTCCCATTGACTTCATTTTGCCAGAGCTCCTTGATGCCACATTTGGTCATATGCTATCTTGATGTCAAGGCCAATCACTCACGCCTCACCTCTGGAATTCAGCTCTTTTGCCTATATTTGGACCAAGGCTATAATAAGGTCAGGAGCTGAGTGGCCCTGGCGGAACCCAAACTGAGCATCGTGAGCAGGTTATTGCTGTGTAACTGTTGCTTGACAGCACTGTTGATGACACCTTCCATCATTTTTCTGATGATCGAGAGTAGATTGCTGCTTGGCTGGGCAATTTTCTGTATTGGCTGGGTAGATGCCAGCACTGTAACTGTACCAGTGCAGCTTGGCCAAGCGTGGCTAGTTCTAGAGCACAAGTCTTCAGCACCATAGCTATCTGTGTTCCTCTGCAACGTGTGGAGCTCTGTTGTGTTAATGTTGAAGTTTATTTGTAGCACAGAGCTGCCCAGAAGCAGCTCAGCTGGTCGAGGTTGAGGCCTTTGTGCTTTGTGTCGGAGGAAGGAGTCTAGGCCCTGAAAATCCATGGGCCGAGATCCTGACCTGAGAGACCCGCCCGGCTGTCATCTCTCCTGGACTTTGTGGGGTCAGTGAGTGGCTGCCAACATTGATCGGGGCTGCCTGGGTCACTATGGGCACCAGCTTGCCAAGGGCAGTCAGAAGATCCTGCACCTGTTGCAGGGTGGAGGGAGGAATGGGGTTTCTCTGTCTGCCCTTCCCTCAGCTCCCGCCATGTCCCCCTGTGAAAAGGGTTCAAGCAAAAAGCTAAAAAGGGGGAAAAAAAATCACTGTTCTCTGAGGACCTGGTCTCCTACCCAGAGAGGCCCTGATCTGCAGCTGGCACCGGTGACTGGTACATCCAGTGAAATGAGACATATGCCCCTTGGCACCCATGGGCGTGGCTGGACCCCCCCCTTGCTGAATGACAGTCATTTTTCCCATCCCAGCTGCTGCTATTGTACAAGATGGCGGCCCTCGTTGAAAGAGAGACCTCGTTTCAGTGGACAAGGCTTTCTCCAGTATCGTGACATTCACATTGAATGTTAACACAGGAATTTACGGTAGCAAATCTCAAAAGTGTGTGACCAAACACTCTGGCAGCGGGAAGTGAAGATTATGCACTGGTAGTGGCATTCAATGCAAGCTTTTTAATAAAACAGAGATTAGCCAGTCAGGATTAGACGGGTTAGCAGCATCAGAGGTTTTAGAGTTGTTGGAGGCTGAGATAATTGGTCTAGTAATCCAGAGGCCCAGGCTGAGTCTCTGGGGACATGGGTTCAAACCCCACCATTGCAGCTGGTGAAATTTAATTTCAATTAATTTTTTTAAAATCTGGAATTGAAAGCTAGTCTCAGTGCTGGTGACTGTGCAAAACTATCATCGATTGTTGTAAACACCCATCTAGTCCACTAATGTCCTTTAGGGAAGGAAATCTGCTGTCCTTACCTGGTCTGGCCTAAATGTGACTCCACACCCACAGCAATGTGGTTAACTCTTAACTGCCCTCTGAAATGGCCGAGCTAGCCAGTCAGTTCAAGGGCAATTAGGGGTGGGCAACAATTGCTGGCGACGCCCACATCCCATGAAAGAATTTTAAAAATGAGATGGACAATTGCGTAAGAGCAGTAAAGAATGGGCAAATTTCAACAGCCTGTATCACAACTGGAGAAGGTCTGGGGAAGGCAAGAGGAAGTGATGTGTGAAACTTTGCAGAGGGACTCTGTTAAGAGCAATCATCACAGCAAAGGGAGCTGTGATCTGTTTTGTTTGATCAGTCAAGTGTGAGAAAGAGGGAA
Source organism: Cetorhinus maximus (assembly GCF_964194155.1). Lineage (NCBI taxonomy): Eukaryota > Metazoa > Chordata > Chondrichthyes > Lamniformes > Cetorhinidae > Cetorhinus > Cetorhinus maximus. The sequence goes on from NC_135884.1 coordinate 87,753,491, forward strand.
TCAGGCTGAAACTGTGCTGGGAGCTGGTCACACCACTAGAGCTCTGTTCATTGAAACACAGCAGGAACATTCATCAACCACTTGCATTTATGTAGCTTCTTTAGTGACAGGACAAGTTGAAGGCTGTTGTAAAGGCATATGGGTCACATAGCTTTAGCAAGACCAGCATAGTATAACTTCATTGCTTTTGCACTCTAAAACTTTATAAAACACTGTTTATGCCTCAGCTGGAGTATTGCATTCCATTCTGCGCATTGTAGAACCAACCCTCATACGACACCAGGTGTCACATGTGCAGAATTGTTAATGAAGCGCTCTCCGATTGAGATTGAGTTTAATTATGCCAAACTAGGGGGACAAGGTGGAAAGAAGTCAGGGAAGTCAGAAAATTGGACATGACTGTCACAGTCGTGACAGGACATTTAACGTAGGAGAGAGAGTGGCTGCTCCAGTATTTCCAGCTATTTTTGTTTCAGATTTCCAGCATCCGCAGTATTTTGCTTTTATCCCCCTCCATTCTGATAGGTCTCTCATTCACTCTCATGGTTACATAGATAGGCTCTGTTCTTCCTACCTTTAAATTATACAACGAATAAATATCTGAATCTATTGCTTCAGGCTTTTCGACACTGTTAATCACATTGGGTTTTTGCTTTTGTCTGTAAGTCTGCCTAATTCTATCTTTACAATCTGTCATGAGGTGTCCATTTCAATGACAGAAAAAACATTGAATCTTTTTAAACTGTGATTCATTACAGGGTTGTCTGCTTCCACCTCTGTTACCATTATGTCATGTTTTCGCTGCTAAGTTATCTCTTTTGATTTCTTTGCTAGCGGTGGCTGCTTCCCACTTCTGAACAAAGCCTTGCACTTTCGGGTTCTTTTTGGCTGAGGGTCCCTGCCCAACGTGGGGGACGGCGCCATTCTGCACTCCCTGTATGGCTGTCGAGTCCCGCACTGCACCTTCCATTGCCAGAGCGACTACCAATGCCTTCTGAAAATCTGAATTTGTTTCAGACAGTAATCTCTTCATTTATACCGTACACCAAACAATCTCTAAGCATATCATTGATAGATGTACCAAACTCGCAATATTCTGTTAATTGTTTCAGACTTGCCACATAACAAGAATCTGTCTCCCCCACGGCTCCATTCCTTCAGTTAAATTTGAACCATTGCATCATCACCGAAGGCTTTGGCTGGTGGTGATTCTTTACGAGGTTCACTAAGTCATCAAAACTTTTTGAATCTGGGGCACTGGGTGCCAACAAATTTTGAATTAATCCATATGTCTCACTCCCGCACGTGGATAAGAGGATCATGCGTTTCTTCTCCTCCCCCGAAATATCATTCGCCTGGAAGAAGAACACGAGGTGTTCAACATAATGAGACCAGTCGTCCGAGGTTGGATCGAAAGGTTCAATTCTTCCAAATTGCGGCATGCTCTGAGGGGGTTGCTTCGACCATCAGAGAGGAAATTTTTCTTTACTTACAATTACCGTGCGAGGTGCAGCCCGATTTCAGTTCTTCTGATTACCTTCGTTCTTTCTTGCTTTTTATCTCATCCTTTTGTGTTTTACTCTCTTCACCAGTTTGTTGGATCCAGTGCCCTAGTTTGTTGGGGCTTGAGGATCCGGGTTACATGCTTGTTTCGAGGTGACTGATTTGATACCAGGACAGAGAAGGTCCGTAGACCGTTCTTAGAGACACACATTCTGTTTTTTTACAAAAGGAACTCAGCAGCTACACTTGTGTGCTTACAACTCAAAACTCTGTCTTTACTCCTCAGACCCTAACACAAGACTACTGACTAAAGAGGTAGCCCGCACTAATCTGCTATTGGATATCAGGATCATATGATCTTACATTAACAACATTTGGCTTAAAGGTATATCACACATCAGATTGCTACAGTGTTTTTACACAGCGAAATGTGAGCTGGAACGCACTGCCAGAATGGCTGGTGAAAGCAGTTTGAACGGTAATCCTCTAAAGGGAATTCGATAAATACTTGAAGGGAAAGCATTGGAGGGCTATAGGGAAAGAGCAGGTAACTGGAATTGATTGGATAACTCTTTCTTAGAGCCAGCCATGGGTTGAATGGCTTCCTTCTGTGCTGTATCTCTCTCTCTCTGAATCTGAAAACTTCAAAGTGGCTCATATCATCCCAACTTTTCCCGAGGGAACAAGCCCAATGTTCCTTAACTTCAAATTCAATTCTGGAAATTGGCAATGGCTGCTGAAGAAGATAACAAACACTGCCAGAGGTCACTTATGACTTGGAAGGTGCAAGTCTAGGCAGGATAGAAAGAGATTTCGGAGTACAAATAGATCAGCAATGAAAAGTTGCACCAAAGGGTAACAAGGCCATTACAAAAAGCAAACCAAGTACTAGGCCTTATTTCTAGGAGGATAAAATTAAAAATTAAGGAAGTTTTGGTAAACCTCTATCAAACCTTGGTACAGTTCTGAACACAATATTAAAAGGACATAGAGGCACTGGAGAGGGTGCAAATAGGATGACCCCAGAAATGTGTGCACATACATATCAGGAAACTCCACCTCTCTTTACTGTTGAAATAAGAAGGCTGAGGGTTGACCCAATGGAGGCCTTTAAAATTATGAAAGATTTTGATGGAGTATATTCAGGTCCCAGTCTTGCTCACCTTGCAACCATGTCTCTTAAATGGCTATCAGGTCATACATGTTAACTTCCATCTGTGCTAACAATTCATCCATTTTCTTATGGGTGCTGTGTGCATTCAGACACAGGGCCTTTAATTATCTCTCTTTATCATTTTTGCAATCTCTGGCTTTATCTGCTGGTGCACTCTTAAGTTTGCACGAATAGTATATATGGTTGAATATATAATAATATATGATTGAAATGGATAGTATAGATGTATTTAAGAGGAAGCTGGAGAAGCATATGAGAGAGAAGGGAATAGAGGATTACAATGGTAGATTTAGATGAGGAAAGATGAAAGGAAACTTGAGTGGAGCATAAATGCCAGAAAGCACTGATTGGGCTGAATGGCCTGTTTCTGTTCCATATATCCTATGTAGTTAGCTGAATTCCTCATGGTGTCAGCCATGGCTCAGTGTGTTGCACTCCCGCCTGAGTCAGAAGGCCGTGCACGCATCCCACTTCAGAAATTTGAGTACAAAATCTAGGTTGATAACTCCAGTGCAGCACTGAGAGAGTGCTGCATGGTCAAAAGTGCCACCTTTGGGATGAGACATTAAATGGAGGCCCTATTCACCTTCTGAGGTGGGCATAAAAGATTCTAAGACACTATTCAAATAAGAGCAGGGAAGTTTGTTGTCCTGGCAAATATTTATCCCTCAACTAGTATCACTAAAACAGATTATCTGGTCATGGGCACATTGTGGGAGCTTGCTGTGCGCAAATTGGCTGCTGCATTTCTACATTAAAACAGTGCCCAGACTTCAGAAGCACATCGTCGGCTGCAAAATGCATGGTGTTCATTAAATTATAGATGACGCCCCTTAAAAATGTGTAAAGTGGTTCAACAGGAGTCCGTTTAAGTAGAACAGTGAGCTGAGTGGCTCTCAAACCCAGTTACCTTTGAGTTACATATTTCTTTCCCTCTGGTTGATTAACATTCATCTTAAGATGGCATCGCAAAATGTCAGAAGCTACTTTTGAGTCGGCAGCGCCCGGCACTGAGTTCCCTACCTTGGTCCATGTCTTTGCAGAAGGACATTGATGACTGGGCAGAACATTCCATGTAGAATATTCCAGCCCATGGTCACTTTGTACACCTCTGGCTAGCTGAACCTGAAAATAGAGTGAGCTTGGATGTGACCCAAAGAAAGTGTGGGGAACAAGAGTGAACTATTTCTTTACAGAATTTTTTTAGCCAACCAAAATAAATATTGAATCGAACAGACGTGCTATGTTTTTCTTTATTTCCTTCTCCAATTATTTTCTTCCCCGATATGTGAAAAGTCTAGTGTGCCTGTCTCCTTGACAACCACTTCGGCCTATACAGTTCTGTGGTCTTTCCCCCCTGTATTTCAGTCTAAATCTGGACCTGAAAAGCTCCCAGTAATTAAGTTGGAATGAATGAAAGTTGGGGGAGGTCAGGTGAAGGAAAGGAAGGAACATTTAACCTTCCTCTAAAATGAATCATTTGAATTTTCCACAGAATGTATCCTTGTTTATTCTTGTATTGTGCAGGTTCCCAGTCTGGTGAGGTGAGCCTGCCCCACGGCCTCGACAGACTGAACCACTATGCCTCCACCCAAAGATATTGTGAAGATTGCAGTGCAGATGCCTGGGGCCTATCCCCAACTGATCGACCTTGACCAGGTAAGAAGCAACCCATCCATAGCAGGCAGACAGTCTCAGTCCTTCACCTGCACCAGGGAAATCCCACTGAACTCTTTCACTTTCCCTCAAGTTACCTGGGTCGTGGACCACCAGAATTGGGGATAGCCAGAGGTGAGGACCTTGAAGCGAATTAGGCAGCATTGTGTTGGAATGTTTCAGAATCGGGGCTATGGAGAAAGAGCAGGGAAATGGGACTAATTGGATAGTTCTTTCAAAGAGCTGGTACAGGCGTGACGGGCTGAATGGCCTCCTGTGCTATATGATTCTATGAATCAAGTCCAGAATGAGAATCTGAGGATGCAAAGTCTATTGTTGCTTAGAGCTGCTTAAAGAAGCACACAAAGCCAGACATTGTGCTTCTCAAAACTGGTTCAAGCACTTCATAAAGTCTATGGATTACTGATTTGGCAATGTTGTACACAGCTATCTCCAAACATACTGATTCCTGGTCTGCATCATACACATTCCAACCTGCAAAATACCTATTGGTTTCGATGAAACGTGTGGGATTTTTCCAGGATTCCCAAACACCAGTCAGGAAGGTTCTTTTGATTTGTAGAAGTTGTCGCAAAGTTCTGTGATATTACATATTTTAAGGACATCTGTTTTCAAGGTACATTTCTGTTTTCAAGCCTTTACATTGAGTTTAAAAGCCTTTTTCAAAATGGACATATGGACAGACAACCTGGCACCTTTCGGTGTTATTCAAACCAGGTCAAACACTTAGCGCTAGAGCTGGCTATGAAGAATCAGTAAAATGCAAACACTCCTCCAGCGGCGTCCATTGAATTTTCTAAAAGATGTGAAAACCCTTTTACTTCTGAAGGAACAGGAGACAGGAAGAGACTTCAAAGGGCCTCTGTGTAGATAACTTCTTTGCCTGGTGGAACAATGCTTCATCAAAATTAATATAGCTGCCCATCTTGAGTGGCAGGGTGCAGAACCCCAGGGAGAGTTCTAAGAGACAACATCAGAGAGGGTTCCTGGCCAAGGTAGGACAAAGAGGAAGGTATTAAGAAATAAACTGCTGCTCTGCCAAAAGAGTCCAGGCAATTTACAAGTGTCGTAACTGCAGAATTAGTGAGGAATAGGAAATCTCCTCTTTTTCCCAAAAACCCGCTGACTGAGTCCACTTGAAAAAGGCACCCCTCCAAGCATTCGACTACAGAAGTCATCACAGCTGCTAAACAGAACCTCAAGTTCCAACCCCTTCACTTCAGAAAAAAGGAATTCTAGCAACAATATCCCACAGAGACAGATTTGAAATCTCATCTGCATTTTAATCTGTATTTTAGTTAATAACTTTATCACTTTTCCTTAAGTAACTTCCAGCGGTAGTTTTGTAATAAACTAACCTTTATCTTGTTTAAGACTAAAGCTTGTCTGCTGGAGTATTTTTAAATTAAACCACTCGCAAGTTAAAAGGGGGCTACACACACACACTCACACACACCACTTTGCGAAAAGGCCTTCTACTTAGTCTTGACAAAATTGTGATTTGATTTCTTCTTCCCTTCTTGCAGTGTACTTTGATTCTATGTGGTTTTGTTGGCCCAGATGCAACTTAGGCCCTGACAGCATTTCTTGAATTATATGGCACCTTTAACATAGTAGGACATCCTAAGGTGCTTCACAGGAGTGTTGTCAAACAAAGTGTGATATCAAGCCCCACTGGCGCTTGGTCAAAGATTTTAAGGAGTGCTGTGAAGGAGGAGAGCAGTAAAGAGATGAAGAGGTTTAGGGAGAGAATTCCAGAACTTGAGGCCTAGGCAGTTGAAAGCCTGGCCAGCAATGGTGCAGCAATGGAAGTTCGGAGGATGTTCAAGAGGCCAGAATTGGAGGAGTTCCAAGGTCTTGAAGGGTTGTAGGGCTGGAGGAGTTTAGAGAAATCAGAAGGGGTGACGGGGGTGGGGGGTTGCAAGGGGCCATGGAAAAAATTGAAAATGGGGATGAGAATTTTAAAATTGAGGTCCTGCCAGACTGGAGTGATCTTAATCACTTGAGATTTTGGCTTGTGCCACCATCACTGAATTCATCCCAGTGAAGGAGCAGGTTTTTATGACTGGATTCATTCAAGGCTGGGGTTTCAGCTCAGCTCAGCTCTCTGGTGGGAGTCTACTAGGTGCAGTGGGGGAAGGGAGGGAGTGAGCTCTAGGTTTGTCTGAGTGGCTGAGCTTGGGCGCTTGGATGTTGGGTGGGGAACAGGATTAGGCTGAGCTGTGACAAGCCTTCCTGTGAGGCCCAATGCCTTTTGCGCGACATACTTCTTTCACTGCTGTTCCTTAATGGACTAACCAAATTTATCTTTCCTTTTTGATTCCCACAGAAAAAGCCTCTATCAACTGTCCTGAAGGAAGTCTGTGACGTGTAAGTAACCCTCGTTCCCCTGAGGAACCGAACTCCAGGGAACATGTAGCCAGGGTGCTCTCTTCATAGCACTTTGCCAGCTTAGAGGGGGTCAAAGGTTAAATGAATACTCCCTGACACCCTTTCCATAAGACCATAAGACATAGGAGCAGAAATTAGGCCATGCGGCCCATTGAGTCTGCTCCGCCATTCAATCATGGCTGATAAGTTTCTCAACCCCATTCTCCCCGTAACCTTTGATCCCCTTACCAATCAAGAACCTATCTATCTCGGTCTTAAATACACTCAATGACCTGGCCTCCACAGCCCTCTGTGGCAATGAATTCCATAGATTCACCACTCTCTGGCTAAAGAAGTTTCTCCTCATTTCTGTTCTAAAAGGTCTTCCCTTTACTCTGAGGCTGTGCCCTTGGGTCCTAGTCTCTCCTACTGATGGAAACATCTTCCCCACGTCCACTCTATCCAGGCCTTTCAGTATTCTGTAAGTTTCAATCAGATCCCCCCTCATCCTTCTAAACTCCATCGAGTATAGACCCAGAGTCCTCAAATGTTCCTCATATGTTAAGCCTTTCATTCCTGGGATCGTTCTCGTGAACCTCCTCTGGACCCTCTCCAGGGCCAGCACATCCTTCCTGAGATATGGGGCCCAAAATTGCTCACAATATTCTAAATATGGTCTGACCAGAGCCTCATAAAGCCTCAGCAGCACATCCCTGCTTTTATATTCTAGTCCTCTCGAAATAAATGCCAACATTGCATTTGCCTTCCTAACTACCGACTCAACCTGCAAGTTAACCTTAAGAAGATCCTGGACTAGGACTCCCAAGTCCCTTTGCACTCCAGATTTCTGAATTCTCTCCCATTTAGAAAATAGTCTATGCCTCTATTTATCCTACCAAAGTGCATGACCCCACGTTGTATTCCATCTGCCACTTCTTTGCCCATTCTCCTAACCTGTCCAAATCCTTCTGCAGCCTCCCCGCCTCCTCAATACTACCTGTCCCTCCACCTATCTTTGTATCATCTGCAAACTTAGCCAGGATGCCCTCAGTTCCTTCATCTAGATCATTAATGTATAAAGTGAAAAGTTGTGGTCCCAACATTGACCCCTGCGGAACTCCACTAGTCACCGGCCGCCATCCTGAGAAGGACCCCCTTATCCCCCACTCTCTGCCTCCTGCCAGACAACCAATCTTCTATCCATGCTAGTACCTTGCCTCTAACACCATGGGCTCTTATCTTACTGAGCAGCCTCCTGTGCAGCACCTTGTCAAAGGCCTTCTGGAAGTCCAAGTAGATAACATCCATTGGCTCTCCTTTGTCTAACCTACTCATTACCTCCTCAAAGAATTCTAACAGATTTGTCAGGCAAACCCTGCTGAAACTTTTTGGATTTTCTTTTACCTAATCTGCAAAGCCACAATGAACAGCAGTTCAGCCTGAACCTGATCCCCCACACCTGCTGTTGTACAATTTTTTTTTAATTCTTTCATGGGATGTAGTCATTGCCCATCCCTAATTGCCCTTAAATTGTGGCTTGCTAGGTCATGTCAGAGGGCAGTTGTGGTCTGGCATCACATGCAGGCCAGTCCAGGTAAGGGTGGCAGATTTCCTATTAGTGAACCAGATGGGCTTTTACAATAATCAGTGATAGTTTCATGGTCACCATTACTGAGACTAGCTTTCAAATTCCAGATTTTTTACTAATTGAATTTAAACTGCACCAGCTGCTTTATTGGGATTTGAACCCATGTTCCCAGAGCATTAGCCTCTGGATTACTAGTCCAGTGACATTACCACTATACCACTGTCACCCCCGACAGGCTCTAAAAGCCCAGATTTGATTCTGGCTGATTTGCCTTCTCTTCCCCTCTATTCCTTTGAACCTTGCGGCTGTCCTGTTCTGTGGGCCTCACCCTTAGCCTTTCTATCTCAAAACAACACAACAGGGAATGACATGACTCAATAAGAGGTTTGCAGATCTATGAGGTGTTACAGCTGGTCACTGAGTAAAGGGGCTGATGTACTGTAAAAACCACGAGTGCAGTGAAGCTGAAAATCCACTTCCCCATGTTAGAAGTACACACTGGTGCATCTCTGGAAGTCTACAGATGGAGCATTCTTCACATGGTGGAGTGCACGCACTGTTGAACGCACTCGTTGGCATACTGGTCCTGGTTCTACACCCACTGTCACTGGTCCAGAAATAAGGGTTGTGGTCAAGTTGGCAAATGTCAAGTTAAAGGCCGCCACGTTCCCAGCCCAGTGGCTCATTTTACCAGGACTGATGCCCACTTACATCACTAAAATATGGCCAAATGTTGGTTGAATATTCTGATAGGCCACACAAGCCTCTCACGCAATGCTGGGATCTATTTTTGACCATGCTTTAAAGTATTGATTAGAAACCAAAGTCTCATAGTGGAATTAGTTCATTAGATTAGTCAATTGAGACTCCCCAGTCAACCACGGCTCAATGGGTAACACACTTGCCTCTGAGCTAGAAGACCCTGGGTTCAAGTCGCACTCCAGAGACTTGAGCACAAAATCCTGGCTGATAGTTAGTATTGGCGGGGGTGTCGTCTTTGGGATGTTAAACTGAGTTCTTGTCTGTCCCAATCCATGCTACTATTCCACCAGAGGAGTTCTCTCCAATCACCTGGTCAATATTTGTTCTTCAGCCAAGATAATAAAAAATAGCTG